>NC_054557.1:9171947-10371947 GCF_017654505.1 Polyodon spathula
TAAGAAATAAAAAAGCAGAAGGAACTAGCCAAAACATCTACTTGACTTGTAGTTCCTATAGTTTTATCTTTGAAAAATAAGGTCAATAGTACTGTTGCACATTCCTAGTTAAACAGATTAATTAAAATATACCTTCAGTAAATGGGAAGTGGTTTTAAATCATGGTAGTAAATGACATATCTTTTAACATATTAAACTTTCTGGAACCTTAGTTAACTTAATCCCAAGACCTCTTCAAAAATTTCTAGTTATAGAATTGTGTCCTACACTGTCAACACTGCATGAGCTCATAAGTATGCATCCTTAGTAACCTAAGTATGCATCCATTTCAGAATATATCTATGTGTATGGCCTATTTTAAGATCACAAACCTAAAAGGTCTCAGTAGGATTAAATAATTGTGAAGATTGGATTTAAAATTAGGAGAGCCTCTTTGAAACCAGTCTCTCTTTTTTTTTTTTTATTCTGTTCAGTGTATTTTTGTAAAACATAAACTGTAATTATTTTGAGGTGAAGGTGAAATAATAAAAGAAGTAATACAAATAATAAAATAAAAAAAAAAAACTTTATTATTGTCTAAGTCTAGAATTCCTGGGTTTGGGACAAAGTAAAAAACAGAATTTAAAACATATTGTTTTAAAAGGATAAAATATCAAATGCATGCAATGTTCTCTAAGAGATTCACAATAATATGCATTGAACTCTTTGTAGTGAAGCTGTTTACCCTTTGTGAAAGTTATGATCTGTAGTCTTACGTGCAAGTGAAAACATTGTGCTATTCTCGTAATTTTGTCAAAGTACCTGAATCATTCCCATGTGTACTATTTGATATGTTCCAGTTTCCTTGTTAAATTAAAACCAGACTGAGCTGTGAACTGGTAGACGGTATTGCGTGGTGAAGAAAAAAATCCATGGGATTCTTTAAAATATTTACACCACTTTGTATATGAACAGTACAAATCTATTATTCTAACTCTGAACAAATTAAATAGATACACACAAGTTTTTTTATGGTTTAACTGTCAGGCTTAGAGATCTGAGATCATACAAGCATACAATAAAATGTCAACATTAACAGGTGATTGTATAACTTCAGTAAACTGTTGAATAGTTGCACTATACTCTATTTATTTTAAATCTCCAAACTAATCAAATAAAAAAAACTCAGTTTTGTTTTAATATCTTTTGGGAAACCACGGAGGACAGAATCTGTCCAAATGAAACTGCAAATGGATGTAGCGAAGTTTGCTAAATGGATATTCTGTTGCTTATAACCTCTTGGAGTAAAAGCGATACATGTGACTTTTGGTCAGCTTTGTTAAAAAATAATACCTTTTTTACAGATAAACCAGTAAAAGATTATAAGGTATAACATAGGGCATTAGTTTGTTTCATCTATTTTTAACTAATGAGTTTGACTTTTTCAATCCACTACCAAATGTACTATTTTCCAGATTCTATGAAGCCACGACTGGCCTGCAGGCCGCTTAATTGCTTGTTGGGACTAGATGTCAGACTGGCCTAGACCTGTCTGTGCTGCCTGTGCTGCCTGTGCTGTGCCTGGTCAGGAAATGGATACAGGGCCCCTATCGTGGTTATTGCTTTTTCTGATGCTAGATTTTACACTTTTCAGATACGTGCTGCTTCTGTCTTCCTCAATCATACATGAACGATTGCTGTCTATCCTTTGTGTTGTGACATTACTACTTGAGTCACTTTACTATTAACATGCAGCAGAGATTGTTATTTGAAAGCATAAACACTTATACTTGAAAACAAGTTCAGATGATTGAGTTAATGCAAATATTTAGTAATCCAGACATGTTAATATTAAAGTTAGCCAATGCATGTCTGCTTTGCATAAAACTAAACAGCATACAAATAATTTTCTCATTTACTGGCTTGTTAAACCTGTAGAATTTCAGATGGTATGGATAACTTCCACAAAAGCAAAAGCTGTAAAGTCCCAAGAAAGGCTAATATGCTAATAAAACACAGTTGTTGAAATGCAATTTCAAAGAAAATACAACATGTGCTTTCTTAAAACAAAATACTGTACCTTTACTAGCATTGTGACACTACATCTATGAAAACAAGTGTGGTAACATTTCAAGTGAAAGATTTTACTATACAGTAGTTTTACAAGTTTTTTTTGTTTTTTTTTCTGGTACCAATAAGTGTAGCTGTTAAGTAGATGCTTAGTAATCGACCCTAAATGAAATCACATGCAATACAACAGAATAGTATAATAACAGATTTGGACATTCATTGAAGGGCTGTACATTTACTCAAGTGAAGTCAGTTTCAGGTATTATGATAAATGGCAGTATCAATGTTCTGTGATAAGAGATGGCAAGACATTAGTGTCAGACAAAGAACTCTCATAAAAATGTATTATGCGTCAAAACTTATTTGTATATTAAAATGTATTGTAGGTTTATGCCAGTATACACAGTATATTAGTGTATTTTATTATTTTCTATATGTCCTATTATCTGACTAATAATTTTGTAAATGTTTGTTGGAATTATTTAAAAAAAATAGCTTTATGGATATTTTGTATCCAAAGAAAACCCAGTAGGGTTTAGACATTTGTTTACAATAAACTGCTAGCATTAATAAAGATGTTTGGACATGTTTAAAATCGATTAGTTTGCCTTACCATCACTAATACTACAAAATGCCTATCCTCTTTGACAAGTACATCTCCACAGTGTGCAACACATGTGGCCTTTATTGTGATGTACTAGGTGATAAACCTTTTTGACTATAGGTTTTTTACTCTACTCTTTACAATGGCTTCATTTGTTTCACTTTTGAAGAATTTTTGAGAAATGCAATAATGCTTATTTTGTCTATGGCTTACAGAAACATTTGATCCTACTCTAGATGTATCACTTGCAAAGTTCTATAGTGAATAATATCTAGGATAATTGGGCTAAAATCTTGGCAGCGTTTTTTTTCTTTAAAACATTTTTTGAGACTGTAGCGTGCCACTAAAACATATACAGCTTAGTAGGAACAATGATGGATGTCTCAAAGCTAGAACAGAGGTATTTTACACACATCACACAATGTGGACTTTATGCCACTGCAACTGTTTAGTAGATATAAGGAGATGCTAGTATTCACATATGGGTTGCAAATGTTAGCTCTGCTGTTCAGGAAGCCTCAGAAGGTTTCCCCCCAGCTTGAACAAATTTATCTTACCATTTTGGATCAGCCTCTGGCTAAGTAAACTAATTTGCGGCTGATCCTCAATTCTGTCCTCCCTGAGTAGACTCAAAACCCACCTTGCCTTGATTTGGTTCTTGTTAAATACATAGAAATCTGGTGAAAAACTGACCCTTGTATGCGCAGACTACTCTTCCTACACCACTAGGAAGCTGGACTAGATGTAGTAAAAACATTTGAGACTGTGTTTACATCAACATCATTTGAAAGTGACTGTATGTGAAACATGTTCGATTTTTTCAAAACTTTCAATATAGATAGGGACACAATATATTTTACAATTCAAATAACTTGAATTCTGCTTAAACTATAAACTATGATTACAATATGTTACCAAGTATGCAGATGTCATCCTGACAGGTATAGGCATTCAAAATCTGCAGAATAAATTGTAGGTAAATTATTAGATTTCTGCAGAGAAATGTCAACAGTTTGGGGCCTTTGTTTGCAGTGTTTGAAATGTTATGAATAGCTTCTAAGACTATTAGACTAAATTAATCAGATAATGTTACAAATTATAACAGTAATTATTCTTAACAGTTAATTTGAATAACTTTTTTTTTTTAAATGTTCTGTAGTTAATTACGACATAATCTCCAAAAGTATGCCAATTTAGCTTTTTCAGTAGATTATCTGTGTCTGCATATTTCAACTGTCTCTGTTCTTACCACAAGGTGAATTATCATTGCCATTTTACTGTCTATAAACAGCATAAATTATTTAAAAAAAGAACCCAGTTTTCAAGTAAAAATAATGTTCAACAATAAATGTACACTTATTTTATTAATTTCCATATTAATAGCTAAATGTATACAACCATCAAATGCTCATACTCTGTAGTAAGCTGCACGCAATACTAGAAACAAAACAGTAAATAGATCAAACATGCTGTAAAACAAAAAAAAAAGAAGTTATTCTATTTAAAAATAATGATAAAAATCACACAGTGTATGTTTACCCAAAGCAAATTCTCCAAAAAGTCACCTGTTTGCTCAAAGAAAAGTTGATAACTTTTCAGGGTGAGTGATGTTTGCTGGGTGGGGTGATTGGCTTGCATGCAAAGTGTAATTTCAGCCTCAATGACAAATAAAGACTGAATCCTGACATGATTTGCTTTAGAAAACTGTTAAGTAAATGTAGAAACTTTTACAGTTCAGTACATGTATCTGACAACCACCAGAATATCTTATGTTTAAAATCACTAACTGAATCACTGTGCCTTTGAACTTTTTTAATGAGGCTTATGTTGATTTAACAACAGATAATGTAGTAAAACAGTTAGCAGTGAATGTTGAGGATTTTGAAAATGATAGGGTTAAAGCTGTATACAGTAAGTGAAAACATGAAAAGAAAGAAATCCATGTATTTGTTTTTCTTTAGCAACAAAAATAGACACAGAGACTTTTATTGAACATTTGCAGGTTTTATCTTTGTTCTTTACTTTTGATTTATGCCGCATAGATTCTGTTATGGAATTCTGTAAAATAGATTTATAGCACTATCCATTTTACTTGAATGAGGAATATTGTGTTTGATGCTTCATAGTTACAAATACTAGTGTAAATAAGCTTGTTGTTGGGGAAACCTTGTGTACAGTGCCAAAACAAAATGACTTTGGCAAGATCTCTTTCTTGATAACTAAAAAAAATTCAGACTTCCGTGATTCCCAGTGTCAGAATTGTGAAATAAAGGTTATAAAGCAAATGCTTAACTCGGCATTGGTCCCAGGATAACTTGTGAGTTTTATAAAGACTGAAAATCTGTGACGGTGAACTTAAGAGTGACCCTAGCACCACACGCACACACACACACACACACACACACTGCTGTGCACTGTCTCAACAGTGCACCCCTTCAGATTAATGAAAACAGAGCACTTCCCCTTGCCGCCACTTGGGAGCCATTTCCCTTCTACATACTCTCACTGTTGGTCTTAACAGTTCCCAGATGATAATGCACTTAGCTGTGTGATGGATTTGAACCCCAGCAAATGCTGACGTCTTATTAAGTCTCCACAATACTTTTTTGGTTTTTTGGTCTAATGGTAATCAATTGCAGTCAGGTATGAGATGTAAAAGACACAGTTGTCAGAACAAAATCAGTTTTTTTCTTTTTTCAAAAAAAGTAAATTTGGAGTTTGAGTAATGTCGTTTAGTTTCTTTGATTGGCTTATTATACATACAAAATACTGTATTTGAAATAAACAGTAACCAATTACGATAATTATATTTTAGAAATAATGTTTCAAGCTTAAATTTGCACAGTAATTTAGCAGTTTTCCCATGCATTTCCATGATTATACTATGCATTTACCCTAGTGGTTTGCCATGATATTACATATGTTTTACCATTATCTTCCTGGTCTTTACGATGCTTTCCTACGCTTTACCATGCTTTCACTTCTTTTCTAAGGGAACCAAATAGGTTCACTTCTTTTCTAAATATATCCCTTCTATATATATATATATATATATATATATATATATATATATATATATATTTATTATTTATTTGTTTTTATTATAGGGCATTTGTTTTTAAACTGCACTCAGGTACAGTTCATCTAAAAGTATTAATTTTGTTGATATTGTGCCAATCATAATGTGTACTAAGTTTTGTTTGTATAAACTGAAAAATATGAATCCTGAATAATAGCTAAGTAGTCACACAGCATGCTGCTTTCATCAAAAGCACTACTGCGTGTTTCCTTATGTGTTGTGCGTGCAGTTGCCAGCCACATCTGTGTGTATCAATTTCCCTGCTTTGCAACGCCAATTGTTACGCAAGGGACTTTTCCATCCACGCTAAAGATGTAGTCTGTCACGGCAACATTTTTAAGAGTTGAAAATTTGGTAGTTATGAGGGAGAGGGCTGCCCTTTGTAACTCTTTAATGAGAGAATGTGTTTTTTTTTTTTTTTAATCTACTGGAGTTGTTTCTGATCATGGAGGAATGTGGTAAACAGACCCCAAAGAATCTGTTTGTTTTCTATAAAATTTGGGTTTAAATTGATGCAACAAAAAGTGACCATTTTCCTGAGTACTGGAAAGTAAGGCACAGTGGAGTATGCAGTATTATCAGGAGGAACGAGAACCAAATACAAAAGCATATTTCACTCAGATTTTCAATCTGAAACAGGTGGTGAAGATAAAATATAGTGCTTGTTTTCCCTCGGTGCAAGGTTACCAGTTTACCATGAAAAACATGGTAAATTAAGAATAGTATTCTTAAGAATTAAGAATATTAAAGCATGGTAAACTATGGTAAATGCATAGTATTGCCATGGGGAAAGCATAGGAAAACTGCACCTTAAATACTGTGGATATTTTTACTTTTTTTTTTTTTATTTCAAGTCATATACACTTAAAGCTGCATTATTCAGATGTACCATTCAATGTTCATCTCTGTTTGAAAACACATTTTTAGGTTAATTAGATACAGTAACCTATATCTATGCATTATAATAAATAAGATAATTTGTTAAAATATGACTTATATTAAATAATACTGGAACATTCACTATGCCAAACTATGCACCTGTTGTACTTTATAACTGTCATTCTGTTAACATGCTGTTTTAAAAGGGACGCCTGTCCTTACAATTGAGTCTCTTGTCAGGAATTTCATAGAATCACAATATCCTGGCAAAGCTAAACCTGTAACTTTTACTAGATTCATTAACCCTGTAATTTCCATTTCAGATACAATGCTTAGCCACCCCTCTCTCTCTATATATATTTTTAAATCCAGCCTCACAAGCCAGAATTTTACATATGCAGTGCATTATATGTTAACTGCCAATAATTTTTTGGGCAGGGTTGTACAAGAAACGGAATCTTGGACAAAAATGTTTAGGCATTACAGGGTTAACATATGTTGGAGAAATTAGTCATTTTAGATAAACAAAATAAACAGAAATGTTTGCTGAAGTGAAACCTTCACACAGGCATGGCTGTGTGTTATTTTGTCTGTTTACAAACAGCCATCATGTGTTTTGTCAGACTCAACCTGGGTCAAAGCCTGTCGACCCACATCCTGAGGTGGGTCACAGCGACCCGGGTCAGCACGGGTACTACTCAGGTACCTGGTTTCACATTACGCAGGATTGTGACCTGGGTAGGAGTGCAAGTATGAAAGGGGCTTTAGGGTTATGTTATTATCAACACCTCGTAACGTTTTATTAGCGGCATTTTTTTAGAATAGTTTTTTTTTTTTCTTGTTGTCTGGTTTTAAAATTAAATAATCCCTAAAATATGGAAGCAAATATTGCAATGTGTGCTCATATGCTTGTGTATCAACAGACCTACAGTTGTAGTGCACAGTCAAGATAAGATTCTAGTTTCTACTTTACAAAATTGTGTGCAACAAGTAGCACATTGTTTGTTGATCTTAAGACTGTGGTCATAAATGTTGTAACCAAAGCATTTTGATTGTCAGATTTAAATATCTGAATTTTACATGTGAAACACTGATACCCAGAGAGAAGGCCCTGCAAACATTCAGACTAGGCTCTTCCAGTTGTTATTGAATGCTTTCTGTTTGGTAATGCTTAGCATCCGCAACTAATCTATTATGAGCTTCACAACATGCTGGATAACAATTAACACAGGAGCCGTGTAGAGCCAACAGTAGAAAATGCTATTAGACTTGTGCTTTTAAATAGCAGAGACTATATTGTGCTTTACCTTGTATATAAAAATGGATACACTACTTGAAAACAGAAATGTTATCTAACTCAGAATAAGGTACTTACTGTAACGGTTGTTTTGCTCGCCTGTCCCTTCGATTTTGCCCATTTCATCAATTGTCAGGTACCAGTGTGTCCGACAGAAAAGTCTCCTCACTCGTACATCCCCTCCCTCCATATAGTCATAACTTCTTGTGTGCCGTTCAGGACTGGAACAGTTCGGATTTGCAGCTAGTTGCTCTGGAGTCATATCATTGCAAGCTAAAGACACACTGCCCACTAGAAAGATAACGTGAAAGTACAGTCTAGAAAGCAAAGTTGGCAGGATCAATTTTAGCATCCATTTGCGCATTATAATACAATGCTCTGGGTATTCACGAACAACATACTGAAATGTAAATTAAAAAGCAGGCTATTGCTGCTAGGTCCTTGACCTGGCTTCTGTCTGGAAGTGAAGTCTGAAAAGGGGTTGTTTAGCTTGGTGTGTTTGAAGTATAGTTCCCCCTTTTTTCACTAAACATGAAGAAAATTGTCTTCTGTAATCCTTTGTTGTTGTCAATCTTCACCCTGAATGAGAGAATTTGAAGCAATGTTGCCAGTTGTGGATTTCCTTGCTATTGAATTCACAGATTGGGATGGCACTCTTGACAGTAACAGAGCTGCAAGTAAAAATAACACTTAGAGCAATTTTACCAAGTTATTATGGTCTTTGTTAACATGAATCACAGCTGGAGTTGTACACTAACTCTGGAACAATGTCTAAAAACAAAGGATAAATAATCTTTTACAGACTAATTTGGATGACAGTTGCTATAACAACTGGGGATGATCATCTTGTGTTAGAGGCAGATATATATTAATAAGCTTTTGACTAAGCTGCAATGGTAAAATAAATGTTACACATCTGCTTTAGTTTTTCCTTTATTTGCTCACCTCATACTTGTAGTCAAGCATTTGTAATCATTGACACTTTTGTGGTTGACCAAACTCTTTCCGGAGAACTGCCCACATTTCTCTTGCTTAGAAGTCTGGACAGACTGGAGACTTTCAGTACCACCTCTTTGTCAGCTTTGCACGTGTAGACATACTTTGTCTGAATAGTAGCCAAATTTCTACTCTCACATTCCCATAAGTAACATTTAAACTTTCAATAGTGTTTGACAACATGAAATTAAGGAAGATCTGTCAACAGATTGTATTGCAAAAAAAACCCCAAAACTTACTTTTGTTGTTTTCAGAAGACAGCTGTAAATAAAAATATTCCATTTCTATTTTCCGTCTTTCGCAACAAGTCTCTCTATGGCTTCAACCTATTTCTCAATCCAGAAGAGACTCCCGTGGACTCATAATTGTTTCCATATTAAGTGCTAACTCAAGAAGTGGTTTTCTGTGCATCTTTCGTCTGTTGTTCAGTGCGCTTCAATAAATGCCTTTTGCTGACCTCACTTGAAGGCAATTAGATCTCAGCCAGTCAGCTGTCATTTGGATACATGAACAGAGGGAAAAAAAAGTCTGTTTCTTTTTGCCAGGCATCCAAATAGTCATCAGACAGAGCTATGAACTTGAATAGTTTATATTGCTGGGCTATATATCAAGTTTGTGTTTCCAAAAAAAGAAATAACAATCGTTATTTAAATGACAGTTCCTATTATATTATGTTTGGTTTATGTTTTTTTGACACAGCCTTCTTGTTTTTTTTATGTTTTATTTCAGTCAGATTTTACATGTAAAATGTCTCTGAATATTATTGTGCCACTAAACCTAGATTGTTTACAACAGGTTTTAAAAAGTAAAGTACAATAATTGCAAGACACTTCAAGGAAGAGATCAGCAGTTTTAAATAAAGTATTATTTTGTTTAGGAAACCCTCTGTTTTACTGCTGTATTTATATCTGAACCCAGAATTTACATTTTTAAACACCTGGCATTTTCTTGTACTCAACACTTCAGAAGTTTACATAGTACTTCATGGTCTATTCCCCAAGGGAGCAGAATTGCAGGCTGGCTGTAGTGTGAGAACCTTTTGCTCTAGGCAAGTCTGCTTTTCTTAAAGCAATCAGCACTTATCAAAACCTGATCTATTTAGATAAATCATTGCTAGATTACCTTTAGAAAACTTCAGAAGGGGGTGGCATGTTTTTTTTTTTTTTTTTTTTGCTTACATAACTTACATTTCTAATGAATAAAAAAATAACTTATTTTTAAATTAAAGAAAGGCATTCGACAATTTGCATTTACCATGAATAGAACTAATTATTTGAGTCTGAATTTTACCCTGTCTGAATTGGTGTCAGCGTTATTTTAATAGAAAGACAATATTTCTACAGAGAGCAGGTTAGTACGTTTTTTTTTTTTTTTTTTTTTTTTTTTTAAACCTTATGTATTGTCATGGTGGAATATAACAGGATTTCCCTACAAGGTATTTCATTAGATTTTACAGCACATGGAGATTATATATATATATATATATATATATATATATATATATATATATATATATATATATATATATATATGCGCACTGCTTGTCACAGTTACATTAATAGAATGACATTTCAGATAAGAGAGCAAATAAGTTTATATATTACTTTAGTGATGATATTATAACAGTAATATTATAGTGTTTCAATCATGCTGTTTTTTTAACATTAACATCTGTTGTTTCCAACAAGACTACACATTCTAGTAAGTGAAATCTATTCATGTATATCGTGCAGTATATATAAAGCACAAAGCCTTTTTTAAACACAATGTTATGACTTTCTTGTTACAAATGTATTGGCAACAGATGAATTAAATTAAATTGCTTATGAACTTTTATCCACTAGTTTAGCTTGTTTTGTTTATATTTCTGATTTAACAAATATTTATACATTGTCTCGCAATGACGGGAGTTTTCAACATTTTTACTTCTTTTTTTATTTGACTATATGTCAACTTAGTAATTTATGTTCAGTCAGGAAACTCAGTAGACAATAGAGTATTTATTCAAACATAGACTAGACAACACTACTACATTATCCATATTTTCCACTACATTCTTTGGCCTTTGGCCTTGTCTTTTGAGGTGCCCTTCTTCAGGTGGAGGCTGGGGAGGAGGCGATGATCTCACAGCAGGGATGTAATATATTGAGGTAAGATATATTTTTGGATGTATTGTTTAGCGAAAGACAAAACAGATACCAGCTATTCGATTGATGATTTGATCTGGTATTGGTATTTACATGTTTTGATCAAAGGTTGAAGTCATTTCCCTGCCAGAACCATGCTTTGCTCAATTGATCACTAGAATGCATTTTCCAAGACCATTTGCCAATATGCTTCAAAAGTGATACTTTTCTGGAATACTGTTTTCAAATGTTCAGCTGCTTTATGATCATTGTTAATGAATTTTATATTGACTTGTTTAAACAGCAGTAAGATTAAGTTGTCCCAGCCCCACTTTTGCCCAAGCTAGGCTAAATAAACACACCTTAGTTGGTTCAAGGGCCACTAAACATTATTTGTGTTGAGAGAACTTGACAAGTACAAAGGACCGAGTTATTCAGAGAAAATACAAATATTTTTCTCCTGTCTGGTCCTTATGGAATTAGTTTGGAATTAGGTTTGAGGGTTGCAGAAGCATTATATTTCTCGGGTGATTCTCTTGTGAACCCAAAGGAATGATATACTTTATTTCGGAAATCAATTTGTGTGGCAATGTACCAATTAATAAGATACATGTTCATGACCTGAAGGGATAGTTGGGCACAAAGCTCCTTTTGAAATCTGCACATCAGTTTAGTTCAGGTGCTGAAAAATACAGTTTCTGCTTTGGTTTATAGTATTTCTCTGTCTTCTTAATACTGTTCCAGATGGCCATTGTCATACAGGTTGTTTAAGTTTATTGTTTTAAATTGTTGCCTGTTTCATGTGGATCAAAGAGTGCCTAGTAAAGAGAACCAAATTACAAGTGATTAAAGTTTACAGTAGCAGAGGAAGTATTGAGCCTGCAGGCACACAGGCCCTGCGTGAGTACACCTCTTTAATTTCTACCAGCCCATCTGTTTTTATAGCAGATTGATTATTGACAAGAACATGGGAACTCTGGAAATTATTTGCACATTTAACAAACATGTTAGAGACAATAAAATTTTACCTTTTTATTTTAATGGACTACCACTGTTAAACCTGTTACAGTTAATAAAATCTAAGTGCATGCGGTGGGTTTATTGCAATATGACACGCAACCATACAAGCTATAACCTAGTCAAAACCCAGATTTCTAATTATCCAAATTTGATACGTATTAAAGAAGCTGAAGGATTTGGTGTATTAGATTACATGTTCCTTAACATTCAAGGATTAATATCTTTTATTTGAACTAGAAAAGCTCAACCTCTTTTTTTTTATATCATGTCTGTGCAGTTAATGTGGCAAGTTGTGTACAGGATAATACAATTAAAACCTAGTTGCATACAATTATAATAGCTATAGTTTGATGATTATTGTTTATTATGCATACACATATCAAATTTTGCATTTTTGTAACGTAACAGGGATGCTATTTTAAAGTTAAAAGTAATCACAATGTCACAAGCAATACTGCACTACAGTATGTCTCAAAAACATGCTGAAGTAGAACATAGTGTAGTTGACTAATGCCCATAGAGTCTGCCATCTCTTTAATTCAGCTTATTCCAAGCTCTTCTAAAATACAACGCCACATGCAATTCCATGTTTACTTACATTTAGTAGAAGTCTTTAGCTGTGATCTTTGCTGAAACAGGGATCTTCATCTTTAGCATCAGGCTGCTTTCTTTTCCCCATAGCATATTGCAAAGTGTTTGAGAAACTGTTTCCTTGACAAATGAATGCTTCTCTTCCTTGATCCTAGTAAAAGTATGTGTTTATGCAACAAAAGGTGATAGATTGTAACAGCTTACCAACGTGAATGAGGTGTGGAAAATCTCAGTAGTAGTGAAGCGCTATATGTGTTCTGCTACCCATTTCTCTCAGACATGGCAGAATTATAAGAATATCCTTTGACCTCAGTTATTTATGTATTTTTAAAATTAAAAATCTAAACCCCTAGCATCTGCAGTGGTGTTAAAGACTACCCTGTAACTGAATTGTATATTTTGGTATATTTAAGTGGAAAATGACCTCTTGAAAGGCTTAGTGGGTGTTTTTTAATTACAAACCTAAGCATGGAACTCTGGATAATTAGTATGCTTGCAAATTAATATATTGTATGTTTTCTAGCCCAACATGTACCTTTTAATTGTTGCAAACCACATATTTATTTTAAACCATGCCATGTGTTTAGCATGTATAGATTTTTGATTACCACTGACCTGTATATTCAACAAATGATAGTTATCAAAGAAAAGCTGGTGCTGAAGATTAGTATTACTCAGAAGGGTTATTCTAAAGTTTTCTAATCAGTCCAAGATGAATTCTTGCTCAGCTCACATACATGTAATCGTTTTATGTTTTGAAGTGCACCATATAAAAGGACCAAAAGGTACTGTACCTGCTAACATTACATGTAGAGAATGCAATAAATCAGTTGTCTGTTACTTGAAACACATGCAAGGTCTCAGGTTTGAACTTTGGTTCTTATTTCATTAGTTTTTCTTTCCTTCCAATGTTATAGTTTTGAGGCATTGTTAATTTAACTGCTCCTTATATGGTGTGATTATTGCACAATTTGAGAGGTTTTTATTCACCCATGGAATTCCTTTTCTGAATGTACAAATGATTAAGGATGTTTGGTAATTAATTTTTTGTACCATAAGGTGTCAGTGCTTTCTTGAAAGATGTATAGAAGCATTTCCAAATAGTTTTATTTATGATAATGTGGTGCAATTTCCTTCATATAATGCATTTTTTAAAGAAAACTGGTAATATTAGTAAAATTAAAATAAAGTCTCATTCTAGAACTAAGCATACATAATAAAGCCTTTTTTTAAATAAAATGTTCTTAGTAAGGCTTTAAAAAAACAAGCAAACAAAACAAAAAAAAAAAAACATCTCCATATGTTACTATCAATAAGTTTCACGTTCTGTTTACAGCTTATATACATATGGGTCCAGGCAATTTTAATACCTTTCTTTATATGATTCTTTATCTTTTCAGTCCCATGCGATTGCTGTTATGATGAAATATGTCATACGTACAATACTGTAGCATCTGTTATTTATGTTGTCCTAATTGTACGAATGGCATTTTCTACAGTACATGAGATCATCTGTTTGCTTAGATATTTAATATACAGATCATCTGTTTGCTTAGATATTTAACATACAAAAAAAAATGATGCTAAACATAACAGAACATCTGAAAACCTGCCAGTGATTAAAAAAAGACAAAGAAATTTGTGTGAAATGTTTGTATTATCTTAGTCAAACCTATATAATCGTTTATGTTCTAGTGATCCTACCTTTAAAAAAAAAAATACATGTTTTTAAATGCAATAGAATATGACTGTAAAATGTAAAGTGCTCTTTTTGAATGCAATAGAATATCACTAGTCTAGACTAATATTAAGATTTAGAGATAAAAGACAGTTAATGGTCAGTTAATGGGATTATTTATTCAAGAAAGAAAAAACTGAAAAAGTAATCTCTAAACTACCTTTTTTTTTACTTAAATATGTATATACTGTAACAATGTTGGAAACCAAAACCAACTGCTACTTATAACAGTATTGTAAACCTCCCACAATGATATTTTAATGATATCTAATGATAGCTTCATTGTCTTTATTTTGTAACAAGTTCTCTGGCTGCGAACATTTGGAAGTCTGCACTGAATTAGGATTTAATTCTACAAACTTGATGGTGTCTCTGGACTGTAATTTACAATCCTTAAAACACTAATACACATTTTTGTTAGCAGTTGACTGAGTTTTAGCTTTAGAAAAGTGTTTTTTGTGGTTAGCAACTGACACCTATTTATAAAACAAGTATGCAAGCAAAGCTAAATGGAAATGTTTAATGAAAGCATTTGTAAGGCTTGCTGAAAATGAAGGAAAACATATTTAAGCAAAACTGAATTTGCTAAATGACTGCTTCTTGCAAAACAATCCATTTTAATTCAAAAGTGAATCCAGAAATGACAAGAAAAACTGGATTCATCTTCCGTGCAGGAAATTAGCCTTAACAATATAAAATGGGAGCCAAATAGAATTTGGCTTCTGTACAAGCCTGTTTGAATGCTATCATATATGTCATTTGTAATACTATGTTTTAATATTTGTTTGTAATGTTGAGCATTAAATATTGGATTTTTTTTTTAATTCTGGCTGTGCTGCCTGCCAACTGAATGTACATGATGGACCATTCCTGTGTAACTGTTTTAAAATTAATAAAAAAAAAAACATGATATTTAACATTTGCATATGCACCATTTGATATTGAGAAACATTATGTAACTAGAAAATACAAATATTTCAAATCATCACTAAAAAAATATGCATATAGCATATGCTTTATGTGATGTTATTTATAATAAATTTTTTCATTTTTTACTTATAGTATACTTTTTTTTATTTATCTCATTCAATTCTAAACAAAAATATAGTTCTTTGCAATATTGTAGGAATTACTGAATTTCAAAATGGGTAAATAAAAAACATAAATCTTAGTTGAAGTGACATGTTTAGCTATAACAGTCATCATAGCCCTAGCAGTAAAAACAGCCTATAAAACCCATCATGCTTTCCCTAACCATACCAAAGCAGAGAATTAGCTTTACAACTTGACATGCTTCAAGTTTTTGTAATCTGTATCACTATCTCAAGCCCTACTGTTTCTGAACTGGCCCTGTTGTTTCCTCCAGTCCAGTCTTCTAGCCCTGACCCAGTGAGGTCATCCATGTAGACATGGAGGGGAAGAATCAGTAGCTCTTCCCTCTGGCAACCTTGGTGAACAGCACAGTCCCAGCGTCTAGATTTCTTAGCCTGAGAAGACAGCCAGCTACCAACGTTGAGATGCTATCTGGTTATCTGGCATGAATTCCAGCAGTTTGTATATTAGATTAGATGCTTCCTTCTTCCCATCAAAAAAGGTAGCTCTCGATTTTCCAAAAGTTTCACAGCTTTTAAGAAATTTGAAGTGAAACATTTTTTACTTTACTTCAATTAACAATGATTTCCTCAAAAATAAAGATCCAACCTTTCACCACCTTTTTTAAAATCACTGTTTATTACAAATAACAACCGGAGATAGAAACCAAATTTTAAATTTTACAAAGCTGGCAAAATGTAAAGGTCTAAATTCCTTAGGCAGTCAAGACTATGGGTCAGTGGTAATGTTACAATACCAATGCATTAAGCAAATTAACTCTTATGCCACATTTGGGAATTACTAAATACTATTTGCTTTATACCTGACAAGTAACTTGGCACTGTTGGAAGCATTTTTCCACTCAACCGCAAAAAAAGGTCGCAGTGTTATTTTATTTAGTGCAGAGTGGCACGAGAAGTACTGTAATTAAAAACAGTTCTGGTTACATATATTAACTTGGATCTAATAAAGTCCTGTCAAAAATATGAACACACATGCACTTCTCAGTGGCAAGGGAATTTATATATCCTAGATAATACACAAGCAGCTGTTAGAGATCAATGTCTTAGTTACTGTTACTAAAATCAAATGCCTTTGCTAAAAATAAATATTAGGGTGCTTTACTAGTATTTAAAAAAGAAAACTTACAATAAATTGTACATATTTAATCCACTGCAGCTTTTTACTATTTAGAAAGTGCAATTCTAATTTGTTTTTAGATCTGCAATGAGTAAAGTACAGAAGTGTCCACAAAAAATAAAAAACTTGATTTACTAAGTTAGGAGTTTATGCAAAGTTTTCAGGCAAACAAGAGTTCATGAGTTGTCTTTGGTGTTGCTGTAAGTCTCATAACAGAACAGAACAGAATTGAACATGTTGATAACCTGTGGCATCGCTATCAGTTGTACACAAGATAAAAAGTATTGGAGTTTTAGCAAAATAGTTCAGTGATTGATTTATTTTTGACATGTGATTTATAATACTAAAGCCATTCATACAACTACAAGCAGAGCGATTGCTAAGTCTAACGACAAAGTGCATCTAAATGTAACCTTCTGTCCCACTGTAGCAGGTGCATAGATAAATAGATAGATCGATTGGAAGTAATATTGCATAGCCATTTAGTCTGCTAATCGACTATGAAGGATTATTGATTTTGAACCCAGTATCATTCCCTTTTGTGTCTCGGCTCCCGAATACAAACTTATGTCGAGATGTTTATATTGTTATACGCAATGATAATTCAAATGGTGCTCTGACTAGCAGCTAATGAAAAGTCCTTCCAGTCAGCAGTAGGCACATCTATCCCCTGCAGCAGCGCTGTGTTCAGTCCAGCCTGATCCATTGGGGATGCTCATGTCAATAAATATTTAATTTTTAAACCATATAAAGATGATACGGGGGCCAAAAAGGGGGGGGGGGGGGTGTATTTGTAAGTATAGATGTAACCCATATCACCATCCTATAACTATTATATAATGATTAATTAGTAATACAGAAGCTAAAAAATATTTGTTTTCTAATCATCACCAACTGTTATTTAGTCCATTGTCTGTTTCATTGAAAAGGGAAAAGGTTGATAAAGAGAATACCATTAAGTGGGCGATGTATGTGGCCAATTATGATGGCAAAGTTTTGAATGGACTAAACTTTGCAGTTGAACGGAATACCGAGAGGTGCCTCAGTCATGATTTCTTAAAGCAGGTGACGTCAACCATGCTGATATGGAGAAGCATCAAAGACCTACAAATTAGACCTGCACCATCACTTTTATATTACAAAGTGTGCTTCTGTCTCAAACCTCTGAGTCAATAGGCCCAGTAAACACAATAGCATAAAGCCTGCATGTGCTTGTGTGACATGACATTTAATCACTCAGTCATACTAGACACAACTTCAACAGCTGCAACTGGGAGGAAGACAGACAATTTGTCAAAGAAATCTACAGAGGTTGGAACTCCCTGTTGACCTTTTAAATGTGTTTCACGAATTTAACCCACCCTTAGTAGTTCCTAAACATGAAAAGGACTACCTTTGTATTTGTCCATTTGTTAAAGGTATTGATACCTTCAGTCCTCTTATGCTACAAAAATAGTAACTTGTTTCGTACAGTATCTGGGTATTTTCTATGTGAAATATGCCTAAGCAGTGAGATGATTGAGCCAAAATTCCTATTTTTAAAACAAACATCAGAAAAAGGGTCACACTGGGCAACTAATATTCATGTTTGTAGCTGTTTTCGATTACTTAAATGTAATGAACAATGTCCTTGACAGGCGCAAATGGATATGGATATTTTTGTGTTTGTCTTTATTTTTTTTTAATTTACAAAAAAATCTTTATTATCTAGAAGCATTGTTACTTTAAAAAAAAAAAAAAAAATTATACCATACTACAAAATGGTATCTGTTTGTATCAACGTAATATTGAAATGCATTATAAAATAAATATTAAACCTATTTTTCTATGAAATGAATGCACCTTTAGCTAAATAATAGTTACAACTACATGTATGTATGATGCTCACTTTGCTTTTCTGTTGTTTTAGTCTCATTACATTGGCCCAGGTCCAGAATTTAAACAAGTGCTTTTCAAGCCTGGTGGTCAGAGCCCTCTGTTAGCCCACTATCCGCCAGACCTTACAGCAAGAGGACAGAAATCAGCAAAATACTGTATCCTTTTAAATGCTAATCATGTCTGAACAACGACAAACTGGTTAAGCAGCAAATACAGGCTTTTCAATTAATTTGTTAATGTTCTAAAGTCTTCTAAAGTTTAAAATGTAATTCCAGTTCATTTTACATTTCCTTTACTGTTGTATGGGGTATGTGCAATCATTTGAGTGGTTCTGTTGCTCTAATATGGAGGTCTTTTTATTTTTCTGTAAATCTGTTTTTAACTGGTTTAGGACTTACTTTGAGCTTGTCTGAAGAATTAGCTTTTTTGGATATTAAAACGATACTTGAAGCCCCCCCCCCCCCAAAAAAAAAGCTCTATGAATAGGGACCATGTAACTCATTCATGATTTAATATAACTTGTCAAATATTAGAGATATTACGTGTTGTGATTTTGCCTTTGTACAAGACTTTTGAAATTGAAGTTCTTTATAATTTGTTTAATCCTTCCTATATGTGTAATTACTTCCAGCAGATTCTTTTTTTAACAGATTATCTGATATAGAATATAGAATCAAGATTAGTGCAGTATTTCCCAAAGGCATTCTCTTCATGGAGATCTCCATTGTTATGGTGATTTAACAGTCGTGCTTCTTTGCGTGGCAAAATACTTACAGATGATAGCTTTGGGGAATCCCACACTGCATCTGTTTTACAATTACCTATAGGGTGTTTGCTAATGAGTTCATGAACCATATTTGACTTATGTGCTAATAAGGGTCTCATGGCTCTACATTTACATAAAGGTAGCCTCACTACCCTCCGTTAGGGTAAATTACAAGCAGCTGTATTTCAAATAATGTAGGTCAGTCTTTGCTGCATGCGAGATAACTATTTTGTTTGTTCTTTTTAACCTTCTCCTTACATTTTATTTATGTTTTGCATTTGTAGTTCTGGTTCTCCAATATTGAGATTTTTCATTATAGTAATCTATGATAAACAAGCAGTCGATTATAACATATAGTGGAAGCAGTTACTTTAAAGTAAACAGCAGCCTGTCCATTGTTTTATTTTCTCATTCCAGAAAGTTCACCTTTGTTGGCTTCACCTGCTCTCTGTATAATAAATCATTTGTTAAATTGATTAAAATTATATATACATTGTAATAAATACTTTATTATGAAATACAGGTTTTATTGTATTGGCTGTGATTATCAGCTATATGGAGTCACTTAGGTCCAGAGGTCTAGAGTTATGGCCTTCTGTTTGTTTTTCTTGTCCTGTTAATCACACTAGTTGCAAATACTTGTATTTAATTGATTTGAATTCTTTATTTTTGTGATTACATTTTTGCTTTTGTTATAATGTCCTCAATGCCTTACAATATATAAAATAATTAAATAGTAAGATTAAAGGGAAATGTAGACTGCTGATTTATTTCTTCGGGTAGCAAAACTTCACAAAATAGGTATCATTTAACTTGAACTACAACCAAAGCCCACCAAGCACACAAACTTACCAAGATGCTATCGGTAAGAATTGTAAATTCCACAAGAAACGTCTACAGGATTATGTGAAATAAGTTTAAACCTTACTTCCTCAGTTGTGTCTATACATGTTAGCTTTAAAGCTAGACATTGTGCACAGCTTTGTATTTGTTAAATGCAGAAACATTTCTAGAATCTATATGTTGAAAATCTATCATTAAAGGGACTCTTATTTGGATACTCAAGAATCAGTGTAGCCACTTTTTAAAAATAATCACCTGGATAAATATTAACATTGTGTTTCAGCTAAAATGCATTTTATTTAGCAATTTTTTTTTTTTTTTTTGCAGGTTATGTGAACAGACCCAGGAGGAGATTTTGGAAATACAAAAAGATAGGATTCGTAACAACTTGACTTTTAACAAGTTTGATCATTGTCTTTTATATTATTCAAATCAAAGCCTGATTTTACCATATCCATTCACTCCAAGCATGTAAGCTATACAGTACACAGTCATTTATTTATAGCATCTAAAGTAGATCTCTTAATTATACAGAAGTACATAAAATAGTTATGTGAACCATAGGGGAATAACAGAGAACTGTAATTTGGATCGAAACCAGAACACCTATACAGAACTATCAAAGGAAGAAGTGTGTCACGCAGAGGAGCCATTTATTTAGATCTAGCCATTAACAAAGTACATCTTCTACAGTAGTTCAAGCTGTAATTAGTAATGTAACTCTAAGGGTTTAGACTAAAGAGCAACCTGATACTAGGGATTTTAGATTAGTTTAGATCCCTAAACTTATATACTTTAAAGATTACACATGTTTAAATGTTAAACTAATATATTTGTTGACTTAAGTTTCGAATAGTTTTACCTTCGAATCCTTATTGAGCATTTTAAAGTTATGTTTGATATTTCTGATCATTTTAACATTTTTAAGTTCAAAACTAAGAACACCCCTGCTTGGTACAGGTCTGAAATAATGTATTTCTGTTTCAATAATCAAATCCTGGTGACTTTCTAAAACTCAGAAGTAAAAGATATACATTGTACAGGGGCTGAGTGTTGCAGAGGACAGGTTAATTGTTACATTCCAGTGGGTTTTGAGAGAAGACATGATTGAAAGTCCACAGGTGTCTTTAAATGTATAGGTTTTATAAAGTTACCATGATGTGATGACTGAAACAGAAAAATGATGTACAGATAAATGCCAAATTACCAAGCTGCTCTTCAAAGGAACCCCAGCTGTTTACCCAATACTAATATTGCTGGATACTGTATACAGTATTTGTGTTTTTTTTTTTTTTTTTTTTTTTTTTTTTTTTTTTTACAAAAAAACCTAGTAGAAAAAAAAAATAAACAACATGTAAATTAACAAAAACAAACAATTGAAATATCAACCGGTTTGAATAATTCAACAACAACAAAAAACTTTAAAACTAGAGCAAGGTTCGGGTGGTCCACAGCGTGAACTCTTCCTGACTCATCTGTCTTAGTAATTGGGATGTCATTTGAAAATAGGGTTGTATTTCAAGATGTGTATGTTCTTTTGGTTTATATAGAACTGTAAGATAATTTAAGCAATACCATTGTTTTGTGTGTTATTTTTATTTATTAGGACAGAAAGAGCAATGATTATAAACCCTGATGAAGTAAAGATCCAGAGCGAAGTGTTGGTTGAGAAATGGGTATGTTTCCTTGAGTGACACATAAAAATATCAACCAAGTAGATCACTTAAGTTTTAAAGGAAATCAACTGGCATGAAACATCTGATGAAACTTAAATACAGTGCTGCATTCGTCAGATAGAAGTGACAGTATCCTATCAACGCACAATGTACCAGTCTTAGTAAGTGTGTGATTGGATGGATACCCCATATATCTTAAAAATAATCGTGGACCTCTACATCCAGTCACACAAAGCGTAAACAGCTTGTAAAATAATAATCAATAGGAACTTAATACAGGACTTAATTATCCTGAACTGACAGAAATTAAGAATCTAAATTTCTAAATTGGCTAGTTTTAAAAATAGTTACTATCATTTTTTTGTCTTCTTTGTCCACATTTCTTTGAATTTTCATTTTTATGTAGCAAGGTTACACAACATAAACAAGTATCATAAAATCAGTTTTTACTGTTTTCCAACTAAGCATATGGTTTGCATTTTCATTAGGAACATGCAACTTTGACCAGTAGTCGGCATCAGAGAAAGGATGAGCGTGAGACCGAAGCAGAAAAAAAATGAAAAAGCTGACAGTGATTCTGAAGTTACTCCAGGCCCAGGGGAAGTATAGATTTACAAAATGTAAGGTCACTGTTGAATAAAAATTAAGCAAGCATGGTTGTCCTTGCCAAATATTGAGTTGTGCCAGTATAACATATTTTCATTTGGCATTATATGCTGTACGTTCCTAAACAATTGCTTTGCTTAATGGTTTTGAATGAGTAAATCAATTGAATTGTATTTTCAATCTTTTTAATATTGATTTTAATAAGACTTGATTGCAATGTAGAATCCAAATAAATGGTTATATTTCTGCCATCCTGGAAATGATTTCAAATTTTAACAATTTGAAACCTCAAGTAAGACTGCAGCTCCTCCACCAGGCTTGGAGACAAATAAGCTCTGAGTTTCCAAAGCTGCTCTTCGAGCATCAGTCTTATAATATGATTCTCGTTCATTTAATAGGAAGGAATCCAGCTTGTCATTGGGTACCACTGAAACAGTACAGCCTCCCCACCCAGCGCCAGTCAATCTTGACCCTACAGCACCTGATTATCTAAACAAACAAACAAACCAAAAAAAAAACATAACTGTAAAAAATCAGTTCAACAGCAAATTAAATACCTTTTTGTATTTTTAAATAAAATATGAAAACATCCTTATACAACTGTTACTTCACATTTAAACTGTTTATTAGTATTAGGACCCAGATTACATACTGCACCATTACATTGAGGCAAGACCACTTGCCAGATGCAAATTAGTTCAGAATATGCAATTGTGACTCCAGTGTAATGCGGTGAGGTAGGCGTCTTCTGAGTTTTGCATGCCACTGCAATTTAACCATGAAATTCAAGAAAAGTTACACAACTGCTAAGTTAGAACTACAAAGGATGACCCGCAAGGACAATTCTACGAGAAGGCAACAAAGTTTTTACTACTAAAGTTACAGTTAGTTATTCACTCGACTCGACTCGATTATCAAACAATAGGGTTAGAGTTACCTTCACAATAGGGAACTAGTCCAGAATGTAATGTGCACTAAAAAGTACAGTCATTTACGAACAGATTGATTAGAAACTCACAAAAGAGCATTGGCTTCAGGAGTACACAGTGAACATGGAAAACAGAAGTTCAAGCCAGGACACCCATACAGTATATTCCTGTTTGAGAGTTATAGGGTTGCCATTTTAGTATGGGCTTTCATTGTTTTACACCAAATCTGAAATTTAAAAAAGTGCCTCCTATAGCACAAACACGACACAAAATATGATATGATAATAATATGATTATTATAATATGATTATAATATGATTATTATAATATGTTTATAATATTATCATATCATAATAATCATAATATGATTATAATAATATGATTTTCCACAAGGTATCTGACTAGGGTTGTTAACCCAATAGTACTGCTAAATGGAGATAACATTGTGCTGTTGTACTTATTTTGTAACATAAAACATATTATTATTATTATTATATTCTGGAATGTACTACAGTGTCTTGATTCAGACATTTCCCCCCCCAAGACTGTCTGTAATTAACTGTGGAAAGCAACTTTCAACCAGCAGTGTCTGTATGTAAGTAATGTGTTGAAATGCATTGATTTTATGCAGTTTATACTTTTACTGGCCATGAAACCACTGATGTTTTTATAGTAATGTAGTTTGATCTGCATTAATAGTAGATTATTATTTTTAAATTATAGCGACAAAATAAATCAGAAAGTTAACCATGCATCTTACTTAAACTTACAGACAGGTGTCCACCAGCTGATCCAGTTCTGGGCAGCTGCACTCATACATGTCTCTGCAGCTCACATGGCTTTGGTTCATCAGTTCTCCTATCAGCTGGACTGCTTTGGCAGGTGTCTGGTCTCAAATATCTTTAAACTCAGGTACTCTTGAAGCTTTGCTGTACACGTGTTTTGCACGCTAGTACAGTTTAAAGGTGATAACTAGAATAAAAATGAAAACATTACAACTTTTTTTTTTTTTTTTTTTTTTTTTTTTTTTTTTAACTCTTGTCTTGTTTGCAGTGCCTCCTCATCTACATTATCTAAACGGTTAGCAATGCCAGCCTTCACAAGTTCACATAATTATTAGGTGACACATGTGCTATTGATCTTGCTTTTAAATCACACTTGGAGATAAGGAGTTTATATTTCAAGTCCCGTAGTAATTCATATTTCATATTTTAACTTCATTCTCCTTTTACAGGCCCCATACTAACTTAAACACTGGAATTAGACACTGGAATTTTATTTTATAAATCCTACACTGTAGGAGTTTTTGATGCCAGAACCTACCACTTAAAATAAGTACATTCTAGATAACAGTACCAAAATACCCTCTGTGTATGATTTATAATAGATTTATATATATATATATATATATATATATATATATATATATATATATATATATATATATATATATATATATATATATTTTTATTTAACATGATGTAATCAAAGAAACTACTAAATGATAATGCAAAAGTCTATTGGAAGCCATAATAGTAGCACATAGTATTTGCAGTGCAGTCCACTGTGTTTAAGACTTCCCTAATCCTCAATGAGGCGCTGGAGGATCAACTTATCCTTTAGATTGCTCCATTCAGCCTTTACACAATCCCAGTTTATTTCAGTTGCATGGTTGACTTTTCCTGATTTCCTGTCCTATCAGACCCCAAACATTCTCAACAGGTTGAGAACCAGTGAAATTAATTCCAGGCCAAAATTGAAGTGGTGTGATACTGTCGTCTTATAATCCTTTCTTCATTTGTTTGGCTTGATGGCAAGGGGTTCCATCATCTTGAAAGTAGAAATCACCATTGGGAAAATGGTTCTGAACAGTAGGGATAATGTGGTCTTGGGAGTGTTTTCAGGTACCAGTCCTTTATTATAGCTGTACCCTAGGGTAAAACGTGTAGGGATCCTGTGCCTTTGGCAGAAAAGTATCCCCAGATACCGATTGTTTCTGGATGTTTCATTGTTAAAACGGTACACTTTGTCTTTGCGCCTTTGAACTCTTAATCCACCTCTGAAGGGGGACTCGTCAGAGAAAATCACTTTCGCCCAGCAACGTATCTTTGACAAAAGTTCTGGTGATCTCTGGTGTTTTTCTTGTTTAGAAGGGGCTTCTTAGCATTTTCCAGAGCATTCTCCAAGAGACCCCTTCGCTCCAACTTCTTTCCATTGTAGCATTAAGTGGACACTACTGGTTGACCTATCTCTCAAACTTGAACGGCATAGGTGTTGATCCTGGCGAGCAGTGCTGACTTGTGGGCGTCCTGACCTGTGGGCAGCTTCACAGCTTCCAGTCTACTTATATTTCTGGATGTTCCTAAATAATGCTTTGGCTGACATAACCTCTGTTGGCTATCTGACAGCTGCTAAAACCTTCCTTGGATAGTATCTACCTGAATAAACCCTCACAGAAAAGCATTAAGATGTGCAGCAGGTGGTGGTATGGTATGGTATGGCAGGCAGAAGGGCAGCTTTGAGGCAAGATCAAGATTGTAGAGGTGTATGCATATAAAAAGCAGTGCCGTAGGCAAAAGGAAATGGCGTTTGTAATCAATTATGTCTCAAACCTTTTTTTTTTTTAAGATGCACTACAGTCTAAATGTATAAAAACCCAATCTTTACCAGAAAAGATTACATATATTTTAGATTATGTCTGTACTTATCCTCCTTTTGCTACTATTTTCAAGGGCCAGTTAACATGCAATACATAACATGGGTTTATGAACTGTTGTGTATATTATGTATATATATATATATATATATCTATATTATATATATATATATATATATATTATATATATATATATATATATGTGTGTGTGTGTGTGTTTATTTCTCAGACCTAAACATGAAAATAAGTCTGAAATACTTAGTTCACACACTCTTAAAACTAATTCTCCACAAAGTATGTGTTAATAACACTGTCACATTTTGTGTAGCTTTGTGCACATCTATGTAGGATATTGTGTCTCAACTAAATATTCCAACGTGGTGCTTGTGTTTCTCCTAATATTCCAACACAGAGCCTGTGTTAAAACAACACAAAATGTGTTGTCCTTAATCACACTCAGTAATGTGTAAAAACAACAACACATAATGTTGAAGGATGTTCAGGGACAGAGAATCCTTGGATATAATGGATGATGAGCAATTAATTAAATAATTAAATTTACAACCACAAACAAGAATTCACTTCCGAATAACAGAATAATGCTGTGGATTTCCTAGGACAGATTTCAATTAAGCTTTTTTTTTTTTTTTTTTTTTTTAAAAAAAGGAAAAATTTAACTGAAAAAAAAAAAGAATTTACGATGGCATCTCTTATAAAGAAGCCATCTCCTTGAGTTCAAATGTCTTGCCCCTCTTCGCATCTCTGTGCCCGTTCTTCCTTATTATGGCTGTTGCCTTCCTCGATGTTCGGGAGACCGTGTTTCTTTGAAATGAAAAACCCTTTCTCTGGCCACGCGTGTTTTGGCATGAGATGAGTTGAAATTCTCCTGTAATGATATTATTATTTATTTGCTTAACAAACACCCTTGCAGTGGTTACAGAGTATTACAATACAGATAAGTGCAAGTACAAAAAAAATTAATATAATTAAGTAAGAGCAAATTTATTAGTTACAATTAAGTAAATACAAGTTGTGCCAATGCATGAACAACAGATAAATGCAAGAACAAAAAAGCAATATAGTAGCAATATATTGAATGAATGTGCAAATACATTAATATGTTGCTGTATTAATTAAAATAACTTAAGTTACCTGAGAATGAAGGGTTAAGAAATGGTGTCATCAGCCAGGGGCGGCTAGGGTAACCACTGTCCCCAAGCAGAAGTCTCCTGTATCTCCCTTCTTCAAAATCTCTGCCGATATTGTTCTTCTTTAATATTCTCGCATCATGGGTACTCCCAGGCCAACAGGCAATGATATTGGTATTTAGGCAGGATGGTTTGGAAATGCATTGTACGTTAATTGAATGGTAATTTTTTTCTGTTAACGTAGGTCATGTGGTGCCTGCATTCTGATGTGGGTGCCATCTATAACGCCCGCAATCCTGGGAAATGCAGCGACTTTGTGGAAATCCATAGCATAGTCCTTTTGCATGTCGTTATTTGGAAAGTGGATGAAATGTCCAACCCTTTGACATAGCGCATTGGAAACCTTGTGAACTATTCTGGTAACAGTAGATTTGTTTATATGGAATATATCCCCCAAAACTGCTTGGAAGTACTACCAGTATCTGCAGACCAGGGAGTAATGTGTGATTTCTTGTTTGTGGTTGTAAATCTGCTTCCAGCATTGCAGACATGTGAAAAACAGAATTTCAGTCAAATCGAGTTTTTTTATTAATTGCTCGTCATCCATTATATCCAAAGGATTTTCTGTCTCTGAAAATCCTTCTGTGAAGTGCGGCTCTGTCCTCTTCAATTTCCAAAAACACTGTCATTACCGTTTTTTTTTTTTTTTTTTTTTTTCAACTTAAGGGACCTCAATTGGACATTTATTATTTTCACTTAATTTCCCCCTTAAGTCGTTTTGTGTAACAGATTTCCCTTAAGTTGTTTTATGCAACACACTTAAACTTAAGAGGTCATTTAAGGGGAAAACTAAGGGAGAAATTTCACTAATAGTGTTTTATGCTACCGGGCACAGTTACTCAACAGAGTTTTTATTACCTATTTAAAAACCTAGATCCTCTAGAGGCATTTAAGATGCAGTTAACAAATTAATAGGTATTTTTGCACGACATGTTATTAATAAAATCCTGGTGTTTTTCTTCCAATAATGAATGTTCATCTTAACAACCAGATTATGAAATGCATTTCAGCGAGTTCTGACAGCACATCTGAAAAACTATTTTATAACTCATAACAAAATCTAATTAATTTTGAAACGGTTGACTACTCATCCAAAAGAAGTGTACAATTAAAAGAGTAAATAATAAAAAGGCATGCATTTATAGATCACCTACTCATGACAGTATAAAACAGGCTGAATTCACAATGTGCTTTCACTCAAGGCATATCTGGAGTTGCGTGAGAGATTTCCATATCTCACACACTCTTGTAAATCACAATTGAACAGTAGTAACTCAAAGGAATAACTAAAAACATGTCTGTTTTCAATTTCAATGTGAAAGTCTTGCCAAAGGCTATGACTGATTCAGAGACCACCCTTTGGTACAACAAGACTTTACTGGCCAGATCACCTCAAAATACTTTAGTTACTTTAATTCTGCTGCCCTCGTCACGTTATACATTAGCAGCCAGAATGACTCTCCAACAGCTGGCCCTCTGCCCTGGAAATCCAGTAAGATTTAGTTTACCTTTGTAGAGTGAACTGAGCCTCATAACTATGCTGCCTCATTGTGTCTACAAGCCTATAACCAATCTTTTTTGTTCTTTTCTTTTCTTTATGTGGAGCACTAGCAACTACATAAACACAAAATAATTCAGTGAGACAATAGGCCCTGAATGTGTGCTGCAATTCTGCTGAAAATTCAAAACTTGCTAACATTAAAGAAAGCTGAAAACGATGTGATAAACATCATAACATAAATCTGAGTAATGTATTATGAAATTTCCTAAATGTCTTTAGGAAATATAAACATATTTAGTCAATGTGCAATATTTTACAGCTAAAGAGGCACAATAGTGGAATAGTTAGTATTGTTTCAGTCCAAAAGTTTGAAACCTTGCTCAGAAGGCATTATTTTAATCACCCAGTAAGTGGAAATTTCATATGAAATTAATTGTCCATTGATGTGCATTCTGAATAGTCCGAATAGCTTTTTCAAGCACAGATCAGGCCTAATAAGCATTTAAGCATAAGACAGGTCATTCACTACTGGATCTGGTTTAAAGCCTGCTGGTTTTCAGAAAACGTGTTTACATTGTTATATCCCTACAACTTGACAAAGTCCCTAAAGCATATTTTAAATGTGCAGTATACATTTAATTTGTCCTTTGAAAGTAGATTTGGTTGAGCAAAAAATATCTACTTACTGAACACAAAAAACACAACCTATTGGTAGCAATGTATGTATAGGGTTGGTTTAAAGGGAATGAAACATAGCATCCTCCTTTGATTTAAAAATGTGCAATAAAAAAAGCAAACAGCAATAACATTTGCAGTTTGCATATTTTGTATGATTCAGAATTAATTATCCACTCTAAATCGTTATGGTCAATTCGTTTGCAATACAGATGCTGAAAGAGAGAAAGGTCAGATGATACGTTTACAATTACTTTTTAAATGCTGATTTTAAAACTTGCCATCTTGTGTGTTCTGACTGAGAATGCTGGTGCACAGCTCTTCCAGGGTGATACCCAGGCACTGACAGATTTCTTCCCGACTATAAGGCTCTGGGTGTAGCAGTTCCTCCACTGTAGCCAACATCTCCTCCAGGGAAACCCCTACTTCCTTGTGAACATCCGCTAACTCTAGCAGTCTCTTCCAGTCCAGGCCTTTTGCTTTTGACAAAAGCTGGAAATGAAAATGAAAGTCAGGCGTTACATATGATTTAAGACAGTAAAAACCTAAATGTATTTTACTTCTACCTCCAGTTTGTCACTATGTCACTGTAAAAATGACATTCAGGAATTAAAACAGAAATTGAAAATTTGGAGTGGCCCTTTTCCCCAAATTAGGTTTGCCTAAACATGCCTATAGGATGATTATATATATATATATATAAACTATTTTCAGGTCATATGGGACACTAGACATTTAATTCAGATTTGTTAAGGCTGAATATGCTAAATCTCATCATAATGTCAAAAAATAGCTATAGACTTTCAAAAATGATTTTGAGATGTCTGGCAAGACCAAACACTGGGCCAAAACAAATCCACAACATAATGCAAAAATATGCTATAAGTACTAAAGAAAAAAAAATAAAAGTAATGAGATTGCCAAGAAAAGCAACAAAGCCTTTATTTCTCATCTTTATTTGATCCTTGTCAAATATGTTTACATGCATGTTCTTCATTAGCGAAAGCTATGTGATACATTTGAATGATGTTTACAGTTCAACTTAGGATGGTTGCATGCAATGCATACATGTTCAGGAATTCTTAACCAAATAACTGGATACTTTAAAATAATCATCATTTAATTTTGGAAACTTACAATTACTTGTCTTTTCTTGGTTCCAATAGCCACAAATAGCACTGCTCATACATTTTCTATAAAAAATAACCCCAGACTAATTAGCTATGTCTGAGTGTGATGACAGGAAATATACCAGTCTTAATGACTTGTATCTTGTAAAGCACTTTTTGATGGTGGTCCACTATGAAAGACGTTATATAAAAATAAAAAAAAATATTATTATTATTGTCAATGAGTGAGCTGGGATTTGAACCAGGGACCTCCTGGTTACAAGCCTTTTTCTGTAACCACACAGCCTCCTTTTACCACATCATCTGAAAAATACTGCAGATAGAAAGAAAGCCAGCTGGACTGCAATAATAGATGCAGAGGCTCGCAAATCCAAGCTGTGATCTTGAGCTAGGAAAATTAATTGCTGTAAACCCTTCAGATAATTTAGGGTTAGTCTTGTTATTACAACTCACTTTCGGCATCTTCGTGTTTTATCCTACATACACAACCTGTTCTCAAAACCCCATGACATCTGTGTAATAACTGCCCCTTCATCACCTAAGTTGCATTTCTTGGGGGCTTGTTTAGAATGCAGTATTAAACACAGATCAGGTACATGCTACCCATTGACACTGAATACTCCTGAAAGTAACATTTTTGTTCTCTAATTAGCAGACAGAAAGGCTACCCACAAAATGATGTTACTAGTGTGCCAGTTCTTCTACTGGGCTTACTTAATTTCAGAAATACAAAATACACATCAGCAGAGTTTATAACATTATGTTTATTGATTTACTTAATAAGGAACTCTATCATACTTACTGAGTAAACACCTTTATATAAATTGGGATATAGGGATATAGTGGTTAATATTGTCTGTTTGTTTTTGAAGTTGCAAGAATTTCATTTTGAGTTATCTTCCTCTGAAAGTGTTTTTGTTACATTGATCTCATTCATATCATTCTCTGACAGACAAAAACTAGATGTGATACCTTTTATTGGACTAACTAAGCAAAAATTAATCACAAACTTTCAAGACCTCAAAGGTCTCTTCTTCAGGTGAAAGTAGGAAAGAGAGATAACACTCATGAGAGCTGGACGCTGTAACACTATGTACAAATTTGTTGGCTGCAGCTCCAAATATAAAATTAGAGCCATCAGTATAAAAAATGTCATAAGTATCATGAGAAAGCAGGATATATAACAACGTGACAAGAACGGGCAACACATGAAAGGTTATAAGAATGTTACAGTGTACTGTATATTATTTAATTATACTTATATACAGGGCTAGATGTTAGCGTTTAAGGCAGTAGTGAGGTTTTGCTACCTGCCTGGAAAGTAATATAATTCAACTAATATAATTAAATATAAAAATAATTGAAAAAACAAACGCCTACCTACGATTTTAAGTAGACTGAATATCCCAAACTATCACATAGTATGCCTATATTTAAATTAGAAAGTATTTATTAGACAAACAGAAGGAGATTTGATACCTTTTATTGGACTAACTAAATAATAATTATTCACAAGCTTTCAAGACCTCAAAGATCTCTTCTTCAGGTGAAAAAGAGATTGGACTCCACTTTCAATGGCAATGTTCAATTCAACATATAAGCACTAAGGCACGACAGGGTGTGGGATATACTCTAATATCCACATGCCCCAGGTGCGTTATAAGACACGAGGTGAAGCCAAGTGTCTTTAACTGCCTGGGAAGTGTGGATATTAGAGTATATCCCACACCCTGAAGTTCCTTATTGCGCTTATAAAATGGATCAACCAACATTACAAAAAAAACCCCAAAAAACAAAAACATGTTTTAATTAACAAAAAAGTAATTTTTATTAAACATCCTTCCACCTCTGCCTGACCTTAGAAAAAATAGTTCCTTAAAAAATAAAAAAAATGCATTAATTAAAAAATAATTTCAGATGTTGAATTGAATATTGCCATTGAAAGTGCAGTTTTTATTTGTTACACTTCTTGTAATTCTTGGTTTATTAATTACATTTTAAAGTAAAATATTACTGCCCATTTTATTCATGACACAGCACAAATGAGTCTGCCTTTAAATCAAGCAGCACAAATAAGACAGCCTTTAAATCCCACAGACCCTTCCTTACAAGACCTGCAATAGTATCAGGTGAGAGTGCTTTTTTTTTTTTTTTTTTTTTTTAAAATCATCCTGTTATCCGAGGTAGTAACAGGAGGTATCCATACCAAATTTGTGCAAGAGCTTTATAGTGGCGAGAAAGACGTTATTTGCATGAAATACCCAGTCACTTATCAAATTGACTTTGCAATTTACAGCTTGGTAATGTGGAGAACTACTGGGCCAGTGTTAAGAAACAATTTAAAACAATGCATGGCATTGACAGAAGACATGATACCATCGTACCTGGACACATTTAAAAGGTATGGCAGGAACTGTCGAGATGAATTTAAAAATGTTCAGCATCAGATCACACAGCTGCGCAGGGGGTGGGCCCAGTGGCAGCAGGCAGATCAAAGTGACAAATGGACAGTGGGAGCAACAGCAACAAAACATCTTTTAACCCCAAAGTCTCTTTTACAGAGGGACCCAAATCTTTTGTGAAAAGCTAAAAGTTTAAGAGATGTTTTTTAAACTATTGGTGAGTCTTGAATTTATTTGAATACTTACTTTTGCTTTTTTTCACTACTTTAATTAATCAGTGGTGTCCAATTCAGAGTCATTCAATATATCATCTATACTTCGGTTTCCCAAAAGTTCAAAATTTACATAAATCTCGTCGGTCATGTTTATTGCGATAAATTCCAATATATCTAACGTTGTTGTTTTTAAATTCTAGCGGTATGGATTTCTGCCATTGATTTGCCCGTTTTTGAAAAAAAGTGCCTACCCATGGTGAAATGCTGTAATATTAACACCCCTGTGTGACCTGTTTTGACCAATCAGGATAGAGTATTTAAAGTACCTATTACCTATTACCTAGTACCTATTTTATAACTGAAATTATTTTTTAATTAATGCATTTTTTAAGGGACTATTTTTTCTAAGGTCAGGCAGAGGTGGAAGGATAATTAATAAAAATTACTTTTTTGAAAACATGTTTTTAGTTTTTGGGGGTTTTTTTTGCAATGTTGGTTGATCCATTTTATAAGCGCAATAAGGCACTTCAGGGTGTAGGGTATAATCTAATAGCCACACGGCTCGGGTGGTTAAAGCCACTTGGCTTCACCTCGTAACTTATAACGCACCCAGAGTGTGTGGCTATTAGAGTATATCCCACATCCTGTCATGCCTTATATATATCTATATATATATATATATATATATATATATATATATATATATATATATATATATATATATATATATATATATATAGCTATATTTAGCACACATTTCACAAGTTAAACAGGAGTACGCAAGGTAGTGGTGATCTATTATAAAATGAAAACAGATAAATAAATTAATGCACCTCAAGATTGTATTTAGTCTATTATTTGCACAATACTGGTGTTACTTGGATCATGATAAAGTTATAGCTAGCTGTTTGCTTCTGTTTTTTTTTTTTTTTTTTTTGTAGTCACAATTTTTGTAAAGTAATAATTATCTACCTATTATGTGTTCACTTTTAGCATGGGTGAAACCAGGGTTAAGATTATAACAAATCCAAAGCCGACATTCTCCATGACAGATTAAGATAGCATTTTATGGACACTGAATAAACTTAATATCCTGTTAGGTCATTGCCTGTTATCTTATAAAATTGTAATTTTTTTAACAGTTATTTAATTGTACTTTTGGTCTTTTAAAATGCACTTAATACTTTGAAATACCTTGAAAAAGCTTTTTTTTACAACCTTAAAAGGAATCTGTATACAGTGCAGGACTGATACAACTTCATGGGGAAAAAAAATTTAAAAACCCATTCAAGATAGAGATACAGCCAGCATAATACATTTCTGTTTTGTGTGGATAGCTTGCATTTTTCTCACGTTAAACTACAAACAATATAACCAATGGCACAGATAATTGTGCAGAAAAGCAAACAGCTGCCCTATGAGAACCATCTGTGCTCTGTTGGCCATTATCACCTAAAATGTTGATACATTAAACAAATATTCCAAGTTCCATGTTGATGGCTTGCTTTTTTGGGAGCTAAGCTACAAACACATAAAGAGTTATTGCTTGCCTAATTGCAAATGGAATATCTTGGGGAACTTTACACACCACGATGTAGATTATTGAAGTTTTCCAAAATATAAATTAAATGTTTGGCATACCCTTGTTTTATGCTGACAGATTGCTTTGTTTTTGAGGAATGCCATTAGTGAGGAAAGTGATCTCACACGCATACATAAATGGAAATTATTGAAGGCGGGATAAAGAAGGCACGCAAATACGAAAAGATGCTGTGGCTAAATGCCTCAAATCAGTAATGAAAACTCCAGGTGGTCCAATGTTAAACAGCTTTAGTCTAAAAGAGTGTGCGTGTATGTGTGTGGAAAACACCCAACTTAAAAAAAAAACAACAAAAAAACATGAATAATGTCTAACAACTGATCAAATAAATAATAATACCTGCTGATGAAAGGAATGTATTTAAATTTCTAAATGAAGACATTAAGAGGGAAATAATTCTATAAATACTTTAATAATGCCTTTTTACTCTTCTGAGACTAATGACTGATTCTGAAGTGTGTCTGTTACAAAACAAAACACACAAGTTTATACAGTCTGCAGAACAATGAGAATGTAACATGGAAAAGCGTGACTTATAAAATATTCTGAATCTGTATAATCAGCTTACATTACTAGGACTAAGTAGGAACAGAGGGTGGTGAAGTATTGTTTTCCTTTCCATTTGGAAGCTTGGCACGGATTCAGGCCACCTTGAAGAATCTGAAACCATTACCCTCTGCTTATGGTCAAAAGTGCAAGAATTTAGGCTATCACATAGCAGTTTCTGACAAGAGCGTATGTAAAAAATTATTATTATTTTTTTTTTAAATCCTTACACTATTTAAAATTCTTAAATAACAATCTGTGGAAGAGTAACATTTTTAAGTTAATCTACTGTGGGAAGTATGATCACTTCAGTTGGTTCATTTCTTACAGTTTGCATTGTACCATACTCTACATGGATATTTTAGGTGATTTGTGTACAATTTTAGGGGGGCGTAGTAGTATGGCATACTTCATAGCACATATTTGTTTTAAAAGTTTGAAGAGAAAAAAAAACAGCATACCTTCGCAGCTAATCGACACTCCACGACTCTGATGTTGAAGTGAGAAGTTGCAGCTTTATTCATTTCAACACAACAGTTAGCAATCACAAAAACAGCTCTGTCTGGAAGCTGAACATCAGTCGCCCTGAGAGGATTGAACTCTATTAACTTGGCCTGCAAAAAAATAACATTTTTTTATATAATATATATATTATTATATATATATATATATAATATATCCTATATATATATATATATATTATAATATAATATAGTTATATACAGTACCAGTCAAATGTTTGAGTACACTTGCTGGAAACTAGTTTTACTTCATATATGTTTCTGTAAATACTTGAAAATGAAAACACATGTTACAATATACAAAACAAAACATAAGGAGTATCAAAGCAATGTTCAAGAAAATTGAAAATTGTCTCTGATTCTGAGGCCACCGTTGGCCTGCCTGACCTTGTTCGGTCCTCACGAGTGCCAGTTTCTTCAAATCGTTTGATGGTCTTGGCCACAGCAGTTACAGACACTTGCAAAGTTCTTGCGATTTGTCTTAAAGATTAACCTTTATTTCTTAAAATAAAATAATCTTTTTTATTTGTTTAACTGAGTGTATTTTGCCATTTTCTGCTCCCTTACATTCAGGAATGACAAACTTGTGCCTATGCTACTTCTATTTATAATATGTAATCATGGACCCTCACCTGTTAACAATAATTGGTGACAAAAGGTTAACTAGGTAACATGCAAGTTAACTCAGAGAACATCTAACAAAGACACTTTTATACTTAGGCCAGTGTTCTAACAATATGTTAGATACATTTTAGACTTTTAACTGACTTGGGCTTCAGACTGAAATCCCCTTGCTTTGGGTGACCATTTCATTGAAATTGACAAGATTTACATTTTGCTGATAAACATTCACTTATGTTTATCAGCTTATATAAGTACACGTATCATATAACGAAATAGTAAGCGTTTATAGACAAGTCTATACAGTTAAAAGCATAGATAATCACAAAAAACCTGGTTTCAAGCAGGTGTACTCAAACTTTTGACTGGTACTGTATATTAGTCACTTAACACTTAACGCTTCTATCCATAGCGACATACAGAGACTAGGGGAGTGAACTATGCATCAACAAGTTTCATGCAAAAGTTTTTGCTCACAAGAGCCAACTTCCCAAAGTTTCAGTATGTTTAACATAACTTTGTAATGGGAAAATGTGTTTGAAAGAGACTCAATACTATGATGCTTGAAGGTTTAAATAAAAAGTAAATAGCAGATTAGTAGACTAAGTAGTAAATGACATCACAAGCACATTAATAGATGTAAATAGAAATAAGTGAGTGTAGTTGCAATAGCATCAAAAGCCTGTTTTCAAATACACTTTCCCTTGACAAAGGTAGTTAAACATCCCTAAAGTTGGCATTTTTGAGGTTATATATAACAATATTATATTATATATATAATATATATCTATATATATCTATATATATATCTATATATATATATATATATATATATAAAAGACTTTTCTTCGTAGTTTCTTAATAGAAAGCATTACATACACCATCTGATTAAACGTATGTTTATCTTTTTTTTTTTCTTTTTTTTTTTTGCAACTTTATCCTGATAGCCCCTGCATACCTACAAAGTTAATTGTGTTTTTGTATGTCTGCTAAACATGGGTGGCTTGTGTTGTAGACTTGGTGATGTTTAGCCCGCCCCCCTAGAATTTTTGACGAGCTATAAATTGAAGCCATCAGGGCAAGCACATGTCTGCTTGAGTTTTCAAAGCCTTGCAAGTAATTGGCGTGAATTGTAAGCTTAGAATGGAAGTTTCAGGTATCAAGGTATCAAACTCCTCTAAGCGGTATTTATGTCAGTGCAAGAACATGTTAACTCTTCATATTACATTCACAACCTTGGTTTAAAATAAAGTGAGTTTTTTTTTTATATACTCTATTTGGAGTAGTTTAAATTTGTATGTGCAAACTGAGTCAGACACTTGCTTCTGTTTAAATAATAATAATTACATTTTCAATAAGCACATCCAATTTCTATTAGTTCATTATGTAGTCTACCATAGACCACCGTATTCTCTGAAAGCTGCCAAGGTTTTACATTTACATAACTTAAAAATAATTTAAATTCTCAGAAACCATTGGCTAAAAATTTTACAAATTATTGTGTAACATATTACATATTTATAACCTTAACAAAAGCCAGGAACACTGAAAATACCTACAGTCCCTTGCTCTGCAAGAAATGAGATGGACTGGTTCATACCTCCACCCTCTGTGCAAAAGTAACGCTCACAGCTGGCACAGATCTCTGCCAGTTCCACCTGGAAAATGAATGAGGATATACAAAAGTGAACTGAATAACATGAACCATTTTAAACTCTATTAAATAGACTAAGAACATCTTAATGCCCCAAGGACACAGCAGGATTGACCATTTAACACCCTGAGAATGTGTAGTTTTTTCATTATGCCATGTCCATCCAGGATTGATCCACCCATAGATGAGTTAACACTGACAAACAGCATAGACAGAACTAATAAAACCCTGAATAGTCATTATGGCTCTATTGGATTTTGGCTGATTAAGTCTACACTACAGACATCAGTGGCATCAAATTGCAAGAAGAACCACTCAGAAGGATTACAAAAATCACCAAAAATAAAAAAAAAATGCAAGGGAAGTAGAAGAAAAAATTAAGAAAATGAAATTTGAAGCAACTCTAATCTATTGTACCCTTGTATATTTTGTAAAATGTATACTGAAAACATGTTTGCTTTCTCCAGCTTAAATTACTTTAATTATACACAGTTGTTGGCACCATGATGTACATCACATTGTGATTCCTTGACATTAACAGGTACATTAAAAGTACTTTCAAATTGTATCTGTTTTCTCAAAACTCAGAGATCAATTCACAGACGGTGGTGGAGCGCCCATCAGTGGCTAATACAAACAAGGGTTTCCAACTGGAATGTGGAAGGATGGGGATTGTGTGCTCCAGTAATAAACTTTCTGTGACCGGATCCTATTTCAATCTGGAGCCCTGCTGTCAACCTTGAGTTCTGAAGTCTTGTCAAAACTTGGCTTGGTTTGTGTCAAGACAACTTAATCAGAACCCCAGATTAACTTTGTCTGCAGTCATGCAGATGACAGATTGAGGGAAATATTAACATTAGAGTGTAGTTTTGTGGTTGCAATAATGTCACTTACTATGGCCAAAATGCTGCCACTTAGATGCCAATCTGCGAAACGTTTGACTGTGCTCAAATTTAACTTTACTGTCATGTCATGTCAAATTAACCAACAAATGTTTTATTATAAATGAATACTTCAGTAATATCTTAGACTTGTTCAATTATATAAATAAAATACTACACAAATGTCATAAAAAACTAAAAATGTGGAAAATGTTTGATAACAGTACTATAATCTTCACAGTCTGTAATTAATGTCTCTATTTTCTGACACCTAACAAGTGTAGAAGTAACATGGATTTCTTCTTCTGTATATCTCAACTTCACTTTTTTGGTAAATATATCTTGTATGGGTTGTGTTGCCTCAGACCAGTTTCTTTTAAATGTTAGGATGTAGCTTGAAATGACATTTTAATTTCTGGTTGTGTGTTGTTGTTGTTTTCAGTCATTCTCTGTGGTTCTGGGGTCAAAAGCTCCAGGAGATGTTTTCATTTCTTCTCTAAATATGCCTTTATCTGTCTTTCAGCTTGTCCTACACTCTGGCACTAAACAGTCTTCTTGGTTACATTCAAACCACGTGACAATATGAGTCTATTCAAACAAGCTTTGTCTCCAGCGGTCGGCTAGCAGTGATAACAGCGATCCGGATTTTGGAATCCAAATTTTGTGATCGAGATTACTTTTATTTAGATCGTTTTGATCCGTTTTTTCAGAAAATGCCGCTGCTGGATTACATTTATCTAGATTATAAATAATTACGATTACAAAATACTTTTATTTTATTTTATTTATTTATTTTTTTTAAGTAATTTTGATCGCAAAATATAGTATTACACTTATCCAGATAACAATTAAAAAAAAAAAAAAAAAAAAAACGGCTCCTGGTAAAGACAGATTTAGAGAAAAATTACAATAACTCAATGAGCCTTATTTAATGAATAATCAAAATACTAATACACTAAAAAATAATATGTTGTATAGTATTATGTGTGCTGGTTGACCGCCTCTTCATCGTTTTATATATCTTTTGTAAACAGTATTTACTTCACACCCCCTGCTCATTTCCTCTGATTGCAGATTTGTATTGCATTCTTTGGGATGTGGATCTTAAGTGGTCTAAAAAGAATGTAACAATAAAACAAGTTTTCCATTGGACAGTTTACTAAAAAAAACGGAAATAAGGTGAGGAAAATGTAATGCTTGACGCAAGAAAAAGGCTTATTGAATATGGAGCCCACAACATCCTTTTTTCTTGGACTATTTCTTTTGGTCCTTTGTGTTTATTACACACAGTTTTGAGCACTGCGTTACAATGAAATTCACAGTCTCTGAAAATACAATGTCTGATATAAAAATCAAAGTAAGCTCCTTGTAACACAAGTAAACAGTGTTGTGAGCAGCACTGAACGAGACTAATTAAAGTCCCCATCTGCTTACAGTTTGCATGCTAAGTTTCAATTTGCTGGATTTCACATGTGTTTTGTATGGTAATGGCACTTATTTTAATCAGCACCAGGGACATGTTTGTCAAGGATTATCTGGATGTCATCATAACCACAGAAATCGTGGCCTGATGTTATCTTCTCTTTAACTTTCTGTAACTCTAGGTCTCCTTTTCTGAATCATAACAGATGAAGGTCTTTGATTACCACACATATAGCTTCAAGGATCCCTGCCTCCCACTCGAATTTGGGAATAAACATGGCCAACTTAACAACTGGTTAATCATGGTGGAATTCCAGCTATGGTGGGAAGGATGCCCATAGACTTTTGTAAGGCCTCTTCTCTGTAGCTTTTTAAGTCTTTACAGACTGTAAAACCTATATTTCTGGTTTATATTACTGCACTGTAGTTTCTGTTAGTGCACTTGTCAGACTGTGAGTGAATGCAATGATAAAAACAAAACAAAAAAAAACTTTATTGCAACTGTTAAAAGTGCACGAGGCTCTACAAATTACCCTTAAAAGGTATTATAGCTAATGAAATCCTTCCACGAGTGCAGTTTGTTTGAGAGTGAAATTATCTCCGCTTCTTCAATGCCTTCATTCCTTAAAGTAACTGTAGCTATAACACGATAATTGCATGTACATATCCATTTTGCAGCTCCATTGGCTACACAGGTCTGAAAAGTGCAGTTTTAAAATAGGGGATACAGCTGATTGGCTATTGACAGGTGAATCCAGTGAAGAGATGAGAACAATTTCACTCCCCAGGTGAAATGACAAAGGAAGTACATGACAAGACAGACAAAAAGCATGGGTTAAGAGCAGAGTTTTCTTTATCCAAGTGTAGTAGCAAATATCAGGTTTTCAAACGAAAATGGGGCAGGTGCCTACCTGAAAGTAAGATATGCACCCTAAATGTTGTATGGTACCAGATATAACTATTGTAAATTGAAAACATACCATGTGCTTCTTTTAAAACTCCACACGTGAGACACACTGTACTGTGGTTGGAAGGTCAGATTTATTTAATTAGCTATAACCTCTTTAGAAACACAGCTGTTTAGTTCAATTAAACACATCCCATCTTTTTATATCAGAAGTTAGTGGAAGGTATTTTTGTTATGGGTAGGTAGATCCAACTTAAGTTTGTCTTTAAGTGTAACATCATTACATAAAGACTTTTTTTTTCCGTAAGTGTACACAAATAGATTTTATCTTTCTTTTGGTACAGAGTACTATATTTAGGCTTCAGGATGCTGTGCTTCAGGCGGAAGAAAGAAAGAAAGATAGAAAGAAAGAAAATCTAAATACAGATAATGATCACTAAATTGTTAATGGTTCAGGGCAGTAATAAGGGTTATCCAGCCTCAAAGTCTTGTGTTTATCTCTCTGCTTGAGGTCTTTAATGTCTGCCAGGCTTGCGGCTGTACATAAAATGTTAAAAGTTAAAATAAATAAATACAGTAGAAATATCCTTAAAATACGCTGATAGATGAATTAATGTTGCTTGTGGAATGCTTTACTTAAATGTTAGTGAACAAGCTGTATGGTTTCCCTAGCTTTCTGCTTTGTTGTACAATATCGACAGCTTCAACCCAACCTGTTTAATCCAAAACTTTTCATTGCTTTCTGACTCTTCTCACAGCTCAGCATTTGGATTAGTTCATCTGTTCTACCTGCTTGCTCCGGCACAGGTTTATGAACAATGAAAATATGTTGAAAAAAAGGAATGTAATGAGTTAAACACTGCAGCCTGTTCTGTAACATTTTAAGTAAAGCATTCCACAATCAACATTAATTAATCTGTCAGTTGATTTTTAAGGATATTTTTACTGTATTTATTTATTTATCAATGTATTTATTATTTAAGGGATAACTGTAATGCTCTGTGTCATAGCAGACTGGGAATGAGAAGCAGCTCATAACTGTAATGCTCTGTGTGGTAGCAGACTGGGAATGAGAAGCAGCTCATAACTGTAATGCTGTGTGCGATAGCAGACTGGGAATGAGAAGCAGCTCATAACTGTAATGCTGTGTGCGATAGCAGACTGGGAATGAGAAGCAGCTCATAACTGTAATGCTCTGTGTGATAGCAGACTGAGAATGAGAGGCAGCTCATAACTGTAATGCTCTGTGTGATAGCAGACGGCCACAAACTGCCTCCATATGAGTAATTGAGGTTGTATCTTTGTAAATGCATATTTGTTTGATGTTTTATTTTTTCCTCAAATTGAGGGTGGAAAATTTGGGCTGCATCTTAAATTCGACAAAAATATGGTATACTCGTCTGGTGCAGACCAATGTTAACCAATGGGAAGTTTAAGACCAACAAACCAGATACAAATCCAGGTTTCCAAAGGCTGGTGCATTAACTCTCTGTACTGCCTGAAGAAATGATTGTACCAGTATATATTTCACTTTGTACATGTATTTTATCCAGGAGCTATGGTAATTTACAAAGTAACAAAAATGCAATTCTAGGCTTTTAATACCAATTTTGTGAAAATTTTTGTGTAGTAAATAACAAAAAAAAATTACAATACTGGTCACCTGCCAAATAACTGTTTACTGTAGTCATGATAAAATCTTTACCATATGTCTGAGCTACATAGCTAATAGATTGTAATGTGTATAATAATATTTGTTTTATTACATTTAGCACACACTTGCCCTATTACCTACAGCAAACATTTGTTCCAGCTTGAAGGCATCTTAAAATAAAGGCACATGTTTGCACGCAGTTGCTCCAAACAAAAACAAAGGCTGCTTTAAATTTAAAATACAGCGGTACTAATTAGACAGGCTGTGATATTATTGTTGTTCTCCTGGAACTGCAGGGAATGTCACAATTACAGATATCTCCCTAGGAGATGAAAGACTAGGTTAGAATGACCACATACAGTTTTCCAATATATAGCCTGGGGCACCTGCAGGCTGCCATGACTTTAGCCAGATCATATATTATGTCAAAGTCAATGAACAGTGGGCCCCAAAAAGTATTCATTCAACTGGACTTTGCACTGTATAAAGGCCCTTCACTGATGCACTTACTGTCCTAAATATTTCACAATTACTTAAAATGTAAGCCAGACATGCTATGAAAGGAATGAGGGACTACTGTTCAGTTAATGTTATAAATTACATTCTCTGTCAAATATAGATTTTTTTTTTTTAATATAACAATGATAAAATGATAAAGTTTAAATTGATTGTACATACACTCTCTAGTGTGCGTTTGAATTCCACTCTTAATTTGTGGCACTATATTTATAAATACAGAGAATGTAAAGTACACAGTGGGGGCTCCCGAGTGGTGCATCCAGTAAAAGTGCTCCGCGTGGAACGCAGGATGCACCCTATAGCCTGGAGATTCTCAGGTTCAAATCAAGGCTATGTTATTGCGGACCGCAACGGGAGGTTCCTAGGGGACGGCGCACAATTGGCTGAGCACCGCCCAGGTAGAAAGGGTTTAGGTCGGCAGGGCAATCCACGGTTCACTGCGTACCAGCGACCCCTGTGGCTGATAGGGCACCTGCAGGTCTGCAGTGGAGCCAATCAGATCTGTGTTGTCCTCCGGCACTATAGGTCTGGTGGCTCCCACAGTGCGAAAAATGACGGATTAGCAGGAACACGTTTTTCAGCCTCCGTTCCCCGCATCGCCGGGGGGGGGGGGGGGGGGGGGGGGATTGCAGCGGCTAACCGGGATAAAAATAACAATTGGGCATTCCAAATTGGGGAGAAAACCATTGGTGACGACTAAAATAAAAAAAAAATTAAGTACACAATGAAAAGAACAACAGGGTATTAAACTTTAATTACAGCACTTATGAAGAATAAAATACCACGTAATATGTTAGCTACTACAGACAAATTCAAATCCGCATTGCTGTGGGCATTGTATTACACAACCAGTGGGCGGCTTCTCTGGCATATGCTGTCTTTTCTATTGAACAAAGCTCCCAAGAGAGGTGGATTTCTGAGCAATATTGACTAGACTGTAAGAAAGCCAAAAGCTGCATTCATGTAAGCCCTAATTGCTAAGATGTGGTGCACAAGATAAAACTTAAAATACAATAAAGCATTTAAGTTATTTAAAAAAAATAATAATAAAATAAATTTAGCTTAGATTAATTATACAGTCTGAGATTCCAAAACAACTTTGGATTTTTTGCTTATCACTGTTGATTTTAAAGAAGACAATGCAGATGTTTAGATTTTTCTATTTTTATATATTTTTTTCAAGCATGACCCATTTTTTTCCCAATTTCATTTGCTAGTGTGTTCAGATAATAATGGAGTATCACCTACATGTGTTGTGGGAGTGCCCTGTGACAGCTACTGTACAGAACGTTCTCTGTCTACCTTTCATTGATGGCCCCCAGCATCTGCATACCTCATCTTTTTTAACTATAATCCTCTAAGAATCTATTGCTTGCTGATATGATTACTGCTGAAAAGAAACCAACAGATGAACTTCTCTTTTTTCTGTGTTATTACTTTTCCAATTCATCAGCTTCCCATATTTGATATAACAAATACTATGTGGACTGCACAAAATCGATTGTATGATAACACTACTTACATTGATATTACTTGAATAAACATGCAAGAAAAACAATTCAAATGATAGACTTTTGAAAAAAAGAGCAGATTCAGTAAATGGTCAAACCAAAGGGACACTATCGGTTGCAAATAAAAATTCACTAACAGGAATGGGACAGTGCTATTTCTCCTTAGATATTAAATAATCCAGCACGTGCATTGTGAAGCTGGGCTTTTACGTTCAAGCACTGTCAGAGGTCATACAGATGAAATCAGTCAAACTCTGAAATGTTTGTATGTAATTTGAAGCTACTTGCTCTTTAACACTTGGTAAGTCTTACCTCCTGAGCTGAGATCAGAGACATAAAAAGAAATTAGTGCCCACTGCCTATTAGGAACTTTTGCTTTTTAAAAAAAATATATCTAAATGAATGGAAAATACAAATTGTATCTGGCTTTGAACAATGGAAACGAAGCAACTTTGGTGAAGCAAACCCACCGGGCTGTGCAGTCTGTGGTGTGGTTATACATGGCTCTCAAGTAAACACAGTAAACATGATGCACTGACGTTTTCATTACCGCTTCCGGTTCTTCTCTAACAAGCTGAAATCTGATTTCAGAATGGCGCCAAGAGTTCATGATGACCCTTATAATTAATTTGACCCTGAGCAAAGAATCCCAATCAGCCACACACCCCTCTGTTCCAGTGCCACACAGATGCAAAGGGGGTGCAACACTGGATGATTTTCTCAGAACAGTTATTTTTATAGACTTGCATATTGATTTCATTTTGGTGCTCCAGTCCTATCATCTATTGCCTGTGCATTTATTTAACTTGCCACAAAGAAGATGATTAAATTAAACACATTTTATGGGGCCATTTTTCATTTTTAATGTCCAAATGGCTCATGAAAACATAAGGAATAAATACAGCTAATTAGATATGCGTGTTTTTTAAAGGTCCCATTTATTAGAGTTTACTAAGTCCCATTGTTCTACATTATGATTAGAATTTATAATTTTCCAGGAAACATCTTAGTTCTTAATAAAGAGAGATCTACTGATTACATCAAAATAGAATAGGTGTTAAAGTGGTGTCTAATCACAACGCGGTAATTCAGATTCCCCCCCCCCCCCCCCCCCCCTCCCCCAAATTTAATGACCTGAACATGTTAGCAAATGAAAACTCAGTTACCAGGCTGATCACTATCACTCCAAATGCCAAGTGCATGCCTTTCTGTGGGATTCCAGACAAGCATTTCAAAAATGTCAGGAAGTTAAATTAACCAGCATTTTTTAGGATCAACTTCAAGTCTCTTCTAGTTGTGCTTTCTCACTCAGTTCTTCTTAGCCTTTGCTAAAGGCACATCCAGATTTCTAAAGCCAACCCAAATCAAACAGATGTTAAAAGAATCACATTAAGACTTCAGAAACCCATATGAAAACCCCATGATAAGCTGAACTGTCCACAGATCCATCAGAAGATCAAACAAAACTGGTCAAGACTGGAAGATATTTAGAAATATAGTGCATGCAGTAGATGGCAGACTACTGTAGAGCCCAGTCTCCAACAGTTAATAACAATTAGGTTACAGTAAAGTCCAGTTTACTTAAATAAATACAAGTATTCTAAACTCATTTTGCTGGTTTTCAAGTAAAGCATGTATTTATTTCAAGGTGTGTGAAAGCAGGAGTCCATGAGAGGGGTCGTGGCACCAGTTGTAATTGTCTTTATTCATGTTTATTGGCAGTTACTTAGTCAATTCATATCCTATGTGTATCTATCGATAGCCAATGTGCTTGGTTCACACATAACCAGGGTAATACCTTTTCTTAAATATTTTAAACTCTTCCTTTGAAATAATGTCAGAGAAAACCTGTGCAATTAAAATATTCAACGAAGAGTGATTTTAATCGTTTTCTAAAAAGAGGTCAAGCGTCATATCTTTAAATTACGAGAATTAATTAATTACGAGAATCAGAGGCTTAAATGCTTGATGTGGCTAGTTTTCAAACTAACGCTGCAAAAAATACTATCTAGGATTTTTTGCTGGACCAACGGGTGGACACAATTATTCACTGCAAGGGCTTGCATTACGCTTCACATGTGAGCCAAAACTAACACCATCTTTTGGAAGCTCATGCCTTTTTGAAACTTTCAAAGGTGATAATGTACTGTACAGGGGGTTCATTATACGATATATATAACATTCGCTTAAAACTATATGACGAGAGTATCAAACACAAAAGCACAGTAGCCAAAAAAAAAAAGAAATCTATCCAAATACTGCTGTTTAGAACTACATGACAAAGAAAATGAAAAACAGCAAGCACTACACACGCAATGTAATTGGATATCATTTAATTTGATTTCATAAAATAAAACCTTAGAAGGACCGAATGCGGGAATGCGGAACACAATCAAATAAACAGTGGCTTGCTCACAGCAGAGTAAAACGCTGTTGTATCTGTTATGTGCTCAATTGCTTCACAGATAATCTGTGAATGGCCATTGACGTACATTTGTTGTAGGATAGAAACAATAATTTACCATACAGGACGCAGCACTGCACACACTCTTGAGTAAGCTGGTCACTGGGACCTACATTTTAATACATTGAGCACAGGGTTTCCAAACTAAACTAAGGTCCCCCAAGACAATAAGCATCCTGACTGAGGACCCTCACCCAAAATTTTGATTTTGATCCCCTTAGTGAGAGAGGTTGTTTGTTGTACCAGCAGAAGTACAGCTGCTTTCATTATGTTCTGTGTCATTCTCTGATGTTTGAGTAACCGCTCCATAATTACTGTACTCAGCTGTACGCCGTCTGACTGCTATTGCAAAATAAATCTGCTATAAAGGTAAGCGGGAGTGGTATGGTTTATTTTATTTACGTAGGTGAGAGAAAATATATTCAAGCGAAAAACCACACATTGGCAGAAATGCATTTATTGATTTTTTTATTTTTTTTAAATTGAAAAAAATGTTGTTAGAATTATGAAGTGCATTAATATAATTTACTATTCTCCTTGCAATCTCCGCCTTTTGTTGCATAATGGTACATACTGTTAGCGTGGGCACGAGCTGACATCAATGTTACATTTGAAATAACCCCAAGCATCAGACAGCAGTATTTGTGTAAACTAATTGATCCCTCTGTCTGGGGAGCATCATTTTGTCAGGGTAATTTAAGAAAAAAGAAACGTGTATGTGTTATGGTCCCCTGAACCCATCCCACAGTCCCCAGTTTGGGAATCCTTGTCCTAATAGATTTCCGACCAAGTTTTAGAAGAACAGGTTGTAATTTTGCATCAAAAAATGTGACATAGTTACCATACTAGAGCACCCACTAAACCAATGTCGCCAGGGATATCTTGAAAAAACATACGTCCATCTTTGAGATGAGACGTAAACCGAGCTCCTATTGTTAGTGACTCTGCACAGCAGTTGTTGTCTCTGTATGTCACTTTGGATAAAAGTGTCTGCTAAATGACTAAATAATAATATGCATCCCCCACAGTGGAAAACAAATTAGATTATTAGGTTATTATAACACATACTCAGCCTGTGCTACAAATATCCTCTTTTAGTTAATTTTCAGTAATCTAAGCACAAGCTTCCAACGAAAATTTCATAAGCTTATGAATCAATTAAGAAAATGTAATTACAAAAAGCTTTAGGCTAGTCATAGCCTTGAGTTCTGACAACAATCTGATCCTTTACTAAAGTAAGGTTGTCCAAGATCATAGGATTAGCACTTTAAATGTGACCCATGGATTGCACTGAACATCTGCTATTTATTTTAAAAAGCTCTTGACCAGAATAAAGCAAAACATTAAAAACTAAACAAAACAGCTTGATACCGTTCACCAACCATTCTAATGTCAGTGCAAAATCAAAACAATAGGTTTGTCATATAATGTTATCTGAATTCAAAGTTTTGTTTGGCAGGATAGGAATTTTCACTGGGGTAGTGTGCTTACTGCAGCTGTGTCTCTCAATACAGTGTTGTGTTTTAACACTTGAATATAAAACAATGAAATGCTTAAAAGACCACTTGTTCAATGTTTCAATATGATTGAATTCTACATATTGCATTTTGTTCTAATTAGCTGAATCTGATACCCAGGCTGGAATGTTAAACTCTTTTCACTTTTAAAACCCAATGCAGAAAAAAAGACACTAAGTTTGCAAACAACATGCAGCTGTTTACACTTGTATAATAGACTACTTTTTGTAAACTGTGCTGAGCCATTTCATGAAAATGAACAAAGTATAACTCAAGACTTGGTCGTGCAGTAGGTTAATTTACTAAACTTATGGTCTGGTGGCCTTGACTGGAAATCAACCTTGGGATGTCAGTTCACATTATGAAATCAATACAGAATTTAGCGTGACTGTCAATCTCAGCGCTGCAAAGCTTTGGCGGAGCTTTGTGGCAGGCCTGTAGTTTGTGCTATTAGTCCCTTTCGTGAGCACTTAATTGACTCACACATTTAAAAGAAGAAAAAAGAAGGTAACCTGCTGTGAAAAGAACACGGGAGCTACTCTGCCAAATGCCCTGCTGGAAAAACTATAAAAGGTTCTGGTACTGCTTAAGTAACTGTCAAAAACAAGACTAGATTAACTGTACTGTGATCCTTATGCCCTTTAGAAAATGTTTTTGACAACTGAAATTTTACATGCCACAGCAAACCTCGTACAGTACATACTTTTTGCCATTTGAACAAAACACATACATATATTCATACATGCGTGGCACAAAAGCCATGCTGTGACTTACAGAGGCTCTCAAAATTATTCACCCCCCCCTTGGACTTTTCCACATTTTATTGTGTTACAACACGGAATCAAAATGGATTTCATTAGGAGTTTTTGCCACTGATCAACACAAAAAAAGTCCATAATGTCCAAGTTTGAAAAATAAAATCTACAAATTGTTATAAATTAATTACAAATACAAAACAGAAAATAACTGATTGCATAAGTATTCATCCCCTTGAATCAATTGGTAGAGGCACCTTTGGCAGCAATTACAGCCATGAGTCTGTATGGATAAGTCTCTACCAGCTTTGCACATCTGGATGCTGCAATTTTTGCCCATTCTTCTTTGCAAGATTGCTCAAAATTTAATCTTCTCCCAAGTCCCAGGACTCTTGCAGACTTCAGAAGGTTTTCCTCCGGGATATCTCTGTACTTTGCTGCATCCATTTTGTCCTCCATCTTCACAAGGTTTCCAGGCCGTGACGCAGAGAAGCATCCCCATAGCATGATGCTGCCACCACCGTGCTTCACGGTAGGGATGGTGTTCTCAGGATGATGTGCGGTGTTAGGCTTAGCATTGAGGCCAAAAAGCTCTATTTTGGTCTCATCAGACCATAGAATCTTCTTCCACTTGGTCTCAGAGTCTCCCACATGCCTTCTGGCAAACTAGCCAAGATTTGATGCAAGTTTTTTTCAACAATGGCTTTCTTTTTGCCACACTCCCATAAATGCCAGTTTTGTGAAGCAACCAGGCTATTGTTGTCGTAGGCACAGTGTCTCCCAGCTCAGTCGTGGAAGACTGTAACTCCTTTAGAGTTGCCATAGGCCTCTTGATGGCCTCCCTGACAAGTGACCTTCTCGCCCAGATACTCAGTTTTTGAGGACGGCCTGTTCTAGACAGATTCACAGTTGTGCCATACTCTCTCCATTTCTTAATAATGGACTGTAGTGTGCTCCGGGGGATATCCAATGCCTTGGAAATGTTCTTATATCCTACCCGATTGGTGCTTTTGAAGAACCTTACTCCGGATTTCCTTCGTCTTCATGATGTAGTTTGTTAAGAAATGTACTAACCAACTGTGGGACCTCCCAGAGACAGGTGTATTTAACCTGTGAAACACTTTAATTGCACACAGGTGGACTCCATTCAACTAATTATGTGACTTCTAAAGCTTATTTAGGTGTGTCATAGCAAAGGGAGTGAATACTTATGCAATCAATTATTTTCTGTTTTATACTTGTAATTAATTTAGAACAATTTGTAGATTTTATTTTTCACTTTGACATTATGGACTTTTTTTGTGTTGATCAGTGGCAAAAACTCCTAATTAAATCCATTCTGATTCCATGTTGTAACACAATAAAATGTGGAAAAGTCCAAGGGGGGTGAACACTTTTGAGAGCCACTATATCTACCCAAATTAGAGTGCAAAATGTTTGTAACACAAACACAATTAAAAAGGAATTCCCAAAGGGGTGCCAAAGCCCATATCACTACAAGTGTCACCATCTCCATGTGATATGATTCAGAATGAATGAGCATACTCTTATACAACTTTACCACAGTAAAAGCACAGCAAAGTGTTACAAAGCTTACTTAAAGCAAGGTGAGCACTGTAAAGCTCTGAGAAGTATGGTAAATCATTTCAGCATTTGTAGCTATGTATTAATGTTCTCTTACAAATTTAAAGCAGTTGCATGTATGGCCTATTAAGGTCATCAATTAAATTAGACAATCACTAATTTGCCTATCAGAAGGTCACTGGTTCAAATCCCACCCTGAGCAGTACGTCCTTGTTCTCCAACCTGCGAATGAGAAGTTAAATCAATGCCCTATTGTAAGTGACTCTGCATATAATGCACAGTGGTCTACTATGAAAGGCGCTATATAAAAATAAAGATATTATTATTATTATATTATTATTTTGACAATTTTCCAAGATTTTTAGTCGGTGTGGTTTGTTTTCATATGCACAACAAATCAAAACAACAGAAGCAGTGGGTGTTCTAATACATTTGCACACCACTGTATATACAACAACACTTAGAAATCTTCTGTAAGCCTTCAACATCAAGTCATCCAGTGTGTTGGTGTGCAGCTGACTAAAACAGACATGTTTATGAACCACACTATGTGGTCTAGTGGATAAAGAAAAGGGCTTCGGTTCCAATCCTGTCTCACTCACTGACTCACTGTGTGACCTTGAACAAGTCTCTTAACCTCCTTGTGCTCCTTCTTTCGGGTGAGAGGCTGTTGTAAGTGAGTCTCTTGTATTTGCTCTTATTAGGACTGAAGTCACTGTATTTTTGATCTTGCTGTTAATTGTACTACAATTCTTGATATGTTTTTTTTTTTTTTTTTTTGTATACAACTGTAAGTCGCACTGGGTAAGGAAATTTGTAAGAAATACATAATAATAATAAATTCTACTTTTTTTTCCCCAAAGACATGAAGTCATACACAAGAATCATGCAGTAAATGAGTTTACCTTTGAAAGGGTCTTCTTATTGGCTTCCAAAGTAACAAGCCCTGCACAGCACAGCATGGCACTCGAGCTGGACAGCCCTGAGCTAGCCGGGATGGTTCCATCCACAACACAGTTAATCCCTGGGGGACAAGCGAGACTGAAATGCTCCTAGTGACCAGACAAAAGAAAAATCATTTTTAAATGGTGTGTTGACAGAAACCACACATGTGGTTAGCTCTGTATAGATAATTAATGATACCACTGAAATTACAGTACGTGCTACAACATAAACTTAACCCTATAAGCAACATGAGTGTCGTAACTATGAACTGCTAATCCCATACATGGTGTTTACAAAGAGAGACAAAAAAAATACATTTGCATGGAGCTCTTTTTAGCACTGGGAGTTTCCTAAGGTGTTGGATTCAGTGAAAAGGAAAAAAAATTCAACAGATGATAAAAACTTGATCAACTGTGCGTGCTAAAAACACTTTATGGGACTTTTTATTATTCTCATGTTTTAATAAACAAAGGCCACTGGTTTCAAGACATTTATATAAAGCTTAAAGGCAAGATTATGGCTAAAATGATGTTGCTGCCAATGCCCTTTGTTGCAGAATGGCAGCCAAGCTTGTTCAAAAAACATGAGAGGAATATATTTAAACTGAACTTGATCCACAGGATTGTCTTGAATGTGAATCAGACTTACAGAGTTATCACGCAATGTTTTAAAAAAATATACTCCAGTTTCAGAAAAGAAAAGAGGCTCTGCCAAGTTTTGCTGTATTTGTATCCCAATTGGATTACACGTTCAAATGAATATAAACAGATTATCCCCTTGGACCCTATCAGCACTAGACTTTAAGTGTTTATTACAGTCTGCAGCATTTTCTGCCAAACTTTGTTGTGTAAAACCTGCAGTACCTATTAACTTAATTGGAAAAGTTCCTGTTTGTGTTTTAAAACTTTAAAAGGTTCATTTAAAACAAAAAAACAAACAAAAAAAAACTGAAAAACATACATAAAAATAGTAGTAACCATGTTTGCAAAATAATTTTTGAACAGGTTGTTCTTTTATTTGAACTTGACTTAAGCTATAAAAATACCATCTGATTTACGCAAACCAAGACATTAATTCTAAAGACCACCAATATTTCAGATAAGTCCCCAAGAACTTCTTCAGAACGATCCAAAAACAAACAATAATTTTTTAAATCTTCATTAGATCTGTTCCGCTACAAAATTCTTAACAGAAATGAATACAAAGCCCTCTGAATTAGCTGCTAATCATTCTTCCTACCACAGGATTAAGAAACAAGAGCTTATCAGCACTTTAAACCAGTTACCCTAAAACAGCCTGCTACATGTAAAAAACTAAACAACACTCAATTAAACTGTATAGAAAAACAGTAAGTAGTTCAAAATGTAGCACTAATGTTCTAACCACAAACTAAAACGATTTTAAATTAGGTTTTTAAAAAAAAACACATTGTTTTCTTTGAGGTTTGCCAGCCCTCCCGGGGCACAGAGCAAGAGAAAGAAGAAGCATCTTATTAAATGTATTTATTTGTTTATTTATTTTAAATCAGTTAAAGATATCTGGCACTGCTCTGTGTAACATGGTGGGCAGGCCAGTGTGTTGCTCGCAATGGAGCAAAAGCAGTCATCTTCTCTAGCCTTGACGATTGTGACAACATGTACTATGTTTAATATGCACAACAGATACAGTACCCTGGACACTAATTACACAAAAATATTGAAGTTCGAAAAGACTTTTGCATGAAACAAGCCATATAAGAAACACATTTGGCAATGGGTAGGAACACCAATTTGTTCTCATCTTTTTTGTACTGGTACAAAATAAATGTGCTTTTGAATACTCACCTGAATCCCTTTAAGCTCACAAAGGAAATAGTAATGCCATAAAGGTTTAGACTTGTCAATATGAACATCACTGATACGGCCAGTGAAATCCCTATAAAATAATACAGACATTGAAGTGTGTGCATTTACAGATGGTTTAATACTGCCATCTGATGTTGGATAATGGAAGTGATAACAACAACTCACCTTGTGTATTTACTAGTGTATTAATACAGGTTGTAACTTACTTTTTCTATTAAAACAAGACTAAGAAGAACTACTTATGGGTACAATGGATTTGTATTGGCCAACTAGATGACTTGTGTTTTGTTCAGTGATACAGTGGTCAGGATATCTTGCTCTATAGCCATGGGCAGTACTGCATAACCACAGTAATCAATGTGTTCCCCTAACATGCAAAGATTGAGATTCCTAGTTAAAGCCACGTTCATGAGATTTCAAAAAACGTATCAGTATTGGGTATTGCATTATTGTTATGAGCTTGAAATTGTAGTGTTGAAGTTTTGTGGTAATGCCATTACATTAGCACTCACAAATGCAAGTCAGTGTTTTGGAAACAAAATTCATTAAAACATTATAAAAACATTATGCAGCTAATATATTTCAGCAGAAATGTATATTTACTTATATACTGCTGCATTAATTTAAAATATCACTATAGCATATCAAAACTGTATTCTGCAGTCTCGACCAAAATTAGCCAAGGAGCACGTGCATAAAACACAGGAGCCAATCCAAACTTTGATATGAATGTCTCCTTCAGTCGCTGCAACCTGAAATAAAAGTAAAGAAATATAATTAGTTTTTGCAAAGTCACTACAATAAACTATTTATAATGCATTATTTTGGTAGTGTAGAGAGGGTACAACTGGCAGAGGACCGTTAAAACAGAAATGACGGATTTATACAGGCAGAAATACAGAAAAGTTAGATGTTTAATTTTCTTTGTGCATAAAGTGCAACAGCAGCATTATTTAAATATGATACTGTTTAGATCAACTGGATAGTTATTGCATGATTCTAGAAGCATTTCTTCTATCAAGATGCCTTCAGCACAATTTTTACAGGTCAGCTGTTTTATATGCCTATGAACCCCATACATCCAAAAGGGTAATCTAGAAATGTCAGGCTAATGCTGTACCTTTGAGTCTTCAAGGGATAACCAGTATGATGTGCTCATTTTGTACTGTACATCCTCTTCCAGTTAGCCACAGCTTTGATGTGTTTTATTTGCAAACCTATTTTTGTAGATTTAACATAATACACTATTAATTTTGAAGACTTTCAATATTGCATGTAAGCCAGTAGTTTAATACATGTTGTAGATACACCTGAGCTTGTTAAACTTGTTTATGATTCTGACTAATAGTAAGAAGCTGCTACAACAGCTACAGTATTGATAAAGCCAAATCGGGTACAGGTAAACTAGCAAAATCACTATGGGCTGAATCCACTAGGGGGGTGGGGGGGGGGGGGGGGGGCATTATGCTTGAAAAGTGGGAGAAGTACTTCATTAATTACAGTATACAGCTTTGTGTGCAACATGTATTGATCGTGTATGGGGTTCACTGGTAGAAACAAACTTGGAAAAATAGAAAAAACGTACACATTGTATACAATAGGTTATAGAGATCCCGGATACTGCTGGCAGTAACTTCACGGAAATCACGTAAAACAGAAATCGTCAAAAAATATATATATATTTAATTATTCATTTCTGTGTCACTAGATGTTCCATTCATATGTATTAGTTTATTTAATATTACAGATGGCATATAATATATGCCAGCTCGTTTTTTGTTTTTGTTTTGTTTTTTTATTACGAGATACAGAGTTTTCCAACAGCAATATTTGGTCTTATATGGTTTGGCTATTATTATATTCTCATTAAATTAAACTAAAAAACAAGTTCTTGGTTCGTGAATCTTGGTTAGGATATATTCCTTAAATATAGACGGTTCTGTACTGTTTTATCCACTGTTCACGTGCATAATAAAAACACAGCGCTGGTGGGCTAGTTTTTTGAAATAGCATAAAATGGTAATATAGATGTGTTATGTATTAATACTTCTAAGTACTGTATTTGGTTGTCAAGTTAAAAATGCTCACTGTGGTGTCACTTTCATTCCCTGCCCCCCGGCAACTCTGTAACTAGAATCGGAGTTCCTGTGGTGTCTGGGTGAATAATTCGACGTTGCGGAGGATTCTGGGAAGGACTGTCTCTGAACTCCAAGGCAAGATGTCTGACATGGAGGATGACTTCATGTGCGATGATGAAGAAGATTATGACCTGGTAAGGGTTTAACATTTCTAAGTCTGTTTCTTGTAGTGTTGGGGTGCCATAATCTACACACTCCTCTCTTTCCGTACTGCCCGACGCGTTTCAATCGTAATTTAAAACGTATCAAACCTGACTAAGTCAGCGTCACTTCGTCGGGAGGCTAGTGGTGGTAGTGTACCGGGCAGGGGTGTGCATGTTATAGGTTTGGTTTTGCACTGTTAGATTTCATAGTGTTTTGTTTATGTCAGTAACCACGACTTAAAAGTTTAGGTTATAACTCCGTGTATATTATCTGTTATAAACATGTTGCTCTCTGCAGAGGAGGGACAGGCCTGGTTAATTCATGCCTTAGTTTATATAGGCCAGTCCAGCCTGGGCCTGAGCTACTTGCTGTAAGGCTATAGGGTTATGGTATCAGTAGTATTAATGTATACATATTTATAGTGACATTTATATAGTACCTGCCTGAATTTCACAGAAATTAAATCTAGATGTAGCGGTAAACAGAAACACGTTGTTGTAGAACTATTAGCGATCTCAACATGTATTTTATTGATTGATTGCTTGCTTGCCACCTATTTGTGCACTCCAGATCCCTTTCCCAGCCAGGTAAATATACACGTACAGTCGGTGAAAGTGGCTAGATTAATTGTGTTGTTGGGCTAGCATGAATACGAAGATCTTAAACTGCGGTCACATATGTTAATGTGTGTGTGTGTGTTAAGCATTAAAAAAGGTCAGTACCGGTGTTAAGTATAACGTACCCATACATTTTATATTTATTTTATTAACTTAATTCAAAATTACTAACAAAAAAATTGAGCTCTTATTAAACGCAGTTCTTAATAACAGTAAAGTGTTGTGTGTGTTGTCAGACTATTGTTAAATAGCGTTGTGGTTATTTTATAAAATTTGAGTTTGACAGGAACGTCATTTTGCAAGTTGTTTTGTCAGTGACAGTGAACAGCTATTTTGATAAGATAAAACAAATTAACCATCAAGATTTTTACTAGGAATTACACACAGAAAGAAACACATAAACACGCTCTCTGTTTTGGGCCACTGAAATACAGATTTATGAAGGTTTCTTTTTTTTTTTTCTAATGCCAAGTTTGCTTTTTTATTGTACAGTGGGATGCATCTGAGGGGTTTTAAAAAGTTTTTTTTTTTTCATAGTGATAGTTTCTGTCTTAATCTTATACTGGCATCGCAAGTAATTACATACCAGACACAAGATTTTCTAACATGTTGCTAGTTTTGTGAACATTTCCTTTTTTCTCTTTAAAATCATAAGAGGGCGATGTTTGTAAAGATTTAAATTAAAACTGTAAGCGTGTTTTGGGGTGCTTCCTCTAATTTTTTTTGTAAATGAAAATTAGTATTCAAACAAATATTGTTTGGATTGTATTCAAAGGCAAAAATCCAAACATTTCTTTACAGTAGTATAACAGATTGAAAAAATGTAATGAATATATAGTTGTTAGGTGAGATGTAATGGGGTGGGACAATGCTTTGTCCATATGTGTGACACAGTATTAGAAAAGGGTGGTTAATCCATTAAGAACTTTTTTCATATTTGTGAAGCAGAAAAGCATTGGAGTGATTCAAGCTATAAGAAGTAATTGTCCCCTTGCTTTTATATGCTCTGGAATAGGCTATAAGCTTTCAGTTTTGTTTGTTTCTAGGAATACTCAGAAGACAGCAACTCTGAACCCAATGTGGATCTGGAAAATCAATACTACAATTCCAAAGCGTTAAAGGAAGATGATCCTAAAGCAGCCTTGAGCAGTTTCCAGAAGGTACAGAGCCACATTTTTCAGTACAGTTGACCAAGGCAGTCATATAACCTTCTAAAACAGAAGAAAATCAGATCACATGCTTTGATATTCGTCTCAAAATCGGCAATATTTTTGGAGTACTTATTGTTTGTGAACTTAACTCTTTGATATAGGCTGATTTAAAGTTTATCACATTATGTTCATGTCATTATTCTTATGATATTTAAACAATACTTACATATTTTGGATTTTTTCTGACAGGTTTTGGAGCTTGAAGGTGAAAAGGGAGAATGGGGATTCAAAGCACTGAAACAGATGATTAAAATCAACTTCAAATTGGTAAGATAGGGCTGTCAGTTAAGCCTCAAAATAGCAATCGATTAATTGGGCAAACAAAATATAATAGTTTGAATAAATATTGATGATTGTACTGCCCGCATACATTTTCGCTCCATTCCGTTCCTCGCGGAATTGTTATTTTAGTGTCATTGCAGTTTAAATAAAAACTTGTGCGGAACAATTAAATGCGAGGAGTAATTACACCTTGGTAGCTTCAGGAGGAAAAAAAAAAAAAAACGCAAAACCATTTGCAACAAGCCTAAAGCAAGTTTAACATACTACAGGAGTGTTAATAAAAATATTTACTCCAAATAGATTACACTACTTGGGAATATAATCTGTATAAACTAGACACAGGTTTATGAAAAACATCTTTTTATTCGGTGACAGCTGCAGCATCTTTAATATACTGTACCACCTAACCTTCACTATCTGTGAAACGCACAATGCGGAAATCCCTGCCTAAAACATCATCGTGATCATAATAATAATACAAATAAATTGATTTACTTGCCACAACATGCATGCTTGCTATAGGTCAAGTTGATTGTTATACCAAAATTGCGTTAAACATCACTGAGTGTTTATTTATTTTTTTAATGTTATTGAATATTGTTAAATATTCATTATATACCAGTTCATTTTGACACTCCAGGGAAGCGCATACTATACAGTTTTCTTCAATGTGAACAATGTATTTACAGGCTGTTTGCCAGGAATACAAGCCTGTCGTCCTGCTCTGGATTCAATGAGGCACGCTTTTCTTTTTTCTCTTGTTTACATCGAATACACAGATGGGCGTACTTACAATCATTTTCAAAACTGATTCGCTGGTAGGATGGGACCATCAAATCAGACGCTAGTTAACACGAGCAGGAAAAGAAGAGCATGCCCACAGCTTGTCTGGCAGAAATACTGTAAATAGCCTGTTGGGTGCATTTTCGTTGATAAAACTTAAATAATGTTAACTAAACGTGTTACAAAAATGTAATTATTGAATAGATTATCCAGTATTTATATTTATGTCTATAATGAGGAATGGAATAAATCAGTCGATTTTCGATTTAATTATAGCAGCCCTATTAAGAAATAAATTGTCTTTGTTTACAGTTTTTGTTTATAGTTGTTTTAATAAAATAACTATTTTAACTCCATTCCCTGCTGATCTTGTAGCACTGAAGAGTATGTTAATTACTGTATTAAAACGATACTGTTTCTTTCAAGATAATGGGAAGTCAGAAATGTGCTGGGTGTCTTTTTGATGTATTGACTGGTTAAATTAAGGTCACAAGAGAAGCAAGATTGCCTCATTGTATGGTGTTGGCACTTTACTGACTTATTTTGGCAGTTTGCCCTTGGAAAGCATTTGCTGCACTTTTATGTTGCGTCACATCGTTATAATACATGATCTATGCAGTGCCAGCCATCTTCCAAACACAAATTGACTGTAAATGGAGTAATATGTAAAGTACAGGCTGGTGATATAAAGTTTAAAATAATATAAACGTCATCTGTAAAATAGGTGACACAAAGCAGGGTGGTTTTATTCAGTATTTAATGTCTTGCATAGTCAGCTATTACACAGTTCTTCTCAGAATCATTCTAGTCCTGCATGTTCGTATTAGAAAGTGAAGCACTGGGAGTCTGTAAGGGAGAAAGTTTTAAAAAACAAAGCAATATTATGTTCTGCAGTGTAAGGAGCTTTCCTTCATGTCCTCATTTTTTTTTTCTTTGTTCTACCCAGACTAACTTCCCAGAAATGATGAACAGGTACAAACAGCTGCTCACCTATATCCGGAGTGCAGTCACAAGGAATTACTCGGAGAAATCCATTAATTCTATCCTTGATTACATTTCCACCTCCAAACAGGTATGCAATACAGTCTACAAAATGCTTTTTCAACTCTTTAGCACACAGTACTTTATAGAAAGACTGCCCGAGAATAACTAATTTAATAGCTTTGTTAGGACCAGCACATAACTGGCACTTTGTCAAGATTGAATGCTGTTAGAATATCATCTATAATATATAACCACTAAAATGTATTTGACTGCAACATCGGTATATTTTCCTTGTATCAGTTTGTGATTTTTTTTTTTTTTTCAGATGGATTTACTGCAGGAATTTTATGAAACAACCCTTGAGGCGTTGAAAGATGCCAAAAATGACAGATTGTGGTTTAAAACAAACACAAAGGTAATTATTTTTATATACACATCAGTAGTTTTCCACAAACAATTTTGAAAGTACAGTCATCTCCGACTAAGAACACCCCTTGGGAAGCGATCGAGGTGTTCTCTTAGCTGAAGTGTTCTTTTTAAGACGGATTTAACCACCAGACACTAATATGAATCAATAAAATACATATTTATTAGTTGTCATAAGAGAAAAGCAATTGGCAAGTGTATGTTAATAAACTATAATAATAAAATAACAGACAAACTAACGTTAATAAACTGTTAAACTAAATTAAATTAACACAGCACCCCTACACACGTTAAAAAATGCAGCAACAGCTCTAGGTTAATTATAAATATCTGTATAGGAGCAATATTTAAGACATGCACACAATTAGTTCACAGAACAATGAAGAAACTCGCCAGAATGGAAAACGCCAAATTGCTCAGCAACTTGTGTCTCATGCAGATTTTTTTTTTTCAGGAGCTCGAACAATTTCCAACTTTTTGTAGCAAGAGAAACATTTCATCGTTTGTTTACATGCCATTTTGTAGCGATGAGGTACAGGCGTGGAAATCAGAATACAACAGGAGGCAATAATATGACGATGGTTCGGGAAAGATTTAATAAATCAATCACTGTGTCTCTAGACACACTCACGATGACAAACCAAGAATAAACCATTTGAATATAAGTTTGATGATGAGTTATCAGGTTACAAAACGGTACTGTATCAGTTGTGAATTAACCGCTACTGGTGCCATGAAGGTGTTCTTTTAAGCAAAGTTTCTGTTCCTTTAGACGGAGCATTTACAATGGGGGGAAATCTGCTTCACCACAAGGGTGTTCTCTTAGACAAAGTGTTCTGTTAGGAGGTGTTCCTATACGCAGCGACGACTGTTAGGGTATGACACATAGGTAGGAGTTTCAGTAGGAATGCAAGACGTGAAAACATTTTTGATACTTTGACATTTTAATTTTAGCATGTGCTTGAGTTACCTAAATAACATTCCCATTGCATATCAGTGTGATCCATTCCCTGTTATACTATGGTATTAATGAGACACACCTGTACACTCTGGCTAATCAAGCTCTCTGTAAAACTTGGAATAGGCGAAACTGCTTTGGAGGAAGCCTTTTTTTCCATCCCTATTTTCATTTAATTTTGTCTTAGCAAAAAATATTTAATAACTCAGCTGTAAGAATACAGTATATCCTCTTTATCAAATGTTTCTTGACTTGTCTTTAGCTTGGAAAACTGTATTTAGAACGGGAGGAATATGGAAAGCTTCAGAAGATACTGCGACAGCTGCACCAGTCCTGTCAGGTACAGTGTTTTTTCTCTAACAATGTGTGGTACAAGTTGTTACCGAGTTTCAAAACATATATAAATACATATACATACAAATGCAGGTGTCTAGTCAGATAGTTAAGTATAGCAAAACGAGTAGGTCTACTTTTAACTAAGCCCGCTATTATCTAAGTGACCGGGTCAAAGCCCTCTGTTGGAAAGTCTAGAGTTCCTGTTGTAAGGCCTGGGTTTGACATGTTGAACCCAGTTTCTAATTCTTTGTCACTGTATTACAGACCGACGATGGGGAAGATGACTTGAAGAAAGGCACACAGTTGTTGGAAATCTATGCTCTAGAAATTCAAATGTATACCGCACAGAAGAACAACAAGAAACTAAAAGCACTATATGAGCAGTCTTTGCACATCAAGTCTGCCATCCCCCATCCGCTAATCATGGGTGTCATCAGAGGTAACTGTTCTATTTAGTACTGTTTGTTATCATGTGGTTTTTAATGCGGCCTAATTGTGTAATCTTGGTAAATTCTGCAGTTGATAAAATGCTACCTGGTCACGCTTGTATGAAGTATGTGTTTCTACTTGATGAGAATTACCTGGAGGAAGTACTGACATGCTTTTTCACACCAGTTGGTGGCGATGCAAGTCTGCATAGTGCACTTAAGGGGGTATAATGAAATAGTAGCTGTATATCACAATGGTGGGAATCTGTACTAACTGAGCTGATAAACAGTGCCATGACACTTAATTTTAATCCTGTCTGCTTTTATTTTTATTTATTTATTTGTTTTTATTTATTTATTTTTAGAATGTGGAGGGAAGATGCACTTAAGAGAAGGTGAATTTGAAAAGGCGCACACAGATTTCTTTGAAGCTTTCAAAAATTATGATGAATCAGGGAGCCCCAGACGAACCACTTGTTTGAAATATCTGGTCCTAGCGAATATGCTGATGAAGTCTGGAATAAACCCGTTCGACTCTCAGGAGGTACAGTGGCTCTTGTAGAACTGTACAGGCCTTGGTGGCATTACAGGAGGTTCCATTTTAAGTCTCAGAGATTAAATAGCAGATTACAGTTCTGTTTTCTTGGGTGAATACAGCTGACCAAATTACTTTTTTCTTTGTATATAAATTTTAACATGTTTATTCTTTTTTTTTAGGCTAAACCATACAAAAATGATCCGGAGATTCTTGCAATGACGAATTTAGTAAGGTAGGAGCAGGCTTCGATTAAACGGTGTTTGCTTTGTCTAAAGACAGGCCTGGAAATAAATGGAGGTACTTGGTTTTAGATGTCTTCTGAAAAATGTTAATTTTAGAAATCTGGTGTTTTTTTATTTTATTTAACTAGTATACCCTGTTTTAAATATTATTTTTTTATCCTGTTTTATACATAAGAAAATGTAGCTGTGTTTTTTTTTTTGTTTTTAGTGCCTACCAAAATAACGACATCACAGAATTTGAAAAAATTCTGAAAACAAATCACAGTAACATCATGGATGATCCCTTCATAAGGGAACACATTGAAGGTAGGTTGTAATGTAAATTACATCTACATGCATTTATTATCTCCTGTGTGGAAACAGAGGGGTATGTATGTGACACTACATTTTTTACTTGTATCTGATTGTGATGAAACCTGTTCAGGACTTTCTTCATATATAAAGGCATTTGTTTGTTCCTATGTGTGCCTTAATTTTACATGAACCTTGACTAATCTAAGTTTTGTATTTACAAATAGTTTATTGCTTGTTAAATGGACACATCTGAGCAGACTGGAGGAACTGATCACATCTAGGTGGCTTTTAGTCTTATTATTTTTAGAACATAGATAATGGATAAGGCACCCTTTTGTAGTTTGTATGATTTCATTGGAAGTTTTCTCTTACAGAGTTATTGCGGAACATCAGAACACAAGTGCTTATTAAATTAATTAAGCCTTACACTAGAATACATATACCTTTTATTTCTAAGGTAAGACTTTGTTCTTTTTTTTTTTTAACTCAAATTTTGCTTTAGTTTTGTAAAAAAAAAAAAAAAAAAAAAAAATGCAAAGCACTTGAGTTTGAGAAATACTAACTGGAAACGTTTTTCAGGAGCTGAACATTGATGTAGCGGACGTAGAGAGCTTGCTAGTGCAGTGCATATTGGACAAGTAAGTCTGTTTGCTTTGTTTGGGAGTTGTTGCTGTGTGCTTGCTAGACCGATTGGACAATGTTTTTATGGGGATCTGGTAGTGAAAATGGGATCTGTGGCTGTACATAGTTATTGTCAGCTGCTCCATTAACAGAACATTGTATTTTATGCTGTCTTCAAAAACCTTACACTGCTCTGCTACAAACCTATCATGGGTGTTGTGTTTGGAAGAATTCCATTTCAAGCCACTAGTTTAAGATGTAATAAGCAAAGGGGTTTTCAAAAAACATTCTTACAGATCCTCTACAGCAGCATTCTTTGAAGTCTATTTAGACTTTCCCTTAGATCTTTTCAACATGTTATTTCTGTAAACTAAATATCAATTAGAAATATTACACCAATGAGTTGCCAACCTGTGGGGATTTTCCAGTTACAGTTTTCTTATGGTGTAGGAGATTTCTTGAGTTGTGTTACAATTGAGTTCTGTGGATCCGAAGAAAGAAATAACTTGACACTGGTTTTCATTTGCTGCTGAAGCAAAGAAAGTGCTTGGGGCTTTTTCTTGGAAGTGCTTCTTCAAAAAATAAAACTGTTAACCCTGTATTGTGGCCATTTGTAATAGCTCATTTTAAAGAGTATTCAACATGCTTGCTATTGAGTATGGGATCATAGAACCAATGCATTTTCCAAACCGCCATGCCACAGGTCATATATATTTTTGTTTAGGATAAATAATTCCCCCTCATGCTACTGATATTAAGCATGCTAATATTTTTCTGTTTTCTTTTCTCTAAGCACTATTCATGGCCGAATAGATCAAGTCAACCAACTGCTTGAGCTGGACCATCAGAAGAGGGGCGGGGCACGATATAATGCTTTAGATAAATGGACAAATCAGCTCAATTCTCTCAACCAAGCCATTGTTAGTAAACTGGCTTGATTTGTGAAATGTTACAACAAATAGTACTTAAAGCAACAAGACAGTGATGTTAACCTTCAAGAACTGGGAATGGCAAAACTACTGTTGGTTGATGTGGCCTGAAAATTGGAGCTTGACAGAAGTGCTTCCTTTGATCGGCTGGTTTGTGTTTTGCTGCTGAAGTTTCCCAAGACAAACGGCTTTAATGCCCAGAAGAAAACCAAAATTCCACAGGATTTATGCTGTATTGACATCTAGCCCGATACGATATAATATTATTTTATAAAGGGCAACAAATGACCAGAAGGAAGACTTTGTCATGATTTTAAACACACATCGACACATTATTGTATTGTAAAAAAAAAAAAAAAAAAAAAAAAAAAAAAAAAAAATTAAATGTCAAACAAAAAAAATTTTACCTGTAAAAGTCCTCTAACAAAAAACAAATAGGCATAACCTGCAATAACTTGAAATGTATACCTAGTTTTGAACACTTTTTCCATGTATAAATGGGCATGTTTGCTGTGTTCTGCAAAATGTCAGGTCTCAAGCCGTGGTTTTCTGTACCTGCAATTGTAGTAAAGGTTTAGAAAATAACTCCCTCATTTGTGGCACAGCGCCACACATTCGTTTTCAAGCAGCAAAATAAAACAGTGCAGCTCAGACATTGTGCCACTCGGAATAAGTGCTTTTATTTCACACAAAGTTGTTTTAAAAACTGTAGAATGCTTTATTTCATTGACAAGTTTTTTTTTTTTCTTCAAGTGATACATTTTGTTTGTTTTTCACTCAAGTACAATGGTCATTATATTCCTAGTATTCATAGCTACAGTGAATGCTATATACAATACAGTTTAGCGCCTCATTTACCCAACACTTTGATGGTAATGCCATGTTAACTATACAAGCCTTCTTTTTTATTTTAATGTGTGACAATAATACCCACAGTTCCTGAAAAGCTTAAGTTGGCTATATTTGATTCTACATGTTACTTCTTTTTGTTGTGGGGTACAGAGTCTACTCTCCTTGCATTTCATTAGTTGCTGCTGTTACAGGCACTGTAGCTATAGTAATGCTGTTGCCTGTGTGGTAACAATTAGCAGTTACAGCATGCTAAACTGTTTTTATAATATATAAGAATTACAAAACAGTATCACTAATTTAATGTAATTAGGGTCTATTATATATTGTATATATATATATATATATATATATATATATATACACAAAAAACTATAACATTGCTGTTATTATAAACTAAACGGCATATAACTAAAGGAATTAAGAAAATGTTATTTTGGAGGGATAATTGGTTTATTAAAGAGTAAGTAGCGGGGTTATGAAATATAGCATTGTGTGTCCTCACATGTTGCTACAACTGTAATCAGGATGTTAATAATGAAAAAAATTACAGGTACATTATTTTAACAGGTGTACCAACACATGGGTGTTTCAGAATCCCGCTACTTTTTAAGGTTGCTGTTGTTCTACTCTAGGACGTAGAGCCGTATCAGCCTTTTGAATAGTACGAACAGTGCATCTTTTTCAGTAAGGTCTGCAGACAGGTTGTCAAAGTAGCAAATTTGAAGATTAGATCATGGAATGATAATTAAGTAATGACTGGGTTCTTTTATATGCAGCTGACAAACTTGATTCGCCCTGGACAGCAGGGAAAAAACATGCACCCAATGGATGTGCCATGCATTAAAAACAAAGAAAACTGACTACTAGTTATAGTTGACTACTGATATAGTGGCGTTGCCCTTTCCCATAGTATGTGTTATTCAAATGTGATGAAACATACCAAGGACATTGTTTAACACAAGCTATTGCGAGTAGTATATGGAGGCCACTTGTCTCTTAGTCTTGATGTGAAATGTACATTTTTACATATTTCTAGTTTTTTATGTACAGCGGTGGTGCATGAAGAATGTAACTGACTTAGTTGTTACGCAGTGGTTAAGAGGAAAAGGAATGCATGACTGCAAAACCAAAACCGGTGACGCAACATGACTAGCTGACGTGTGTTGGAATTGTTACACATGACTTGTGCTATCAGCAACAGGTGATAAAATGACTGCTAAAGGTTGTTAAGGAGTTATAAAAGACATTTTTATTCTGTGTAATAAAACCTGATTGGGAGGGGACTGCCTTGCGATTTTAATAAATCAGACTGAGAGTTTCACCAAAAGCATTCTTGGATTAGCCATTTTTTTGAAGATCTGTGACCCCAAATAATAGTTTTATTGAATTTCATAGTTACTAGAACAGTATTTTGTTCCTAATTATTTTAATGAAAAGCAGGACTTTGCAAAAAACAATTACCCAATTACCTTTGTTCATGAATCTCCATCTGGTATAAACTTAGCTTATTTCTCAATGCATACATTTGCTTGTTTTATGTCAGTGCTTTTTCACAGGTTGCAGAAAGCAGCCATGTCAAATCACTGGTAATATTGTTGGCCTGCAGGAAGCTAGCCAAGTGCATGCCAGCATCCATACCCTGTAGCATCACAGAAATCTACAGTGAACTTTTACAAGTTGATATGTGGCCACACAACAGTGAAGTTACAGTAGCTTGGTGTTTGTGTTGTGTCATGATCCTGTGGATCCTTTTTTCTAAATGGCAACATCCCATAGATGTCTGCAGTATAGCTTAGGTTGTACCCAGTTACTGCTGTTTTGGACACAACAATAAAGTCAAGCTGTATTATGTCTCCCATCAAATTGTCAGAGAAAAATACATTGTGTTAATTACTTTCACTCCATCAAGAATGTCCAATGCATCCCAAATATTTCAGTTCTTCAATTTATGTATACTGAAATACCTCGCTTTCCTCTTTCCTCTGGTCTTGAATGTTTATTTTTATGCCTTTCAGCATTTTCTAGAAATCTGTTTCCATCGCCTTGATGTTTACCTTGTATGTTTTACAAACCCCTGCTTTTCTTTTCAGCCCTGCATTCGTGGGACCGGCATTCTAGAATGGCTGCATTCTGTTGTAGAGCTTTGCAGTCCAGCACAATACATCTTTATCAGGGCAATTCCGAGCCAAAACTGTTCCACCACATAACTTTTAAAACAATCTGAAGATTTAACAGCCAAAAAAAGAAGTTACCTAGTAAACGCATTATACAAAGATAGACCTTTTACTTCTGTTCAAAACATGAATAGGTTAGTACGTCTTGAAGAAAAGCTGAGCTAGCTTTGCACTGGAGGAGACCTCAGTAAGAATACAGGACCTCCCTTTGGGTTCCAGGTTTTGATGGTTAATCTCTCTTTAAAGCTTCTGCAATATAGAGATGACAGATTTTATGTTAATTTCACACTCCCTTTTTTGTGTTATTATGGTATCAGCTCACTATTGTGCTTGCAGTATGTGTGTTTTAAGCAAACGTGCTATTCAGTCTTTTTTTCATGAATAAAATATAATTTGATATACTGTTCTAGACATAACTGGTTCAGTGTGAGCCATTTTGTATACACCAAATATTATTTATTCATCAAAACACTTAAACTGTATTTAATTAAAGCCATAGTATGTGAATATGGCTGAATATTGCATATTGTAAAAAAAAAAAAAAAAAATGGCCTTGTCACATGTTGTACTTCAATTCTTGTGTAATATCATGCATGGCCAGGTAAGTACAAAATGTGGCAATGCAGTTTGCCAAATAGCAATGGGTACTACAAAATGCATCTTTTACAGTTATACTAAAATGTAAGTTTTCTTATTAGTATTTATTTAAAGATATTAATACCGCTGTATGATATATTAATACCACGTGACTGTAATGTTGTATTCTATTTTTTGAAAGTCAACTTCACAGCCCTGGAACAAGAAGGTTGGGCTCTGCTTGTTTCCTGTAAATCAGTTATGATAATGTTCAATGATGAAACTGGGCTGTTTCTGTTTCTGTGTTATTTTATTAGTTAGTTTTGTATTTTAAATGTTTATAATTCTTCATTTGCTTTTATATGTCTGCTGTATCTTCATCTGCCATATGTCTCCGTATCCTTATTTTTCTTTTTCTATTTTATTGTTCCTTCTTAAATTTTTAAGAAGGAACAATAAATTTGTTATTTTTATATTTTGTTTAATTTCTGTAAATTGCTATGGATTAAATAATCTGCTAAATAATTCAATAATAATACAATTAAACATGATCAAACTCTGCATGTTACCCGGCTATATCATAGTTTCAAGCAAGTTTGACACCACACAAACATTTTATATATCTCAGAAACAGTGACGCTTGTGACCAGATTGGTGTTGCAGGAGCAAGCTAGCTGGGGCTGGTTAATTAAAGCTGTGATAAACTTCAGCACAGATCCATGCTGGGGAAATTGCAAGTAGTCATTCTTACTTCCTTTTGTATAATATGGGAGCGTGTTGACCTTTACCCTTTTAACACAGTTATATAACTTGAACATAATGTAATACTGTCATTATAGCTTAATTATTGATAATTTTAAATAAGGAAACAGAGAAAAACATAATTACACTGATAAATATTTTGCTTGTATATAATTTATGACTTAGAAAGCGGTGTGCACCATATTGTCTGTTTTACAGCAATTCCACAGCACCCAGTTCCACCCCTTACTACATCGTTTATATCTGACATATAGCAGGTAGCATTTTATTGTAGTTATTTTTAGTAACTTGCTGTTGATAAGAAGTTGCTAAACTTGATTTAAGCAACACATACTATGTGCGTGTTTATTATGAACATATGATTGTAGAGAAGATAAGAGTGTGTTATTGTACTAATACTAATAAGCATATGACCCATTTTGAGTAGTGGTATGGTATTTTTATACAAAGACACTTTCTCCAGGCAAATGATTTTACAATGAGACCTTGGTTAAATTGAAATGCGAGTAAAAACACAATTACTGTAATAAAGTAACTCTTGGGTTAAATGCTATGTGACTGGGTTGCTTTGTTTCAGGTACAACATCACCAAAGTTAGCTCACAGGCAGTTGTTAATCCTGTTTGAGCCAGTAGGGCCTCCGTTCCAGATGACTCTCCTCTCTAATGTTGATCGCGTTAGTGAGTGCAGGAACTGAGTGATAGTAGAAACGAGTGATCGGGCTGGGTGTGTTTCTTCCTTTAAATAGAGTTACTCAAGTGACCATGAAGAAAACAACAGCAACCTCCTGATAACTGCAACACACACAGAGTGAATCTGTCACTGTACCGGATGGTCAGCTATGGACGCAAATGACAACAAGGTAAACGGGATTAAAACACGGGACTGGGTTTTCTGCAGTGGTGTATGGTAGGCCCCGAATGGAAAATACGGAGTTAGTTTAAAAAAAAAAAAAAATATATATATATATATATATATATATATATATATATATATATATAAAGGAATCATACAGCTGTATTGTCAGATAATTTTAGCTTTCAGCTATGTCATCTAAATTTGCTTAATCCCTTGAAGCCTAAAAAGTACCTTAAATACACATATGCAGACTGACGTAATTTATGTTTTTGTGTTTATAAAATTATACTGTATATACAGTATGCGCTGTTGCACTGTCGTACTTTCTGTGAAAACATCACAGTTGCATGTTTGCCAGCTACAAAGTTAGCAATGTGTAAAATGGATATACTGAATTGTCGGTTTTGTTTTGTGTTGCTACGTAGTAAGCAAACACTGTCAGTGCTGGCACCATCCATTGCTTGTCTAATAGAATCCAAACATGAATATACCCAACAATACCGTCACATCAAAATGCAAGGAAGCAGGCACCAGTAATGCTCTTTTGCACTTACATGACCTGGGGAAATGTAACGCATGTTGTGATTAATTATTAATATCTTTGTCTGTAGAATTGCGGGAAAATTGTGAAGACCTGTGTGAAGGATTGTATTACATTTTTTGCTATGAAATAGTTATAAGGCATTGATCGCATTCGTGTAAAGAGTTCATTTTACTACAAGTGGTATAGACTTTTGAAAGGTTGTTTCTGTCTTGAATAGTGAGGCATTTTAATACTGTTATAGAATATATAACTTTCATTCTTTGAATGTGCTATTTATTTTTCTTGGATTTTTTTTTTCAGACACACCTGAAATTAATATTATGCCAATGGCTCTGTAACATATAAAATTAACCTTTTTCTTATTTGTTATTTCAGTTGGTCTGTTAGGTTAAGAAGGTTACAGCACACATTTAGGAAATTAAATATTTATATAGTAAAATAAGTCATATTTAAGAAAGCTTTTTTAGGTTTAGTCATGATGAGAGCCATGCTAACTTAGTACAGTGGATGTACAGTATATGATTATAAAGAATGCTTTATAATAATGCATACAAGTTCTTAATGATAAAATAAGAAAATGTACTGGACAGTCAGTATGGCAACAGTTTCAACATAAATCTGATAGATTTTTTTAAATCTCCCTATATACCCCCCCCCCCCCCCCCCCCCCCCCCCCCCCCCCGACATAAATGGGAATATTTATAAATATTATGTATAGCTGGTACCCAGGTAAATGTTACACGACCCAATGGTACATACTAATTTGTACTAAATGTGTATATTTAATGGTGTAACAAACACAAAAGATTTTAAATAGTCCACTGTCAGTGGTCGAAAGTTAAAAGCCTGTGCTGATAGTGATTTTGTGTTAAAACCTATGTGCAGCAAGCATTTGAATATAGTGTTGATTGTTCTCTTAATTTAAAGCACATGTCTCTTTAAGCATGTACTATGAAAAACAAACCTTCTTTAATGCATTAGATATCCAAATACAAAAAAAGATGCAAATGCAACCACTCCTTTCTTATTAGTGTCAGCTCTTGTCTCCCTTCATCTGCTGATGACCTCAGAACTAAATTTACTGAAGACAATTGTTTGCTTTTAGCTGTGGTTGTTGCTGTCTTTTTTTTTCTTTCAATTAAAGTGGACAATTGGAAGTTTAACAGTAACTGAATGGTAACAAGATAATAAGCATCGCTTGAAACAGCTCTGCCAAAAAAACAGCCAGTGATCCTTAGTGTTTTCATCATAAAGAAATCTGGAAGCAATAACAAACAAGAAAAAGGAATCTTACTGCTAATTCAACCCCTTCTAAAATGTTGACATGAGGTGTCAGACATTTGCTTGTTGAGTTAGATGCCAAAACCCACTCCCAGTTCAGAGTTCTGTATTGCTCTACGCAGTAAGATTTTGGCATTTTTATATACAATACAGTGTTTCATTGTTTTAAGTTTTTGTTTTCTACTTCCGTGACTTCTAGAACATTCAGAAACCAACTTTTATTTGTTGTAGAAAGCCTAATTTAATCATACGGTTAGTGATGATGGAATCGAGCTGTATGTCGTTAGTCTGCCGTAAATTTTCATTTTGCTTCGTTTTGGTCGAGTTATTATGGCGGCCTGCTCTGGCCATCTAAAAAAAAGAAAAAAGAAAAAATTTGTTATGTTGAGATCACAAGATAATTTGTCTCAGGATCTCGAGAAAATGGAAGTAATCACGTCCATTTTCTTGAGATCCTGGGGTAAAGAAAGAAGGGTTTTCTTGTGATCTTTTTGTTTTTTGATGGCCTCAACGAGGCATTGGCTGCTACACATCAGATGTGATGCAACAAGCCAATACTGTGTGGGCAGCGATGCAACAAAATTAATTGAACCTATACTTTAGGTAAGTATCTTCACATCCCAGGTGACACTGGAGCAATGCGAAATCAATAGGATTGAATCATATTTACTTATTTTTTACATTTTTTTTTTTTAAAATAATTTCTTCTTGTGACAATTTAAGCAACCAGAGAATAGCTTCAATGCTAGCGGTCCACTAGGTTGAAGCAGTATCCAAAATGACTACAAAACTGCCACACATACTCCAGGAAATGGGGACAATGGCTAAGTACAGGATGTGGTTCATCTGGAGACTTGTTTTATTTGGTTTGTTAGAGTGGCTCAAAATGCAGTTATTAAAAGATACCATGTACAGAGTATAATAAGGAAGCAACAAAACTGGATCAAGTCACTATTTGCAAACCCTTCCACTGTAATTTTTCAGTAAGAAAGCAGCATGCCTAATGAAAGCTGTACAGTTTAGTGGCTTTTGTACTAATGCATGTAATGTAGCCTTTAGTTAGTTTATGTAATTCTCTCTCTAGTCACCTACATGTTTATGTTTGGTGCTTTCAGTTTAGAAGGCCAGGGAGTGTCTTCCAAGAAAATAGTAAGAAACCTCATCTAGTAATTAGTAGTTCAGGTAGGTCAACTCAACAGGTTAATAGTGATGTCTTGAAACAGCTCACGGAAATTACTTTTCTAAAAATATACCTCCCAGCACCTGTGCTTAGACAATTGATCAGACCAAGACTGACCTTTAGAATAATCCCAAGCTTCACATGAATAACAAACCAGAAGACCTGGGGCCTCATCTTAGCATCTGTTTTTAACTTCATTATCATTCAGTAGTAATATAATTGTATTGTATTCTGCATTGTAAAACTTGAAGTTTGAGGTTATGGTTATAACAATTAAGCTATGAATATTTACACAAAGCAGAGGGGAGGAAAAATGTTAAACACCAATATGTTGACTAGTGCTTTAGGTTATTTTTTTTTCATTCCAAAGTGAAATAAATGAGTGTACCAAACTGTAACAGACACACTGCGTACAAGTGAAGGGATCTTGTTACTTAAACCCCTTTGAATGACTTTAGAAATCTACTGTGTTTCCCCCACCCCAAGCTGGCTCTTCATCAGTACAGTGTGCTGTTTTGTGGGCTTACTGCTCAAGTATGCTGATGGATTCATCCTGTACACCAAAGGGCCATGAATTGAATTAATCTCTATGCTTTTCCAATCTCTGGAGAGCAATCCAAAGGCATGCCAGAGACATGCTGCATTATTCTTCTCCTAATGCATAGCAAGAGGCTCACTGTTGTGGAGTTATGGGTTTGGTCCCTGTTCTCTGTGAGTGGGTGACTTGGAAATTATACCACCCTAGGCTGCCAAGTGTGCAGTTGACTACAGATCAAGAGCAATGATTGTTTGCTTGGGATTGAAGCTATTTTAACCCATTCTTTATTTTCCAAGAAAGATGAGAAACCACTTCCCTTCCTGTCTACTGTGTTGGGATTATAGAGCCTGAATAATGTTATAAACCATTTCGTACCACCAGTTTTCTTACTAACTGCACAGTGTTATAGTTAGTAAGTCTGAAAATATCTACGGGAGGTGCAGTTGTGAGGTGTTCAATGTTTATATAACTTTTCTGCTGCTGTACTTGCCTGGGACTTCACTAAAAATGTGTTCTGGTCACTGAATAATTTTCAGGTATAACTGAATACATTTCCAAATTCCTCCAATTATAATTAAAGCACTTCTCGGCCAGAAAACAACCCTATCCATTCTGGGAAATACAGCTTGATGGAAGGAGGCGTGGTTAATATTCAGGTTTACTGCTGTGCAAGCTACTGTCTATAATGCTCCTGGAAAACCAAAAGTAAAATCTGTGCATTCAAAGAGAGATCAAGAACAGGAATGTAGTTTGTAAGATAAATTGATTTTAGTGTTTAAAACATATTTTCAAAGCGTTTACTCCAGTCTTTAGCTGCTATTTACATGATTTTTTTTAAAAAAATGTTTTTACCTGCAGTAGGTTTCACAATCTATTGTGACGCACTGTTTTTAGTTAAGACCTGAAATAGACCAACTGGCTTACTGTACATCTGTCGTAAAATCTTTATAAGCCTTTAGATGAACTGAGAGCTATTATAGAATTAAATGACATTCACTAGACCTGAAACAGCTTGGCATTTTAATCCTTAGTAGTGCCAGCCTTCCTTTCACCTGTCACATGCTACAGGTTACAAATGCGAAAGCAAACTCCTGTGCACTGATAAGATAATTCAGTATTTATAGAAAGCAGAAGTCTGTTGTTTGTATGTTGTCAGGTGGATAATTTCTTTTCCTGGTAGATGATGGATATCTGTTATAATAGTCATTGTTCATGTTCTCTTGAATATATAAAAACAAAGACATACAGTACTTCACCTATGACTTACCCTAAGATTACATTTTATTATGACTTCCATAGCTACTTGTATTGTAGGCCACCGAAAGGTACTTGAATGAATACATTTAATGTATAGCTGATGTGAACAAATACACTCCTATCTTGTTTAAAGCACACGTTGTGCTGTTACACTATTCAATAACAGTAGTTTATTCAAATTGTTCACTGCCTTTTCTGCTGAACCCTTTAGGATGGCAAGCTCTCTGCTGAAGTAGAACCATTTATTCCTCAGAAGAAGGGCTCCGAAGCAGTTTTGGTCTCAATGAATCTTCCGAATGGCAGTGGAGAAGGGGGCAGTGCCAGTGGAGTGGAGCCCACTTCCATCCCTAGTTACCTGATCACGTGCTACCCATTTGTACAGGAAAATCAACCCAACAGGTGAGCATTTTCATACATTCACTCTGTTCAAATGCAAATTAAGCTGCATTTAAAACAAATACAAATAAAAATACAAGACAATGAAATGTCCACATTCAAATGAACCTACAGTACTTGAATCACTTGAACATTGAATAAAAATACCAATTTAAATAATATACACATTTTCAATACCTCCTGAAAGCAGTGCAATCTTCTTTTTAAAGGAAATGCAGCCTTGGCATGTTATAAAGAAAAACATACACAAAAACATATATACAGTCCAGATTGTACACAAGCACTACCCTGATCTCCTACTAAACCCTGTTTGTGTAAGGTCTCTGGATTTACTAATTTCTATTTTTTTGTAGGCAATTACCCTTGTATAACAGTGACATCAGATGGCAGCAGCCCAACCCGAACACAGCTGGCCCATACCTTGCTTATCCTATCCTTTCATCACCACAGCCCCCTCTTTCAAATGACTATGCCTACTACCAGATTATGCCTGCACCCTGCACTCCAATGATGGGATTTTATCACCCCTTCTCCACTCCGTATGGAGCCCCTATTCAGACAGCAGGAGTGGTCAGTGTCTCCAGTGAGTGTGCTGATCGACCTGTGCAGCCGGGGCAGCTCTTCCAAGCTGCAACCCAGAGGGGACGAGGCATCCTAAGGTCACCACTGGTGTCAAAGGTAATCAGCAAGTCATTCCTGTTTGTTTTACTGTACCCTGCTGTAATAGACATTTTTGAGGATCAGTCCATGTAGACTGTGCGAAAATAAGGGTTTAATACAGTGGCGCCAATGGGGGTGGGGCTGGGGCAACCACCACCCCCAAGCCTTAAAAAAAAAAAAAAAAAAAAGATTGCAAAACGTCTGGTTTAACTTGCTATATTTATGGGAAATTAGAATGGATCGGAGATTTCCTTTAACCTGATTGGTCTCTGATAAAGAACCGTGAATGTTATCTTTCAAACTGTTTAATCACTGTTCCAACCCCCCACCCCCTCCCCTCCGGAAATATATAAATATAGAAAATGTTCTTAAATTATAGACTGTTTTGCTTCCTCGCCACCCTATCTATCTATTTAAACTTAGTACAGCAAGTACATTACAAAATTAATGATTGAGAATAGTGTTTACTGTCGGTAGCAGTACAGTTACCACAATAGCAACTAGACAAGTTAGAGTCAAACAACTTGAAGCAGCTTGATTAAAGCAGCTTTATTTAAAATATGACTAACAGGCACATCGCATCTGAACTCATCGTGTATGAACACAATGTAAACAAGTTACTGAACAAACAGCACGACCAAGATTAACACATACTGCAGATAGGCTAACTGGATATATTTAATTACCTTACAAAGTTGTATTTTATTTATTTTGCTAATAAATGTTAGCTGTTTTATTTACAGGTTTTACAAACAGTTCACAAACCATGTTGGCTTTTCTGTACAAGGTCCTGAACTGAAGAGCAGCTCTGTGTAATTAAAAGCTTTTTTTTTTTTTATTATTTGGAAATACCCATGAAACCACCACACCCTGAAGTAGTATTATAATTAAATTCATTATCAGGCTGTTATGGTTAAATAAACACCAGTAGCATTCTGTTTATTAATCTGCTAATATGTAGTTTGTAGTGTAGCGGTGATTAATTCACTACAGGGAAAATACAGTAGTCTAATTTGATATTTGTGTAATGATTGCTTTGTTTCTTTGGATATTGAACTGTTGTGTAGCTGAAGGACTAAAATACAGGTAAACAGACTTGAGAAATCCCCCAGGCCTTCATGAATTTTAAAAGCTATACTACCATCGATATCAGTGTGAGTAACCTCCCAAGATTACTAGCTGTATAATAGCCAATTTGCTGCTGTCCCTTTAACAAAGCACGCAGTTGTGGAATACAGTACACAAAGCTGTAACCTTTGACCTTTATAATTGTCGGATCATGAATAAATTGTTGGGTGTGGATAGGTAACTGGATGAGATAAGTTCACTTTGTGTTCATTGTGTTAAATGTGCGCGTGTGTTGTATTTGGGGTTTTGTTATTCTCTTCTGAAGTGGTGTTGTATAGCTGCTTTGTTGATTTATAAAATGTGTGTAAGGAATTAGTTTTTTTCATTCTGTTGGTAGATGTAAGATTAACCAAATGTCAGTGGTTTCCATTGATAAAAAAAAAAAAACAAGTGGTTTCATTACAATGAGCACCTAAATCCGGGTTTGGTTTTGCCCCCCCCTCAAGATTGTGTTGAAATGGCGCCACTTGTTTCATAATACTTTATTGAAATAGGAGTTCATCCCTTGCTTCCTTGTCATATTTTAATGTGCATTTACAAACATGACTCCTGATATTCATATTTTTTATATACTAGGTTTCACAGCAAATACGAACCCAAAGACCGCCTATGAGAAGTATGGCTGTTCAAAAGGAGATCAGTGCTTCAGGTCCCGACAACAGATCAAAGATAGTGCTTTTGGTGGATGCTGCACAGCAGACAGGTAACCTATATATACACAAAGAATGCTTAACACAACATACATATGAATTGACCTGCTATGTTACAGCATTACCATTAGAAAAAGTTGGGTTCTTGTGGAATCGCATTTCTTTCCTATTAAGTTTTCAGTTTTTTGATTTTCAGTTCAGATCATACTGGGTTCAGACATCAGTGTTTTCTTTGAAAGGTTAGACTGCTTAGTCATGTGAGGAAACATTTTTGGAATCTGGCAAATCATGTTTTGGTGTACGGCACACTGGTTAACACTTCTGCTATGTATCCTGTTATTAGATTTCCCTGGCGAAATAGCCAATAAGTCCCTCTTGGGGCGGACTAGTCCTTTGCTATGGAAAACCAAAGCAAGGCGAAGGAGAGCGTCACACCCGGCAGCAGAGTCTTCCAGCGAGCACGGGGCCAGCGAGGCAGACATTGACAGTGACAGCGGCTACTGCAGTCCCAAACACAGCCACAATCAGGCCACTGGGATGGGCACCAGGACCTCAGATCCCACTAATAATTCAGTTGTATGTGTTTACACCTGTGTTTTGTCACGTTTTAAAGTTTTATTAGATGTAACTCATTAAGACCATTTAAATCCAAAATAAACTTCTATTACCTCCTTTTTACATTAGCAATGTTGTCCCTTCCTTCTGTTGTGCTGAAAATCTTACAGTTCTTTGCTTGTTTTGTAGGTTTTTTTTTTTTTCCCTTCAAAACAAAACCTTGTAGATTCATGGTAACTTTTCAAATCATATACTGTTGGTCACATGATCGGACTGAGTAATCATGAACTTAATTCAGCCCTGCATACCAGGAAGAGATTAGGTGTATTGTGTAGCTGCATACAGATAAAAGGAGCAGGCAAAGAGATGCGTTGAAGTAAAAGCTGTACATGGGTTGTGTCCCTTGTAGGGATTATAATGGCTCAGGTCTAGTGTCGAAGCTGTTCAACTGATGCTGAAATTGCTTTTATATAACATATTCTTCTCTTTTTCCAGGTAGTTGAATCAGCAGGAACACCAGGTAGTTCACCTTTTTGTACATAAGCTCTGTTGTTTTAATACCTGACTTGGTCGTCGTACTTGACTTCACTAATTCTTGTTTCCTTTCACAGCTGCTAGCTGGGTAAACATAGCCTCTCAAGCCACTCAGCAAACATGGATGGACAGAAATTCACAATTTCTTAGGGGTGGAAAACCAGCCGAGCACAGAAATTATGGCCAGGTAAATATAGGGATTGCAGAATCATATAAGCATTTCACTGTGTACTGCGTAAGGTGAAGCACTGAAACCTGTGCAACACTGATATTTTTCCCTACCTTCTCCAATAATCAGTCCTTTCATAAGCAAGTATTACTAGAATAGTTAGTAAGCATGATCTAAGCAAAAAACACAATAGAGAATGGCACGGAATGCACCTTCTAGGATATAAAAATTGTAAGAGATTACATAAAGAGAATGTGCTTTGTATAAAGAGAATGCTCATTGTCTGACTTGCAGGTTGGATACAGAGGCAGAGGGCAGAGCACTTCGTCCGAGAGAAGCCTGCAAAGGAGACCGCCAGACTGGAAGCCACCGAATATTAGCCAGTTAACTGTTGCACAGCAAACCACAAAGCCCTTGCATTTTGAGGTATGATTACATTGATTGAAGTGTTTAGATAACAAGCCTAATCACCTTTCTAAGTATTCTGATGAATATGTGGCTATAGAAAATAGTTTTATTTTACAGACAATTATATATGCTTGATCTCTGTGAGCTACTGCTTGTTAATGCATGTCATTGTGTGATTTCCTTCACAGGATGAAGATGAATTTCCAGACTTGGTTCCTGCAGCTGCTTTTTCAAGGACTAAGACTGAACCAATACAGCCAAAACTTCCCACGAACCTTGTATGCAATGCCATTGTATTATTTCATATACAGATAAGTTGCTGAGCTGATCTTGTTGCTATAGTGTAACTACTGTAATAAAGCACATACACAGTCACCTACAGTTTGCAGTGATGCAGAAGTAAAATACCAGTTAGAGAAATAATTTTATTTTACTTCTACCCAATACAATGCATCACATTGCATCTGGTGGTTTGTAAAAAAGCACAATTTAAAAAATATTTGACAGTGATTTTAAATAGTGTTTTTTTTTTTTTTAAGCTGGATAATTTGCCTGAGAACTCTCCAATGAACATAGTGCAGACTCCAATTCCGATTACCACTTCTGTACCTAAACGAGCAAAAAGTCAGAGGAAGAAAGCATTGGCTGCAGCCCTGGCCACTGCCCAGGAATATTCCGAGATCAGCATGGAACAAAAGAAACTTCAGGTCAGCTTTTGCCGTTTGTATTACGATTGTCACTAATCAGTAAGTTAATAACAAATCTCTTGGAATCGCATTTGTGTCGTTCGTCAGTGGGGAGGTTTGTACTTTGTGGGCGAATACTATGTGGGCTACAATTTAAACGCTACCCATGTGTTGTAGTTATTATAGACAAATTCATGGACAGTGGCCACATCAGTACATTTGAGGAACAATTAATACACAAAGAAAAAACAGACAACTGAGCATGTCCTCTTCTTGAGGTTTCAAGCTATGTACTGATTAGTCATGGGAGGAAAAACATTCTTGGAATCTTGAAATTCCTGTTTTACTGCATGGTACGATCAACGCACTGGCAATTTTAACACTTCTGCTGTGTGTCCTAGTATTACAATAGTGCCACCTCATAATTCTTTGTTATACTGATGTTTTCTGCAGGAAGCCCTGACAAAAGCTGCTGGGAAGAAGAGTAAAACCCCAGTGCAGCTGGATCTGGGAGACATGCTGGCTGCTCTGGAGAAACAGCAGATGGCAATGAAGGCCCGCCAGCTCACCAACACCAAGCCCCTGTCCTACACAGGTACTGCCCTGTGCTGTGTTACAGTAGCTAGGCTTGCAAGGTGGATCGTAATCTAGTGGTATGTTCAAATAGGAGGAGTATTTGCTACTGTGAAGCTTGCCATCCAACATTCTAGTGCTTTCATTTGAGAATACAATTTCCTGATTTGAGAGGGACCCTGAACGAACGGATTAGCAATACTGCTGGAAAATCTGCATTGTTTTTTTGTTTTTTTTAAAAAGCTAAAAATCAAGTGTAAAAAGTAGGAGTTACCCCATTCCAGCAAGGGTCTTATGTATCCAAAAAAACGTCTACATTCACCAAATTGTTTCTTCGTCTAATGGAATGTAAGAGGTCTTTAGACTCTTTTTATTGGAGAAATGGAGCACCAATTTTAAAAACATAGGATTTTAATCGTTCAATGGCATTTGTATTTGAAGAGAAAATTCCCTGAAGTCTGTGATTTTATTTTCTGTTCACGTTCTAGTTGGCACTGCAGCTCCCTTCCATAGCAGGGATTCCAGTAGCAAGAAGTTGATACTGAAAAGCGTGCCCTATACTGGGCCTCATAATGTGCTGGACTCTACTGCCCCCAGGCTAAAAAGAGGAAAGGAAAGGGAGGTTCCCAAGGTGAAGAGGCCAACAGCACTTAAGAAGGTTAGAAATTGACAGTACTACATGAAAAGATAATACAAAGAATACAAATCTATAGCAATGCTATGTCAGTCATAGTGCGATAAGTACATGCTATTTTATGGCACTTTAGCAACATGATGTAATGTTGATACATGGGGTCAGATTCATTGTCTTTATACCTAAGTGCAGTTTGCACCATTTCTTGGTTAAAAGGAAAATAAAACTAAGATTTACCTAAAGTGATGACTAAAACACATTTGCAAATTTTTTACCCTAGATTATTCTGAAGGAAAGAGAAGTAAAGAAAGGCAAATACTCTCTTGACCAGAGTCTCGTGGAACCAGAAGAGCAGGGGGACCTACAGTTACATTTTACTGATGACCAGTCCAGGGAAGCTGGGTCTCAGGAAGGTTTGTAAATCTGCAGTGCCTTCTCATACCTGTCTACTCATTCCCATGTATCACAAGTGTTATTATTGAAGTACATGTATATAAACTGTTTTTCAGAAATGGGTCTTAGCATTCCCAGCGATGCCTCTCTTTCCCCTGCAAGTCAGAACTCGCCATACAGCATCACTCCTGTCTCTCAAGGATCCCCTGCTAGTTCTGGAATAGGAAGTCCAATGGCAACGTCGGCCATCACGAAAATACACAGCAGGAGATTCAGAGAGTAGGTGCTTTGAAAGATACGGTTTTAAAAAATAAATAAATAAATAAATAAATAAATGCAACCAGAAACAAATTACTACCTGTAAGCTTTCAGTCCTCAAATACACCTGCATAAACACAAGAACCAAGAACTGCCTTTTGAATTGCTCTGTTTTTTGTTTAGTTTAATGAGAGCTTCTATAAAGATCCATAAATACCTTGGTACAAGGCTACCCATGGGTTAACAGTGTTGCAAAACAATTATTAGCTTTTCAAATTCTTAACCCACCCAGATAACACATTGGCCCAAATGAAATATATTCAGGATCTGAAATGTCTGCTGTAAATGCTAACATGCTCTTTTAAGGAAGGACTATACAATAAGTGATTGTACAGTGTATGGTACAAGTGGCTTGTAGATTGCTTGCTTCTCAATGCATTGTATGCTTCGCTTTACAAACAAGCTTTTGTTGTCAGAATTGTCCAATGTAAGCACTTTGCTCCAGCCTACTCAAATCTGTCAAACCTTACAGATCATGAATTCTAACAACCCTATAGAGACAGAAAAACTCATGTTTTGGTGCAGTTCATTCCTAAAGAAATATCTGTGCATTGTGGTATTTTTTTGTCCGCTAACTGAAGTTTCATAGCCCCACAACACTGCTAGTGTTACCTTTTTATAAATCACAACTCTCCTATTACTCTCATGTAGTACATGTATTTCAGTTTCCTGTATTTGTTGAGGTCTAGGCAGAAGCTGTACTGTTAAGACCACCAGTTTTTTTCAGTTGCATAAAGTTAGTTTATCTGCAAAGCTAAGAGGTTCAGGTTGCTCAGTGTGTGAAATGACATCTTATAATTAGAGACACCCTATGTATTGTTAACTTAATTTATTGATTAAATACATTTTTAAACAAATGAAGATTCAAATCGGGAACTACTTATAAACATTAAGTGTTGTTCAACTTTAGAATTGTATATTCTATGCACAGGATTTGCTTGTTTTGTTAAGTGATTTTTCTCTATATTTGAATTGTTTGAATGAATTAGGTATTGCAACCAGGTTCTGAGCAAGGAGATTGACGAGAGCGTGACTGTCCTGCTGCAGGAACTTGTGCGCTTTCAGGAGCGTGTGTACCAGAAGGACCCTGCGAAGGCCAAAGCCAAGAGAAGGCTGGTCATGGGCCTGCGTGAAGTGACCAAGCACATGAGACTCAACAAGATCAAGTGCGTCATCATCTCCCCAAACTGTGAAAAGATCCAGTCGAAAGGTAAGAACAAGCTCGTAGAAGTGCAGACAACCCTTTTAAATAAGTAGTGAGAATTGAAAACTAATTACATACAATTATACTGAAAAGCATATGCAATTGCATAGTGATTATGTAATTGCAGTGTATTGAAATGTATTATAATTCATATTAAAATCCAAAGATATATATTACATAGTGATTATATAATTGCAGTGTATTGAAATGTATTATAATTCATATTAAAATCCAAAGATATATATTCTACTAATATGCCATTAATGAATAAATACAACAGTGTGACCCTGGATGGTGCAATGTGAACTGCCTAGTTTTATTAATGATCTGATCACAGAAATACTAGAAATTGCAAAAGCAGATTGTTTTATTACTTACAGGTAGGGGGCAGCAAAAACATTTCTAAAAGGGCATTCATGTATTTATTGTAAACCTTGTTAACCAGCCACCATGTCAGATATATCCTTGTTAAATTGTTTCATGAAGTGTAGTTTCCCTTTAATGTCTGCTTTTTGTTACCATATAGATCTACAGACTAACCCTCTTCTCCCCCCTCCTGCTAAGGTGGACTGGATGAAGCACTGTACAATGTCATAGCTATGGCCAGGGAGCAGGAGATTCCTTTTGTCTTTGCACTGGGGCGCAAAGCATTGGGGCGCTGTGTCAACAAACTGGTTCCTGTTAGTGTTGTCGGAATCTTCAACTTCAGTGGGGCAGAGGTAGGAATTGAGAACACTGTCATAGAGAAACACAAATGTATCAGTGTCTGGGTACGTGGGGGTGCACATTGCTGGAGCACACTGATGAAGGGCTTCTAACTTTTTAATATGTTCTATAAAAGAGATAACAAGTGTGTTGTATGCGGTTCACTTAATTGCACTTTTTTACCACAACATTTTTAAAGTGCAAAGCTTAACTTTAACATTACTTTGAGAAACAAAAGCAGCTTTACAACCATCTGATTATCAAGTGATGATGATTCTTGTATTTAGTTTATAGTATATGCTTAAAGTATGTACTATACTTAATGTATATCCCCTTCGGTAACGATTTTTTATGAAAATGTTTAGACAGTTTGTGTGAACTCTGTGGAGTTCGAGAAGTTGCCCTGCCAAAATCTTGAAATATATATATTATAAAATAGATGCATAGATAGGAAACAACATGGTACCATTTTATACTGATAGGGAAATACTAACGTAATCGCGATTATTTCCCAGTGCCTGTTTAATAAAGTGGTGTCACTAACGGAGGAAGCTAGAAAGGCATACAAAGACATGGTTTCAGCTATGGAGCAGGAGCAGGCTGAGGAAGCGCTGAAGAATGTGAAGAAGGCCCCCCACCACATGGGTCATTCGCGGAACCCGTCAGCAGCCAGTGCCATCTCCTTCTGCAGTGTCATTTCAGAGCCCATCTCTGAAGTCAATGAGAAAGAATACGGTAACATTTCAAATCCCAAAGATGGATTGATTTCTCCAGAATGTAGATTCTGTTTTTAAACTAGCGTTGACACATTTTGATAATCTGGGTTGCATGTAAAAGAAAGGTGCCTTAATAGAAGGGTTGAACAGAGATTAAAAGATGGAGTAGGAATTCTAAAATGTTTTTAATTGTTATGTTTCATTCAGAACTTCCTGTTTTTAATGCTTTCTTGTTTTCTATTTATAGAAACAAATTGGAGAAACATGGTTGAGACCTCTGATTTACTAGAAGCATCAGAGACCAAGAAGGAGGAGTCAGCCAGCAGGACTGCTGTACCAGAGAAATCTGTTAACACAATAGCTGATAAAGGCAGCGTGGCAGCTCCTTCTCCATCTGTCAAGGTCGCCAGCATCGCTCCTGCTACCTCGGCTGCCCAGCCTGCAAAAACTGCTGCAGTGAGTGGTGCTGAAAAGGATGAAGGGAAACCAGACGACACCCTGGAATGGGCTTCCCAGCAGAGCACTGAGACTGGGTCCCTTGATGGGAGCTGTCGGGACCTGCTTAATTCCTCCATCACAAGCACAACCAGTACCCTGGTACCAGGCATGCTGGAGGAGGACGAGGATGAAGACGAGGAAGAGGAGGAGGACTATAACCACAAGCCTATATCAGTGGAGGTGCCACTCACTAGCAGGATTGAGTCTTGGGTGACTGAGGCCCAGAAGACCTTGGAAAACCTGCAGCTTGGCAAAAACCAGGACAGCACGGAGGAAGACGACGGTGGACATAGCGAGGAGGAAGAACTAGAAGCGTCCAAGCAAGCAGACCCCGTTCTAGAACATAAAGAGCAGCAGCTCAAACCCAAGAGCATAACCTGTTGACTAAAACCAGCAGCTCCACAGAAGGGGCACTTTGTTTTCTAATTCTGTACTGTATTCCAAGCCTCACATCAGTAATCTCAGGAAACTTGAAAACCATTCATAGGGATAACTTGTAAAGTTTTTCGAGATGTTTAACATGGTTATATCATCTCCAAAATTTTGCATTTTCTTTAAAAGGACTTTCAGTATTACTTACTCCACAGTTTCCTAATTTTGGAATATTTTAAAATAGCTGCAAGTAATTGTAAGCAACATTGGTTAATTACTAGAACATTTGGAGCGGTTTGTTAACCTGTATAGTTTTAAATTGATATGCATTATTTCCGAACAGTTCAGTTTTTCCTTTAAAATATGTCTTCATATGGGATAATGGCATTTTGAATGCTAGTAATACAGCTTTTGGAACAAATTTGAAGGTTATGCACTTTTATGAATTTGAAACTTTGGTTTGGTTACAGATACTGTTTGTATATTAACACATGCAGTGGGAATAATCTTCTTTTGTATATATATTTTGTTTCCATTAATTTAACAAAGTAGTACTAGACTAAAGCCTCAGACATCACAAAATAGGATTTAACATTTTATTGCATTACATCTAGCAATGACATTCTAATATATAATACAATATATATTTTTTTTTTCCTCAGGATTTTTTTTGGGGTAAAGTTGTAATACAGGTGAAAGGGAAAGTTAAGTTTTGTGAAAGTTGTTTTTTTTTTTTTTTTTTTTTTTGCCTTTGCTTTACTGAGTAGGCAGAATATTTGAGGTAAGTTCAAAATTTAAGTATGAGATATGTATCTCAACAGCCTTTAGATTTATAAAAAAAAAAAAAAAAAAAAAAAAAAAGTTCCAATAAATGTGTTTCAATTAATTTTCTTGGTCTAAGAAAGTATGACCAGAGGTATTACATTGTTTTTTCAGGTTGAATTCCTTCGGTATGGTAAATATTCTACAATAACTATGTACATACAGGAATATACATAATTTGTTCCCTATAGTTCTACATTTTCAAGCAAAAAGTATTCCTCATACACTTATTTGTTTGTCCAGGCGTAGACTTCTGGTTTGTATAGTGTGAACAATACAAGATAAGATTCCATCTGTAGTTTCTATATGTTGGATATCAACACAGGCCATGCATACAAAGTTTTGATTTTCAAAATGGCTTCCATTTTTCTTCTTTAAAAAAAAAAAAAAAAAACCTCTAATGAAACTGTTTGTCTAGAAAGTAAACTGCCTTCTAAAAATATAATTGCATACAGTTATGTAAAAAAAAAATATAAAAAAAGAATAATTACAAAAATATCATCTTGGCCCTATATATTAAATGTAAGGGTGGTTCTTACAACACTTGTTTAAGAAAGCCCCATTGGATTATGTTTTCAGAATTGTTTCTTTGTCTGTAATGCTACTAACACCAGGTATTAGGTTCTTGTTACACTGGTTCCAGTAGAAACCCATTTGTTTGCACTTTAGTACCGTGCAACATTTTAAATATGTCTGTCAAAGTTCCCCCAGTAATGTATTTCAGTGTTGATGGAAGAACTTCTTTTCTTGTTTCTGTTGTACTTAATCTGTTTTTCAGTATCCAGGTATAAAAATTATGTAAATTGCTTTCCGATAGTATTTACTTGTATTATGATGTAATTTGTTTACATAACAAAAAATGAAGTAAATGTACCATATTTGTGATCACAAAAATCTTTAAGGTAAAGCAAGCGATGCATTTGTTTTTTTTTAGTTTTCAACAAATTTAGCGTTTAGTCAATTTCTAATAATGGCTCCTACAGGTCACTAATTGAATTATTCACCTTCAGTGTTCCACCTGACACTTAATGATCGCTTCTTTACATGTAATAGATATTCATGGGTTTTGTTCTACAAATCCAGTTCATTTAGGCAATTACTGGTTTCTAACGATGTCTGTTTCTCTGATATTTCATTATTTTCATAACAATAAGATACACATGTTAAAAATTGTTTAAAAAAACTTTAAATATTGGGAGGTTGGGTATTTTCTCTATGAAATTGCATATGCAAGTTTTATATATGCTGTTTGTACTTCAGTGTCTGGAAAATTAAGCTGTCACACAAACCAATTTGAAATTCTGTTGCAATTTTCAGTAATTTGATAACTGGATGTGTAAACCCCACAAACATTATAATAGAAAATACTGTTTATGCTCAATGGAAGTCTTTTCTTGTCATATTAATGGTATTCGTTTCCTTGCTTTTACTGTTTCGTTATAGTGTGTGTACTGAGTAATAATAGCAACTGCGTCTTTTGCACTATGTAAATACTAGTGAATTTCGTCCTGTTAATTAATAAAACGTGAAAATTGTTGTACTTCCCTTTTAACGTCTAGTCCTCTTTCAAAGTGTACAGACATGCCAGCTCTGAGCTTCTCATACTTACCTTTAACCCAATTTGACTATCCTGACTGGTTAGTACTATTATTAAAACGGTTGGGTTAAATACATTTTCAAGACCAAATGTGTGAATCACTTTCTGAATATCAACGTGCTACCTTTTATTGCTGTCAAGACAATTTCTTCTTTTCACCTACAAAAGCAATGATAGATATTGCCAAGCGTTCGAGTCCTGGCTATAAGGGCCCAACCTGGGAGGTCACAGCATAGAGTTTGGCCTGTAGAGGTTGCTGCTGTGCAATGAGGTTAGCTAGCTCAGGGGTGGGCAATTCTGGTCCATATATTATATATATATATATATATATATATAGATATATATATATATATATATATATATATATATATATATATATATATATATATATATATATATATATATATATATATTTGAAATGCTGTCTTTGTTATACAGATGCCATTTTACACACATGACCTGTAAGGTGCACCTTTTTCTCAAATCTTATTGCTTTTATTTTATTTTCTGTTTATCATTTAAAATGCTATAAGGGTATCAGAAGGTCTAACACTGACTGCAGACTGGTCTTGGGGGAAGATAGAATACCCTTAATTCCGAATCCTACTGCAACTAATTACATTGCTGCGTTTGATCTGTCTCTCAGGGAACTGACAAGATGAGCTCTTGGTCTGTAATGCTGACACCCCCATTAAACAGCCTTTGATTTTTTAGCATGGCATTTTCATTCTGCATGTTCTACAGTATATACTGGGGTTCGACTGATCAGGTGCCGTGCCAAACAGCAGCAATGTCTCTGATACTAGCAGTCTTTTGTGATCACAGGTTCCAGTCCAATTCTGTCTCTAGACAATTATTGTAAAAAAATAAATAAATAAACAGGACATCTTCCAGGTTTGTTAGCTGTGTTATAGAAGTGCAGCAATTATTGTTCTTTTAATTAAAAAGTGTTAATTGGAAAAAATTAGAGTTTCCAAGAGTGTCCTGGGCATGCCAACTAGATGGCAGCGGCATCATTCAGCGTTTTCACGATTTATAAACAAGTATGCGATTGACACTTACCTAATTGCCCCACTATACAGATCACAGTTCCTCTAGTGACTTATTTGCTAAAAAGTCCCTATGCTAAAAATCAGTGTAACCATGGTGCCTGCCCACTAACACTAAACGTTTCCTAGTACCAGCACTATTGCGTTGATGATTCATTATGGTTGGGAAGCAAAAACCCAAACTGAATATCAGAAGTCTTTCCATAGGGGATAAAGAATAGTAATGATTTTCTCTAATATCCAAGTACTGTAAGATGCTAATGCTACATATTGTGTATATAGAAATACCTTTACAATACAGATAATAGGATAATTTGTGATTATTTACTGCCCACTTCCATCATCTGTACCTGCATTGATCCTATTGAGGTTCTACTTTTTTGCATGTAGTAACCATTTTCTGTTTTTCTTACATTTTATTTCCTATTTTCATTTTTTTTTTTTTGGTTATTTCATGTTGTTCCATTTACAGCCTTAACATAAACTAAAGCATCAGCTAGAATCTTTGAACCCTGCAGACAACTCCAATAGCCTCACTGGTAAGGTCATATGCTAAATTGGAAGCTCTATATTTATTTATCTCCAGCCACTATGACTTGACAGAAAAAAGGCGATGTACAGTCTACTGAATTCAGTCAGAATTATAGCGTTTCTGTAGATTGGCAGCGCAATACGGCCATTTTGTGGGACTGTAATCTGGGTGGAAAGGTCAAGACTGGGTATCAGATTCATTTTATTTGGCTTAATATTGCCATCACAAACTAATGTCTAAACATGAAAAAATAGACATGGTGGAAAAACTCGATTACCCACAGACTTCAACTTTCAGAAAAACGTGTTCAGTTGGTAATAGGACTCAAGCAGAGCTTATATAAAGAAAATTAAATTGTGGATTATCACATTTTTCCAGGACACCACTCAATGGATTATTAATATAGAGCGGCAGAGCACATTTCAGCCACATTGAAACTGCATATTGGTATGTTTTATAAAGTAGATGGAAGTCTGTTCCAGCTGCTGTGACTTTGATATCAGTGTCTCGCAAATTAAGATGAAGCTTAAACAGGAGCCTGATCTACATCTTCTTAATTAAAACAGGATTTCTAAATTAGTTTTAAACAAAGAACACTTTCAAGATGTTAAATAAACACTGTAAACTGTGTTCCTGTTTCCATGGTTAAAATGTAGTGAGTATACCAGTCTTTATTATGTGAAACTAGGCAGTGATGTATAAAATTAACTTGGGGGAATTTTTCAGTTTCTCTGTTGTTTGCCAAAAAAAAAAAAAAAAAAAAAGTATTGTATTGTATTTAAAAAAAAAAAAAAAAAAAAAAAGTTAATGTATTTTTCTCTGGTTTCTAACATAAACTATAATTCAGAATTACATTTTCACATGGGTAATTAATTGCATGGCTCTTCATGAAAAGCATTTCTTTAAAGGTTCTGATATATTTTTCATTTGATCAGATCTAGAGTTGATATGTTTCTCTATGAATAGTAATGCGTGCGACCACTGCTGCTTTTAGTGCATCACGGGTGAGTGATAACACTATGTAACACAATTTTTGTTCCTGGGTAGTAAGTGTTATTTCCTAATTGCTTATGCCTCAAAAGTATATAAAATGGTTATTATTCCCCACAAACTTTGCTTTTGTGACCAGGACAGTGATATTTCAAAATATCACTATTTCCAATGGGAAAACGGGCAAATGTGTGTCTTTTCGTTCACATAAAGTTCTCAAAAGAATTGAGATGGGTATTGACCGGCTTATAGAGCTGCTTGTTCTGGCATGTCAGTAATCTTCTATATTTGATATTCTAAAAAGAACACAGCGTTATTATACTGCACGCTGCAATTTTATACAATTAAGGTAAAAACAGGAAATACAGTATGCAAACCATGCCATGCATTTTATAAACAGCAGAGGGTATAAGTCCTTGTTTTTCTTCCCGAGCTACAGCCCTCTATACAATGACTTTCCATAACCTGCTGCTGATGCAGGTAGTAGCAGCGGTGTAGCTGTTTAATTTACAGATTGACAAGGCGGCTTCGGAGAGAGGGGGAGGTAGCTTGTGTGCCAGCAAGTCATGGAATTGCACAGAAGTGGAACTATGGAGAATGTAGCAAACAGTCACTCAGAAGTCAAATTGCAGTGTAACAACAGAACTAGTACCAGCTCTGCAAATTGATCTGCTAACTATGTTTTCATTACAGTTGACTAATAATAATAATTAAAAAAAAAAAAAAAAAAAAAAAAAAAAAAAAAAAAAACCCCAAAACAACTGAGTGGTATTGTACTGGAAATGTAAAGATAAATGTAAAGATACAGGAAATGCCAACAGTATTGGGATGAGACAGGTGGCTCATCCTATATGTGCATTGCTAATTCAGAAGCACTTTAAGGAATAATACCCACTTTTGGAACTGTCTGAGAAAGCCAGAGGAACTTGTTTTTAACAAAGTGGACATGTTGTATATAATTGACCACTAGGGGTGTGCGCCAGTAATTTCTTCCCCTGCTAAAATAGTGGGTTAAACTGTAAACTTTTTTTTTTTTTTTTTTTTTTTGTGAAATGGTTGAAGTTAAGTACTGCTATCATACAGGTAGGTGCAATGTTACAGATAGGCTTTGACCTATAGTACTCTAATGCCACTGTTTGAGAATGAGGCATCAGGGTCTCATTTGCATTGACAAAATGGACTCCAGGCGATTCCAATAGCTTGTGATTAAACTAATATTATTTTATTTAAAATGTGATATGCAAAAACATCTTGCTCACGTAGGACTCCTGATGCTGACAAAATAGCAAACCTAATATAATATACATGCTTCATTAAAACCACATTATGCAACAGCTGGAGCAGGCAAACATCTTCAATCAGGTTTAGAAAATGTTACCTGAAGCTTGCAGTAATGATTTAAATGACTGTGCATATGCAAGAGTTATCCTATAAAAGATATAGTCAAAATGTATACCTTTTGAACGTGCAAGGGAGCATCAGAATGTAGTTCATGGTGACCTACATTTACATGAGTTCTGGCCTGTGGTTGGAAAAGCTAATAAAAGTTATAACTGCTGAACTTATCTGAAAGGTTTCATGCAAATTCTGTATCAGTGATTATGTTCTGACTCCAGTCCTATAAATGGCTCTGCAAAACAACAAAGGTTTGAATAGTCTGTCTTGCCTGGAGACATTTAGGCTTCTCAGGGACAGGGTCATGAGAGATCAGCTGGAGTGGTTTTAGCTGTGCAAGCCATAAGATCTGCCACTGAGCTGTCACAAGACAATGTTAACAGTGATATGTAGCAGGGAAATATATCTCTTGCAAGCAATGGGCAAGCTTGGCTGACCATGATTAGTGTTGTAAAATGGACATTAATACTTAATACAAACACAAGGAGGTGTTTCTGTCTTGACTTCCATGACCTGTGGTTTCATTGCTCCCAAGCTTGGCCCATATTCAATACATTAAAGTCCAGCACCCAGCAAAACACACCATCTTCACACATTTCTTACAGTCATCAGCAAATAGCATTTGGTTTCGCCATGGTAACATACAATCTGAATGCAGTATATACAGCACGCCTATATATTTATGCTTGCCCACACATACTGCACACACTCCGAAAGACTTGCTAGGAGAGGTAAAAGCTGCAGTGGGAAGCAGCTTTTACAAATGAAATGTTGTACATTCGGAAAATGACAGGACGGCACTGATCTGAATTGATGAGTCTGCAAGGAGTTTAAATTATTTTGCACATACTAGTCCTATCTACCTCCTGTAACAATTATACCTGGTGCAGTGAAGCATCTGCCAACCCAGAGCCTGAGAGCAGTCCTCTATCACTATCTTGCCCTTCATGACTTCTGTATAACTTCTTGTAGATATTTGCATGTAATACCCACCTACACATACACCCACACATGCTCTGCCAGCCTGGCAACTAGCCTTTGGAGAGAAAAAAAGACTCCTTGAAATGCAGCAGTAACATAATGAACTGGAACCATTTTAAAGTAGCGCATAGCATCTTCCTCACAAATAACCTACCAGTGCCGAAATATTCAATGTAGGGGAACCTGTGAAAAGGAAGAAACACATTCCAAAAACAGAACATTGATGTACAGCTAAAATGAGCGTCCCAGTTAAAACATTATAAACACTTTATTATCAGTACTGAAGAAGACAGCCATGGCTGTAGAAACCAAACACTATACTATATTACACCAGTATGTTTAGTTTTCTTTATAAACATTATTTTGCACAAAGATGTTATGTGTAAATTATATTTACTGAAAAAAAAATAAAATAAACTAAGGATATTACAACTTAGGCTAACTGTTTGAATCTGTTTAATCCCACTATATCAGTTCATTGTTGAAGCAATTTCAGGAGCGGAACTAACTAAACAAGATTACATTGCCCTTTTTGACTAGCCAGGTTCTCTGTCTCTCTGTGTGCTTAGCCCTTTGCAGTATTTATTATGTCTTTAGAGTAAACTTGATAGGCCCAGGAAGTTGTACTAGACCGGAGATTGAACTAGCAGTCAATAAAAAATAACTCAAATTCTAGGAAAGATGCCTCATCTCCCCTAGGGAATAATGCCATATGTCTTGTTGTCCTGGGAACCATAGAATCCCTAATCTTTTTTCTTTTTTCCCAGCACCGCCATGCACAATGAAACTCTCAGATTTGATATGCACTTATCAACAAACAACAGCACATAAAACATAATTTCCCCTTATGCTATAGCTACCCTTCCTGTCTGCATGATTTGGTGTAGGATAACAATGGCTAGTGATAAAAGACAACATTTAAACAGTTTCTGATTTAGTGTGTTTATGGTGCATGAGTCACCCTGCCTTCCTCTGATTTGATGGGAGGGAGAGAGAAAAAAAAAAAAAAAACCTCAGGGACTGTCAGTCAATTACAGCCATCTTCATTCAGCTCCATTCACAGGTTTATTAGCATGCGTAGTGAGGGAGAAATTCATTCATACAAAAAAAAAAAAAGTCCATTCATGAAAATTGCAACATCCTCGGCTACCTCTTGAGCTACAGCCCACTCTCTAATTAAGACCTGGCTTTTAGAACGCAATTGAAAGACTGTGAGGGTTCCTGCCTGCACTGTGTGTGTGAGCCTGCAAGAGATAACATGTCTGCATGGAGATATCGTGGAATACTACACTGGCTGCTGAACAGTTGTGGTCAGAGACAGCAAGACTGACCTGAGTTTTCTGCTGAACTGGGACTAACACTGGACTGGTATTTAATGCATAGGGGGTACATTAAGATTATGGTATGGCTAAGCAACACATTGCTCTTTCTTTTCAGCTGTGAAGAAAGCTTCAGTCAGTGGGTGGGCTGAATTTTTGCAGACAATGTAAAGAGAGTGCAGCTGTATTTTTTAGAGGCAGAATTTAAAGCAGTTTTGTCAGGAGACTTTATTTTCTTGTAGAGATGCACTGTGAGCAAAATAAGCAATGCACCAGAATGCGTTACAAACACAAGTCACTGTGATTCTTGCTTCTTTCTGTTGTTAATTCCAATTGCTTTTAAGCTATGGATAGGTGCTTTTGGCTAAAGGCTTGTGTGCAACATATACTTTATATTTTAGATCTGAAAAAGGAATTGCTTGTAGTGCAATATATAATTGATTTTGTTTCCTAAATTTTTCAAGGAAAATAAAGAGTAACTAAGCAGCTAAATAAGTAAAGGTAGGATCCATTACTTTGTATATTGTTATAGTTGGATTCCAGCTATCAGATTTCCTTTATACTGATTTGTTGGAGCCCTGGCAGTGTATGCAGGAGTGTGTGGTTTCAGCAGTCTCAATAGTCCCTGGCTATGAGAGAACACAATCCGTTCAGCCTTAGGGGACACGCACTGCATGTAGGACTCTTTGGACAGTTGGGCATGCTTCACAGGGCGAAATACAGCCGACTCCGCAATGATTCGATCACCTCCCTGGATGATGGCATGCAAAGCCCCACACCAGTGCTGAAGGTGCCTTCTTCAACCTGCTCCTCCTCCTCCTGCCCTCCCTCCACCCCAGGCTCTCCTGCCGACCAAACTTCCCTGGCATCTTCAGAGGAGGGCACCACCACCCTTTGCACTTTCCTCCCCAGGATGGCCAACATTAAACTCTCCAACCCGGCTGGCTTGTTGGGACTAAAAAGCTTTGCCCTGGCCGCTAAAGAGGTGCCGAGGACCAAGCTGACCAACAGCGTGATGGCCCACTGTGCCCCTACATCCCCGGAGATCAGTCTAACCAGTTACCTGTCTGCCTCCTCTCCCCTTCAACAGGATTTTCATATTGATAAGTTAGGCACCACCAGCACAAATAGCCCTGGCCAAGGAGGTGGGCAGCAGCCTGGAACTGAGGGATCTTTGTCCCTAAACAAACTAGGAGGAGGAACTGAGCAGACCAGCCAAGACTGCCTGGAAACTGGGATGACCTACTACGTAAAGGTATGTGTTTCCCATTTCTATAAAGATACTGATGTAAGAACAATATGTACAATTAAATAAGACGTCATAGATTTATAAATGACTTTAATATGCTGAATAACAGCTTAGCTGAGAGGAGTTGTCAATATATTCAACAATTTCTTTAAATTTTTTTATACTCTACTAGGTAGGTAACCCTAAAACTACAGTATTGGTGGTAAAATATTTGTTTGAGGGGGAAAGAAAACAGCTTACAAGTGGCATAAGCAGTGTAAAGTAGGGATTCTCAACCTTGCTAAATTTGACCTTTATCTGCAAAATGAAGCATAAGACTGTTGAATTGCTGGGTGCGAGCTTCACTAAATTCAATGGGAGCTTGTGCCAAATAGCTGAACTGAAAAGTCCCCCTAGCTGTGGTATGATCACTTGTTGCTTCAGGACTGATTGAGAAAAGCATTGAGAAGCGTGAAAGAGTCTATGAACAAAACTACACTTAGGCCAATGTAATGGTACCTGAAAGAATGTGGTCACCAAAGGAACTGGACACCTGTGGCTGTTAAAACCAGGAGGCTGCTTATTCGAGGAGCCTTTGTCATTCACTGATGATGGCTCTGACCATGCAGCCAGTACTGTAGTGACCAGAATAATGTGATTACTGACAATTACTATCTTACTAATAATATGAGTCATACATATTATTCTTCACAGCCTTCTGACTATTACATTGTAAATATGTATTGCTTTTATTACTATTGAGTTGCTTGTAGTATGTGTTTATCTGCTATATGCAAATGTGCAATTAGTTGAGCATGTTCTGTAGCAATTACACACTAGATGAAGTGGTATACCATCAGATAACTAACTTAAGAGTGTTAGTAGCTCATTTCATAAATAAATCCTTGTGGTTAGGTCATAAGTCACTCCAAGTATTTACACATATAATATACTGTACTGTATGCATTTAGCATTTCAGTTGCAAGTTATGCATCAGACTTTGTGCAGCAGTATTTATCTAACTGAAAATGAATGACCTCAGTATAGTATCATAGAAGCATTGTATTTTATGTTCCTTTTTTTTTAATTTATCAAAGTCAAATATATAGGATAAAGGTAACAGGATAACTGTGTTTATAGTTGCTTCTAACACACTTTGTTGAGAAAAAGTAACACAATAATTTTAAAGTTATCAAACAGCAAGAAACTACTCAGAGGAACCAATTCTTACAAACAAGTTGTTTCTTCTTCCCGGAAAACTTGTTCAAAATAGACTCCTTGCCATAACTTACATAGAATCAATTGAACAAAGCTCATACCACATTTCTACCCATAACTTCAAACACATCCAATCCTGGACTATAAAGTAGATACAGATGAAGGCACTTAACTAAAACATCTATCTGCTTGGCTAAGCAGAATCAAGAAAATGAGAGGTCTATCATAGTGTTTTTCTTAAGCATTACAGTTTGTACTGGTACTAAAGGTAGAAAATAATAGTAGCTACTCAGTCACTTGCTATTACCAGCCAGTTAATCCCAGAAAGAGCTGGCAGCCACCTGCTCTAAGCAGAAACAAATGTTCCACACATTGTCAGTTGAGAAATCGTCGCAATAATTTACATGTAAAAGTCTGATGTATTGTAGATATACAGTGAGTCTTCCTGAACTAAAAGTGATGGCTTATTTAAAAAAAAAAAATTACAATGTTATGCGATAAAACTGATGCACAATGTATCTTTAAAAAATACACTTTAATTTGCCATCAGTGTCACAAGAGACGCTACTACAGTCAGAGGCTATAGTGGGTCAGGGATCCGCAGTGCAGGGCAATCCAGTCCAATTTGATGTTAGGGTACTGCTTTGGCTAGCTGTTTTACATAACTGTGCATTGACAATCGCATCTCTGACATTAGCTCAGTATTGTTTACAGCAGAGTTTTGGAGAAGAGTATGCTTTACTCTTGGCAGCTAGCAGAGTCACACAGATATTTCTGGCATCCTGCCTGACATGTCACACAAAATCCACAAAGGCTCTCGTAGGAAGTAGATTAACTTCAGTGACTCAGTGCTTCTCATCCTCATCCATCATTTATGATCCTGATTATATATCTAGCCTTCCCTCACACAGGCACCCTGTGAAGCCTGCATATAAGCTATATGCACATGAAGCATGTAGCAGAGCGAGAGCACGGGGTCACATTTTATAATAACCAGCCAATAATGAACTTGATCATAGCTGACACAAATCTTCCCCCGATTCGTGTGTGTAAATTATTCCAGTACAGTAATCAGCTTCACTAGAAAGAGCCTTATTCTAAATAATTAGTAGCTAATGATCAGATCAAAGGGACGATTCTAATGATCATGATGATACCATTTTATTTGGACGAAAGTCTGTTTTTTAATTAAAACATGTCCTTAGGAGCCAGAGATCAGAGCAGAGAAAAAGAGAAAAAAAACGAATGCATCGATTTTCAGCTTTGCCTAGCATAGCCTCCCACACACTGGATCAGGATGTGAGCGTAGTCCTACCCAGCCTCCTCACAGTATGACTCACCTACTCTTGTAAATGCTTAATCCTGTCAAGGTTAGAATAGTATTAAGAATTTTCTAAATTCCTTCAGCTTATTTGCAGTAGTAGGCGGTTTAACTCATTCCAATTTCTTTTTTTTCCCCTTTAGTATATTGGCTGTTTGGAAGTGCTGCAGTCAATGAGGATGCTGGACTTTGGTACCAGAACACAAGTCACAAGGTGAGGTTTATATGCATCATGTCTTTCAGACACTTAAATACAGCTTGAGCTATACCATATCTACTGGTTTGAGACATGCAGTATTGGATAAAATATCCAGGCTTCCCAATGTGACAGGAGAAGAGACTCCGGTGAAGGGAATTGCATTTGGATGCATTTCCTGCTTATAATATCATAGAGAACTGTAAGCAAGAGGCCAATTCAGCAAATCTAATTTGTTTTCATGGGGAAGGCTCAACTTTTCCTTCCAAATAATTGACAAAAGGGAATAGCTCTTTCTTTAAAGGGTGTCTTTAGATTTAAATTCAGTGGGGGTTGACAGTTCTGTGCTGGATAGCTCTAATTTGAATTATTACTCATATATCGGTCGCTTATTTATACACAATATATATATATATATTTGGAATATGTTGCTTTCTAAAAAAGTTTTTGATTCTACTGTAGTAAATAATAGATTTGGTGAGACAACTAATTCATAAAAAAGTGGCTGAAGCCTAATAAGAAACAACAACTGCATATGATATGAAACTAATGGCCCAAACATCTAAATACATGTATTCCTATAAATCAATTCATACCCTTTAGAATGCAGATCTGTCATATTAAAGGGTTCAGATTAAGAAAGCGGCTAAAATTCGCTCCGGAAGAATAAAGACTACATATAAAACCAGGACATAAAAGGAGCTCATGCACGGTGTTTCTGTGTAGATGCTGATGCTCGAACTCACAGCTGTTGAGATTATTCGCTGCTGCAGGGTTTCCGGCAGACAGAGGGCAGGCGTGGGTGTGCACTTTGCAGCAATCCACTTTCATCAGTGTCCATTAATGAGCTGTGGCTGGATCAGTGCTTCTGACATGAAGTGGGAGATGCACGGAAGCAAGGCGGAAATTCATTATTGATTTGATTCTCTTCCTGCCTGTTCCATGGTTTACGGAGCTGCAATGTCACTGCAGACACCAGGGCTGCATTTATTAGCCGGCTCTGTATTTGTGTTGTTCATGTTGCTCTTTCCTCCTGAAAATAGATATTCCCATTGAATGTTTAGAAATACTTAAAGATAACGGGGTCTATTTAATTAATCTCAACAATGGCCTAGACTCAAAGGAAACAATACAGCCAGAGCCAAACCTATTTTCCTTTCCAGGCTTTCAGCATGGGCTAAACCTGACCTCCTTCCTTTAAATGGTCGGTACAGCATGTTGGTCTTATTATCATTATGTATTTTTTGTTTGTAGAGAAGCCATCAGCCGGTTGTGTGAGATTGTGCAAAGTACAAAAGCAGCATCAAAGAGGAGGAAGGTAAGCACAATCCTGATAGCCTGTGCAAATATCCTCATTTCATGAGCGTTATCTCTGTCAGGCAGCTCTTTACTCACTCTTATCTCCATCAGCTGAAAAAGATAATCAGCGTGAAGAAGCATATGTGTCGTGAACAGTCCATTCATTCAGGTCAGGGTGTTTAGGTTTTTTGATGCAAATTAATCAGCAGTTATTTTCTGGGACTGGTTAACATAATTTGGTATTGTATCGGTCTTTTTTTAATGATATGAAGTGTGTCTGATTTTATTACCATCCCCTGTATAAACCTGATCTTTTTGTGAACCTCATTCCACAGTGTTTTTATTGTAATGGTAGTGAGGGAAACCACCAGCACGATTTATAGACAGTTAAAAAGATACAGATTTCTAGCTAAGAATAAATTCAATGAAAAAAAAATCCTTATCTGTGTTTCGGTTTACATTCTATTTTCATTTTTTAAATTAGCTGTTTAATATAGATTTGGTGATGGGTATTTTATTTCTATAAAAACTCCTAAATAAGTAGTGTTTGTATTATTATTATTATTATTATTATTATTATTATTATTATTATTATTATTATTTGACTTTTTTAAAAGAAATTCAGATACACAGCAATGTATTTATTAACTAGAGTATAATGTCTTTTTAATTCTGTATTTTAGCCTCCAAGTAAAGGCCTGTCTGCTGTTCTCGGGAAGAGTAACCTACAGTTTGCAGGAATGCATATAAAACTTATAGTATCTACAAACAGCCTCAGTTTAACTACAGTCGACTCCCAACAGGTAAGCATACTGTTAAATGCTGGTCTGGATATTAAAAAGCAATGCAGATATTCTAAAGCCAGATGAATGGGAGTATAGTGGTAGCATCAAGTCAAATACTAAGCCACTTTAGATACATCTCCACAGCTTTGACATGTACAGGCTTCCTGACACACTATCTCAACCAGTAAATTCAATTTTTAGGATTTTAATTCAATTCAATTAGGGATTTGTTTAACTAATCAATGACATATTTAATACCATCAAGAAGAGAACAATGGTTGTTGGCTGAAGCAGGGTTTTCTATCCCTTTGAAGGAGTGCTTTATGTCATCTGCCTTTTCTAAGCAGATTATTAGCCTACTATGGATGTTCGTTTATTCTGTGTTACTGTTTCTGCATAGGATATTATTTACCAAGCTTACTTCTTAGGCGTGCAAAAATGTACATTTTCAACCACTGGGGCTTGGATTAAATCAAAATTACGACAGCACTTTAGCCATTATAAAATTCAGCAATGGCGACCCGATAAAATGGGATTTCTGTCACTTTTGTATAGAAATTTTCAATTTTTCCCACAGTTGTAAAGGGGGGGGGGAATTACAGTTGCACAACCTTAGCGATAATAACACCACCTCAGTTTGCTTTACTGCTGTCAGGCAGCAGAGGAATAATATACTCTATTCTTCATTCTCTTACCTGCCATTATACACACACACATCACACATATTTGTTTGAACTTACATTTTTTGCACACAAAATTGAATATTTGATGAGCAGTCTGTTGTTGCTTTCCATTCCTCATTTAGAGAGCTTGGCAGTTGTGCCAGGCTTTGAGAGTGGAGATCTGATCCTGCTGCACTGTTCTGGGCCATCCCACAGTGGCTCAGTGAGTTCAGGTCAACACAGCATGTGTAAACACTAATAAGTGGCTTCTGCACAGCTGCTTGACCATGGAAACCAAGCTCACAAAGGGATGATCATCCTGTATTCACACACACAGTTTTTGAAATGCTGAACAAATGTTATCAAGCTACTGAACACAGGACACAAAGGTCATGTGTTGGTCACGTGACCTGTAGGGTTGGAGAAACGTGATGAAGTTAATTTTCCCTAGCCGGTCTTCCTCCCAAACCCTATAGGGGTGCAAAGGTAATCCTGTGCTCCCTGTGGGTCCTCAGCCAAGATCAATAACTGGGCGCTCACATGACTCGCCCTACAAATCAAGCAGGACAGGAAAAGGCACTGCAACTTCACAAATAGACCCAGTAAATAGACCCAGTAATAGGGAGAGAAGAAGTGGGACACGTCCTGTGCCTGCTATTGTATACCACACCATCATTGTCTCCATGCTCTACCATTGCTACATGCAGTTTCATGTGCAGTGCATACCCTCTGTCCATCTGTGAACTAGTCACTTGACTTTTGAACCAACCTGTGAGATAATATAAAACAACTTTTTCTTTTCTTTTCCAACAGCAGATTATTGCCCATCACCATATGCAGTCTATTTCATTTGCCTCTGGAGGAGATCCTGTAAGTATAAGAAACATACATTAATATTTTATTCTTCTAACAAATGCAGTGGCAGTGGAACAATTATTAAAGTGGGGGTGCTGAAAGCCTTTTAATAAAACTGTAACCCCTGTATATGATGGGGGTGCTGAAAGCCATGCAATGTCAGGTGTGCACCCCCAGCACCCCTAGTTCCAGCACCCTTGAACAAATGTGTTTTTCACACCTAATTTCATCTGTCAATATTAAACTTGCTTCCTACTTGTGCATACTTACTGAATTAACTTTTCCGAGAAAACACCCAATGCTTGAACATGAGTTTAGAAAACTGGAAATTGGAATTACTTTTCAGGAAACTTAATGTTCTGAAAATTACCAGAATTCTTGCATACACTGAACGACACTAATTGGTGAAGGGAAGTAGGAGGGTGGGGGGCAGAAGGAAATTAAGTCATATTAATGAATGTAATTGACACAGTTACAATATGAACACAACTCTGATATAGCAGGAAAATAACTCGAGTGATAAACCTTCACTGATTGAATTAATCTAATGGGTGAAATAGGAGCTTCTCATCCTGGCGGATGTGTGAATCACACTCTCAGCTGGAAAAGCAGACCTGCAGTGCTTCTTGAATGACACTATAATATTAAATTATTGTTCTTTAGGGTATTGCAAATGCAGATATTTGTTAATGGTGCTCAGAATCTATGGGTCTCTGTAAAACAAGAGCAATGTTTTAATCTTCAACACCTATCAAGCAATAATTAAGGACATCTTAAATTGCTTCTGAATATGTGTGCTGGAAAATACATTTTAAACAGATACATGTTTCCTGATTAAATGCATTACTCCTAAAGCACTCGTATTTCTGTTTTTTAGGATGCTACCGATTATGTTGCTTATGTTGCAAAAGATCCTGTGAATCAAAGAGGTAATTCATTGTATTATTATTACCTGGCATGGTTTTGATACAGGATACAAAAAGGTTGAGTTTGTCCAGATGAATATTAAAAAGAAAATATACAAATTGAATAGACCTGCTTTGTTGCGTGTTAGAAAACTGAAATCTGTGTAACACCTGGTACCCCTTGAATTTTAGCTTGCCATATCTTGGAATGCCCAGATGGATTGGCCCAAGAAGTTATAAGCGCTATAGGGCAAGCTTTTGAACTTCGCTTCAGACAGTTCCTCAATAATCCTTCGCCCCTAATCACACCCCAGGACAGGTCAGTTTTTACATTAGTTTGTATTTCTTTTAAGTCATTTGCCTTGTCTTAATACACTGATGATTTAAAACAGAGACCGTAAATATGTACTGTTGTTATAATCCAGAAATGACTGCTCACCAACAAGCCAGAAGCCCTTACAGATTGTACTATATTACTACTCAATACATCAACGGGTAACATTGTTTAAAAGATGTGATACCATCCCCTGAGCTGTTTATGATATGTTCAATTATAAATACTGTTTCTTAATCATAAAACATGTCATTTGAAACTACTTACTATTCAACGCTTGACATTTTAAACCTCTCAGACAGGCACTGTTACAATCCCAGCTGACTCTATTGATCATAGCCAGCCATCATGTGGTTTATGGCCACCAGACACAGCAGTAGGCTATGTTTTTGACGCTGGTTGACCTGATTAAAGTATCCTGCAGTGCAGAGCAGTCCAGCATGCTGCTGCCCACTCAACTGACCGTGGTTTACAAATGAACAGTGCCGACTCACTCATTTACTGAGATTTCCACCTTGGCAACGTTGTCAAATATATCTCTGAAAGCATGCTTATGCTATTTTAAATATTTACCTTTCATCCAAAATCTCAATGTTTCGTTAAACCTAAATTTAGTATAATATGATGCCAGTGTGCCACTTAAATTTAGCTTCACACATCAGAGGGTTGGACATTAGGTCTAGACATACCACCTTTAAATCTGATCACATCTTTGAAGGGTTTGAAGTTGGGGCTGATTGGTATTTGGATTTGGATTTGGATAACAGAGTTTGTGCCATTGCCTAGCATTTTGTTGGGATATACTGTGCTGTAGGGGGGTTGACTGTATATGTTGTACACATAAATGATCATATGGTACTGTTCTGATTTGGTGCCCCAACTCTTGGCTAAATTAGATAACAGTTCAAAACTGTGGCCTGGTTTATTTTCCCTCTTTAATGGCTAATTTCATTCCAATGAAGTCTTTACTTTGCCTCTTTTAAATGAGGAGAATATATCTCTAAAATGCTATCTTCTATAATACAGCTACATACATCCCCTTCATTTGATGCACTGACTTCCCTCATTTATCAATTACTCTGTGCTCTTTCTTCTGGAGAGTCTGTTAAGCCTGCACAGTTTTTCAAGATAGAAGTCATTAAACAAATTGATTATGTAATTTAAGCTTTACTGATCTCTTCCTGTTGTCTGTGTCGCTGTTTCAGCAGGATGGCGGAAACAGACAGTGTTGCCTGGACTGTGGAGAGTAAAGAGACCCGCGAGTATTACAATGAGATCCCTGGTAAACAGCCCCCGCCAGGTGGGATACTAGACATGAGGATACAATTGGAGTCAGCAGTGCAGAAAACTCAAGACAACAGCCAGTGTGCAGACCAGCTGAGATGGGTATGCCATTACAAAGTCTCATTTCCGCCACCTACATTCAGGGTTGTTTTGAAGTTCATGCTTCATCGTCCAGTTCTTATTGTGTACATCGTAATGGTGTTTCAAAGATGAGTCATGTTTCATTAACTGTCTTTCAGAGCGGCAGCCCACAACACATCAGCATGTATGAAAACTGTTCACTGACACAGAAGCAGCTCTGCCCTACTGTAGGTATGTCTGTGTCAGCCTTGATTGGATGAAAAAGTTATTTTAAAGCAAATGGTTTTATTAAAATACAAGATTCACATTTGAAGAGTTAGTAGTGAACTGAGGTTCACTTTTTAAACAATACTGGCAAGGCATGTATAACTTCCCATATAAACACTGGAATATCCCATTATCCATATATGTATACTATAATAAATATAGTGTTTGGCCACATGGGTTTGTGTTCTAGTCTTTTCATTACACTTGATACTCTGTATAGCCGCATTGTGCATTATTAATGCAATTACAGGGGGTTTAGGGAGCTGGATGCCCCCTCTTGAATAGTAGAGAAAGCTGTGCAGTTAAAGTTGGTCTGTGATATTTCTTATATCCACATGGGGACAGGTTAATAGTTACACACTGGAATATCAGCTGTACTTGGAGGTTAGACATAGTTCTGAGCTTCATTGAGGCTGCAGGGGTGTTTTAAACTTAACAACAAGAAAAATACATGGGTTAAGATAATTCTAAGTGGCTTCTTATGTGCCTCCATAACTTCAGACACTTCAATATATCCAGTGCAAACGTATACACTTTCGTTGTCAGAAAGCTGGAACAAATCCAGGTCTAAATGTAATTTATGCAGTAAAATCAGCTACATGTCATACTGAAAGACAAAGCCAGTTAGATGCCTGTAATCCTGCTGGAAATCTGACACTATCTTTAAAAATACATATGTATATCTACGATGTTACAATGGTGTTGCTGAAAAATGAAAGAGAAAAGGATACTTCCTTGAATGAGCAGCAAGGGACTTAATTATAGCTCCCCACAATGTCAGTGTATCCAGACCTGCTGTAAAATGAAACCATTGATGACCTATATTACATGCTCTAGAGAATTACTCACACATGCTCAATTCAGAGTGCTGTCAAATAATCCAGCCTTTTGTCTCTAACTCGGTGCTGATCTTTTTCTTTTTTATCCCCACAGAAGCTACTAAGGCTGTTTACAACGGCTTGCCAGACAGCAGCTCTCTTAGTGTCCTCCAGCACATAAAGGAGCAGCTGAGGAATGAGGTTTGGTATCATGGCAAGATGGGCAGGAAGGAGGCAGAGAGTCTTCTCAAAGACAATGGGGACTTCTTAGTGCGGGAGAGCACAACCTCGCCAGGCCAGTATGTGCTGAGTGGGTTACAAGAAGGCACCGCCAAGCACTTGCTATTGGTGGATCCAGAGGGCATGGTATGAACTTGTAGATGATGCTTTGCAGCATGCTTTACTGTGCATAGTGCTAGCCTCAAGGTTTCCTTAAACTGTGTCTGATCACTGCTAAAAAAAAGTCAGTAAGAAAGTATAGACAAGGTGTTAAAGATACTGTAGCTAACAAATTACTTATTTCAATCTTATCAGTTTTGCATTTCCATTAGCTACGTAGCGACAAATGTACAGTTTTAAAATAAATATTTTGTTAGCATTAATCACTATTAAAGGATAAATATCTTCCAATAAGAGAGAGCTGGCTTCTTAATCAGACATGCGTTTTTCTAAAACTCACTTAATGGATATTATTATTTCTTCCAATTGCTTCATAAGGTAAGGACCAAGGATCACTTATTTAACAGTGTGGGGCATCTTATTCGCTACCATGTGAAAAACCAGCAACCAATCATCTCCTCAGGAAGTGAACTGTGTCTGAGGGAGCCAGTCAGGCCAAAGCAGCAGACCACTACTGGACACCTGAAATGAAGACAGGTCCCCTTATGAATAAAGTCATTCATTCATACAAGTAAACTGTTAAATGTGTACTTCACACTTGCATGGTCACACTGCGACTTATAGTGATAACTATGTTCTTGATCTGAGCACAATACCAAATCCATATCTTTGACAGTAAAATACAGCCAAAACAAGCAATCAATAAAGTGTGACCCATATCCAATATATGTGTCAAAGCACAACTGTTTAACTGTACTGTACCAACATGGACTGATTACAGTTTCAGTGCTGATGAAAATGTGTCTTGATGCATTAATATGTTTAATAGAATATAAAAAAACAACCTAAACTTATGGATTTCATTAGCACATTGCCTATTTTGTAATAGCTGGTGATTCTGTTCACTCAAAAATTTGCCAAATTGAAATCGTGCAGCACATTCGGCTTGTTGCTTTTATGTAAGGGTGTTTGCCTTTTGAAAGCACTTTGGTAACAGTTTTACTATATGTATTATACCAGCTTGGATCATATGGAGTACAAACCAGGGGTTAAATTGTCCCGGATTGCACCAGATTCCAGATCCGGTAACTTTTTTTGACAGGCCAGAATTAAACTGTTTTATGTACAACATGTACAATAATAATAATAATAATAATAATAATAATAATAATAATAATAATAATAATAATAATAATAATAAACACTTTCCTGTTCCATTAATGGAATGACAAAAGTGTAAAATCATCTATTTTATGATGCAATGTCTAAAAGTAAGAAAATTAATGGGGGTTTTTGCACGCCAAACACCAAAAAATTATTTCTTAAAAACAACAGTGTCTTTGCTCCTATTAGTCAACCCACCACTGCTATTGTTCAAACCTGAAGATTATGTCAAAACATGGCTAGGCAAAGGTTGGCTTACAGCTACCAACACCAATAAGGCATGAAACCTCGATCCACAAGCAGATGAGAATTTGAAGCACATATAGCAGCTACTGTAAATCAAGGTCAGGACATTAAGTGAATAAACAAAAATGCTATCCCTCTTCCTTAATTATAAGATCTGGTAGCATTTGATTCACAAATTAACCCCTGGTACAAACAATAGTTTAAAAAAATGCCTGTTTTTCTGTCACTAGTTTTAGCAGTGAACTAAAACCTCTAACTTACTGTATTTAGAAAGGTGCACTCCTTCAATCTGGTCGACACACTGAAAAGTTGTAAAAGGAAAAATTTTAGCAAAACTATTGAAGTTTTTCTCGGTGTGCATCAAGAATTATTCAGTTTAATTTCAACTGTACTTACAAATGAGTTCACAGAATACAAGAGGGTAGTTGCATGAAAATGATGTCTGATTTAAAGATACAAAATGATCCATATAGCTGTACACAACTCCTGTTTCACTGTTAACTTTTAAATACTTCTTTGTAAATAGTATCATTGATTTTCTGGGCATATTTGTGAAGATTAAAATAGTTTATGACTGAAAGTTGTGTTGCCAGTTATTTCATATAAAACCATTACATAAATGACTGTGGTACACATATGGCAGATGGAGTAGGATAGAAATGGAACACCATACATTGAACCAGCTCAGTGTGCACTTTTTAAAAATCTTTATTTTTAGACTTCAGTCTTTATTGTACTTTAATCAAATGCTCGCTTTATATATGTCAAAAATAAATAAATAAATAAATCAATCAATCAAACTTTCTATAGTTCTTTTAAAAGGTGGACTCTTGTGCACCGATCACCTGCCTGTCGTTAACAGCCTTGAATTTAAAGGGTCTTTTCACATATGGTTAGTTTCTAAACCAACTGGGTTCACTTGTAAATGAACTCTGGAGGAAAATAACAGTTCCTTTTGTATTCATTAATGCACCAGTCTGGTTCAATAAAAATGAACTCTGAAAGGGACAAAGTTGTTTTGGAACATTCACATATGTGCAAATGTGAATGCACCCAAAGAGCTCTTCTCCAGATTTTGTATCACAGACTCCTGATGCAAGACTTTTAGATTGCATTTTTCCTCATAATATTTATATTAGAAAAACGGAAAACAAACATATTAGTATAATATTACATTCAAATGCCACCTGGAAGGTCGATGAGAAATGATCATTTGATCTTATGAAGAGAAACTATTCACTCACTTAAGCTAATGGAGGAGGACGGGGAGGGGGACGGGGACTTGCATTTACCAATATCCCTCAATCTAAAACTTCTGTGGTACTGAACGCATTCTCTATCGATTTTCTAGACATTAGAAAAGATGATCTGCCTGCTCCCTCTGGTGGTAGTAGCATCGCAACTGCACTGGTATTTAAAATACAACATGGGCTACAGTCCAATCACCAGATCTGCACTTACTACATTTAAAAAAAAGACCATGTCCAAATCACATCACTGTCATGTAATTTATTGAATTTTTAAAATTACTAATCTTAATAATAATAATAATAATAATAATAATAATAATAATAATAATAATAATAATAATAATAAATCAACACCCAATACTGTGACTGTAAACGACTCCTAGTGAGCAATAGCATGTGACACTTTTGCGGTTACAAACTAACTGCCTTTGAAAAAGAAAAAATTACTTTTCAACACCACTACTACAGTAAACTCTCACTCAGTCTTAAAACTGAGTAAACACACACTAACTGCTCGCAACGTCCACTCCTGAAGATGCTCTCCCGGGAACAGTACAATAGCTACGCCTTCACACACGAGTAAAACACCGCTGGTTTCTGTTTCACCAACCAGCAGCCCAGTCCCCTCCCGCTGCCTCAGGCGCCAGCTTTCAAACAACTGCTTGAGTCGAACTCGCAGGCGACGCAACCGGACCGCCCTCTGCGCACTCCGCCTCTCGCACAGTTAACCACGCCTTGCTTAATATCCGTTGGAGCGTGTACCGCTACATGCTAGAATCCTTGTCTTGATTGGCCAGTTTCGCTGTCAGTTATAGACTTTTTAGTTGTATGGTTGGGTGTTTCCGGAGGGTTTATGGTTGCTATGTGTGTAGTACAAAGTGGCACTAGCTGAAATATTAAATATATATTTTAATATAGTGAGTCTGGGGTAGAATATGAAAGGACTACAATGCTCAATCAGAATTATTGGTAAGCCTGTTTTCATATTTGTAGTTATTGTTATTTTCATTACCTGTGTGTGTGCTATATATGTATGTGACTACATTATGTACAGTATGTGTTTGCTTTTTTAGTATTATTTTCAAAGCGGTACATTGGAAGTTTAGTTTCTCAACTGGATTCTAACGTACTTTGCATACGTAATTGGTACATTTACGTGGACTAATACATCGCCAGCATGTCTAGGCTACCTGTGCGTAGGCTGCCTGTGTCTATATATCGACAGTATGTCAAGGCTACCTGTGTGTGCTTGTGTGTATAGTTAATGTACAAGTAAACAGTACAATTCATTATTTCCAGAGTAGTTATGGCATGCAAGTCAAAATAAAATGTTAGTAAAGCACGATGTAAAACATGCTTTGCTGGTACTGCAAATTAATTGTACTTCATAGTCCCTTCCTCCTGAATTCGGTGCCTCAGAAAATGAGGACTATAATGAATATAAGTGAAGGTGTGGAATGTTATATTTTGAGCATACCTGTTCATTTAATTATGTGGTACTAAACTTATGTTGGTATGTGTTCATCAGTCCCATTCCAGGGCCCAATTAATGGTGTTACTTTGCTTTGGGGTAGGTTTTTACCAGTATTTGCACCTGACACAAATAGTGCATGCTGTCTCTTTTTGCAGGCTTGATCTGAATAACTCATAACACACATATGTGAAACATGTCAATAGACTTTGACAGCGTGGCCCTACAAACTCAGCATGAAGAAGAATATGACAGAGAAGACTATGCCAGAGAACAGGAGGTAGTATATGGCTTTCAAAATATTGCTTTTATGTCATGCAATGCAACAACAATGTTGACCTGAGCTTTATTTCTGTACTTGCTGACTGGTACACTATTTATGAAACAAGTGGTTATTCTGTACTAAAATGATTTGTAAGCCCTTGAAAATATGTTTCTAGGTTTGGCACCGTTTTCATCCCTCTCTTTATGCAGGATTGTTCCATCTCGACCACATAAAGTAGAAACACTTAATAAACTGAAGTTAATATCTCACTGGTGCCCACATGATGGCGTTGTTGATCAGGTTTTATATTAGTATTGTTAACTGTTTCTGCTGACTCATCAGGAGACAGGAAATGACTGCTGTAAACTTTTAGACTATAATATTGGCTCTAAGCAGCCTTTTTTTGTGGCAGTTTTAATACTCCAATTTTAATAAAAAGCATAATTTAATGCAACAATTGCTAGTGTGTTGCAGATTTTTTATATAGTGTGTCACTGATGGGTTTATTTAAATTAAATATAAAAGGAATATGAGGAACTTGCAGTTAATATTTGTTAACTCAGGTGTGGCACTGATTAACCTGAAAGTTTCAACATCCTTTCTCATTTGCCTCTCATGGGGTGTGTTAGACACTCACAGGTGGATTGGGGCTATGTGTTGTACTAGTTTAGGCTTCACTATAAATGTTTCAGACTGATAATGCATGATAGTATAACAGTTTTGTAGACTTTGGTTGGCATCTGGCAAAATTAGTTTAAAAACGTGCACGATGCAAGGTTATGGGAATAATGCTTTCAGTCGTCTTTGGAACTGAATATTTTGCAAGTTTTGGTACAGTGACACTATATTTTACTCTGTTCTTTGTCAATTATGTTGTTGAAAGTTTAAAAAAACAAGTTGAGCAAACAAACGGAGCAAACTTTTATGCAGAGACTTTAATTTTATAAATGCGTAACTAGCAAGTCAACTTTAAAAAAAAAAAAAAAAAAAAAAAAGATTGTGGTGCACAACTGCTGTTCCTGCCCTAGCACATGTGTAGGAGTTGCTCTTTGTGTAGCATAGTATCCAATACGTGCTCTGTGTGTATATACCCAATCTAATAAAGTAAAACAAAATGGCATGTACATATTGCGGATTGTGATAACCAATACCAGATGAGATGAAGGAAAGTGTACAGTACGTTCAAGAATATTTATTTAAAGTAAGTAGAACCAGCTAAGCTGCTGAGACATTCAAAACCTAAACTGAAAATAAGTTACAATACATACAAAATATGACTGAGTATGTGATTAATTTTATATATATGTGTGTGTGTGTGTGTGTGTGTGTGTGTGTGTGTGTGTGTGTATATATATATATATATATATATATATATATATATATATATATATGTGTGTGTGTGTGTGTGTGTGTGTGTGTGTGTAGATGTGTAATCTGTTAGATATTCGTGGGATTGGGTTATACCTCCATGCGGGTTTATGCTGTAATTGTACCCATGCCACAATCCCAAAGCATTAAAAAGGTTGAGATGTTGAATAACTTATTCTACAGCAGTGTGTTTGTGGAATAAATGTATACAACAATTGAACACATTGGCCTTCTGTTTAGCTGTGTACTCACATGGAGTACATGTTTATCTTTCAAAATGCGTCGTTAAATTTGATGATTCAATGTGTTTTTTTTTTTTTTTCATTACATCATAGCTGCAGAAGTTGTTGACTGATCTTCCTGATGATATGCTGGAGGACAGCAGAGATGTGTCCTCTCCAGAGCTCAATTATTCTGGTTGTAGTGCAAACGGGACCTCTGGCAGGTAAGGCAATTTCACATTTGAAGGTTGCACCAACTATGTAGACACAACACACAATATGAGTATTGCACTTTGCTGTGAACAAGCATGGATTTCTGCTCTTCAGTATGATTCTTTGGTAATGTTTACATGTCTTCCATAGTTTAGCTGCCTGTGTACTCTGCTTTATCAGAAAAATTGTTGGCTTGCCATTTAGTGTACATTGCATAAAGTAGTTTTACCTGCACTCTTTTCTCTCTCTTTGAAACTTTGTTGCAGCAACCAGGGAGTATGATTGCCACAAGTGGCTGTTTCCAATGTGTTTGAATTGGAAAGTTAAAAACAGCATTATTGGATTTCGATATACATTAATTATACTTCAATTATTTAGGGGCTTTCAAAGTTTTACAAATGCACTGTTTAAATGTAGCAGTGTTCTTGCTTGTTTTAATGTTCGTTATATTCAATCATGTCTAATTCAGAACACAAATAGCTTGCTTCTATACAAATTGAACAAGAAACTGGAAAACTTGTGTGTATACAGAAAGAAAATAATCTAATGCAGAATAAATAACAGTCTTTACTGCATGTCAAAAACATTTTATGTAGACTAATTGTAAGCCCAGTGATTGTAATGTTTTCAAGCTCTATCTGCTTTTCTGTTGAGGATTATGAGGATGGCTACATTCAGGACCAGTACCATGAAGAATACTTTAATAGGAATGATAACGAGCATGTTAACCATGGCGAGCCCCATGGTAATGGATGGAGTGAGCAGCAGGAAGGGGAAGATGAACACAGGTATATGTATAACCACATTGGTTATGAGTACCTCAACACAGATGCTCAAGATGTTGCTGGCAGCAAGGATTACAGTATAGATGAAAGAGTTGAACAAGATCCATATGTCCAAACCAATCCATATCACCTTCCTGGAACATATCAACAACACGCTGAAGGACCCAGGGAAGCATTTAGTCATGATGATCAGAATGTTCAGAGACACCAGTATCAGGTGTGTTTTCTTGGATTTGAAAATGTTTAATCAAAAGGATATTTTTTTTTGTTTGGTGTGGAAATTGATTATTTTGCCTTTGAAAGAAGTTTTTTAACCTAATTAAATTAAGAATTATTTAATATCTTTAACCTTTGTGTATACCTTGCTTCTGTAAACAATCTTTTCAGTTCAGTAAGGAGATGAGCTGAACTTTTCAGTTGTTGACAGAGAAGAGAGCTGGCAGCATCCACAGTGCTGATTAAGGGAACAGCTGCAAATTATAATTAAAATGGAATACAACTCCTATTTACATGTAGATAACTGAGAAAGTAAAAAGCAAGACTGGGGAAGGTGAGAAGTCTGTAACCAGATTTAAAGAAAGTCACAAGTATAAGTTACCTGGTCAATAGTACTTTTGTTTGCGATCATATTAAGATAGGCATTTGATGTATGCCCTTTTAAACTGCTTATATTATAACTGTACTGTGTCTTCTCCTTAAAACAGGGTTTTATTGAAACCGGCAATTTGGGTGACAAACCTATGGACGACTACAAAGTCAACTATAACAGACATCTGCCTGCAGTGCAGCCTAAAACCTTCAATGCCAAAGTGAACAACAAAGATGCCAAATTTGAACAGATGCAGATAGAGTTCTTGTATCCTGGTACAAGTGTGTGTTTTATTTATTTATTGTATTTGTTTTGTTTTATTTATCTTACAAACAGTATTGACTTTAAAAAAAAAAAAAAAAAAAGACAACAAAAAAAAGACCTTGCAGCATGTTTTAATAAGAAAAGCTTGCTTGTATTGTGAACCTAGAAAAACTACAGATGCACAAGCCTAGAATATATGTATACTTTTTGGTATACTGGTAGTTTGGTTGAATTTTGAATGAAAATAAGCATCCATATTTTCATTTGATGATTAGTATAAGCATATTTCAAATTTTGTATATTTAAAAAATTTAGATTCAACAGAAACCCAACGCATTGCACAGTTCCAGGTCCTCTATAAGGCTCGAGGAAGACAGCTTGAAGAACTTCAGCAAAAGCTGGAAGACTGTGGCCGACACATGAGATACCTTAATCACCAGCTTGCTATAGCAAAGGGTAGGTTTAGTCACTGGTCCCTTCAATCCTGCTGTCTTTTTAGAAACATTTTCATATGATGTTTTTTCAAAGTGAATTGTCTTTCAGTAAATATCCTGAAATATAATTGCCAGGGCTGGTTTCAGTAAAAAGCTTTGGAACGGAAATAATCATCGTTCTGTTACAAAGATGTGGTGATCATGTTCAGTACTGCTTGAATCTCTTTTTGCTGCCAGCCTTGAAAGCTTTTTTTAATCCTAGGGTTACTCAGTAATGCTGTTATCTATTGCAAGTCGAAATTGTTGTAACCTCGAAAGACTTTATCAACATGTTTTGCAGATTTGTATTACAAAAAGTAATTTGAAAAAGTTTCCAACATGTGTCTGAATGCATTTTTTGTAACTGCAGAGTAATACGATTGCATTTCATGGAAAAGAAAGGGGACAGTGTCTTACTGATCTAAACCATTGCAGTGCTCCTATCTACTGTAGGAGCCAATATTGCTAAAGAAATAAATGACAGCTGTTTTGATATTTGAACTAGGTTTGTTATTTAAGTGCAAGTGCAGTATCGCATTTCTGCTGAAACTCTTTCAAGGTTAAGGTTACTACTGTTCTGAACATTTTAAATACCCAAGCTCCAATATTGTGGAGATAAGCTGATGTGTGCCCTGTACACACAATAAATACTTGCATGCCATAAAACCCAGACATGTGCACTGTTTTAACCACCTTTTCACCGCTAATGTGGCCCCAAAATGTAATTTTGTATGATTTATTTTTTTTTGATGAAAAGAAGGGTTTGGCTGTTACCCTGCAAGAATCTGGAAAGCTGATTAAAGATGGAAAAGAAAAGGAGGTGCAGTTATTAGGGCAGATTAAAGCCTTGGAGTTTCAAGTTCAAACCTTAACTGCCAATGAAGAAAAGGTCAGTAATTTGAAACATTTAGGGCTGGTTTCACAGACCCTGAATAGCAGAAGTCTTGGACTACCTTAAACATGTGCTTTCATAAATTTTATTTTGTATTTTGGTTATCTGCAGAATTTGGAAAATCAGAATGCGGCAGAGGCAGCCCTGGACAGTATGCAGCAGCAGATGACGGAGCTCTGCCATTCAGAATCTCTTACTCGAGCCAGGGTGCAACACAAGAGTATCCTTGCAGCTTTAAAGGAAAAGCATGAAGACAAAGTGTTGGCTTTGCAGCAGAAACTAGATGCACAGAGCCACGCTGTGGAAGAGCAGGTTAGAGAGGATAGATTTCAGTGTAATGACTCAATTACTATGTGATTTGTTTTTATTAATAATCATGCTGCATCTTTTTTTTTTTTTTAATAGATCAGTTTAAGTATTTGTAACTGCATGCTGCGCAAAATGCAGTACACACCTCAAAGAGAAACCCTTATTTCAAGTAGATCATTGTTTGCAAATTTTTATTTGATCTCAGTCTATTGCATGTCAGGATTATCCTTCGTGCACTCATTAGTAGTGTTTTAGAAAAGTTCAATATAGATGTTGTAATTAAGTAAAATAAATGTTTATTGCTTTTTCTCTGCTAGAAAGAAATTTGTCATCGCCTTCGAGAACAGATAAAGCAACAAGAACGACAACAGGAAGAAGCCAAATTGGAGAAAGTTGAAATAATCAACAGACTCACAAAGAGTTTGGAGGAAAGCCAGCAACAATGTACAAACCTGCTGCAGACAGGTCTGTACAATTGGCAACCCCCATTAACACTTGTCTAGGTTATTTTATTTTATTTTAATGTTATTCTACACATGTTCCTATATTGCCTGTGATTTTGGTTTTATGGTCTATATAGGCTGTGAAATATCATGCATCTTTGTGCTGTGATACTAAAGTACACATATTTATACTTTTGCATAACCTTCATATAAATATTCTCAATTTACATGCATTAAGTTATTGTTTGTTTTAAAATGTTTTACATGTTTTATAGGTACAGTGCAGGAGCTCAACCAACTGAGATATCAGCTACACCAAGCACAATCTGCTAAAAATATCAGCGACAGCATGAACAAGTCTTTGCAGGTCAGTGTGTATGCTTTACCAATCGTTTGCAAGTGTATTCTATGTGTCTACTGCTTGATTTTTCTAAATTATCTAAGGAAGCATTTATTTAATCCTATTTACCAAAACATTGATTTGATTTATTTACTTTTATTTCAGGAAGAGCTTGGTGAATTAAATGAACAAATAACTCTCTATGAATCTGCTGGTAAATTTGGAGTTCTTTCTACTGATCCCTGTGGTGATTCAGAGGCTCCAATGTCTGATTCCTATGTGGAGCTGGGTATCAAGAACGTTAACTGGAAAAGTACCAAATTTCACAGGTAGTTTTCTCTGGAAGGAATATGTTTTCCTATACATATGTCACCTTTCCTAGCATTTCTTCCTTGGTTATTGAGTTTTTCTGTGATAAATGCCATTAACACCAGAACCATGCACAGATTTTCTCTCAGTCACCAAGGCCTGATTTTATCTAAACAAACTTCCTTTTTCCTAATGTTTAGTGCGTCATGAATACACAAGTCAATCAGAACAGTATCTGACATTGGAGGGCTTTGCTTGAGCTTATACTTTTGCAGTAATGTATGATATGTATTATACAATGCTGATTCTCATTCAAGTGTTTCCTGTAACAAACACATACTTTACTGTGCAGAACAAGATAAACCTGTCTTTCAACTGATTTTAAATTATTAAATTACTTATGTTTCTCCTGTATAGTGGCTTACTGTCTTCCTATTGTCTCCATTTTTTTTCTCCCAGCGCCTCATCTGTTGGAAGAACTGATAAGAGCATGTCTAAGGATGATATAATAATGGATCTTAAAGCTGAGCTGGAACGTTTCTTGGGGAGTTTTAAAGTCAAGAGACAAAAGATTACCCAGTTACAGGATGAACTCAGACAATCTCAGAGACAAGTGCAAGAACTGAAAACTCAACTGGAGAAAGCTGAAAAGAATGCAAAAGATCATGAGGTGAGGATCACCAGGGGCCAAATACTAGAAATAGTAAATCACAGGTTTGATATTACGTATGTAATAAATTGTATATTTTTTGTACTGTAGGTCGGAGAAAACGGCTTGGAAAAACAACTGGAAATATCAGTCACTGATAAGGCAGTGAAGGAGGAGGTGGAAAGGCTTCAAAGAGAAAACCAATGCTTGCAGCAGGTTATTGAGGTAAGAACATATTACTTCCACTCAACGTGCTATTGACTTATTCAGTCTTTTTTCTTTTTGTTCAGATACTGAATGAAACTGTTGAATTTTTTTGGGTGAATTTTTTTTATTTTTTCCTGGATATTGAAGATTTTAAAGTTTTACCTATTACAGGATTGCATAACAAAGGATTACAAGCAATTTAAAACTTATGTAACTCTTAAGGATGTCATTTAATATAAATAAACATGTTTTGAAAATGTTAAATTTGGATAATAACAACATACATCCACACACTGATTTGCTTCAACAGCTAATACTAGTGTGATTTTGTGGTCTTATTTATTTATTTATTTTTTCATTCTAGAAACTAAGACATCAGATCAAGGAATTGAGTGATAACAAAGAGATGCTTAAATTGGCAAACCAGGAGCTGTGCACCGAAATGAGAAAGATGATGCAGGATTTCGACCAGGATAAGCAGGAGACCACTGAAAGGTAAATCTTAAATTTGAATACAGCGCCCGCACCATACAGCACTGTGGAATTAGTTTTATGCTTTCAGATGCTAATTGTTCTTTATTTTTCTCACTTATTTTTATTCTGAGGTATGAAAAAATACACCAGCAGCACCGTGAAGATATTGTAAGTCATTTGCGTGGAGAGTTATTACAGGAGCATGCGCTTGAGAAAGAGCAGCTGACGCAGCTTTATGAAGAAAAGATACATTCTTTGGAGTAAGGGCTTTTATTTATTTTGAAAAAAAATGCTTTTAGGGTTAGTTTTGGTAAACTTTGATATTGATAAACAGGTGCAAGTTTTGTAATAGTAATAATTTTTGATGTGTGTGTCTGTTGGAGACTTTTATGTAGCTTTATTTATTTATTTTTTAGGTGATGTCAAATAGCTTAAACCTGTATTGTATTTTGTGTAGGGTAAAACTTTCTGATCTTAATCGGGAGATGGTTAGAGTACAAGAATGCTACATCACTGTCTGCAAGGAAAATAATTTATTGGAAGAAGATTTAAGAGGGAAACTGGAACAAGAGATGGCATTAAAAGAGAATGAGGTGACTATTTTTCACATTTGAACAGTGAAACCAGCTGATTTTAAAATAAAAAGTTCCATCATTTTACAACAACTCCCCTGTTCCAGACAATCACATTGAAGACCATTCCACAGTAAACATGTGGAGTTTAACTGGTCTAAGACACTGTCCAGCATCAGATAAGAGGAATAATACTTAGATTATAGATGTCATGTGATGGACTGCCTTGCCTTGCATTGTAACTTGTCTAACATGGTTTAGCTAAAGGTGCGAGTGCATTTTGTTTTTAAAATGAACATTTATCATCACTTTTGTCAGTTAAAGAAGCAATTCTCTGAAGAAAACAAAATTTCCTTAGAAAGTTTCAAGTCTGAATTGGAAGAAAAGTTGTAAACACTACTGCAATTGGAAACCTTGACATTAGCCCTTGTGGACATGTAGGATTTCCAACATATTTTATATTTGGTCCACAGTAGTAATATACAATGATCAAGTTTCAATATCAACATTTCAGTATGCGTGTTGCTCATTGTTTTAATCTCTGGCCATGTCTGTGATGAATACCACACTCATTCTCAACACAGATTGTCAATAACTTGGTTAGTTTTCATTATTGGTGTTGTCAGGACATGCCCTGAGTTTGTTAGTTATTTACAGTTTTCCAGGATCATCCTATTAAGATGGTGTTATTGCCAGATATGGCTGTGAGAGACACATGCAGGTGAAACACATTCAACATGCATACAATTAAATGATTATTGTAGTTAAACTGATTTTAAAAGCACATACAGGCTTAAATAAGCTATAATAAAAACAGGCTTTGGTATCTCCCAAGGAGTTTGTTACATAAGAAAGGCATGATTTTGTTAATCGCCTACTTAAAAGATTAACTTTTTTAAAATTTTATTTTTAATATACACAGCCTTTTTTTTTTTTTTTTTTTATATTATTACTGTTTGAAATGTCTTAGTTTCCAAAGACTTTGTTTAAATAATATTGTGGTGGACCTATTGTGTTACATTTTTTTGGAGGAATTTGTTCCTTTTTTTTATTTCACAAATTAAAGGTCAAGAGCAAGAAAAGGAAGAACTGCTATCCTGCAGTAAGCATTACATTCAGAAGCTGGAAAAATCATGTAACGATCTACGAAAAAACCTGGAGAAAGCTTGCAGGCAGCTTCAGCAGACTGTAAGAGAGAACAAGGCTAATGTGCATAACATAAAAGGTATTATTTCATTTTTAGAGAGGGGGTTGGAAGTGTAGAACTTTTCAAAGGTTCTTGAAAGTAAGTTGTGCATAATGTTTGAGAGCTTTTAAAATTTTTAGGCATGAATTCAGTCGATCTAAATGGCAACTTATCTAAATACCGCTACAGTTTCATTGATTAATATAGCAACCTCCATGGAATTATACACATTGTTAGGGATGTTCATAACCATGGTACAAAAAGAGGCCCGTTTTGGTAACTACAGTGGCTGTATTTCCATTCACCACCAATGCGTTCTAATCGTTTAAATAGGTAGCGTAAGTCGGGTGTGCGTTATTGCTTTACAGAAATATATTTAAAAATCACACTTTTACTTCTCTCCCACCCCACTGCAGCAGAGTATGAAGAGGCCATTAAGAAAGAAAGGGAAGAAGGTTTAAGAAGAGTTCAAGAAGTAAAGGCATCTGGGAAAACAGCAGCCACAAGGTATGTATCCCTTTGATTCATTTGGAAGTTAGTTATGGTTCTTGGTTAATAGTTTACTGTTAAAAAGGAGGATCATTAGCTCCATAAAGCAGAAGTCCAGTTCTCTCTTTGATTTTTCAGTTGTTTACTTGTAAGTTTTAACAGATGTATGTGATAAGTGTTTTGTTTTGTTTACACCTTTTAAGATCACAATTCGAAGACGAGTCTGAGCCCTGTATTCAAAAAGGGTTAGAAGAAATCCAGGAACAATATTTGAGAGCTGTTTGTAAAATTAGAGGTAATGCCTATTTTTTATGAGAATAACCAAGAGATTTAATATGAAGAAGAGTGTTTTGATAGTTAAACTAATGTCATTAAAAAAATTACACAATTTAGTACAATAATCCTGATCCAGGCAGAGAAGCTATTCCGATCATTACAGACTCCTACATTAATGTTGACCCTTACAAATACTCCTGTGAGGTTTTCAGCAGTTTCAAAAAAGTGCAAATTGTATTAAGTATTTAAGTCTGCTAACGTCATAGTAATGCAGGAGGGTGCAAAAATTGTATGCACCTGCATGTGGGATCAAATTATCCTTCGCAGAAAGGATATCTGCTAAAACACCAAACCACACACACAGCTTGATTTAAGATGCATCTTTCAGTCTATGTTGACTGTGTTTTGGCAGCCTACAAAAAATAAAAGATGGTGGTTACAACAAAAAGGCCCTGCAACAGCAATGTGGTGGAAGCTTATTCGGAGTGTTTACTTTTACATATTATTTTTTTCCCAGCCTGTAATTTTACATATGTCCTTGGCCAGGATATATATATATCACTGACGTGTTTGACAATTGTTCTATTTTGGTTTGTTTCAACAGGGGACATGCTTCGGTATATCCAAGCAAGCAAGGCGAGAGCAGCTGAAATGATAAGAGTGGAGGTATTGAGGGAGCGACAAGAGACTGCTCGGAAAATGCGAACATACTATTTGACCTGTTTGCAGCAACTGTTGGAAGATGGTGGAAAGAACAAAGGGTAAGGATTCCAAATTTCACTGTCTACTTTAATTGTATTGTCTTATACGTAAACACTTAATTCCATGCAAGCTAAACTACTCTTTTTTTTTTTTCAGTGCTGAACAGAAAATTATGAATGCTGCTAGCAAACTAGCTGCATTGGCAAAAGTGTTGGAAATGCCTGCTCCTAATAGAAAGTGCAATAAAAAGGAAGTGACAGGTGTGTATTAATGATTACTGTGTTGTTTAGAAGTGTTTTTGGAGGAATTTGTTCCTTTTTTTTATTTCACAAATTAAAGGTCAAGAGCAAGAAAAGGAAGAACTGCTATCCTGCAGTAAGCATTACATTCAGAAGCTGGAAAAATCATGTAACGATCTACGAAAAAACCTGGAGAAAGCTTGCAGGCAGCTTCAGCAGACTGTAAGAGAGAACAAGGCTAATGTGCATAACATAAAAGGTATTATTTCATTTTTAGAGAGGGGGTTGGAAGTGTAGAACTTTTCAAAGGTTCTTGAAAGTAAGTTGTGCATAATGTTTGAGAGCTTTTAAAATTTTTAGGCATGAATTCAGTCGATCTAAATGGCAACTTATCTAAATACCGCTACAGTTTCATTGATTAATATAGCAACCTCCATGGAATTATACACATTGTTAGGGATGTTCATAACCATGGTACAAAAAGAGGCCCGTTTTGGTAACTACAGTGGCTGTATTTCCATTCACCACCAATGCGTTCTAATCGTTTAAATAGGTAGCGTAAGTCGGGTGTGCGTTATTGCTTTACAGAAATATATTTAAAAATCACACTTTTACTTCTCTCCCACCCCACTGCAGCAGAGTATGAAGAGGCCATTAAGAAAGAAAGGGAAGAAGGTTTAAGAAGAGTTCAAGAAGTAAAGGCATCTGGGAAAACAGCAGCCACAAGGTATGTATCCCTTTGATTCATTTGGAAGTTAGTTATGGTTCTTGGTTAATAGTTTACTGTTAAAAAGGAGGATCATTAGCTCCATAAAGCAGAAGTCCAGTTCTCTCTTTGATTTTTCAGTTGTTTACTTGTAAGTTTTAACAGATGTATGTGATAAGTGTTTTGTTTTGTTTACACCTTTTAAGATCACAATTCGAAGACGAGTCTGAGCCCTGTATTCAAAAAGGGTTAGAAGAAATCCAGGAACAATATTTGAGAGCTGTTTGTAAAATTAGAGGTAATGCCTATTTTTTATGAGAATAACCAAGAGATTTAATATGAAGAAGAGTGTTTTGATAGTTAAACTAATGTCATTAAAAAAATTACACAATTTAGTACAATAATCCTGATCCAGGCAGAGAAGCTATTCCGATCATTACAGACTCCTACATTAATGTTGACCCTTACAAATACTCCTGTGAGGTTTTCAGCAGTTTCAAAAAAGTGCAAATTGTATTAAGTATTTAAGTCTGCTAACGTCATAGTAATGCAGGAGGGTGCAAAAATTGTATGCACCTGCATGTGGGATCAAATTATCCTTCGCAGAAAGGATATCTGCTAAAACACCAAACCACACACACAGCTTGATTTAAGATGCATCTTTCAGTCTATGTTGACTGTGTTTTGGCAGCCTACAAAAAATAAAAGATGGTGGTTACAACAAAAAGGCCCTGCAACAGCAATGTGGTGGAAGCTTATTCGGAGTGTTTACTTTTACATATTATTTTTTTCCCAGCCTGTAATTTTACATATGTCCTTGGCCAGGATATATATATATCACTGACGTGTTTGACAATTGTTCTATTTTGGTTTGTTTCAACAGGGGACATGCTTCGGTATATCCAAGCAAGCAAGGCGAGAGCAGCTGAAATGATAAGAGTGGAGGTATTGAGGGAGCGACAAGAGACTGCTCGGAAAATGCGAACATACTATTTGACCTGTTTGCAGCAACTGTTGGAAGATGGTGGAAAGAACAAAGGGTAAGGATTCCAAATTTCACTGTCTACTTTAATTGTATTGTCTTATACGTAAACACTTAATTCCATGCAAGCTAAACTACTCTTTTTTTTTTTTCAGTGCTGAACAGAAAATTATGAATGCTGCTAGCAAACTAGCTGCATTGGCAAAAGTGTTGGAAATGCCTGCTCCTAATAGAAAGTGCAATAAAAAGGAAGTGACAGGTGTGTATTAATGATTACTGTGTTGTTTAGAAGTGTTTTGTTTTTGTTTTTTTTAAAGTAGTCAAATGTTTCTTTTTGTATCTTTTATTTCCCCTAAACAGTTAATTAATACATGTTTGATTCTATATTGAATAATGACTGGCAATTTCTTGTTGCAATGCTACAGATACATCTGGCATAAAGTTTATTACAGGACCAAGAGAAATAGGTTAACTGTGCTGGGTCTACTGCAAGTGACCACATTGCCAGTAACACTGCCCATATACAGTATACTCTAGTTGGGCAGTTTCCAGAGATGTTTCTGATGCAAGATCTGTGCTTCCACTGTAGAACTGAGAATGTGATTGCCAACTCTCTTCCCAACAGTAGACAAACTGTAACATGGCCAGTCAGTAAAGGGACTATGTACAAGTTGTTTGACATCTTAAATTTGGCTTGAATTTCTTTGTTTTTAGGAACACATGTCTTGTGTATGTGTGTTTCTTTTTTTTCCCTTAGTGTTGAATTTTTATTTTTTATATTTTTTTTCCTTTTATGAACACACAACGTTATACCAGCAGGTTCCATAAGATGATCTGAATCTGCTGCAGTGAACACCAAAATCACTGAGGAGAACACTCCCTGTGCTCTGTTAGACCACAAACCAAAACACTCTGCAAGCAGGTTTCCAAGCATGGCTGCTGATCAACCAAACGCCCAGGCTGCTGATAAGGACACATTGCATAGCCATTTTGTTCAATGTTGTAATGTTACAGCCACAGAAAGAAATGTATCCGAAGATATCTCGGCACAAGTTGTAAGGAATGATGCCCTGCTTAGTGTTGACCAAACATGTGTATGTTCACATTTCAAAGATATAAACAGAAAACTGTACAGTTCAGCTGGACAAAAAAGCAAGGAAATTACTTGCAGTTCTGCTGTCTGCCATTCCCAAATGAGTTTTGGCCATACACATCTATTCAACACTGTTGATAGTTTTGGTGATACAGTATCCACGCATGTCACTCTTAGAAATCAAATATGGTGCCAAAGGGACTTGACCACTGCCAATCAGAAAACTGTTTTGGTGCTGAATCTGTGAGCAGTCTGTTTGATGTTCAGGAAACCCCTGTTCGGGATGGTGGTGCAAGTGATTGGAGTGCAGTAAGTTTAGGTACAAAATTGGAGACCAACTTTCCACCATCTCTTTATTCTGCTAATAAAACAGAACCCACAAGAAAGCACATCACAGATATACCACATTCTATTTCATCTGTTTCCAATACTGATGACTTTTATACGCCTGGGACAGATTTTGTAGCTGAATCTCATTCTGTCACCCCAAAATGAGTGCTCTCCAAGCCAAAATCAAAGACCGATCAAGACCCCAATGCAGTTGGACTCCACTTGCCTTTTACTAAATAAAGAGAACCTGTTCCAGGTTCTGAGGTAGAAAAGGTATACAGATTGTATCCGAATAATTTATTTTCAGAAGTAACAGCTGCTCAACAGGACAGTGGATTTGATAGTCCACTTTTGCAGAAATAACCATTAACAGTGCTTGAAGTTGGTTCCCTAAACAGTGATTGTTGCTGCAACATTTGTTATCTGTTAAATTTAAATTGTATATAAACTAAATAATACATGAAGTAAGAATTATTCATTAACTAATATGTAGTGTGCATATCTATTTTGGACCTGTTTTGTATTAATTTAATAATTAGTGTGATTACTGTCAATTTGTTCAGGGTTGCCATTTTAAGTTTGTATATATTTAGATTTGTTTTGTAACATGGCTTACCCTGCACCTTTTTGTAAAAAAAAAAATAAATAAATAAAATAATATTTGTCACATAATTTGGTTAATTTGTGTTAGGTTTTTTTTTTTTGATTTTTTTTTTTTTTTTTTTTTTTTTTTTTAGTAAAACAGACAGTTCTTGGATTTTAAAGAGATTATGGATGATATTGTGCAGACAAAGTAATTACTGACCTACTTAAAACAATTGATCAATAGACCGCATTCATTAAAAGAGAAAATGTAGATTAAAAAGTTAGAGAAGAAGCACCCTGTAGTGTAGAAGTGCTGTTTTTAAATGTTAACGTAACTGTTTTGATATTTTTATAAACGCATTTCATAAATCGGTATGTGCAGGGTCTGAAACACGTTTGAGAGGTGAAATGTGTTATTTAAGTTTGAAGATAACGTGAGAGTGTCTCACAGTGTGTTGATTTCTCCAATATCCTTAAACTGAAAACGCCTAAGGGGAAAACTATGGGGAACGTTAATTTAAGATGTTTTATGCAGCTGACCATGGGTATTCTTAATTGCTTTAGCTGTTACTAAATTGGGTGGATTAGACTAGGATTAATTTACTTGCCTGACTTCTCTCTGAACACTCCCGAAATTATACATGAAAACAATTTGAGGTGACTATTGGGGAGGGAAGCTTTCCAAAAGAGGATTATTTTGTACTGTGTTTTTATCAACTTTATTCACATTTTCCTGTTATAATAATGTACAAGACATGTTTTTCTGTACATCGTTTTAGTTAAGTGGTTTGCCTTGCACATGTAGATTCCTGCCTCCCACAATCCATTGAATAAATTTACAATATGTAGGTAGGTAAGTGCTTTTGTTGAAGACATTCATTTATGACGGTTGCCTTCCCCCCTTTGTCATTATGTAGAGACATACGTCTTTGCCTCATACACGCTCTGTCCGCTCCAGGGAAACGGTGACAAGAAATGTTGCAGTGAGATCTTAAAGTAGTCTAGCATCTATCTGCTATCTTAGTACATAATATTGGCTCGTATCTGCAGAATAATTGCACTATGGATATGTCCTTGTTTCCTACGAACTCCGCAATTAACTTGACGCAAAATTTCAATAACTGGTCAGATAGTCGTGTGGCAAGGTCAGCGAGGGGGAATTATAACAGAAAAAGCCGTTTGATCGCTCTCGTGATGCTTTTTTTCTTGTCCTTTGTTGGAAACCTAATAGTTATAAAAACAATCTACTGCAGCTGGGTTGGAAAACAAAGAAAAAGTTGTAGGGTGCATATGCTCTTCGTTAACTTGGCAATGGCAGATCTCAGCGTTTCGCTGCTGACTGTCCTTTCTCAGATTTTATGGGAAAGCTTGGGGAGCGAGTGGCTTGCCGGTGATCTCTCCTGTCGGCTAGTCAAAGTTGCCCAGGTCTTCGGTCTCGCTGCATCGTCAAACATGGTCGTGATCATAGCGCTTGAGAGGCAACAAGTCATTGCAAACCCGCTTGCAATTCCTCTTTCTGTCACGAAAATGTGCGCCGCTTCTTGGGTCTGCGCGGTGCTCTTCTCCTTGCCACAGGCATTCGTATTTAGAGAGACCAAGTTAAACTCTAGTACCCAGTGCCTCGGTATTTTTGACAATCTACCAAAATGGCACTTTCAAATGTACATCATCTATGGGGCCATGGTGGTCTTTTTTGTTCCCTTTTGTATCTTATGCTTTGCTTACGCCAGAATTCTGTGCATTATTTGGAATAAAGAAAAACGACCCAAACGTGAAAAGGTCGGATCAGACAGCACCACAGCTAACACCCAGTTCCATCTAAATCCTGCCAATAGCTCCCTGCCTAAAGCCAAAGTCAAAACCTTGAAGATGACGCTGATGATCATCTTGCTGTTTATCATCTGTGGTTTGCCCTACTTTGTGGTTGAGATGAAGTTTGCATTTGGAAACGTTACTGAGCTGGACGAAGATATCACTGCAGTACTGGGGATATTTGTAGTATCCAACAGCGCAGCTAACCCCATCATATACTTGTATTTCAATTCAAAGAAGAGTGTTAAAGCTGACGAACAAAAGGATGGAGGCAACAAGAGAGCAACATCTTTTAGTTTAATGCAGAAAAACCCGGGATAGTCCAGCGCTTTCATTGAAGACGACCTAATTTCAAAGACATAATGTAGCTATTAGTGCAAATGAAAAACGTACCCAGATGTTATCATGAAGAATTAATTCAGTTTCGCAAAGTTATTATGAAATACTTTGTCTGTCTGCTGTGCTTGTAGAAATGTTATGAACGAATGAAAAGAAACAAGCTAACTCTTGAATTTAGTGCGTTAATGGTTTAGAACCTAAAATAAGTGAGCTTTTGTACGATTTAAGGCTTCAGTGATTGCTAATATGTTATGTCTTGTTTATATTGCATATCATTTGCTGTGTATCTATACGTTTGTCTTTGTCTCTAAAACAAATAAAAACTAATATAAAATGATGGCACTGATTTGAGGTGTAGGATGTTTATAATGTGCTGACTGAATAAATACACCATTAATGATTTATTATTGATCTAATATGTGACACTAGCATGACATATCAGGACCTTTTGCTTTTATGGATTCGTAAGCACCTATAAGCAATCTTTCAAAGTGTGCAATCTGCTCTTTTCTATTATGACTAAAACTGGCTTGCAACAGAGAGACTTGTAAGAAATTATATACTGTATGAGCATAGCTATAAAAAAAAGTTTATATTGTATATGAAAATATACATTACCCTATGAGAAAGTATATAGATTTTCCACACACACTCATATATGCAGCCAAATGTAGAAGTGCCTATCAATTAGATATATGAAATGTTCAGATTCCATATATCCACATTTATTTTTGCATATACAATTATATACATGTAAAATGTAGAAATGTTGATCTATTAACATATAAAGTTACATTTTTTCATAATTGTTTAAAAACATAATTACATAATTAATACTATAAGAATAAACCATAGCTATACATTGTGAAGCACAATGTCCTGTTGATTAACAGGTTTGAAATTTGTCCTATAAAACAAAACTAGAAGATGTCCAGTTGAAAATTCATAGAGGATACAATAGGGCTGGCACAGAAAAGCTTTATCCCGTTTCATTTTATAACATGACCAACCGTATATTGTCATATAAGGTATTGCACTGATTTCATCATACGAACCTATATTTACACAAATTGTTACAGGGATGCTGCTTTTTGATATAATACACAATAATTCACATGCCTTAGATGTCATTTGCACAGTAGATGCATGACTTTATGGGACAACAGATTTAAAAAAAGTATATGCCACATGCTTTAATTATAAAAATGTTGCTGGAAAGATTTGAGCCTTCTTATTATAGCACTTTAGATTTCTGAACTACAGCAGGGTCACATTATGGAATGGAAATATGTTTTAAGTGCACCATTGTTAAAACATTTGAGATTTCATAGATCTATGTTATGTTGTCTCAATGCAATAATAGCATTTTAAAAATAAACAAGTTGCTTGAATCACCCTTGAACAGAAAAGCACTAATGGTATGTTGATTGAACTTTAAGCCTCCTCAGTCCTTGTAGATCAATTATCCTCTGGAAATGTAAAACCATTTTTCACCTGAAAGAGGAGTGCTTTGATGATTAACCATAAAATAGGCACAATGTACAGTTGCAATAATAACAAGAGACATGTGCTTGACTCATTTATTTATTTGTAATAGTATGGATTGGATCACCAGAGGCAATCCACAGGGATTCTCCAGTACCTTACACATCCAGCTGTGGATAATCCATATGGGCTCAAATTAAACAAATCCAAGTTAATGACGGGTATGGAGGAAGAACTGTACATACAGAAAGTATGTGTATTTATAATGTGAAGAACTAAGTGGTTTACTTACAACAACATCTCACTGGGGACCTCCTAGTTACAAGCCCCTTTCTTTAGGTCATATATATAGTGACAGGATGACAGAGTGTTGAGACTCATAGAGTCTCAGCTCCTCCTCTCTGGGCTCTAGGAGCGGCTCCACTCCCATTTCTTCAAGGTGGGGGATCTTCCTCATGTCTATCGCCAGGTATGCCAGGACCATGATGAATATTTCCTGGAGGGACCTCGGGTGATGCTCTCTCTCCCACTCCTCCCACCTCTCCCCATCTCGATGCCACAGCGTATTGATGGCGACAGGAAGGTCGTGGGAGAGGTCAGCTTCGGGGTGCACCAACCACTCCCAGATATCCCGTGATGGTGGTGAAGGCGGTGCTGGTAGGGTGGCTGCCGAGGACGGGGTTGGTGGTTGCTCCTGGTCCGGGTTGTGAGGGCATCCTGCCCAGTCGTGGCCGTCCTCCTCACAACAGCCACACCAGTCAGCAAATGGCCCATCCGGACAGGACCTCCACTGGTAGTCTTCCTTCCCGCACCAGGTGCACCACGGGAACAAGTTCGCTGGGTCCTCCCACAGGGCTTGGGTCAATGATGGCTGCTGCTGCTGCTTCCACTGCCTCTGCCTTTTGCCCATTCTGACCTCTGCTCAACTCCAAAATTCAAAAATTCCCCCCCCCAAAAAATAAAAAAGTAATAAAAAATACCGCTCTGAGCCTCTAGTGTGACAGGATGACAGAGTGTTGAGACGCAGAGACAAAAATAAAGTTCTTTATTAAATGAAAATAATCAAACAAATAGGCACAAGGGCCAACAGAAAGAGGTTCAAAAATAAATAATCAAAGTGAACTTACAAAAATAAATGGTCAAGTTCCAGGTCTTTAAACAAGATACTCCTTTCTTCTTAAAACACAAAACTCTCCAACACAAAAGCAAACTCCCAAACAAAAGACCACACCCCAACCAGAATGCACACTCCTTCTAGCCAGGGCCTCTCCCCTGTGGCTGGAGCCCAATTAACCAATAATTATTCAATTAGAGCTCCAGCCACATTCTCACATGTTTTTCTGGCAGGGAGAAATTTAACTCCCTCCCTGCCAGTTCCAAACATATTCATATAGACGGGGAGTTCCCTGTCACAATATATATATATATATATATCCCTTTTGTATATAACTTGTATAACTTGACCCTTTTTGTAAGTATTGTTATATGTCTGGTCCTTTTATTCTAACTAGTTATAACACTATGTAACACAATTTTGTTCCTGGGTAGTAAGTAAAGTAATACAAAGATTGTATTTACAGTATAATCGTAAATCTCGAAAAACTACTCACTTCTAAATCTTTTGTAGTCATCTTTGTATTACTTTAGTATAAATACATGTTAATTTGGATTCATGTGTTGTTTTTTTCTGACTTTATGTGAACAAAAAGACACACATTTGCCAGTTTTCCCATTGGAAATAGTGATATTTTGATATATCACTGTCCTGGTCACAAAAGCAAAGTTTGTGGGGAATAATAGCCATTTTCTATACTTTTGAGGCATAAGCAATTAGGAAATAACACTTACTACCCAGGAACAAAAAAAAAAAAAAATTTGTTACACAGTGTAATACAATGGCCAACAAATTGCTAATTATTAGTAATATCTCCTGGTTGTTTCCTTGACAACAAATGTACTTATAGCTGAATTGGTGCTTGAAAAAAAACTCACTTAAGACAACAAAAAGAAATAGATGTGGGAGGCTGGTACGTAGAAAACACTGATCTCTTCAAGGCTGGCATAACGGATACAGATTATGTTGTTGCTGAAATGCATTTGGGTAAACAAAAACAAATAAATGAAACAAGAACATGTAAATCATAATGGATCATTGGTAAATCAAGTCGAGGGAAACTGGAAGGTAAACATGACAGTCTCAAAAGCATATTGCTCGATACTATATCAATAATATTTTTTGCTTTCAACATATTTCACCAACACTGTTAACGAGTCAAATCAGCTCAGTGTGGAGCTGGCTTTTGACAAAGTAAGTCTTTGTAATCCGGTGATTTTTAATAAATATTGTGAGTGCATTCCACAGTATTTCATCACATTGTTACATTTTGAAAAGCAATATGTGACACTGTGTATCATTTTAAAAGTGTGATTGTGTTCTTGTTTTCCTTAATGATCTGGTTGGATCACAGAAGTTGAACTTGGTTGGATTGAGGGGTCATTGACAATCATTGGCTGACACAGGGATGGAAAAGCATCTTTAAATTCTTTCTACCTTCACAGATTCTAAAGTATTCTTCACCCTCCTCTCTGTTCCTGCTGGGGAACTCATAGTAATTATTCAGTCCCATACTCTGTGCCACAACAAGTGTTAATTGAAGAAGCTCATTCGTGCGGTGAAAGCAGTGTTTGCATATGCTCATATGTTTATATTATGCATAATTTAATCTTATTTTGGGTATGAAAAAATTAAATGTTCAATTCGAGAAAGATGACTAAAGCAGTAGTAATGCTAACAATGGAATAGGAAAAATGATTTTAAAAGGCTTGCAAGTATACCATACCCTTAAAGGCCATCATGCAAAGAAACTTTAGCTGTACCAGTATCACTTGTGAGCACTGATTAGAAACTGCTTTAGGCTATATTATTTTACTCAACAATGGGGTTTTTCAAGACATTGGTTTCTATGTTGTTTGGAGAGGTGACTGTTGACAATATATGCTGATTATTCAATTTAGATTAATTAATGTTCTACAAGGGCCCATAACAAGTAATTGTTGTAGTGCTGTAGAAATATAATAGTTTTTTTTCAAGCATCACTATAAGAAAAAGACTATCATATTAGGATGTACTAGCCTCTTAACTAGTTTTAAAATAAGGAACACAATTGAGCAAGATGTTTTTTTTTTTTTTTTTTGCATGTGTCTGCTATTTTTTCAATGTATCTAGTTTTGATTAATTAAAATTACGGAATTGTTTGATCTCTGTCAAAATGTACGGCACATTAGCTGACAGTAAATGTGAGGGTTTGGAAAAGCCAAAGCGCTTCTGCTAGTCACTGGTTTGTTCTCAGCAGAATCAAACTGAATCTGAACTAGGACAACTCAGACTGGTGCTGACAGCATGGGAGTAAAGTTTAACATAACCAAGGAAAACATTATGCTCCTTATTACCAGGACAGTTACCTCTAACTAGCAAATACAGAACTGTTCTGTAAAATATGTTTCCAGCTGGCAAGCCTAGATATATGGTAACACTTTAAAGATTATGATTCTATGCAAAAAAGTCCAAAAACGCAAGACTCTGTCAAGTTATATAATTATTTTTGTTGGCTTTGTAGTTTTACTGAACCTATGATACATTTCAAATTGTGTTCATTTACTATTAAATTGACCAGTCAGTGTCCTATAGATCCTTCCCAATTAACATTTAGAACAAGATAGAAACTGCATACTTGATATATGATTAAATGAACATTTGTGTTCTAATGATTAATAGATGTTAATCAGTAAGTGACACATCTTTTCCAAGTATCCCTGTACTTGACACACTCTGTAATACTTACTTAGGACACCTGCTCTAGGTCTCTATTTATTCCAATTAAGTTTAACTGGGAAAATGGCTCCCCGAGACTGCATGTCTCATTTAGAGACATCGTCCTACCTGGCTTTTGTATATCTACATGTCATGCATTTTGTTATCTCCCTGCATCTGCTTAGATCATTAGTTACCAGACTTAGATCTACATTTCCCTTTTCAATCACTAGCTTGCTTCTTCAATAAAAGCTTGTTATATCTGCTCCCTCACCATCTGAGCCAAGTATGATTTAGTAAATGAAATATGAAAAATGAAAACTATTCAGAGCTAGTGGTTGCTGAAATAGTTAGAAAGCATGATTCATTCTCTATACAGAAACAGCAATGATATAGTACATACATAACAAGATATTGAACTGGCATTTAATGTAGTGCTGGCAGTTCTATATTCTGATGTTGTGCTTAACTGGCTGTTACATTTCAGAGCCCCATCTCATATCCACGGTCAGGTTAAAGACCCCACTACTACGATCTCACACAGAGGATTTCAGGATAGAACCCAGGGAACAACTGCAATGTCCACAGAGGGTCTGACTGGGTTAAATGCACCATTTTAATGATCTAAGCTGTGAAAACGATTTTACAGTGAGATGAAACCTGAAAATAGATATGAAAAGCACTTCATAGCATGGTACTTCTCAATTTACAAATCTGTGTGCTCCATCTAAAGATATGACATGTGCATACACATATTCTGTTGACCAAATGATCTGAAACAGTTATACCCCACAGAGATCAGTTTGGATGAAGTTCTGTATTATTATGAATCATCGAAGCCATGTTTTCTTCTGTTGACCAAATGATCTGAAACAGTTATACCCCACAGAGATCAGTTTGGATGAAGTTCTGTATTATTATGAATCATCGAAGCCATGTTTTCTTGCACAAGACTTAATCACTGTCACGGTGAGGTGAAACTCTGAGAAACAACTTTCCCATAATTGACAAATCCAAATAGGAAAAACAAAGAAAACAAAGTATTTCTTGTTGACACTGTTACCCAATATGTTTCTGTTGTACGTTTCTAGAAACTCTTACCAAGATAATTACAAATACTGGTAGTTGTTTATTATTATTATTATTATTATTATTATTATTATTATTATTATTATTATTATTACTATTTTCTAAAGTTAATATTGCATAGTATCTGTATTATATTTTACTTCTGAAAATGTTCATATTTACTGTACTAACAGTTGCAGTAAATCTTATTTTAGACTACAGTATTTAAATAAATGTTATGTAATCAATCAATTAATCAATCAATCAATATTTATTTTATATCGCACCTTTCATAGTGGACCACCATTACAAAGTGATTTATAAGATAGTGAGGAACAATGCAAATACATTTAATATAGGCATACTACATTAAATAAAAGACTACGATGTGAATTCTAAACATGCATGCGTCAATCAGAATTATACAAATAAGATGGAATGAAAAACCTGAAATAGCAATTTAGACAACAGCTAATAACAGATATTAGGCTTAAAGAGCACTGAAAGCAAAAGGGTCTTCAGAGCTGAGTTTACTGATAGTTAGGGCCATGAAGCTAAAAGAGTGCTCTCCCAGTGTGGTGCACTTTTGCTTGGGTATAACAAGCAGGCTTGAGTCAGAGGACCTCACCTTACGTGCAGGGACATGACAGATCACTGCACGTGACCAGGTTTACGTCAGCACTGCTTCCATCATAGAAAACAGACTGTATATGTCCATATAGTAAGAGGACAGCCTGGAGAGATCCCAGCATTCTTCTGAAGGCGGTCAAGAAGAATGCTATGATCTGTGGTATCAAAAGCAATATTGAGAGATCACGGAGGACAGAGGGAACAGCAGTAACAGCATTAAGCAGGAGATAATTTACAATCCAGAACAGAGCAGTTTCGGTACTGTGATGTGGCCGGAAGCCAAACTGCAGAGATTCAAGCAAATTGTTATCTGTGAGATGCTTTGTCAGCTGGCTGGCTACAGTCCTATCAAGAGTTTTAGAGAGAAAAGGAAGATTGGGTATGGGATGGAAGTTGGATAAGACAGCCGGGTCAAGGGAGGGCTTTTTGAGCATTTTGGCGTTACTCAGGAAGTCTTGAGGGCAGCAGGAACCAGGCCTGAGACCAGGGACAGGTTGAGAGAGTGCATTATGAAAGGAGCAAGGTCAGAAGCACAAAGATGGACAAGATTTGTTGGCCAGGAGTCCAAGGGGCATGTGGCAGTAGTGATTTCATTTCATGATTTCAGCAGTAGGCTGGAGACATCAGCAATGGAGAGAGGACAGAAGGAAGAGCGAGCAGGAGGGGAGTAAAGGAGGTCAGCTACTATACTAGGTTTGTGGCAGGAGAGTGTAGAATAAATGGATTCTATTCATCCATTTTAAGATCATTAAATTACTGTACTATGCATGTAATTGCAGTATATTGTATGTACTGTAGCTGCTGGACTATGTGTTGATTATCATTTTACCTCTGATTTACAACATAATCCAAACAGTTGAACTGACAGTTGAGTAAAATTATCTCCCCATTTTGTTATGCTGTCACTCCTTGGTAGGATGAGTTATTGGTATTCTGCATTAATATGACACAACAGTTTCGATAAGCAAACATCACAAAGGGTCCAGTGATTTGATTGTCAGGCCCGTTCTGGAAGTAACACGTAATTGACAGTTTTAGTAAAATCCAGGAAAAAAAACAAAACAAAAAAAAAACACTCTTGTTGTATAATGGCTATATCTGAAGTGTAGAAAGTGCATCAGAGACAGCAATCTCCCTTGCTAGGATAACACCCTAAATTTAATCTCAGATTTTATAATTAATAAATAAATAAATAAATAATAGTGGGCCCATGCATGAATATAGACTAGAGAAAACATTTGTTTATCCCTAACTGGTTCTTTAAACCTGAACAGCCTTTGGCGCCACCAGGTGGATGTTGTTGTTAAACCAGGAACAATTATTATGATAGGCAAATAATGTCACACAGTTTGAACAGAACTATTAAGATTTGTGACTCGAACGCAAAAAGGCAATTTAAAAAAAAAAGGCAATCAAAATTAGTCTACTTTACTTTTCCAAAGCATATAAAACTCTAACATTGTAAAAACTCTCAAACTAATGGGGACAAGCATAAACATGTAACAGAATATATGTAACAGGACAGCTGTCAAAATGAAAATAAACAAATACACGATGCTACATAAATAATAAAGAAGAGTAGTTAATTTTATTGTTTTATGGAAATAAAAGTTAAACATTTTAGGACTTTTGTTCCCATATGTTTTATCCTGTGTAATCCCTCTAAATCTTATTAGTTTAGATGTCATTAATCACAGACACTCCTGCCAACATAAGCTGGTACTAATGTAGCTGTGGGCTCCCCTGCAATGCTCAGCCTCTCAGCTGAACTCAATAGAGGCAGCTTCACTCCACTCTCTGTCTAGTCATTGAGGGGAACAATCAAGGACAGACCCTGGCTGATTTCTGGAGATATGGCTGAATTGCTATCTTAGACCCAAGCTTATTCACAGTGTTGTAAAATAACATACATGGGACCATCACCCCATCGAAGGTATTACTAGGCTTTATAAATCAGCTAGATCTCTCAATATCACAAATCTCAGTCCCCAAGATAAAATGATGTACCATGTGATGTAGGCGAATGATTCATTATAGGGATTTCTGTTTTAACATTACCAACTGTGTACCTACAGTACTTTACTGCATCTCGTCTCTTGTCCCTATAATAACTCCTATGCAGGACACCCAGTAAGGGTAGAGTTCATATTTTTTTCCTAGCTATCTAAACCCTAATTGTATATGTCGACTTACATGTATACACTTGGACAGGAAAACTTACTGAAAGTAATTCTAAATTGTTTTCACTGTAGCAGGCTTTCAGAGGCAGATCCAGCTGTTTCAGATATGGCCCCACTTTCCATCACCTTACCTCAATTCTCTTACCTCTTGCAACATTAGGTATGTAGGACCACTCCCATGGTCTGTGGCTGACCTCAAACACAGGAAGGAGATGCCAGGACAGAGCACTTATATATTTAAATCTATACACTCTCCTAAAAATGTTTTTTAATGGTACTTTAATTACTATTTTATTAACCACATGTCAAAAACAAACAAAAAAAAAATGCTTTAGGTGTTTTTGTTGTTGCTTTAGACCCATGCTTAATGGAGATAATGAAAACAAAACTATTGACAGTTCCAGAATCTAAACCCATTATTGTACTCAATATGGTTGAATGCCTTTGTCCTTATCTATTAAGCAGAGATATTCGGAGGACAGTACAGCGCAGTAAAGTTAATTAACTGCTTGGCTATTGCTGGTGAAAATCGTGGGAACGAACCTGCAATAACCTTACTGTCCTCCTTATTTGACAAGCTAAGAGAATAATACCTGAAACATTTTTTAGGGTGAACAGGGCCTGTTTTAACTGCAAAACTTCAGCTTATGAGGTATAGATTAACCCTTTTCATCCTGGACTAAGAGGCTTGTATTGGGAGTTGTATCTGTAAAAGACTTTGTCGGGCCACAAACAATAAACTGAAGCAAGTGGGTCTAATTCCCTACACTTTCCCTTGGACAGACAGGATTCACTCCCATGTGAACATTACTTCTTTCTGCTGCACTGTGTGCTCCCTTGTGACTAGCCCAAAGCCCCCACAAACCTGGACCGTAGAATCTTGATTTGTAAATGACCCCTCTTAGTGTGATGAATCACAAGCCAGGGGTACTGTTTTCCCTACCTGTTTAGCTGTTAGCATCATTCTAACAAAAAAATAGGCAAGAACAATTGCTAGGAAATAAGCTGTAACACCAAATTGTAAATCCCCCTTGCTTTCTAGTTTGGCAAATATCAACCCCCCAATCAGAATCCTGAGGTCACATAGTGTAATAAAACCTAAATGGGTCAAATCCAGCCAGGAGCAAAGTGTCCACAGCTGAAAACATACAATTAACAGCGTAAACTGTTGCCATGTGTTGTGTCTGGAGAAAGGGAAGTAACTGCTGCTGGTCATCATTGTGTCAGCAGTTTACTGATGTTACTGATTACAGAGCAGAAGTAGTCTGCTTTTACCATCAGAATACCAAGTCTGTAACACAGAACAAAGGACCAAGCAGCCACTTAACAGTTCAACTAAATTAATTTCATTGCAAGCTGGGTCTATCAAAAAAGGTGTGTGTATTCCAAACTGCCTGAGAAATTCATATATGGTAATACAGGATGTAATCGTTATATGTTACAGAACACCTGTCGTTCAGTTAGGATATACAGTGGCTTGCGAAAGTATTGAACCCCTTTGGCATTTTTCCTATTTTGTTGCCTTACAACCTGGAATTAAAATTGATTTTTTGGGGGTTTGTATCATTTGATTTACATAACATGCCTACCACTTTGAAGATGCAAAATATTTTTTATTGTGAAACAAACAAGAAAAAAAATTAGCATGTACAATAACAATACATCCTCTGCTCCAGCTCCTTCAAGTTGGATGGGTTCCGCTGGTGTACAGCAATCTTTAAGTCATACCACAGATTCTCAATTGGATTGAGGTCTGGGCTTTGACTAGGCCATTCCAAGACATTTAAATGTTTCACCTTAAACCATTCGAGTGTTGCTTTAGCAGTATGCTTAGGGTCATTGTCCTGCTGGAAGGTGAACCTCCGTCCCAGTCTCAAATCTCTGGAAGACTGAAACAGGTTTCCCTGAAGAATTTCCTTGTATTTAGCGCCATCCATCATTCCTTCAATTCTGACCGGTTTCCCAGTCCCTGCCTATGAAAAACATCCCCACAGCATGATGCTGCCACCACCATGCTTCACTGTGGGGATGGTGTTCTTGGGGTGATGAGAGGTGTTGGGTTTGCGCCAGACATAACGTTTTCCTTGATGGCCAAAAAGCTCAATTTTAGTCTCATCTGACCAGAGTACCTTCTTCCACATGTTTGGGGAGTCTTCCACATGCCTTTTTGTGAACACCAAACGTGTTTGCTTATTTTTTTCTTTAAGCAATGGCTTTTTTGTGGCCACTCTTCCGTAAAGCCCAGCTATGTGGAGTGTACGGCTTAAAGTGGTCCTATGGACAGATACTCCAATCTCCGCTGTGGAGCTTTGCAGTTCCTTCAGGGTTATCTTTGGTTTCTTTGTTGCCTTTTTGATTAATGCCCTCCTTGCCTGATCCATGAGTTTTGGTGGGAGGCCCTCTCTTGTCAGGTTTATTGTGGTGCCATTTATTCTTTCCATTTTTTAATAATGGCTTTAATGGTGCTCCGTGGGATGTTCAAAGTTTCGGATATTTTTTTATAACCCAACCCTGATCTGTACTTCTCCACAGCTTTGTCCCTGACCTGTTTGGAGAGCTCCTTGGTCTTCATGGTGCCGCTTGCTTGGTGGTGCCCCTTGCTTAGTGGTGTTGCAGACTCTGGTGCCTTTCAGAACAGGTGTATATATACTGAGATCATGTGACAGATCATGTGACACTTAGATTGCACACAGGTGGACTTTATTTAGCTAATTATGTGACTTCTGAAGGTAATTGGTTGCACCAGATCTTATTTAGAGGCTTAATAGCAAAGGGGGTGAATACATATGCACACACCACTTTTCTGTTATTTATTTTTTAGAATTTATTTTTTCATCAATTTGGACTATTTTGTGTATGTCCATTACATGAAATCCAAATAGAAATCAATTTTAATTCCAGGTTGTAAGGCAACAAAATAGGAAAAATGCCAAGGGGGGTCAATGCTTTCGCAAGCCACTGTATCTTTCCTAGTACATGTATGGCAGATACAAACTCATACATAAAGTAGGTTGAACAGCAAACTGGAAAACACCAGCAACAGCTGTTCGGCACACGTCTGTGTAGATATATTTTGCGTGATAGTTTATTAATTCAACTATTTTGCAGAAGGAATCCCTGACATGTATTCTTTCGTATAGCTCTCCCTGCATCTCCCAGTTGCATGTCAGTTTCAGTTAGGATGGGCAAGACAGCAGACCAGACAGACTATATAGATAATGATGAAACGTGATGATTCATTTGATGGGCCATTCTGGAGAACAGATGTTAATATTTCTATCAGAACTTCCCCGAATGAATCCTTCTAGAACAATTTACACAACTTAGCCATGCTTTTTAGTATACAGTACAGTGCATTTGTTAAATGACAATACAGTATGCCCATTGGGTCTATTTGAATGATTTGTGGCAGATCCTAACTTTTTTTAAGAACATGATTATCAGAGGATGTATTGTTATTGTATATGCTAATTTTGTAATGCAAATAGGTAGGTCAATAAATCATCACTCGCTCCATTTTTTTAATTACAAAATACCACAGTCGTACAGGTATCCTGCTTTTAATTCTGTCAGGTTTATTATAAACCATTAACTGCTATCCTAGCAATTGATCCAAAACATAAAACAGATGCAACAATGCTTTTAAAAAACAATTGAGACTGAAACACTTACTGTGTACATATTACATTGCATTATATTGCATTGTTAGGTGTTCCCAGTTTATCTTGAAAGATTAGCAATTAATAAAACTACTGTCTCCACAATCAAGCCTAACAGCTGACTGTTCGGTTTACATTCTGCAAAAATCTCACTTTTGAGTGAATGTTGCCAAAGGCCAAGGGAATATTGAGCAGTGATTTTCTGTTGCTGACACTGCTTGAATCATTATTTGTCATGCTTACTGAATATTGCAGTGCATATTCCTTAGCATAACAGTGTTGCTCTGTGCATTAAACCCTATTGCAATCCCTTTGATGCCCACATCTCGTCCATGGTAAAATCTTCCTTCTACCATCTTCGAAACATCTCCAAAGTCCAACCCTACCAAACCCTTCCAGATGTGGAGATACTTTGTCATGCTTTTGTCTCCTCTAGACTCAACTACTGCAACTGTCTATATGGTCTCCTGGCACGCACCATAAACCGACAGCAGCTAGCCCAAAACGCCACTGCCAGGATCATTAGCAGATGTAAAAAACGTGATCACATCAGCCCCAGCTGCACTGGCTACCTGTAAAGTTCAGGATTATTTTCAAAACTCTCCTGCTCCCCTACAATGCCCTTCATCACACAGGTCCCAAGTACCTCCTCAACCTGCTGACCCGCTATATCCCTGTCTGCAAGCTGATCCTCCTACTCTGGCCTGCTTGTTATCCCCAAGCAAAAGTGCACCACACATGGAGAACGTTCATTTAGCTTAATGGCTCAGACTCTTTGGAACGCTATCCCAGCTTTGGTGCGTGATGCACCCACCGTTGCTCGCTTTAAATCAGCTCTCAAGACCCACCTGTTCTCTTTTGCTTTCCATCCTCTTTAATCCTGATATCTGCTTTTAGCTGCTGTGTTGTTGCTAATATTTCATGTATTATGTTACTATCATGTATTATGCATTTTCCATGGTATTTAATGTACTATTTCATGTATTATACTACTATCATGTATTATGCACTTTCCTCTGTATTTAATGTATTATGCATTTTTTAAAACTGTATTATGCATTTCTCTGTATTTAAAGTATTATGGATTTTCTGTTGCTGCATCTTGTAAAGCGTGTTGTGATGGTGTTCCACTATGAAAGGTGCTATATAAAATAAAGATTGATTGATTGATTGATTGATATTACAGAAGTATTACTCACTAAAGACTGTGCAACACTTTCCCCACCTTGCCTCCCCACTCTGTAACTCTGTGGTGAATCTTTGATTTAGATCTCCCTACAATCACCCTTGAGAAGTCTTTTCATCAGATTTTTTTTTTGTGGACTAGTTAGTAAGCAATTATTGATCACACTTAATAGGATATTAAACAGTTAAGAAATGAATAAAGAGTGATCTGCCACTTGGAGAGTTTCGCACAGATCAGATTTATTGCGCTAAACCCACTGTGTGAGTCTGACTAAAGGAAACTTGGCATCCTTTAGACTCAAGCAAGCTGCTCCCCAGTGCAGTACAGCAAGAGCAATGAGGTCAGATTCAACATACACATAGCATCACGTATTTCACTGTGTACTGCACATTGCACCAGGCATACATCACATTGTGTAAACCATATTATAAAGTATGCAGTTTTGTAGTTGGTGTGACTCAGTGTTCACTGTGAAGCCAAATTGTATTTAATTGACTTGTGCACTCCATGCAGCTTTTAGTAATGAAACATTAACACATTGGAGGCTTCACTATCTTGTACATGAAACCTGGTTATTTAGGTCAATGATAGGACTTACTGCTTAAGTAGGGTGGTAGGGCTTCAACAATATGCTCCCTTAAAAAGTAACAATTCTACACTGCCCCCACCACCCCCCAGTTTTATTGGCAGATTTTTTTAACATACCTCATTCTGAAACATTAGCTGGATGGAATTGTGTGCATTTTTAGAATAGCAAAGCCATCAGCCTTCACAACTATTAGAAGCAAATGTTTGCCCATCTGCTGTAAGTTTATGGCACTAGGCTGCTTTATTGCCAAAACACATTGTTAGATTAAATTATTATACTAAAAAGGGATATATATGTCTATGCATTTTTAAAAGTTTTCATTTTATTGCTCTAGCTCAAGGATATAAAAGGAAATAAAATGTAAAAATACAAAATGACTCGGTAATCAGTTATGATAATCACTGGTAATTAATTGGATATAATTGCTACTATAACCATTGCTGCTCTGTATCGTTTATTTATTTTTTTTGTAAAAGACAAGCAAAACAGAAATTGTAAATTATAATCCTGTGCTAGATATTTACTAAATGTTTTGCTTGTGTGCAAAAGTTTGTACTGTTTTTTTTTTTTTTTTAAATGAGAATAACATTTATCTTAAACTATAAATACTAGTTCATTTCCCATGTCCTATTTGTAAGTTGTTTCACATATCTGTCTGATTTTAAAAAGGTCAGTTGGCCAATGTTTCATCCAAATTTGAACTTCATCAGGGATTTCAAGAATACCCTGATGAAAAAGCCCAACTGGCTATTGACCTTTATAAACAAAAACAAATTATGCTGCAGTGTTTTTCCTCTTACGAGAAATGAAACTAAAAACAAACATGTTTTTGTGTGCTTGTTTGTTTTATAACTACAGTATAAAGCACCCAATCATAAGTATATGGAATACTTAAAAAGAGGCTTGTAAAAATATTTGCAGACATTGATAAAGACTGCTTGTCAACACTGACAAGCTGTTTAATCACAGGGTGGAGTAGACCAAAAGCAAGGCAGTACGAAACTGAAAACACAAATGTTTCCCTCAGAGGACTTGGCAGATTCTTCCATTGTTGCAATTTGCACAACACCAATTAATCAAACTAAACATATCGTCTTGGTGTAACATGACAGTCACTGGGCACAAACAAGCAAGCACCTGAACCACAAACATTTTCAGAGGTTACAGAGCTTTGAAACTCACCTCCTGGGTCAGAATCCATAATGGCAGTGCAGCAGACACCGCTGCTCAATGCATAAAATGTGTGTTTGAATTCCATAATGCCTACATTTTGCAGATACAGTAAAATGTGTGTCTCTGATTTGCCTTCCACATTCACTACTTGTTTAATAGAAACCCAGGTGCCCACACATACCATGACAAAACAACATGGTGGTTATCGCTAATTTACTGCATATTTAAGATTTACACAAATAAGTCATGAAAACTATGATTAGTAGTCTTGCAATTGTACAGGGAATTACTAGTTGGCAACATAATAATAAACCAATTATTAGATAAAAAGCCTGAGAAAAAAGCTAGACAGGGCACTCGACTCTGTATTTTGGGAATGAGCACATAAACTCCAGACGAGGGGGTGGGGGTTCTGGACATAGTACAGGCATGCAGTGGGCGTGAGGTTGGGGAATCCACAGCCTCCTTGATGTACATTTAAGGAAACACAATTACTCTTAAAAAAAATGTTTCTTGAGTTTCAGGAAAGGACAAAATAAAATGGATACTGGAAAATGAATAAAAGTTCAGTCAGTCAACTCATGAGATAGAAAAATATTTATTACACATTAGGCACAATAACATATTTTTACATATTATACGTTCTTGGATAACACATTTAACACATAATACATTTTTTGCCTTTGGCCTTGCCTCAGGGAACCCCTGCACATACATTTTTCCACAGCTAAGTGGAGAGGCTGTAGGATGCCATGTGTAGGGGGCAGGATAGTTGCCCTCCCCCTTAGACAAAGCCAAAAAACAGGTGGAGGCTGGAGAGGAGGAGGCAAACTCGCAGCAGGGAGGTAATGGATCAGATGAGAGTTAAATCCCTTCCCTGATGATCATTGGACAGTAATTACTTTGTTGGTGATAAGGTACTTTTTATTTTGCTTTGTTTCATTCATTATGAGAGATGGTAAATAGAAATGAATGTCCCCAATACTTCCACAGTGTGCTTCTACTATATCTCAGGCCACAGATTCATATGGTGTACATATGGAGTGCACCACCAAATATTTATGTGTAACAAGATAACGTTCAATTTAATGTGTATTATTCCCGAGGCCTTTAACGTCCCAGAATACAGATCCTAGTGTTCTTTTGCATTAGGTTGTAAAAAAATCTTGATTGATCGACATGGTCATAAATATAAACAGTTTGCATGTATATATACTTGCTTTCAAGATGGATTTTTCTTTTGTAGTCACTATAAAAAGTTGTGGTCTGTGTTAAAAGTTGCGGTTTCCGCAACAAATTCATGGCCCGCGATTCTTTTACATTCTGGCTTCTGATTGGACTACAGATCTATTTTCAGAACCGTTTGTGTTTGCAGTTAATTTACATCCTGTAGATAATGGAGGCCTATCTTTTGAGTGTACTGATGTGTGGTTGCTTGTGTAATGAAAAAATACATAGCCAACAACTACATAGTCATGTATTAGAAGACGTTATTCCACAATAGTTTTTCACAGTATGCATTTGTAATTGCATGTATGTACTTTTTTTTTTTTTTTTTTTACATTCTATTGTACCAGCTGCTTCTGCAGGTCACATTGACATTTTCAAATATTTGGAACAGCAGGAGCAACATACATGCTGTGTTTGGAAACCAGCATAAATACTACTGTTTTACAATGTATATAGAGCGAGTGTAGAGCTAAGTGCATAAATCAAAGACTCAGGTCACAAGTGACCTTACATATACAACCTTCAAATGTTTCCTCTAATATTTAAAACAAATGCATGTTTTGGCAAACATAAATATTTGAAAACTGTGCCCACCCATGGAGAGTTTATTTTATTTTATTATTCATGTACCACTATGTCCAACAATGTATTAAGTTGCTTAAGGGTATTTATAATATTTACATAAATATATATTCAGGAAACTTAAGTTGTTTAACTCTAACCTTAGCATTTTTTAAATACTGCTAAGATGGAATGACATTGACTGGCATTTTTGGGTCTTTGCAATGCTAACTTCTATTTTCTCATGGCAACAACATTTCTCAAGCCTTAGCATCTGGATCGCTGGATGACACGGTTTTTGGCAGTTTTGTGTCCTGCGTGCTGGAAGCCAAAAAGCTGTCAAGACTGTCAAAATAAAATGTATTGATTACAAGAGAGGAGAGTGGGTATCTTCAAACAATTCCTCTTTTGTTGATGGTCCAACAAAGTCATTTTTGTCTTTACAAAATTCAATATTTATTTTACTCCAGCCATTTAATTTGGCTTTGTCTTTATCCAGGTGATGAATAATCAGCAAGATCAGTTTGTCTTACATGTTAGTTTCTTCTGGTTTTGATTAAATAGCTCACATTTTAAAAAATGATGTATTTTGGAATAGGTTAAGTAAAATAGCCAGACCTGGATGCAGGATCTACTTTATTTTTTGGGTCCTTAATTTCTTCAGTGGTAAAGATGGGAGTTGTGTGGGACAGAGGGGACCGGTGATTTTCCCCAAATTACATAATAAAGTGGCTTAGCTTGGACAACTTAGAGGTTTTTTTTTTTTTTTTTTAAACATTAGGTTTTTTATTATGTGTATGAAAGTGTGGAAGCGGAGACCTGCATTTTTCTTTATAATGGCGCTAAAATGAATCTAGCCAACATGTTTCAAAAAAGGTATTTGGTGAAAAAAATAAAAATAAAAACCCAGAGGAAATGATGTCAGAGCAAAAGTGCCATATGTTTGTTTGAGTGCCTAATGGGGATGCAGAAGGACGACTGCCAACTTCTACAGGAGGGAGTGCTTTGTATAAGAGACAGGGAGGTACATACAGCTGGACTAGAGTTTACCACATTCTTGATGTTTTAACCCTGCAGATTCTCATGCTACTGGAATAAGGTGTTTCTGAGGGCACAACTTTACGTTTCAAATGATCATTATGGAAGGACTCCATCGAAGGCTTAAACGAGTGGAAAAAGGGAAATGATGTACTGTATATCAATCCAAGTTATAGTCCAAGAATCATCTACCACACCCTTCAATGCCAAAATGAATTAAAAGTATTTTGCTGATGTTACTGGAGCTTCAACTTACAAGTGTATTTCTTTCTAAATAAATTAAAGATCATGGAGGCAAGGGGGAGCCACCCAACTCTTTTAGAAATTAGAAAAAGGAAAAAGTATCAGTGCCTGAGAAAAATGTGTCTTGCAAAAACAAACAAAAAAAAAAAGCCCAATCTGGAACCATTTTATACCTTATACTTATACCAATATGAACTTATCCTACAAATTAAGAAAAGCACACCACAATCACAATTATGGAGGCAATGCTAGAAAGCCTGTTTAGTAATAAATAGAGGTTGGAAGTTTTAAAAAGGAAAGCACACATATGTTTTGTTGATTTGTCCTTTATTTCTTAAACGGATCTGGCAGCCTATGGTTCGATTGGCCACAGTTCATCATTGAGAAAAGACAAAAGGAAATAAAATAACCCTGATGCTGCCAAGTAAAACAAATAATGTGGGAAAGTTTGAGTGAAATGGCTAGTTTGAGCACAAGGGCATTGACCTGAATCCCTAAAGGTTACATTTATTTTCAGAAATAGGCAGCTTAATGTATTTATTTTAGTACCATATAAAAATACAAATGTCATTAGTGTTGTCAACATAAAATGAAACATCAGGCCTTGCTGTAGTCACCCACTTTAAGAATGTTTATATAAGCACATTTACTAAACACATTAGATACTGTTTGTTGGCATGGTTACATCGTACGGTATATAACACCTGGTGCTGTATTTTACCAGACCCCTATCTAGTCAATGTCACATCATCACCAGGTTACACCAATCCTACAGTGTTGTGGATAAAAAAGAGTCCTTGCTCTCCTGCCCCTTGAAAGGCTACCCCGACTAGGAACCAAACTGAAATCACAGCAATTGAAACAGCGGTTAAGAGATTTGCTTGGGAATCCCAAGGTTTATGAGGTCCGTATGAAACACGCTTATGTGACTCTTCCCCCATGGGACCATCATCCAAAAACCAACAACTGTCTAGTCCACCAACACTATACCTGCGTGAAAAAGCACACAGCATTTCACCAATTAAATGAACAGTGTAGACATTATTAAATATATTTCAACCAATCCAATGAAAATCCATAAACTGGAAATTGTTTATACATGTATACTACAAAACTTATTTTAAGGAAAGACAGTGAATTTAAGAAAAGATTATGTATTCACAGTTAACATATTGAAAAACCATTTGTGTTCTTTTTTGCAGTATTTATGGTCAGCTCCCTGAGCCTAAGGCAGTTACAATTCAAACACTGCATGGTCAACTCCAAGTGCCAAGAACCTGTCTTCATCAGGCCATCCTCAGCATGACTATCTAGCTGCTGTTAAATGCTGCAACCTTGTGTTTAAAAATCATTTTTCCACTGTATATTAGCAACACCCAGTAATCTTTACTTAATCTTCATTATTATGATCCATGCTCTTTGCCAAATTTCAATCTTTGCATTCCTAAATAATTCAGCTGATTACTGCTTATTCTTTGTTAAAATATTTAAGAATTTACCTCAAAGTAAAAGAGACAGTTTTACTCCCCATAACATTCTGTGAAATATGTAACTGCCGCCCAATCGATGATAACTACTATATAAACAACTTGTGACAGGACCAAGTGCATTGCCATGGCAACTTGTCATCTTAAAGACATTAAAATAGGTCTTCAAAATAATTACAAGATGTTCTTGGTTATGATACAACAACAAGCATGATGGTTGTTCACCCAGCTATATCCTGTACTAATGCAATCCACTTTGATCCTTTTATCTCTAAATATTAAATTATTAATGAACTATTAACAGGAAATAATACAGAACACAGGCGCATTTTCTTTGATGTTGGTTACGAGGTATTGAACACTATATGGCAATACTGAAATACGACACAGCCTCAATGTAAAACAGGTCCTAAGATTTGGCTTAATAATTTTTTCTTAGTCCAATGTTAACATCCCCGTAGCTGGAAGGAACAGTTTAACACACTGGCAAGTATTCCTTAAAGTCTTGGGTGTGGCTCACACAGCTATTCCCATGTTTAAATCACTTAAAAATGCTGAATTATTAAGACCAGCTTTATGGGACTGTATTCTGTGACCTCTGTTTGTGGGATTTTAGCAGGAGTAAAGTGCATTACCAGATAATATGTTTGGTCCATAACTACTTTGAACATTACGTTGTATATAAAAAAAAGCTTTTTTCCCATATAAAAATACATCAAAACATATTATTATTATTACATACATGACACGTTATATTGAACTTATTTCATTTATGGACATAAACAAACAAGATAAACAAGTTCTCTCAAGTACGCAAAAATGACCACAGAACCTGACCTTGAAAACACGCTCTCAACAGGTAAGACCTGTCTGGCTTTTGATATTTTGAACAAAAAACTTAAACAGCTTTGCTGATCAAAAGCATCAAGAGGCAAAGTTTATTAAGCAGAAATGTAAACACTGAAGGTCCAATAATGATATATATATATATATATATATATATATATATATATATATATATATATATATATATATATATACATATTTTATATAAAATTGTACACAGTAAGTGCCTTTGTTTTAGAAAAAGCTTGTTACAAACTGCAAACAGAAATCTGGTTTTATTTATGCAAGCATGACAAAATGAACAAAAAACCCCACTTTTTTGCTTTCAAATTGTGCTAAATTATTTTACTGGTGAATGCATTCATTATATAAAGCAAATATCATATGCTCCAACATGTCATTGTGGGAAAACATATACCACAGTGGGAAATCATGTCATTCTTGCAAATAATCTGACAATACTTTAATGTTTATTCCATGAATAAACAGGCTTATTTTTATATTTTGGGCTATTTTACCACTCTTTTACTACTTATTGAGATTGCTGACAAAGTTTCTATGTATTTTTCGTTTTATTACCAAATGCTGTTAGAATATTCAGGAATGAATGTGATTTACTCTATAGTATCACATGAATCCATTTTCAAACTACCCATAGCTTGATACTATATGTTAAAAAGGTATAATGAACCATTGTTGCATTATTGTGCACATATACACTTTTGATACTAGAGTAACTGCAAATTAAGCAATTTAACAAATCTGTATAATGATATAAGGAATATAACAAATAAGGAATAAACAGTTTGGTACTGGCAAATAAAAATACTCTTGAATTTTTACCATTACATGTTTGTTCTGTGTTTTTTTAGCTAGTAAGGGATACCAGGGCACACTGAGTTTGTTTATACTTTTTGATAAAGCAGCTATACTAAATTGTTTTCTTTTGATAACCTATGCCAAAAGATTATTTTTTTCAGTGCAGCGTATTGCCAAGCCAGTGATTTTCAACTAGATTCTACTGATTTTCAATAGAAAATATGACTCCATTTCAACATGTATTCTGAGGAGACTGATTCATGACCCGTAGACAGAAGGTACAAGGAAATAGCTCAGTACCAACTGTTTTCATGTGGTGTATGTGATTCAAGATCCTTACTATGCTAGCCTAACCATCAATAATTCCAATCACAGGCCAATAACTTTAACAAAAACGTTAAGAAACACAAGAAACAGAACCAATAGAAATGGACAGCAAGAAGGTCCGTGCTGGGGAGTGGGTTAACCTGGGTGTGGATCAGCACGCTCAGTGGAAGGGAGCCAAACCCAATTAGGGCAAATGATGCTAGTTTTTTTTTTTCTTTTGACTTATGAAAGCTTCATGATATAACCATTAAATGGTACCCTGTGGCAAATAATGTTATTTTGCAACAACCCTGTTGCAATACAGTATCTAACTTGTAGTGGTAAGCAGAATTATTATTATTATTATTATTATTATTATTATTATTATTATTATTTATTTTTGTTCACAAAATAAAATGGCTGTTTATAATAACGGTTAGGCAGCAACAAACAGACCATTCTTTCAGACTGGCCCAATTCATCATAATATTATTTTAAATATTGGTAACGTATATTAATAATTAAACGAATGCAATCAGTGGCTTGTGGATACATGGCTTGCCATTACCTATCTAAATATAATCCAATGCTGACATTTAACAATACCTTCGTTGTTCTTTTTAATATCGGCTACTAACACGTTATAATTTGACTACCAATATGCCCGTAGTACCTGCATTACAGTGTTTCTTAAGTGATCAAATCGAATTTTACAATTGTTCTTTCTATGCTGCAGTGCTTTACTAAAGAGTATTTCAACAAGTGTCTATTAAAAGAGAAACGCTGAAAAACAGAAAGTATGCCTACTGGTGCTACGTCAGTCAAATCCCCCCAGCTGTATACGAATCTGTTACAGGAAGCCACCACACTCCAGACCTGTTATATTTTTGCAGTCTTGTGCCACCGCATGTTATAGAAATTCATGCAGAAGTAAATTCATACATGGTCGAGACTGTTAAAAAAAATTAAAAGCTGTATACTTTTTATTGAGGGAACTCAAGGGGAAAAAAAAAAGGATCATTAATAAAACGTGTGACTCACTGGACTAAAATTGACAGTCTTGTCCCTGCTGTTGTGTATCGCGAGAGCAAGCGTGGAGAGGCGAGATTTGAAGTTGGGAAGAAGGGAGGCAGCAGCTTGAGGGAAGGTACATTTCGTTGGAACTGTCATCATCACTCCCTCCGCGGTAGAATGTTCCAACTGCCTTGAAGTGTATTAAGAGGGGGAAAAAAAAAAAAAAAAAAAAAAAAAATTGTTTTCCAACTTGCAATGAACAGGATGCATTGTTTCAAATAGTTTTGTTCAACTTGTTTTGCACTTCTGCACATTTTCCTTTTTGACAATCCAGGATTATTATTATTATTATTTTTCTTTCCTGGAAGTACAGTACTGTATCGTCGACATCATATATATCTATAATATACATATATTAAAAAAAAAAAAAAAAAAAAAAAAAAAAAAAAAAAAAAATATTATCATATTTTTTCTGGGCGGATTTGAAGCCCTAAACTTCGGGAAAGAGGACAAACTTTTGGATATGTCATGTTTTATACCAGACAAAAATAGGTTTTTATATTGGACTTGCTTAAACACATATATATATATATATATATATATATATATATATATATATATATATATATATATATATATATATTCTGCAAAGCTGCAATACTGTACTATGTATTTATTTTATATATTCCATCAGTGTATGTACATTTTCATATTAATAATAACTGATATTGGCAAAATTACTTGTGACAGTCTTAATTTTTTGTTTCTTTGGGGATATAAGTAATGAGCTTATAGGATAATGCATTACTTTGAAACTTTTCACAACTTATAGATAACTTTGGAATAGCATATTGTTATGTCAGCTGCTACTAAATATATAATTTTCAGTTTTATAGCTCTGTTTTTTTTTTTTTTTTCTTGAATCACAGTATTGCCTTCAGATCGGGAACGTGGAAAGCTGAACTGGGCTGGGGGAGAGGACTTTTTGGAAGTAAACGCCGTTATCATCATAAAAAAAAAACAAAAAAACGGAGTAACACTTAAGAATTGAATTTGAGCAGTATGAGGTTGGGGTGTCTGCTGAGGTTTGTTCTGGGATTTGTAGCTGTTTCATCTCTCTCCGTCAAGGAAAGTGAAGGTACAGAGCGAGATAGCGAAGCTGAAAGGTACAGCGAACAGAAAGCCAGCAGGTCAAAAAGAAGAGGAGGCGGTCAAGAAGTGCTGAAGGGGTAATTTTGTCCACCAGTTATAATCGCATTAATTAAGCGCTTTGGATGTGGTTCGTTACCCCAAAAATGTACTGATAGACTAGTGCTTCAACTGCACGTATACAATTTTCCATAGTTAGGCTGGAACATACAATTTTGATCAAATTAAATGTACAAATTCCTTTGCTGTCAATTGGGCTTTATTGTGTTTATAGCATTCATTTTCTTTTATCCCAGCGAACCATTTGGAGATGTTGTTCAGCTGCCCACAAATATTATTTTCTGTGATGGGTTATCTTGGCAATTTTTCTTTAGAAAAGCGTGTACAGACCATTAATTGAAACTACACTGATCTGCGTCTTTTTGATTAAAGAAGAATGATGCATTCACATCTTTGCCATTTCCCACAGATTCATGCAAGCATAGATACAATTATATAATAACATAGCCTGGTGTATTTTATTTATGAACACATGTATTGTTATATTATTTTGAATGCACGAATGTGTCTATTTTGTCACAGTTAAAAAAACAAAACAAACAAAAAAACAAACACAAACCTTAAGTGCTTGCGGTTATTATTTTGCCCACAGTGTAAGTGACTGCATATTATAGACTTTAGGTTTCCGATGAAGGAACAGTTAAATACAGTACATGTAAAGAAAATGTCATAGTTTTAATTGGAATAAATATGATGGAAGCAAGGAGCTGCAGCATTTCTGTCGGAATGTTTTGTAATTAGAGTACTGGCACAGTTAGTTCATTCCAATCGCTCTGGAGAATAGGCTTGACAATATGAACTGAAACAAAGGGAACCTTATTGTGAAGCAGTTTAAATAATAAAACAAAACAAAACAAACAAAAAAAAATAATAATAATAAAAAAAAAAAAAAAACGAATAAAGGCACAAATACATTACCGTACGGTATAGTTTTTACAATCCTGTACCATTATACAGCATTCCTAAACAGAACGATAGCCTGTGTCAAACAATCATACGTCAAACAATCATACACAATAATAATAAACGAAAATATTTATGATAAACCGAAATTTACGTGACTGTTTGCTAGGCAACACTTGCTAGAGGGTTCCAACACATCCCATGTTTTGGGGAAGTGCGGTCCCAACTGAACTTAAGCCAGAACTCAGAATAATTACAACATTTGCTCATGTTATTTGCCCATTGGTGTGTTTCGAGGTGTATACAGTACTGGCAGTTTTACATTATGCAAGTTATCCTCAGTTCAGTTCATTTGTACATGCAAAATACACTGCTTGGAAACTATAAAAAGTAAATTGTAACATAAACATTTCTAAATTGAATTTCTACTAAATAGATTGCTTTTAAAATAAGTTTCACTAAGACAATACATTCTCTATATAACTCCACAGTGTATGTGTGTGTGTGTGTGTGTGTGTGTGTGTGTATGTATGTATATATATATATATATATATATATATATATATATATATATATATATATATATATATATATATATATATTATATAATTTTTACTAATTTTACTTTTTTTTATCAGCCATAATATCAACTATTAGACAAAATTAGCAGTAAAAAACAATGTCTATTGCTTGTCTGACACATTACTTTGACTCTCGCCGTAGGATCCCCCATATGTGACTGTGACAGCCTGTGACAGAAGTCTCTGTGCATACCCGTGGTCATGGTCGGAAGTATTAGTGTGGTTTACACTGCTGTTCTTCAGTGACTTGATAACCATTGCATTTGCCAAGGCTTTCAGAAAAGTCTGCTTTTCCTACTTGAATCAGAGCAATCTGGATATGGTGATGAAAAGAATATATGGTAGTGTGTGGAGGAAAAAGGGCCCTGTTAGTTTTTCCAAGTACAGGTGATTTAGGAAAGCATATTTTCTCTTTATGTAGGAATTCTACTGAAGTTTATGAAAATGTGCCAACACTTTAGGGTTGAGGGTTACAGAATCAGACTGCAAAATATATCAACATAGAGAATAATACCACTATCCTGGGGAAAGGCATTTATGTGAACTAGCAATACAGTGAATATAGCACAGTATTTATCTGGGTTAACTAAAAGCTGCAATGCACAAAAAAAAAAAGACTTTTCTCGTATGTCAAGTTATTTTGTTGTGCAGCCTGCTGTGCAGTTGTGTTGTGCACCCATGCTTTCCACCTTGAAACATGCCATTGCGCCACTGTGAGTTGCCATACACTTTCTATTTCATGCATCAGCAGGAAATTCTGTATGTCTAATATACCATAAAGGGCACTGCATTTTCAATACAATATCCTTTCTAGTTAAATATGGTGTTACAGCTTAGTTTGAGCTTTATCCTTGATTCTTCAGCAGTGACACAAAACCCATGTAATTAAGCATTCATTAAGCAATACACTCCCACAATTCCTGCTTCACTTCACTACCTCAGGAATGGAATGGGCATGCCGAATACAAACCATTTGTGCAAAAGCAGCACAGGGAAGTCTAGCTGTTATATAGGCAATCCTTGCAACATGTTTGTAGTTTATGCAGTGATTAGGAAGGCTTCTGTGATATAACTAGGTGGGAACCCAATTAAAAGGTGGGGCAGAATCCTAAGCTTAATTGTTGCAATATCATCAGTATTTTAGATAGACAAAACAGAGGAACAACTGGTTAAATAGACGTTGAATTATTTTAGCTGTTTTGTAGACACACAGTGCCACCTGTGGTTAATTGTTGTAACTGTCTCCTTGATTTGGATTTAAATGTTCAAGATATAGGGAAGCAGTAGATATTAAAAAATATCTAGCTGTTTGTGCTGGCTTCAAGACATGGTAAATCTTCAAAGTGGATGAAATGCTGTACAAATGCTTTTCCTGAGGTGCAATAAGGAAAAAAAAAAAAAAAAAAAAAACATCACACACAACCGATAAGAGATTACAAACAGAACACCACGCAACACAAAAATGATATTGCTTTAGAGTCAGCAGAAAACTGAAAACAGTAAACTATTTAATCCAGCATTATACACTATAGTAAAAAACTAAATTGACACCTGTTTTTACAGTCCATTAAAACCAAGCACAAATAAGGATGTCCTTTTTTATACAAGTTACTGACAACAGCTGCCTGTCTCAAACTGAGTCTGATTGGTGCTGGCGTAATTCAAATCTCACTGGAGGCTTAGGCTATAGTATAATTTCCATTTTACAGACTGCTTTTACAAGAAAATAACACTTGTCTTTTTAGTGAGATTGCCTGTAATGTACAACTGTCCCAGACTGTGAGAATGCCAGTAGCTGAGCCTGAACTGAATAACTTACAATTAAAACAAATCTTTTTATATAATTATGCAAGTTATTTGAGTCTGTGTTGTCTCAGCTTTCCTTTTTAACATACTACTGCTGCAAGTAGTAACAGGAACATGTCTCTTTGGCTTTCAAAATGAAGTAGAAAGGTGTTTTAAAGGTGGAATAGAAACAAACTGGACTGTCAACTGTGCCTTTTTCCTTATAAAGTAGAGTGCACTCACGATGGAAGAATGTGGTAAAGAGACACCAAGGAATTGGAATTTAATGTACAGTTGAACATGCTTTTGTGCATTGGAATTGCAGTGTCATTTATGTTTGCTGGAGTGAAAATCATTACCTCCAGTAAACTAAACAGAATTGTTGGAAACAAAAAAAAATAGAAATGAAAGAAAATGAAATGTGCCTATTGTTCCTAATCCAACTCAGGTTAAATGTAATTTGGCCACTCGTTCCCAACCCCTAGGGGACCATTCAAAATAGCTCAGCTGGTTGCAGGTATGTTTTAAACAGAGGTAATGTTTAAAATACCCTGTTTATATTGATAGTGAAAAAGTCCTGCACTGTACAGTAAATGTTTGATTTTTGTGCAGTAATGGATTGGCTATGTGGACTACCATTATTAGATAGTATACATTACTTTAAACACATTTTGCTTCCATTGATAACCTTTACATTTGCTGTGTATCAGGGCATCCTAAGAAACTGAGCAAATATGGTAGTTTTTGTGCTCATTGCAACATCCTACCTTATACACTGACAGGTGTCAATTCCACTGTGTATATGATAGTTATGGGGCTTTTTTGTTTTGTAATTGTGGACCCATGTGGGAGACCACCAGCACTGGCCCAGTAGCTAAGGCCAGCGTTTGTCCCGAGTCATGAGTGGGAATCTCCCAGTGCCTGGATAAAAAGGCTTAGGAGTTGTATGGTCTTTCCTGACTGGTGTGAGAATATTTCTAACCTCCTTCACTCTCCCTCTTTATTCAGGTTTATTGTCCTGTGCTAGCTGTCGTTCATCTGTGCATTCATTACATATTTGTGTTTAACATGCTGTATATCTAGAGAACCGCTTTTCTTACTGTGGTGACACTTGCTAAGGCTATTGAGGGTATTATAATGTGGGGGTTAACGTGGACTGTTGTATATTGTATTTCTGTGTTGCTTAAGAGTACTGTATGATTAAATATGGCACCTGTCTGCCGTATAGCTCGAACAAAAGAATACCCAGCAACACAAGCGTGATGTTGTATAAGATTCCTTCATTTTCTTTTCCAGACCGAATGTTTGTGGATCACGTTTCAATGCATACTGCTGCCCAGGATGGAAGACTCTGTCTGGTGGAAACCAGTGCATTGTCCGTAAGTGCAATCCGAAGTTGCTTCAAAGCCAAAAGCTGTGAGACCAGACACTGGTTCAAGGTCCCACTAGTCCACGGCTGACACACTTTGCCTGTAAGGAAGAGTAATCTTACATTGTCTGAGTCAAGAAGATTATTTGGCTATGAAAGTATTGTCTGGGATCCAGAGAATAGGAGTTCCTTTAGTTAGCCCTTGCAACCGTAACCTTAGTGACTAAGTAAAAGTGGTGGGTGGAGTTAGAGTTCATTTTAAGAACATAAATATAAGTGTGTGTGTGTGTGTGTGTGTGTGTGTGTGTGTGTGTGTGTGTGTGTGTGTGTGTTTTGTTTTATGGATGTACTCTATTACATTTTGCAGCGATTTGCCGAAGCTCTTGTGGAGATGGATTTTGCTCCAGGCCAAATATGTGCACCTGCCCAAGTGGTCAAATTGCACCCTCTTGTGTTTCCAAATCAGGTTAGTTAACCATTGTATTTTACCAAACAGTGCATAATGACCTAACTGTTTATTATCTAGCATAGGGAATACATGTCCCTGGTGAAGAGATTAGTTGAGTTGTATGTAGGTTGCAATTTAGAGTTTTACTTATATCTGGAGAACCATTAATATGACTATGATGAAACTCGGTTTGGACATTCTTGAGCAGAAACTTTTGAGTATATCCAGAATTTGGGGATAGCTGAAGGAACCTGCCAGTAAGTATGTAAATTTACATTACATGCAACCATGTTGTGTATGATGAATTACTAACATTCGTATAGTTTACGGGAGTGTTAATAATGGATGCTATAAACAATGACTATAAAGGATTCTAAAACTTTATTTTAAATACCTGTATTACACTATTACATTACATTTTATCACATACATTTGGTTGGCAAATGTGTGATATAGTCAAGTGAAATAGCTGTTTGAGATGTGGCATGGCAATGTTTCCACTAGCTACATTCTTTGGCATTACTATTTGGTTACTTGGAACTGTATTTTTGTAGAAGCACTACCAGTAGGTAAACATAACAGTTTTTGTTTTTGTATCTGTCTGGAAAGGTTATATTGAGGATTAGTGTCTAGGCCAGGCAAAGCAGCAATAGCATTTAAAGAATCTGCTAAGTTAATATCCTCTGTGTTCATGTGTCATTCTTACATTTTTATATACATTGAAGGTTTCAGTCTATGTCATGGTAACCTACTTATTTATGGGTTCTGGCTTAATAAACGCTAAATTTTAGTAATCCTTGCATGTTTATGTACAAGAAGTTATTAAACATCCATGTACTGTGGCTACAGGCTACGGGATGTTTACTGATATTGCTGGACAGATGTTTCAGTTGCATGCATTAATTCAAGCTACTCAGCAAACACTTCCCACTAGCAATTATTGTATCCCGTGGGTGCGGTGTGCCACAGAAGAGTTTTAAAAAGTTGTTGCTTGTTATAGGAAGCCTCAGGAGACACATTAGGGCGGTGACAGGGAAAAGTGTGCCGTAATTATTTCAGATTGTTTTAAAATAGGCAGCTTAAAAGAAAGAACATGGCGGAGGTTATTGTGTACGTCTTCCTTAAGAACATGGTTTAAATGGCTTCTCTGTTGATGTGAGATGTGAAATTAGCTTTTGGCAGGACTCAGTCTAATTGAAATCAGTTTGTGGTTTTAAGTTCCTACCCTGCTTGACAGATGATATCATTTCCCGTGCCTTGCCTAATCCCTTCTGTTTTTGTTAAACAGCACATAACTGTATCATACTTTTTACTTTCTTTGAGATTCATTTGTGAGGATCTGTATCTACTGTAACTTCACTTTTGCAAAACAAATTACCATGTTATATGCATGAGCTAGATAATAATATCATAAACACTACTGTCCCCACTCTGGAGATATGCATGGATTATTGGAGATAGAAATGCATACATACTTGCAAATATCTAAAGAACCACTTGTCAAATTGTAATGAACCTAAGGACCTTCTTAGGACAAATTATTGAGAGCATCATAATGTTGACTTTTGATCAATTCCAACACATCATTGATAAAAATTGCAATGAACACTATTCTGTTAAAATTAGCTTCTCACAGTGGCAACAAATGACTTAAATTGAAGTAACTGTTAGTCAATTGGCTTCAAATGAAAGCAGCTGAGGAATTGAGCAATCGCTGCAATTAAAATATCAATTCCTTTTCCTTTCGAAGGATTTTTAAAAGGAAATGGAATAGAAATTCAAAAACAGGAACTTACCCCCCTTTATACAACCTTGGTGGGAGATAAATGTCATGATATGTTTGTGTTATGTGAAAATGTAAGCATGTAGTAATTGGTACTGTGGTAAATGTTTAATTTGTGTTAACAATACTGTTAAGCCCCTTTCACACTGGCACTCCTACCTGAGTTAAACATACAATAAAATAGAATGCACTGGTATATACAATAGTGCCTTTCTGTCAAGCTAAAAATAGCAGGGATGAAAACAGATACTCGTGGGGTTAGCAGGAAAATCAATCAACTGCCTAATTAAAAATATAAGCCTTACTTTTGCACCACAGCATATTCTTGGTTTTGTTCAAGTGAATTTTTGTGTAGCTGCTAACTAGGAGTTGAGTGTGAAAAATGAAGAGCAACAGCCTCCCCAGACTGTGTTTTGATTTAAGGTATATGAATATAGAACTATCATCATAATACTAGAATGGTCATATATAGACCTGGATAATTGATCAAGAACGGAGAAGGTGCTATGCACCACTGTGATAAAAGTAAATGCTTTTCACCTTTCACATGTTAACCTAGAGTATGGTGTTTTGTATGTTCTGTTTTTGTAGTTCAACACTGCAACATTAGATGCATGAATGGGGGATCATGTGCAGAAGACCAGTGTTTGTGTCAGAAGGGTTACACTGGGAATCACTGTGGTCAGCGTAAGTACCGTATTCTCTTTTGGTTTACCTCTATTAACCACTGATCTTTTCATGTAAAATAATGGTGAAATAACTGGCTCCATTTACCTTAAGATGTCAGTAGAATGTTCCAGGAGTCTTATTGTGTTCTGCTTCACATGGTTACAATCACGACCTTATACAATAGCTTTCAATTATAGTAAATAATTTCGAATAATGGAATTTTTTACCTTTTTAAATAATTTAAAATACATGTATCTTTTACCTCTTCTAGCTGTCTGTGAAAGTGGATGTGTAAATGGAGGGAGATGTGTTGGACCAAACCGATGTGCCTGCACATATGGGTTTACCGGAGCACAGTGTGAACGAGGTATTGCTAACTCTCATGTTATAATATGCATTCAGGTATTACAGAAAAGCTGGGATCAATCGCCCTGGGCTAGTGGTAGATGCTATTACCAGGGTGTTGCCTGAACTGCTACTCTCTTGTTGTATGAGGAAGATCAATATTAAAGTATAATCTTGTCACCAGTGTAGTATTTCAGTGTATTTATTTTTTACAATCAGCTGTTCAGATGGAAATTTACAAGACTAGATTAGGTTTCCTAGCTAGCCTTGACAGGTTCCCTAACAAGGCATGACAGTCTTTAAGTCACGGGTAGAAATTTGGCATCTAAATAGCGGTCTGAAAAAAACACATGTTGTTTTCAAAAGATGCGTTTCTACAGCTGTTTTGGTTGGGAGATTGCAATGCTTTAAAATACATCTTTTATTCAAACCCATATCTCATTCTAAGCGGTCTGAATCAAAGTGATGTTCTACATGCAAGGCAAAAAGTGCCTTGTTATAGTTTACCTAATTGCATGCAGGTCGCAGAAACGTGCTGATGTTTAAAAAAATTACACTCACCAAATCTTGCAACGGCATGATTCTAAGTGACGTTTTGCTATAGGAACACTAAACTACAACAATAAAATGGGCCACACAAGAAAATATCAGTAATGAGTTTGTTATAAAAAAATCTGCATGCGTTGCTCTGACAGCATTAATTGGAAAATAGAAGAACTTCAAGCCACTCCTGAGGTGGCGTGCCAGGGAAGGGGAGCAGACAGGAGAACATGCCAAGCCAACCTCTTGAAATATAAAAAATGGGGAATTATTTCTTTTTGTTTTCACATCTGTTTCCAACTTTATTCTGGAATCTGTTTCTGAAATTATTGATAATTAGATGTTCGTTTTCATTTCATTTGAGCCTTTTCTTTGTTGCTTATTCATTTATTTGCAAACGGAACCACGAGATTTTGGGGACAAATCTAAACAAGAGATGCTTGAAAAACAAGCTGTTAAGGAAGGTTTTAAAATATGTCTTACCTCACATTACTGCATCGTGCTGTATATATTTGTTGCTCTTCGAAATGTTGACTCAGACCCCAGCTCTATTACCTGTAAGTGGCTCTTCTGGTTAAAGCACTACCATGTGGAGAATAGGGTGAGTCATTCTAATTTGAATCCCAATCTCACTTAGTTGCCAAATTTCCCATTTCAAATTGGGGAGAAATTAAATAAAGTTAAATTAATTTGACAATAAAATAAAATTAAAAAAAAAAAAAAAAAAAAAGCAGCAAAACCATTTTGAACTTGGAACTATGTACAGTACAAGTGACCTGAAACAGCATTGACACTATTGTTGACATTTTCAATTAGTAGTTTTAATTTTTGAAAAGAATCTCAGGAATTTAAAGAAATGCTTTCAGGCACAAAGACATGCAAATACATCAGGACAAGGAAGGCATTTAATAGTCTCTGCAGTATTCGAAACCCGGGGTCCCAACCATTTAAATCAACGTATTGTGTTTGTAATAACCATGACTGATATCCACGAGCGGACAGGTCACCTGTTATTCTGTATCTTATCAAGAACAGAGTTGGATTATACAGAGTAGCACACACTAACAGAACAGAAGCAGAAAATGAGTGCTAACTAGCAGGGACTGCAGGCATTCATCAAATCAAGCATTTTCTTTTTAGAAACCCAATTACTTTTGCTCTACTTGGCTAAGAGAATTCCAGTTCTGCACCTTTCCATGTCACTAACTTCACAAGAAGAAACTAAACGACAGCAACTTTAATGAGACCATTTCGAAATTGTCAGTGAGAGAATGTCTTAGTTCTTCAGTCCTCATGTTGCCACTGTTCCTTTGTGCTCCTTTAAGTACATTTTGATTTAGTTTGCAGTTAATTGTTTGCTCATGAAACCAGTAAAATATCAAATTATTTAAAAAGTATGTGATTTAAAGCGAGTGATTATAGTTTGTCTTGATTATTGAATGCCATCAAATTCTTGGAACATGTATACGATTTTTACCAGGTAGAAACAAATATTAAACATCTTGGAACGTTTTTGCCAGTGTTTAAGCTTTCCTGATTTTATGGTTGATGCATCATATGGTACATTTACATTTACTTGCAAGGAAGCATTTACTGGAATGAAATACATAACTGTTTAATTGTATCCATCTAGGAAAATATGTACTGTACCAGTTCGACCGATAAGGTTCAAGATTTGAAAGGGTACTCCAGTTCAGTAAATGGTTTGCAATGGTTCTGGTTCTTACTGTATTTAATCACATGCCATGAAAGAAAAGTATGCTTGTGAAATGGGAACATTCTAAGAGATGGATTCGGACCAAACCCTTTCTGATCCAAATGAAAATGGCACAGGCTGACATTGTTACTGTAAAAACTGTTATTAAATTAAACCCTACCTCTCATTGCCAATTTTTTACTTTGTAGTGCTTTTCTTATTTGCACTTTTAAAAATGAAACCATTGCTTGGTTTCAGGTTTGAATTTGTGCTTTCACCCAGATATATATTAGGGAAATAAATGGGGAAACTAGTATTTAGTTTGGTCCCATGAAAAGTCACTTGGATATCAAGACCTCTTTTGATTTTCTCAGAAAGGCGTTTGCCTGTACAGATAGATCAAATAGATCAACGTCAAGACGCTGATATGACCAAAAACAAAATGACCAAGGTTGTGAGACTGTTAAGCAGCAGGCATGCATGTAACTGCTCAGAGCCTGGGGTGTTAGAGTAGAGTGTCTCCTTATAAAATCTTCAGTACAAATACATGACTTCTTCCGCTGTCTTTTTGGTCTACTCTGTATCAGACAGCTCATTTATATCTTTATTTTGTTCAGTGGTTTCCTTTAGCAGACAGTTATGTGAAATCAAAAACTTCCTATCTCATTTCCTGAGTGGCTAGGATAAGTGAGAGCTTGTAGTGGATTCTGGCATTGCACAAGACATGCCAGTGGAGGAGAGGGCCATAATTGCTTAGATTGTGGCCTAGTTCATTGCTCTGAACACTGCACAGTCTAAATTGACCTTTTTATGTGGTTCCTTGGGTAGCCAGAGAGACAAACATGCCAGCAATAAATGTCATTACTTTTAATTGTACACAAGATAAACCAGGGCTTCCTGATGCTGAATTAGGAATGATTTGCGCGTTAAAAAATACACAGTTAGGTTTGTTTTAATGATCCGAACAATGCAAAGTAATAATACCAGGTCCCAACATGCTCCACTGTGAACCTCTTACCTGTGATTTATTGTAACATGATTAGTGTACAGTAGAGTTAAACTGTAAGACACTACTCTTTAGATATCCACCGTAAAATAAACCAACAGTACCTTCCGATGGAATAAGTCAGCACTGCATACCTGTTGTTTTTTCCCCTCTTTGTTTGTAGTCACATTATAGCCCATGTGGGTGTGTAATATTGAATGCGGTTAGTACTCTAAATAGGCATTTGGGAATTGAAAAAATAAATATCTGTATGTATGCGTTGGGTGCAGTACATTCTCTCACTCTTAAGCACTGAATATAGAAAGAGGTTTTAAGGGTGGTGCTACTTGGTCAGTCTCCAAGGAAAGTGACTAACAATTGACCTAATGTACAGAACACATTAATTGTATATTCCCTTGACTAAAGCCTGTGGTTTTGTAATGTGGTAGAGCTTGCATAAAAACCCCAAAACAAAACAAAACTAAAAAAACAGAACATCTTCCAGGAGATTTAACTGTTCTCAGTGTTTCCTTTTCTTGAGTGCATTCAATAAGAAAATACGTAAGACATTTCACATTCCAGCTGGTGACTTCCTGTTTGAGTCGTATCCTATCAGGAGATTTCTTTACTGGTCCTTGCCATAGCTGTCAAACTAGGAATGTTACAGATTTGAAATGATGGATCTACAAACTACTTTCTTTCTCTTACATTATCCAAACTGAAGCTGTAGTACATTCACTATTTGTAATACAGCTTGCTTCAAAAGACCAGCTGTTACCTATAACTGCTTTGTAAAGCACCCTAACTATCCTACTGTGCATTTGATTTATTCGGTAGTGAGGCCTATGAATTTAGCTGGTACCAGAGAATTTAATTGAGACACTTTGGAACTGAGTTCCAGAAAAACCTTAATGATGATTCTCTTGCTCAATTCACAAGCTTAATTCATAGTTGGTACTGGACATCGCTTTCAGCAAGCTTCCACTTCCTTTGTAAACACTTTCTGAGTACACTGACATTCTTGGTTGTCCTGCAAATCAGAAGTTGCAACACACTGTCTAGCTTGGCTGCAATCCACCACATTGAGTTCCGTTCCACTAGAAAGTTTATACTATATATACACAGCTGTCACTATCAAATGTGTGGTATGTTACTTCTTCCATGTTTGTTGAGTCAGTTGTGTATGCACAGTACTTAGTAAAAAGGGTGTACATATTTCCAGCACTGTAAATGAAAGCAATGTTAAGGGTATGAAATACATTGAAACAGTATGTGAGTTTTGTAAGTCGCTTTGATGTTCAAAGTTAGTACTCAATGTGTTGAGCAATTGACGAGATAATCTGTTTTGCTTGGTTTTGTCAAAGGAATCTGAGCAACACTTTCAAATCATTTTGTGCATATTTTGTGCCGTGAGGTCTTAGGAAGTTCAATGGTTACTCATTATATTATTCACTTCAGTTTCTCATTGTAAGTCTCCAGTTGTGCATTACTAAACTGAAGCTGAAATATTGTGATTACAGCTAATGCAAATAGAAAAGACTGTGGTTTCAGAAATTTACCAGTGGATTACCTTCACAAATGCATGGGTGTGTTAAGAGCAATGACTGCTTGGCATTGCTCTGTTAGAAGAACTATGTCAGTTCAGTCAAGACTTTCTTTTAAAATTACTCTTGGTCATTTGAAACTAAAATATAAATACTTCATGGATATTACCTGAGTAGCAAAGATAGAGTAGCCAACAGAAGGATTTATAAATCATAGTGTTAGTGGTAACAGCTTCACACGTAGCACAGTATATTGTAATAATCTTGCTTTGATGTTACCAAAATGTTTTTTTTTCTGGATCCATTTTTTTCCTCCCATATTTACCATAATCAATGAGCACATTAAAGACAAAACAAAGCTATTTAGAGCAAAACTCGATGGGGTTCAAGCCAATTAACATTGTTGGATCTAAATGGGCCCATTTTTAACCAAAATTATGAAACTAAAACATTTAACAAAGCATATGGGTCTTTAATGTATTTCTCTGTATATGTAAGATACCAGGGACAGTGTTACTTTTTAGATAATTCGATCTGTTGCCATTTTAACAATAGCATATACTCCCGAATGTGCAAAACAAAGATGTTTTTGTATTCTTCTAGGGTGTGAATGTAGAGTATTGCATGTGGGCATTGCAGAGACAATAGTTTCCAGATGATGACGACTCTGAAGGTCCCAGAGCACTGGAGTGACACAGCTGTTGCAGAGATGTAGGACATTCTGTATTCAGAGAGCGTGATAAAAAAACAAAAAACAAAACAAAACAAAAAAGGTTTTCTAGGTTGCTTAATGGAGGATGTACTGGGTTTCTCTTCTGAACTGGAGGTACATTCTGGAAATGTTTGGCATACATGTTTTGCTAAAGCATTAACAGTCCTTTCTAATCGTAGTTGATGTTATCTGAAAGAAAAAAAAACTTACAACATTCTACACGATGGAAATATTAATTCTTTGTTTTTCACAATTTTTTACTTTTCACTAGACACTAAAAAAAGACCCCCCCATAGAGTTTTATTTGTTCATGGTACATATTATAGTAACAACTTACAGAAAATGCCCTTGGGATGTAATACCAGTGTGCTAACCCAAATAAATCAAGAACAGAACCATTAGGATGGCCGCAAGTGTGTATCTGTTTGTTCTTTTGTGATACCATTGGTATGTCAAAACATGAAAGTATTATTTAACCTTTTCATTTACATCTATCATCAGTTGAAATTGAATCTGTTTGACGTGAACAGGAAAATATATCACATTTGAATATTATAGTATAAGATAATCACTATGAAGTATTTCATATAGTAATAGATTATATAGTGTGTTTCAAGACAAAATCGAAACGCCGTTTTCCTACAGTGCTAATAGGTATAGCATTGAGGATTTCTCAACGTGGCACATTTTCTTTTTTTATTAAGTTAGTGCCTGAATTCAGCTGGAGCCAATGTGTCTCTTAAATGAAAATTCATCTGAATTAAAATGAGCACAAGCTGCTAGATAATGACCCTTGCTTGACAGTAAATGTATGCCCAGTCCTGCTTAGTATTTTCTGACTGGAAAAATACTTAAAATGTGCTTTAAGGGATGACCTGATTACTTTCTGTACGAACACAAAAAGTTTGCCAAATACAAAAAAATGTATACATGCGCTGTGTGAAAGTCCCCATAAACCAGGCATCAATAAAAACTGTAGGTGATATGTAAGCAAGTTATGGTGATAAAATTAGAGCCTTTTTAAATGCCTTTACTCTGTTGCTTACAGGGACCATTGTATTCATATGCAGACAAATGTGGAAGCAATTTTTGTATTTGGGTTGCTGCCATACATAATTGGGAGCAGTTGATTTAAATCCTAGTTTCTATTTACTTGAAAGCATGTTAAACGCATCTACTAGTGGGTCTTTTTAAAGGACCTTACTTCCATTGTCTCAGTTGCTATTTTAATGACATACAGTATACATGGTATAGAACAGCAAATTTCCTTTTTATGGTAAGCGGAATTTTACCATAAAAAGTCAATTATCTTAGTGCAATTGTTCTGGTTGTTAAATTATATTCCTACATTTAATAACAATCCCTATACATAAACTGTAGTAAAGGTTCTTTCGTTTTCAACAGCTGGTCGACCTCCTGTGATATATTTAACAAGGGTATTTTTTAATTGGCTCACTTTATTTTCTTCTGTCTGAACTGATTTTTCTAAATGTATTCTGAAATATATTTTGTTATTTAGTCTTGTGCTCAAGAAGTGATCAAGGAGAGTTTAAATAGCATCCTTGCATCTGTCAGATTGATCTATTGTTTTCAGTAAAGCATGCCATGCAGCAGACAGCACATATACAGTAGCACGGTACAACTTGTCTCCTTGTGAAGGGACCTGGAATCTGTAGTGGTGTTTAAATAGGCTACCTCTCTTATGACCTTAGCGATTACCAGGTGCTTCTTCTAATGATATAAAAATAGGTTGCAGAATGTAAGCCATGGCTTTTACTTAAAATGAGTGTTTGTTGTTTGATATTATCAGATTTATAAAAATTCCACTGCGGTTAAACGACACTGAAACTGTGGTTACATCATCAGTAACCATGGTAAAGTAAGGTCTGTGTTTGTACATTTTGTTGAGTGGCAGTATCAAGGTTTTAACAAAAAAAAAAAAAAAAAAAATGCTATGCTAATGGAAAGTAAATGGGGAAAACACAGTTAAATGCTAAACTAAACTAAACTTACTAAACTTAACATGGTTAGATACAGTATAACTACTGGTACATTTTACTTTTCAGATTACAGGACTGGACCGTGCTTCTCTTCTGTAAGCAACCAGATGTGCCAAGGGCAGCTGAGTGGCATTGTGTGCACCAAAACACTGTGCTGCGCGACAGTTGGGCGGGCATGGGGGCACCCCTGTGAGATGTGTCCAGCCCAGCCCCATCCCTGTCGCCGGGGATTCATTCCGAACATCCGAACAGGAGCCTGTCAAGGTAGGCTGGCAGCGAGTTCACAACCTGGGCTGCTGAAATGTAACAGGGGATTAATCTTAATTGAGTTTAATTGCTTTTGGTCTACTTGTCCACAGGAATTCTGTGATACATTGTCAGGTATCTTAATTCCCAATTCGTTGAGTTGGCGATGCTTAAGCATGTAATAAACCATATTTAAAAGAAAGTTTCAGTGCCAAAATTCAATTTTTTTTTTTTTGCCAGCAATCACAAATGCGAATCATTGATGTTATTGTTTCAAAAGTATTAAACTATGGGAAGAAAACAGCCTAACAGTTGTATAATATTGTGTCAGTTGTAAAATCTAGGCTCTTGAGAAGTGCACTAAGAAAATATTTGTTGAATTTATGAGGCCATTTTGAGATATTTTATTCCACTGCAAGTGTCAAGTATAAAAATATGGAAGACTAGGCCCTGGTTTTATATGTATTATCTATTATCTATATGCATTATATATATATATATAGTCTATAAAGAGCCAATTTACTGAAACAAGATGACAAATGCCTGTCCTGACTTGAAAACTCGATCATATTATTGAGTAAAACTAAATTTATCTTCTAGTTAGTAAACAAAAATTTCAAAGTATTGGCTGTTCTGTGAACGTGGCACATTTGTTACGCTGATACAGTAAATCAGATTACTGATAATTCCAATATTTCCATGGAGATTAGGTCTCTTCTAATACACAGGGGTTTGAGGTTTAAAAAGTCTTTGGCTAGCCAGTCTGGTATTGATGACTAGTGCTTCATTTCACGCGGAGCCTTTTTTCAATGTCTCTTTGAAGCATTTGACTTATAAATTCCTTTAGTTTGCTGTAAATGGTGTGTATGACGTTATCCAGCTTGCCTAGACGATTTCAAGGCTCAGATGACATGCATGGTTCACCCCCCCCCATCTGCAGTCTTTTCTATTTTAAAGATCCCAATAGAACAGAATTCTACTGTTATTCAGCAAGTAAGATTGGGAAAAGTCTGGGGTGCTCCACTGAATTTTAACAAGCGAGACCTGAGGTTCCTATGATTTTTTTCAGATTTTGTAATATCTCCTAAACAATAGTCTCACCACCCTGGGTCTTAACTAAGAGGTCCTCCCAGATGTGGATTATGGCTTTTCCAAGTGTGTTTGGAAAGCCTTTCAGCTGCATTTGGCTTTTATTCTAATTCTTCCAGCTGTATAAATTCTTTTATTGTCTGGCTGTCTGTAGGAAACAGGGGAAAGTTAGCAGGGGTAGCTATGCACTATCCAGCCCTGGGTTTCTTTCTCAGAATTACGATTTACAGTTTTAAGGGCTGTAAACATGACACATCGCTGCATTTATTTTTTATCCCCATCATCCCCTGGCTTGGTCTATTTATTAAGTTGTGTCAAGCCAAAGGCCTCCCATTATGGCTCTAATTATTACTTGTTTTAATTTGATGTACCTCTCAGTGTGTCCTGCTGTATTTTTATCTCAAGACTTGGTATGCATGTCCTACTAACAGAGACTAGTTATGAGAATCGAAATACAGTACTACTTTAGATGCACACTAAAACTGCAGTGTACTTCAGTCCTTGTTGCTTCCATAGTGATATATGTTAAATATATTTTTGAATTGGATGAGTGATGATACTTGAAACTAGTATAATAGAAATACTACTGGTCTATGAAGTATTTTTTGTACAATATGAAAAGGAATTGATTGTGTACTCACCTGTAGACTACTTCGAACTCCTCAAAAGCATTTTACAATACTGTTTTGTACAAATCTAAAACCCTAATGGAAAAACAGGTTGTTTTTGCAGAATATTCTATAATAACACAATCAAGGTCAGCAAGGTTTTCTGTATGCATTGCACATTGTACAAACCAGAACAATCAGAAGAACGTGCCAGATCTGTTAACGACCATTTCCCATTACTGAACATAATTCTTTGGCATCAGGGGAATACGGCAGTAATCTCAAAGTAAAATCTCAGACTGATTTCTGGTTTATTGGTTATACCTTAAAAGAATAGCTACATTATTTGAAACTAAAAATAATAGTGCACTGGGGTTTAAGATCTGTCCTCTAAATCACTGCAGGAAGAGCGATAAAAAAAACAAACAACATAACAACAAGTGCTCTGGCTTTTCTGTTCCATACCACGTCATGGATCGTTATTGCTGTGCTACCTGTTTGACAATGTGGACAATAATCCTGACACTATCAGTGCACCCCGCTACTTACTCTACAACAGCTAGCCTCGCACCCACTGTGTTAGTAAACTGGGGTTCAATATGGAGTTGCTAATCTGCAGATATATTTCCTTTTGAAATGCATGGTTTATACATCCAGAACGGATACATTGCAGCAGATGCCCATGTGTTAAATATGGTCATCTGCTTATCAGAAACATTCAATCTCTTTAAAAGTTATGGAACAGTACAGGCAAGCCACATGGTAGATTCTTTGGTAAATAACTTTAACAGCTGTATTTATCCTATTCATACTGGTTTTATACTGTTCCCATATGAAAGCTATATTATTCCAACGAAGAGTGCTTTCTTAGAGAACAAATGAAATGTGATTTTTTTTTTGTTTGTTGATAGATGTAGATGAATGCCAGGCCATTCCAGGGCTCTGTCAAGGAGGAAATTGTATTAACACTGTGGGATCCTTTGAGTGCAAATGCCCAGCCGGACACAGATTTAACGAAGTAACACAAAAATGTGAAGGTAAGAACTTAATGTGAATTGCATCTGGAAAGGAAGGAAAAGCATCCCAGAGCCACATATTAAAAACATTATCCTGCCTGTTTAAACAAAACCTCACAACAGGTTTTCACTTTTATATTTGCTGTTAGTTATCCTATCTCAAATAAACTCAATATTTAACGTATTCATTTCAGGTCATTTTCCTGGCAAATTTGTCCAAGGTCATTTTATACAACAAAAAAATATATATGTTTGCAATTATCTGTACCACATTATATATATTTTCAAGATCCATATAAAACCACCTTTAATCATCGGGTAAAATAAGATATAATACTAACTGCAATGCTTCTATGGAAGAATTTAACAATGAGGTTGTAAAATGCACTTGATAATGAGAGTTATGCGTAAAGAGAAAACTGTGAAGGCCTACAATTTTTACAAGGCTACATCTCTTTCAGTTTCTTACAATATGTATTATTCTGTGTAGCTTTTATTTCCTGTAGCTATAGCTAATTATAATGTTCTTTTTTCTTACATTTTGTAGATTTAGTTTTTTCTTGGGAAAATGACCCAAATAGACAGCTATTGTACAGTTTAAAAACCTTTAGCTTATTTTAATTATAGTTCTTTTAAGTTACTATGCTGTTCTAGCAGGCTCTGCACGTGCTCTCTTTCCTTGGCTGTAGATGGTAAAACTGGCACTCGTTCTTGCCCTGAGGGAATACAAGGAGACAAGGAAGTATGTTGGTGTCTGAGTAGTGTTAGAGTTCAGTGCTTGACTGCAGATGCTGTTGCATGAGTGAATGGACTGATCAAATAACACTGGAAAAGGGATTTTAAAGCATCGCTTAGCACTTCTGAGATATCTGGTTTGGTTTAATATTTTAAGCCATTTAAAATGTTAGCATTATTATAAGAACATTTTTGGCTTTAAAATAACAAGGGCTGCACAAAAATCTAGCCTCAGCAACTTTTTTCTTTATGTATTTAAATAAAGAAAAGATTTATTCTAGTATTGGCTTATTAACAAAGCTGTGTGATGACTTCCAGACAGGCCACATTGTTGGAGGGTTTAATTTGAACTGTAAGAAAAATACATATTTACGTTAATAATTAGCAGAATTTGGTCCATGTAGCATTTTTCCCAGTAAACAATTTTCAGTTCCAAAGAAACCCTACTAAAATATAATTAAAACATGCTGACACAATTCTTGAAGCAAACAAATATTTGACTGTATTGGTCTGTGAGTAAGTAACCTTCATTCGAGATGATGTTATGTTATCTATGTTAACTTTAGGGGGCGTGAGCCAGGGCTTCGCCCTTCCTAATTTCACCTGCCTATCGCCATTGACTAATTTCACCTGTCCCTCATCGACTCCTTATTTAAACCCAGTCACAGCTCAGCTTTTTTTCTTGCATTTTGCTTTTTCACTCCTCCTCCTCACTTTGTGCCGCATGCCTCTGTGTTCGTCCCCTCTGGGGGGGATAGCTAGTCTCACTTCCCCGACCTGGAGTTCCAGTAACTCTGCAGGTTCTTTGTGTGGTCAGAGGGGACCACCGGCCACACTATTCTTTCGCATCTTATGCATTATATCTTGCCTCAAGGTAGAAGGCTCTGTCTTACTTCCTTCTTTATCCTCCTGGGACGTGGCCCTCATACTCTTAGTGCTCGAGTCCTATAACTAACAATTATTTGTGTTCTTTCAGATTCTCTTTTTTTCCTTATGTCAAGGCTCCATATGAGCTGTTCCATCCTCTGTAGGTCTAACCCGGTTGGTAACTGGGACCCTGGGTTGGTAACGACTCTTCTAGAAGGCAGAGGACTCTGTGTTTTCAGGGCTGTTAGGGCTAGTCTCGACTCCATAGGGAAGCATCTCTCGGTTGGAGACCTGCCCGTCCTTTTCCCTCTACCTTGTCTAGAGGCCAAACCTCCAATCCTGACTTGCAAAAAACACTCCCTTCCTCTTGCAGCTCTGGTTCCCGTCCCGTGAAATATATATATATATATATATATATATATATATATATATATATATATATATATATATATATATATATATATATATAATTATTTATACTTATATATATATTAATTAGCAGACTTTTGTAAAACATTGATGAACAAAAGTGTTTCTGGCTAATGTTCAATGTCTTACAACTACGAAAGGAAGAAATACAAGGTTCTGCAAGTGAAGTGTTCCAACACAAAGGGAAGTTACTTCTGCAAGTGTCCTCAAGGCTATTATACACCCCCTGATGGCTCAAGATGTATAGGTAAGAAATATTATTTATATTCTATAATATTAGACATGCTTAGCTGTCTGTTCCTGCAAAAACTGGACTTGCCCAAGGCTGACTGTTGGCAATGAGGTGAGGAAACATGTCAGTGTTGAGCGAGCTTCCTTGCACAATGCATCGCTTAGGGGTATCAGTGCACAACCCAAAATCAAATCTGAGTAGTCTTTTCAGAAAGAGGTTTTTGCTGGGATAGTTAGCATGCACAGCAAAATAATGATCTAACCCAAAACAACAGCAGAGAATCATACCAAACACACAATGGGATATTAATAGGCAGGGAATTAAATAATAAGAAAATGTTTGTGATAAAAAGTACTATTTTGTATCTCTTTTGTGATTGGACTAGAACGATTCCACATGAACAATCTGTCTACCCTCTACCATTGCGTGTCTCTGCTGTGAATTACTGTTTGGCTTTCAAAGATGATTGGTGTTCCAATAAGATGCAGTGGCTCTCAAAAGTATTTACCCCCCTTAGACTTTTCTACATTTTATTGTGCAACAACATGGAATCAAAATGGATTTAATTAGATGATCAACACAAAAAAAAGTCCATCATGTCAAAGTGAAAAATAAAATCTACAAATTGTTCTAAATTAATTACAAATGCAAAACAGAAAATAATTGATTGCATAAGTATTCACCCCCTTGAGTCAATATTTGGTAGAGACACATTTGGCAGCAATTACAGTCATTCATTTATTTGGATGTCTCTACCAGCTTTGCACATCTGGACACTACAATTTTTGCCCATTCTTCTTTGCAAAATTGCTCAAGCTCCATCAAGTTGGATGGGGACCTTTGGTGAACAGCAATTTTCAACTCTTTCCACATATTCTCAATTGGCTTGAGGTCTGGGATTTGACCGGGCCACTCCAGGACATTGACCTTTTTGTTTTTAAGCCACTCCAATGTGGCTTTGACTGTATGTTTGGGGTCATTGTCCTGCTAGAAGATGAATCTTCTGCCAAGTCCCAGGTCTCTTGCAGACTTCAGAAGGCTTTCCTCCAGGATTTCTCTATACTTTGCTGCATCCATTTTGCCCTCTATCTTCACAAGCTTTCCAGACCCTGACGCAGAGAAGCATCCCTATAGCATCATGCTGCCACTACCATGCTTCACGGTAGGGATAGTGTTCTCAGGATGATGTGCGGTGTCAGGTTTGCGCTAAACGTTGAGGCCAAAAAGCTCTATTTTGGTCTCATCAGACCATAGAATCTTCTTCCACTTGGTCTCAGTCTCCCACATGCCTTCTGGCAAACTCTAGCTGAGATTTGATGCAAGAATTTTTCAACAATTGTTTTTTTTCTTGCCACAGGCCAGTTTTGTGAAGCACCCGGGCTATTGTTGCCATATGCACAGTGTCTCCCAGCTCAGCCGTGGAAGACTGTAACTCCTTTAGAGTTGCCATAGGCCTCTTAGTGGCCTCCCTGACTAATGCCCTTATCACCCGGAAATACTCAGTTTTTGAGGATGGCCTGTTCTAGACAGATTCACAGTTGTGCCATATTCTCTCCATTTCTTAATAATGGACTTTACTGTGCTCCGAGGGATATTCAATGCCTTGGAAATGTTCTTATATCCTACTCCTGATTGGTGCTTTTGAAAAACCTTATTCCAGATTTACGTTGAATATTCTTTTGTCTTCATTATGTAGTTTTTGTTAGGAAATGTAATAACCAACTGTAGGACCTCCCAGAGATAGGTGCATTTAACCTGAAATCATATGAAACACCTTAATTGCACACAGGTGGACTCCACTCAACTAATTATGTGACTTCTAAAGACAATTGGTTGCACTAGAGCTTATTTAGGTGTGTCATAGCAAAGGGGGTGAATACTTATGCAATCAATTATTTTCTATTGTTTTATATTTGTAATTAATTTAGAACAATTTGTAGATTTTATTTTTCACTTTGACATTATGGACTTTTTTGTGTTGATCAGTGGCAAAAACTCCTAATTAAATCCATTTTGATTCCACATTGTAACACAATAAAATGTGGAAAAGTCCAAGGGGGGTGAATACTTTTGAGAGCCACTGTATGTACACCAGTTACAGATGTTGTCTATACCTACTGTATTACATAATGCGTTTAATAAACAAAAATAAATCTGGAGTTACGGGAAGACCTTAAGGGTTCTTATGATTAAAAAAAGAGGTCTTGGTATGCACGTTTCTTATAGAATAATGGAGAAAACATCTACAGCACAAAGTTGAATCATTTACTGAATCAAAATAAGTTCCAAAATATCTGAGGTTCCAGCATTAAGAAATCTGAAAATTACCACCCAGTTCCTAGAAAAAAAATTCTCAGTTGAGCTCTCCAGGCAGCTAGATCCTGCAGAGAAACTATTGTTACCCTTCCAAAAATCAAACATGAAGAATTTAGTTCAGTAGTCTTAGTCATTTTTTTAATACCACAGGAAATAGCTATTCTGTTTTCCCAGAGTGAGCCGAGGAGATGCAGACAAATGTAATATCACAATATGCACTTTCTCACATTTTTTAATTAGTATTAAACACCTGAATATCAAGTTTCTGTTCCAAAGAACCTTTGTAAGTTCTGAGCTGAGCTGCAGAGTGTTCCAGCTTCATAGTTACTGTAATGACACAATCACGTTTTTAGACGTTTTTAGAGCAATCACCCAGGATTTATAGCTTCTGGGTTGACAACCCTGTGAGAAAGTGTTCTGCCAAGAAATATAACCAAAATATGACTGCTCTTCAAAGATATTCCTTAAATCAGTTTGTAGTTCAAAGTAACTTTACTTTCAGACAGCCCTGAGTTTATATTGCAAAACATTTTTTTTCATAAGAGCAGAAGTTTTCCTTCTACACAGAATATGGGTAGAACTGACTCATATAATATTCATTGAGATATTTTTTCTATGCGATGCAGTCACTGTGCAGTATTTTCTGAACATTGTTTCTGTTAAGATAAAGTGTTCATAGGAAGTGATTGTTTCATTTTTGCTATTAGGATAACCGAAGAATCGTCTGGGTGATTGTCTGTTTCATTAAGAATACACTAATATTCAGTCGAGCTAGCTCATGCTTTTATAATTATTTTATAACATATTCCCCTGTATTTCCAGTTTACATTTGGCTTGATTTCAGAGGCTCTCTTGACAAAGTAACCTTGACTAGACTTCGTTTCAGTCTGTTTTCTTTGTATTGTTTATTTATGTTTTTGCTTTTTTTTCTGCCTTGCCGCTTTTGGCACATTTGTTTTAAGAACTACATTTCATTCCATAATCTGCACGCTGCCAAATAAGGAACTGGGTCGTCCTTGGAAATTGACTCTTAAATACGTCTGGGAATCCTACAAAGCAGGTTTTTCATCTCCTACTAAACTCAGGACTCCCAGAAACACAGACAATAGATGAATACTAGAAGGGAATAACATGTCAATTTTTGGAATTCTATTTTGAAAAGCTCCTGCATTCATTGATATATTATTCGTATTTGTTTTTCCGTTCAGGACATTGGCATCGGTATACTGTCAGCACAAATCTAGGCTTTATGTACGACAAGGCCCGAAGAGGATAAATTACAAACTAAACAATCCAAATGCTGTGATTTGTCATCACAGAGCATACATTTACAAAAATGGAATAATTGTGTCTTTTTTTTTTTTTTTTAGGTAAATGTTTTTTTCCTAACACAAACTACAATGGAATAATCCCTCTCATATGTAGGCCCACCAAAACTCTAAATGAAATGCAACAAATGCAAACACTGCTTCTTTCCAGATGCGCGAGGTGGGTACTGCTTCTCAAGTCTAGTGAGTGGTCGCTGTGCCAACCAGCTCCCCCAGCTCCTCACCAGAATGCAGTGCTGCTGTGACAGTGGACGGTGCTGGTCTGATGGGTCTGCCCCAGCAATGTGCCCAATGCGTGGAACTGGTATGCGTTTACATTGTGTTACTCAGCTCCCTGACCTAAAATGAAGTCCTAGGTTAATATTTCTGCATCCATGGCCTCTATTCAGCAATGTGCAACAGTACTGACATGGCAGTTTGAGGGGTATAAAAGAAACAATCTAAGGTTTGGTACAAGTGTGAAATTTCACAGAATTGATAACCAAAGTATTATTTGATGTTGTTCAGGTTCACATTGTATATCTTTGTATGTCATTATCTACAGTATTGGGTATTTTTTAAAACACGTTAAAGCACTCCTTTAAAGCACACAATAGGAATCAGAACACACAGTACTATGGATCGTCAATAGCAAAAAAAAAAAAAAAAAATTCAGAAAGGAGAAACACACCCAGTAAAGTTACCAAACCAGATACAAACAACTAAGATTTTTACCTTAGGAATTTGTAAGTAGTCTTAAGTTGTTTCTTATCCCCCAATCTATAATTTATTAATGCATCTACAGTCTAATGTGAAACAACAAGAGATAAAGCATGATGGTGCTAACACAAGCGCAAACTCCAGTCTGTTCAGAGTATTGCTTATGGATCCTATGCAGAGTATGGTATTTCAGCAATGTTAATCTTTTTTTTGTTTTTTAAAGGGACTCAAAGTTTGAACGTTATTATTCGAATTGAAAGCTAGTCAAATGTTTGCATTTAATTTGTCATTGCGTTTCAGATGAGTACAGAAAGCTCTGCTCCACTCAGATCCTAATCCCAGGTCAGCCTGACCCAGAATGGCCTGTTCCTAGTGTGCCGGTTGGACCAGACACCCCCGTGCATGGACAGCGGCCTCTTTTGCCACCTGATGGTGGACTACCCAGGCCCCCAATCAATGGACAATCTCCAGGTATGCTGAACCATTCTTTTTAACAAATTGAAACTGTGGGATGTGCAGTTTCATTCTTAAAGAGCGATGACATCCAAATGTTATTTTTAATATATTTATATATACTTTTGTATATTTTTCATATATGTTTCTATTTATTTGCAGTTAGTTTCTTGAGAAACAGACAAATTAGTTTACAAAAAATGCCTATTTTTTTCTTGTTGAAAATGATTTGCTTTCTGAATTTTTTAATATATATTTTTGTTGCAGTGATTCTTACACAAAATATAACTTTTGCTGGGAATACTTGTGAATTGTACCGGAATCTGTGCATTAATGGACGCTGTATCCCTACTCCTGGGAGCTATCGATGCGAGTGTAACATGGGATTCAGGCTTGATGTCCGAGGAGAATGTATTGGTATGCATAAGTGTTTCTTTCAGATTTGTCAGTCTATTGTATTAACAAAATCATTCAACTAAACTACTGTCGCCTCTTTCTTCTAAATATTAACAAAAAATGACACCTGTCATATTTCCTAAGTCTTAGCAAGAGGTTTTTTTTTTTTTATCTGGACCCTTAAACAAATGCCGAATCTAAAAAAAATTGAAAATCTGATTATATCATGGTGGCACTCTGCTTATAAAAATATCTTGGTCACAATATTTTGTTAAAGCCTTTTTATTTATAATAGGCTTACTTAAAGGCTTTACGATGGACATGTATGATTATATAGAGTTAATACTGTATGTTTACATATAAATTCTTTTTGCTTCAGGCATATGGAGATTCATGTAAAACTACCATTTCATTACAGATGATGTCGAATGTGATAGAAACCCCTGTGTCAATGGCAATTGTATAAATACTCAAGGATCTTATTTCTGTCAATGCCATGCTGGTTTTCAAAGCACAGCAACAAGGACAGAATGCAGAGGTAAGATTAGACAATATATCTCATAGAGTCTGCTCCCGAGATGGGGCTGTCCCCAGATCAGGGAACAGGGGTGTTATAGCACATGGAGCTTCGATGGTAAAATTGTTTAACCCCATAGTACATCTGGTCAAACATGATCCCCAAAAAAGGCTGTTGCAGTTTATACCTTATTAATACATTTAGCATATATTGCATCTCTAAAATGTGGATACTGTGTATGAAAGAGATTTGTTTCCAGTGGATATGCAAAGAAAGCAACATCACCATATTGAGATTAGTTCATATTGTCAGGGTCTGTATTGGTAGATAAGAATGAAAGTCTTCACATTTCTATGCTTTTACTGTGGGTGACTGCAGTAGACTGCTGACAAGGCTGGTAGAAACACATACAAAGATAGTAAAAGTAATGTAGAAATTGACTGAGGTTCAATACTTCTGTAATGCCTTATGTGTGGCAGTGGGTGGGTTTAATATTGTGATTAGATATCAGTGAAGATGTATAGAGTGTAGTTTATTTCTGTTTTATTTTCTAAAAATGTTTTTTGATCTTATAAACATCCACAGAGCAGATAAATTCCTTTGCTCTCCTCATTTTGCATTCATGCATTGGCATATTAATGGCTTTTTTGCATGCTGCTGTATGTTTTCAACCTGCTCTCCTTCATTTCCTCAGATATTGATGAATGTTTGGCAAATGGCAGGATCTGCAACAATGGACGTTGTGTTAATACAGATGGCAGCTTTCACTGTGTATGCAATGCTGGCTTCGAGGTAACATCAGACGGGCGTAACTGTGAAGGTAATTCCACCAGCTTGATCTCCTTTCTTTTTAATATTCACGTAAGTGCATTGATTCCTCCAGCTTCAATGACCTTATGTCCATTATATTATTAATTGACCTGGGGGAAAATATTGTTTTGTATTGTTCAGACAATTAACATTTATTAATTTGTTTTCATAAATCCATATTTTTTTTCATAGTATTTTTGGTGCACCAGTGATAAGTCTGATGATGAATCAGTTGGAGTTTTATATATATATATATATATATATATATATATATATATATATATATAGTGCACCATCTTGTAACCAAAAAATGATAAATTGATCAACAGCATACATGATTATCAGACATGGCAACAGGAAATAGTTGTTTTGTTAGAAACTATGAAACTAATTACACTGTGCTAACTATATATTACATGCCAAAAATAACATTTAATTTTGACTATCCCTTGGAGGCAAATTCTTCATCTAATCCTCATAAGTTCTTTCATGTTGGCTTGAAAATAGTTTCTAAATATACTGCTTTAAATAACAATCAAGTTATTAAGGAAGGGATCTACAAGCCCAGATAAAATGATATACATATTATAAAATCACTTCTCAGTGATGTATTTCTGAGATTGTAAACACTTTCTGAAAAGTAGTTTCAGATAGCTTCTTGAAATGCCATTAAAATGGGTATGAATGATACAACATGTTTATTGGTTTCAGATCAAGATGAATGCCTTATTAAGAACATGTGTCTTAATGGGATGTGCATTAATGAAGATGGGAGTTTTAAATGCATATGCAAATCTGGCTTCCAGTTAGCACCAAATGGACGATTCTGCCAAGGTGTGTGTGTGTGTGTGTGTTTTTTTTTTTTTTTATATGTGTACAGAAAGTTTTAAATCAGATGAGGGAAGCTGAGTGAAACATGTTATTTATGTCAGGATAAAATAAAATAATCTAAAATATAATGATCTAAAATAATCCTAAAAAGTAGACATGCAGTTTAAAGAAGATCTGTCTCAGTTAACAACTCAACTAATCAAATAGGCAAGATGTAACTTTATTATGCACAATTGCTGTTTCTTTTGTTCATCACAGGCGTCTCCAACCCTGGTCCTGAAGACCTACTGTGGCTGCTGGTTTTTGTTTCAACCAATTTCTCAGTTACTTAATTGAACCAATTATTGGCTTAATTAGTCAAGATTAACAGGTGTTCCAGATCTTTAGCCATTGATGATGCAAAGACACCTATAAAACCTGCTGGATAGGGGCTCTTCAGGACCAGGGTTGGACCTAGTGTGTGCAAGCATAGTTCCAGTTAGGGTGTTGGTCTTGTTAGCTTAAGTTCCTGCCAAACAGTGTACAAGCATAAAGGCATGTTGGCTTAGATTTGGTGGGCTTGGTTAGGGAATCTAAGTGTGACTAAGCAGCCTTGTGTAAATAATCATTGTTCAAAGTAAAGCTGTTTCTAGAGTTTAAGACTTCAGACTAGCACATATGTTAGTTTATTTTCCACAGCAGTGAAGGATGCAAGCGCAAACAATGTAAGTTCTCAGAGGGGTTAGTAGTGGAACCATGGAACATATTAGCCATTATTTGTTTGCTTTTTTTTTTAGTTTTTTTTTAGTAGTTTTCCATTACTTTAGGCATAAATTCTGCAGAGACACCAGCTAATAGTGCATATAGATGTATTCCACATTGTAATTAAGGGAGGTTCTGCCTTAAAGAAAAAAACAAACAAAAAAAATAACTCTGCAAGCTGGTGTAAATTACTTCCATAAATCCATTTTTGTCTGCCTCCATCTCCTGAAAGATCCTAATCACCATGAAGCTGCTCACAGCTACAGTACAGTATGTGATTGTCCAGGATGTATAAAAAGGCAGTTCTTCCAGTCTCTTGAGCTCTTTGTTTAAGGAAATACAACTCCTCTGCTTACCCTATCAAATTAGTTTTGTTTCTTACTGTCTCAGTGATGAACCGTTTTTCTTTTGTTTCCCCGTAGATATTGATGAGTGTGAGACACCAGGCATGTGCATGAACGGACGCTGTGTAAACACGGAAGGCTCGTTTCGATGTGACTGCCTCCCTGGTCTGGCAGTGGGACTGGATGGGCGGGTCTGTGTTGGTAAGAGAACACAAATGATTATCTCATATAGATTTGGATGGCAAAGGTACTGTATTCTTTTGACATTCAAAATGAATTCCTGATAGGTGTACACGATGCAGTGTCAATGAAGAATGCATTTAAAACAGAGAAGTATTTGTCAACTTATTGAAAACAATTATCTGCTGTAAAGCAAAGCCTATTTTGCGATCCATTTGATTCTAAAATAAATCCAAAGACTGCAAAAATATTTGACATGATTCATATTTGTAGGCTCCATGCAGTAAATTGAAGTAATTTCACTGTAATTTTTCAAACACACACACACACACACACACACACACACACACACACATATATATATATATATATATATATATATATATATATATATATATATATATATATATATATATTATATATAAAGATGATGAGTTTTCTTTGGTGTGATGCCAGAATATGTAGTGTATTTTGTAATTCTGAGTCCCTCGTCTTGTGTTAGTGACAGGACTCTCTTGAATGGAATGTTTTGTATGTAATTCTAGATACACACATGCGCAGCACATGTTACGGGGGTTACAAGAGGGGGCAATGTGTTAAACCGTTCTTTGGAGCTGTGACCAAATCGGAGTGTTGTTGTGCCAACATTGAATATGCCTTTGGAGAGCCTTGTCAACCTTGCCCAGCACCAAACTCCGGTAAGTTATTTGCCAAATAGGGTAGACCAACCGCCCCCCAACAACAGAGGTATAATGTTACTTTGCAGTTTTAATCGACCTTGCAGAAATCTGGCAAATACCAAATACCCCCCATTTTTCATGTAATTCAATAGCTATATCATGAGGGCAATGGAAAAGTTCAGTGAATGCAGAGGATAAATTAAATTACAATTAAAACATGTAAATAATACATTTAAAAGCCCTATAAAGATGTTGATACATCTGTAATTAATATTCTTATTATTCCACTCATTACTGTTTGAGTCGACGTATGCAGATGATATTGCTGATTTAAAAATTGGCAGCAATGGCTTCCATAAGGCACAGCTGTAGCAGGGAATAATGTGATGCTCAAGAGAAGCTATTGATCACAGACCCTTCAAAAGAAATGTCTGCTTCTGTGCTAGCCTGCACTAATTCTAATGCCGCTGTTTCAACAGTTAGGCTTCAGTAAATGTAAGAAACTCTGGCAAACTGTTACATTCAAGTAAGACAAAGCAATGTTTGACACCAGTATTTTCTTGGACCTGAGTAAGACCCGCTAGCGGTATTTATAAAAAGCATTCTTTCACAAACCATTTAGGTGAGTGAGATGTTTGCCACATCTGATCAGTCGCCAGCTTTCTAGAAATTGCAAAACACAAAACACATGCATCTTAATTGATGTAATGAATAATTGAGCTTCAGAGAAGTGCAGTTGAAAGATCTGCATTATTAGCTGTGGATATAGATATCTGGACATACCTATGTCACCCTTTACAGGTTGTGCATGTATCTAGAGAACCGCTTGCTATCGTTGCACACAACAGCAGTTAGCTGACATTTTCATATAAACAAAAGCACTTCTGACATCATTGTAACATTTCTGCATGAGAAGAACTCATTTTCCGGTCAGTATCCAGCATTGGTTAATTGCTGCCTAAGGGTTAGTGGAAGCTGAAAGAGAATTGTCCTTTTGTTTAAAACATTTTATACTGAACAGAACAGAATGTGCGGCTAGGCCGTTATAGATTCCAGCATGCAAAAATAAAGAAGTGGAACAGAGTTGTGTTGTATATATGAGTACTAACCCCTGTGTGTACCTACTAAGCTATTAAAATGTGTTCCCATTTCAGCTGAATTCAATGCGTTGTGCAGTAAAGGACCTGGTATTACTTCTGATGGGAGAGGTATGTAGTTTCTTAAAGAGACATACAACATATTTTTTAGCTCAAGAGTATTGATGAATTTGTCAAAGTGCATGCTATGCAGTCTAACTATATTGGAATACTGAATTGGCACTAGTTCAAAAAGTCCTCACTTAGTAATACTGGCAAGTTTTCAGTGTCAACCTATTGAAACATTGCCAGTTGAACAATAGGATTTACTTTAAATGTTTTTTTTTCCCCCCACTGACAAAGAATTTCCCAGGTGACAGGGATATAGTGGCTGTGCCGGTTCATGATAACCCTATCCATCTATTTTTACGTATGTCTGTGATTCAGACTGTATATCTATTAAGAGAACGGCGTATGCAATTTTGATGAAACTTGGTTAGTATCGCAAATTATCATTTAGAGATGTCTCTAAATGCATTTCAAGATGTCTTAAATTGAATCGCAGATATCTCAAATTAACTCGATTTCAAGATATCTCAAACTCGTTTTGAAATATCTCAAATTCAATTTGCTGTATTGTATTAAGTTGCTTATATTCTTTTCTTATGACAGATATAAACGAGTGTGCCCTGGATCCTGACCTTTGTCAAAATGGAGTTTGTGAGAACCTGCACAGAACGTACAGATGTAACTGCAACCAAGGATATGAAATAGATTCAAGTGGCAAAAACTGTGTTGGTAGGTTTTTATTCAGATGCATTATTTATATAAGCGTATACCTTATACCATCTACATTGTATTAATATTGAATGTGTTACCTGTTTAATATCCTATTACAGTATGTGTGTATTGGATATCCTGCTGTTTCTGCTTAAATCAGTAAGCGCCATGCTTACTGACTATTCAAAAAATGATTTCTGAAAAGACTCATAGCTGTTTATGGGGCTTCAGTTCCAGCTATTGAAGAGTCTCGATGAGTCTTTCCAGAAACTGAATTTTTTAGCAAGAATGGCAGATAATGATCTAAGCTGAAACAACATTATTACATCATACTCATACATAATTGCATAATGAACAGGTACAAAATAAAATAGTAGGAACATTATATGAGATAATACCTTTATATAAGCATTATGTCCAGTCCTTAGAATGGTTAACGGAGGTGTTGCTGTATCTGTTTCTTTGTTCTATAGATATTGATGAATGTGCAATAAACAGGCAGTTGTGTGAAAACGGACAATGCAGAAACACGCCCGGGAGCTTCACCTGTTCCTGCCCAAAGGGATATGTCTTTAAATCGGACACTGACGTATGTGAAGGTAATCTCTTTTTTGATATTACAAAATATTACACTTTAGTGTATTTCATATTTCCACATGTTCTACTTCTATTGGCCAGTTTTAAATAATGTAAATGCATTATTTTTTTTAAAACACAGTCACATTTGTTTTGTTAACCAACCAATCCCATCACACTTTTTTTATAATCTATAAAACCTAACCTAAATATCACATTCCACTGCACTCTTGACTGTAAAAGTCACTCTCTTCCATTGTTTGAAACAGAAATAAAAGCAGTTGCAGCTGTGTTAAAAATAGACAGCTGCAGCACTATGTACACAAGTACACAGGGCAGCACTGCAACAATTAGCAGTTAGACAGAAAGCAGTAAAAGTCAAAAGAGATTCTGAATGCTCAGTAATGAAGCTGTAAGACAATGGAATCTCTCTTTGTAGATATTAACGAGTGTGAATCCAGCCCTTGTGTTAACGGAAACTGCAGGAACAACCCTGGCTCGTTCGCCTGTGAATGTCTCCAGGGAAGCACGCTAGATAAAACTGGAACTGTTTGTGTTGGTATGTACACTATTTGTTTGTGTTTTCAAAACCATCATATCTACAGGGGGTTCTTTACTAGCAGCTAACTCACTGAAACAGCTATTTGTCCAAGTTAAGTGTTTTTTTTTGCCTCAGTTCAAGAGTAAAAGAACATTTCATAATGTTTAACCCATTTCTCTACTGTTATCGCACATACATGGGTAGTATGTTTTTAAAACATTTAAGCAAAAGTTTAAAAATTAAATAAAATGCATCCCATTGTGAAAATGCATGGTTTAATGAGATCATAGTCACACATTTATGCATACTGTATTCTTCCCTTGATTACAGAAACAGGCAAGGGGACTTGCTGGCTGAAGATAATTAATGGGCGATGTGAGATCAATATCAATGGAGAGACCCTGAAGTCACACTGCTGTGCCACAATGGGGGCAGCTTGGGGAAGCCCTTGTGCCCCGTGTGAGCCAGGTGAGAAAGCTGATGGTGGGGTTGCATGAAGCGTTGGCAACCATGCAAAACAAAACCGGGTCTCAAAACTACACTTAAACAACTTTGAATGAAATGCAAATGCACGATATATTCTTATGCTGTAGCACAAAAAATAATTGCAAACATATTTAAGGTTCATTGCCATTTAGTGTTATTATTTATGAATCTTTAATAATTAAAATCATAATCAATAAAATGCTTAGACATTGTATACAATGGATCCCTAGATTAACAGGTAATGTGTTCTGTAGATTTCAGTGTCAGATAAATTGTGCCTTTGTTTCAGATCCATTCTGTTCAAAGGGATATGCGAGAGTTAGAGGGACAACTTGTGAAGGTAAGGCTGATGCTTCTACTTGACTTTACAACATTTAGTTACCACTGTTTCATATTGTTAAGCATATGTGATTATGTTGAAAGAGAGGATTAGCCTAATAGACGGAAACCAATAATGATGTCCTTAAGGAAATGGTCCTCTGTCATTTATTCAGTTCATAGTTACAACAACAAAATATCTATAGCATTGTTCATTTGAGAATATTGTAAATGACTAAAGTTGTTTTGGTAATGTATAACAGTCCAAAGCTTTGTTCTTTGATGATGTAGTAAACCTTTATTATAAGGTCACATAATGGATGATATAGTGTAATAACCCGTATTAACACTTTTCTAATGATACATGTCAGGGTGCATTCTTAATTTTCTTTTCTGGTAATAGATGTGAATGAATGTGAAGTATTTCCTGGAGTTTGCACCAATGGAAAGTGTGTAAATACAGTGGGATCTTTTATTTGTCAGTGCCCCAGTGGAATGACCCTGGATGCCACTGGTCGGACATGCGTTGGTATGTAAAAAATATCTATGGGTGTTTTATCCGATTCATATCATGCTCAGCACATCTTTTTTTTTTAATTAAAAAAGTGTATTGTTTTTAAATTCCGACTGTCACTTAATCTTCAGAGGTTCATAACAATTAATTGGAGGCAATGAGGAGTCTTTATAATGCGGTAGTTGGGAACCCTAGTTAAGAGACTTGTGTTTCACACAGTAACAAGAGTGGAAGTACTGCTGGAATGACATCATGGGGCAAATGGTAGCCATGATCGGAATGCCTCATAACTGGTTTTGCAGGATAATAAGGGAGCTCAGTAATTGCAATGCACATTATCTTTCTCTATTCGATTTTTATCCACTGAATGAAAAAATGTGCTTTTGAACTGAAGGCAGAATAAAATAACCTGTTCGCACATATTGGTTTTTTACACTACTGCCATGTGATCTGTCTTGCAGAACAAGAACAGTTTAAGTCCCCGATAGTTATTTTGATATGCTATGATATATACTATATCTATATATATCTATATATCTTATATATATATATATATCCATACGCCCATATAATACTATATATTTTTACTTTTATTCGTACAAACAAAAACCTAACACGTCTATACCTCAAGACGTTGAGGGTTTGACCTAGTCAAATTGCAGATCTGGGGATGGACTTCTAATCTCGACGAGGAAGATGGATGAGAGGTGCTCCTCTCCAATCCCTGGCAAACACCGTGTGGATGCGTGCTGCTGTTCTGTGGGCGCTGCCTGGGGACCTGAGTGTGAAGAGTGCCCAGAGAAACGCACCCCAGAGTATGATCAGCTTTGCCCTCGAGGCCCAGGCTTCTCCCACAGAGGCGATTTTGTCAACGGAAGGCCTTTCTTGAAAGGTAACCAGACCTGCTGCTGCAATTACCCTCATGCTTCACTGCACAGTTTCCTAGGGATAAATTGTCAAAATAAACAACTGATGTATTCATTGGCTGGCTCAAATAATTGAGTGACTATTGTACCAAAGCTCAAAATATGTGTGTCCCAGCATTCAGTTAGAAACAGGCGTGGATTGTCCAGTATTGAAGAATTCTGCTGCTTGTCACAATGCGTTCCACAAGTTCACCTGTCGTGGCCTGCTTATAACTGGATGCGTGATTTGGTTTTCTGGAACCCCAAGAAGTTATTGCAGTCACTGCATTTAGGGCCGACCCGGTTGCAGCCACGGAGAACACATCTCATACAGCTTACTGTATATAGGTCTAGTGGATCACAAGACACGTCACATGACCAATACATATACTGCAGACTAGATTTTCAAATTTTACTTACATACTTTGATTTGTAGCGTTGGATTATAAAGTACTTATTTTAATTCACAGTACCCCCCCCCCCCCCCCCCCCCCCCCCCCCAATAAATTGTTAAGTTATTTTCCCCCAAATATGGACATTTCCAGTAAGTCAGCACTTTTATTTGAACTTTTTTTAACCTTAAAATCATACTAATAACATATGGATCCTTATTTGAAATGTGCGTTCTTATCTTGTCTCCTTTTTAGACGTCAATGAGTGCAAAATGATCCATAATCTGTGCAGTAATGGCAAATGCAGGAACACAATCGGTAGTTTCAAATGCAAATGTGACAGTGGCTTTGCACTTGACTCAGAGGAAAGGAACTGCACTGGTAAGATGGAATTTATTTTATAATGAGTGTTTGTAATCAATTTGGACAAGAAATATGTAAAACCGTATTAATAGTACATTAATGAAGGTTTAAGAATATAAATACCTTATTAGAGACTTTTTCCCCAGTTTTTAAGAATTATTATTTTTTTTTTAATAATTCATATGAATTTGTTTAAGCATAATGATCATTACAGTGCACACCCCTCCCTGTTGTTATGATTCAAAATATATTGACAGCATTTTGCTATGAAGGTTTCAAAAAGTGATATATAAACACTACACTTTCTTTTGATTTTACTAGTTTGCACTAAATATAAGTAGCATTTGATTAAAAAAAAAAAAAAGCACTTTCTGAAACCAGGTTTTTTTCAAATGCAGATATTGACGAGTGTCGGATATCGCCTGATCTTTGCGGACAGGGGACTTGTGTCAACACTCCCGGAGACTTTGCATGTGAATGCTTTGAGGGCTATGAGAGTGGATTTATGATGATGAAGAACTGCATGGGTAAGTTGATAAAAAGGGTGGCTTTCAAAATCATCTTTTATAGTAAAGAATCACGCGATTGCACTGGTCCCATATTACAGATATTTGATAACCAGTTTAAACACCTGCACAGCCAACGACTGATGCACATTGATACATCAATCATGGATAAATGAACCGTATGTCTTCATTTGAAGGGTTTGAAGACCAGATCAATCAATAATACATAGTGATGAAAAAGTACTATTACCTCAGTTGTATGAATATATGCAGTCTATGTTGTGTACAGTCTGTGCAGGTGAAGTTGTACGAAAAGCCAAAGGATTCAGTTGACAATTGTGTTTCTATACTTCAATATCCAAGGATTTCCCTGCACATGTAATTATGACTGTGCTAATTAAATAAAGAAAATGTATGAAATGTCTTTTTTTCTTCACCCTTCAGACATCGACGAGTGTGAAAGGAACCCGCTTCTGTGCCGCGGAGGGGTGTGTGTTAACACAGAGGGCAGTTTCCTCTGCGAGTGCCCCACTGGCCATCAGGTTGCTACGGATGGGTCGGCTTGTTTAGGTGAAGTGACAAAGAGCCAGGCATCTTGTAATACATGCGTTCATGCACCAGTCTCTTTATTCATTCCTAATTTCTTCTTTCTTCCTTGACAGATGTTAATGAATGTGAGCTAAGCGATAACCTTTGCAGGAACGGCCGCTGTGTGAATATGATCGGGCGCTACCAGTGTGCCTGTAACACAGGGTATAGATCTACTGATGACAGATTAGCCTGTGTTGGTAAGAAAGTTATACAGTTGTATGCATGTACTATATACAAACAATGCTATTTCAAATGTTATATACTCTACCTGTCTTGATTAATAAAACAAACCTGCTATATTCTGCATTCCTTGAAGGACCTGTGTTTCAGAAATCTAGTTTTTAATTAGCTTTAAAAAAAAGTCAAAATATTTGGCCTGTTATTAGCAAATATGCATGTAATGTTTTCATCTTATATAGTATTCAACAGTTTCTCATATGGTTTAGTGCACATTTCAGGTCTTGTATCATGGTTCTTATTCACTGTGTTTTTTTTTTTTTTTTCCTCTGCAGATATCGATGAGTGCACCATACAAAACGGAGGATGTGAAACCTTTTGCACAAACTCTGAAGGAAGCTATGAGTGCAGCTGTAGGGCAGGCTATGCACTGATGCCAGACCAAAGATCATGCACAGGTGTGGAATATTTTTATATATTAGAACCAGAAGGCTCTATCTAAAAGGCTGTGTACCTGCACTGCTTAAGACATATTGAAGGGCTGTCTTAATACTAATGCTGTCAGTAAAGCTACAGCCTCCTTTAAAAAGTTAGGCCACCATGTCTTTCTACCACCTCACGGGTGGGGAACACCTGCATCAGGGGAGACATCCGCCATTAGCACTGCTAGCACACCAAGCCATGGATTGTCTCCACACCCAGGGGAGGGAGAGAAGGGGAACGGTTTCCTGTTCTCTTGAGAATGGAATTCAGCAGGCTGAACAATTCTTGAAAGATAAGGAAGTGGGACCCGTGGCACTGTGCCATTCTACTCTCCTGGCTGGGCGAATCTGAGGGTTGGAGAAAACAAAAAAGCACACTCTGACTGTGAATACTTCCAGGGATTCTTAATGCTCGTTTTTATGATTCCGTTGGGAGAATCAGGCTCATCAGACCTCAACATTTTTATGTAACCCTGTAAGAGTAAATTTCTCAGTACTACATGAAAATGATTGAGATCTACGTTTACTGTACATATTTAAAGAATGCAAGTGTGTAAAGTTCTGGTCACATGGTCTAGTTACAGTAATTGTAGTAACAAAATAATTCTGTAAATGTTCTCCACTATGACCATTCATTCATTATATTTAGGGCTTCTGTTTTTTGTTTTTTTATTAATTTCATTTTTCTGGGCTTTTTTTTTTAAGCTATTTTTGAGTTTTATGTCAATAGTTATTTTTTCGGGGCTTTCACTTTTTATATATTGTATGAAATTATTGCTTTTGGTTACTTTACAAAATCCTTGGACAATATGTATAGAAACTCGACAGTGTTTGCACACTTCAATTGCACCTTCTTTCCTTTGCTGTCTTCCACAACAAAATCCTTCTGGTCACCGGCATATTCTTCTGGGTTTCTGTGTGTTTAGGCATTTTTTTTCACATTTCGTCACAATTTGCAATTCTGTTTTAAATTGCACAAGCGTTTAAATACTCCCTATCAAACCATTTCTAATTGTAATCTTGTTTTAAAACTCGCAAGTGTGTATAATCTTCTAATAGAAATGTAGAAATTTGCTGCCACTTAGCAGTTGGGGTGGGTTGAAAGTATTCAGAACAAATCAATGAAGGTCAGGAAGGCTGGACATTGGCCAACTGCACTCGGAAATCTTTTTTTATGGGTTATTTATTTATTTATTTCACGGGGAAAGGGGTGAAGTTATCTTGAATTGAGTAACCATTTCTAGTGTTTTACCAGTGTTTATTGGCTATACACCGATTTCAGTTTTTTGTATCGGGGGTGTTTCATCAGGTTTTATTGATTAAAACCGAAAATCAGAAGCCCTAATTATATTGGTCTCAAATATGCAGATCAGCAAACACATTTTCATTTTAAAGTGTGATAATTGGTACTAGGTACTAGACTAGGTTAAAAAAAATCTTTGCATAGCATGCTTTTAGACTGTCTTGTACTTCCTGGGTCATTTTACCTGGAGGGTGAAACTGTCCCCACCCCTTCAATGGCTTTTTTCCAGTCAATAACCAATCAGCTGCTTCCCCTGTTGACTGACAAGCTGTCAGCAAGTAACATGATTTGACCTAGAAGACATGTCTTGGGAGAAATGACCAAGGAAGTAAAGCAGTAACAGGGTTGCTGGAAGGCAAGGCAAAATAACTGATAACTTTCTTTAACCTTTACAATGAAAGTACAGGTTTGCTAAAATGGGTAAGATGTGTGGATTTATTTTGTCACAACTACTAAATTAATTTTTGTTGAAGCTTTTATAGCTAACTTCCCATTCCCAGTGCCTATAGTACTGTCAAGCAGTTTTACAAATGATTGGAGTTCAGGACAAGCATGCTGCCATGTTAGAAAATATTTTAAAAAATTATGTTGCTGCTTATGTGGAAGTGATGCTAGCTGTTTTCCTTATGCTGTACTTTCTTTCATTTAGACATTGATGAATGTGAGGACAATCCTGATATTTGTGACGGGGGACAGTGCACCAACATCCCTGGCGAATATCGATGTCTGTGTTATGATGGGTTTATGTCATCTGAGGATATGAAGACATGCCTAGGTAATTCATAGTGTGCACTATTTGTAAAACTCAGCAGGTCAAAATGAAAATGTATATAAATATATTCATGCATGGGTGAATTTTAGACATTGATTGTAATAAACATATATTATTTAGATATATCCAAAATGCAGCGTGGCTATCAAGAAGAAATTATTTCAAATTGAATCCAGCTTCTAGCAATCAGTTGAGCACTCAACTTAACATTTCTGGAACGAGTCAATGCTATCATTATTTTTATACATTTACTGTAATAAACAAATGAAGTTTATCAAGCATAGCCGCAAATATTTTCCGTCCTTGCCTTCTAGATGTTGATGAATGCGAACTCAATCCAAATATCTGCCTTAGTGGGAACTGTGAGAACACAAAAGGCTCATTCATTTGCCACTGTGACCTGGGATATTCGGTGAAGAAGGGAACCACTGGCTGTACAGGTAGAGATCTTTTTTAACTTACATGATCTGTAAGAAATAGGATTTCCATGTATTCTTAAAGGTCAAATATAATAGATTTTAAAATGTATTACATTCCTCTGAACTGTTGTTGTGGTGACTACACATTCTAAGTAATTGTAACCCTAGAGGCTGAGAGGCTAATTTTAAATCAAATAGTAATATCACATAATATATGTAATAACATGTATGGGTTGGAATTTCAAAGTGCCTTTAAATAATGCTGTGCACACATTTTGCATTAAAACCAGCTGTGTCTTTTACAGGATTAATTGTAATTTGCATTTCACCGTGGAGTACATTGGTTGGTCCTGTCAGTTTTGTCACTAATACTTAATTCCACATCATAATTGAAGTCTAATTCAAGCTCTTTATGGAGGCAAAATTGACTTGGCTTTAATGCCTCAATAAAATGCTCAGCCATGTAAATGTAAATTTACAGTATAATCGTAAATCTCGAAAAACTACTCACTTCTAAATCTTTTGTAGTCATTTTTGTATTACTTTAGTATAAATACATGTTAATTTGGATTCATATGTTGTTTTTTTCTGACTTTATGTGACCGAATAGACACACATTTGCCCGTTTTCCCATTGGAAATAGTGATATTTTGAAATATCAATGTCCTGGTCACAAAAGCAAAGTTTGTGGGGAATAATAGCCATTTTCTATACTTTTGAGGCATAAGCAATTAGGAAATAACACTTACTACCCAGGAACAAAAAAAAAAAAAAAAAAATGTTACACGGTGTAATTGATGTTGTTAATAATAATGACATTGAAGTTTGAAAAGGTCTTTCGTTACACTTTTAAAAACCTAGAAGGAAAACAGATTTGGTTCAGAAGGAAGGGAATTCCAAGATGATGATGTCTGAAAATACGAAAGACTCGATTTGATCTAATTAGTGATAAGGTTCAGGTTCTTAGGAACAGTAGGACGGGCCAAGCTAGATAGGCCAACTGTTTTACAAACCGCTTGGGCTGTAGCAGGATCTATGCTAAGATCTTGAACACGTTAATTTAATCACCAACCATGTTTATTAACTTCATTCTTTTCACATGTTCCAGATGTTTTTTTTTTTTACTGTGCTGGTAATGTCAGTTTATAAACGTTGCAGACAGTGTTGCGCTATGGCTTGATGTGTCTGTAATGAAGGACAGGGCATTCCTAGTGAAAATCCTCTCATACCTTCAAAACTACCAGGCAAACAATGCTTGCCTAGTTTATGGAAGATGTGTGTTTTAAATGCCATAACTATAAAAGGCTATGCAAAATAACAGAGGGTACACATTTCATGAGAGTAGGCTAAATGATGTCTTCTGGGTTTTATTTAAGTTTTGTCCACATAACTTGACACTCTTGTCATCGCCGTTTTTGTTTCCAGTTTTATAAATAAACAAATCATTCCAAACCATGAACTAGGTTTGAGAATCACAAGCCCCCTCAATCTCTCTGCACATTTCTATCCCACACAGATGTTTAATATTTTTCCTCTTGTTAAAAAGTACATAGCTGGAGAACAGTTGGTGCAAATGATGCACTAATAAATGGGACAAAACCAGAATGGTGACCTGTGAGGCAACTTTGTAGGTGCAATATATTTTCCCAAATGTACTGTGTGGTGCAGCCTCCAGCACTCAGTATTCCCAGGTGGTCTCCCATCTAAGTACTAAGCAGGCCCAACATTGCTTTGCTTAAGCAGAGCTTTTTGCCATCAGAGATGTTGCCCAGGGGTCACTACAAGGAAGTAGCTCTTCTTGACCCCCACTATGTTACTGTGGGTTCTTTAGAAAAACACTAAAAGTACCCATGACTGCCAAAATGGTAAAAAAATAAAAATAAAAAAAAAATCCTGGCATAGAGCAAGTAAACAATTTTATGACTTAGGGTTTTCTTGCACACCATTAAACGCCATTGATTACAGGTACTTAAAAGACCCTGTCTCATCACAGCCCTCCATTTCCATACATAAAATCGACTTTAAAGTCTTGTGGGTTGTTAATATGCAACACATGGACTCAACAGTATTTCCAGCTGTGGGCTAACATGCCTGCATAGCCTCATTGTGATCATTTGTTGCAGGCTGTGCCAAGCTCCTTTCCAGCAGCCTATAAGATCTGTTATTGCATTACGTCAGCCAATCAGTTTCCCAGAATGAAAGTTAATTACACTCAAACCAGTCCGTCAAAAAAAAAAAAAAAGCTGGTGAACATAAATGAAAATACTTATTTTAAATGGCATCCACTAACGAAGCCCTGACGATGGAGAGATCTTCATTCTAGTGGGAACTACCTTGCTGGCAGTCAGTCCATCTATTACTAATGACTTTAATTCAAGGTCAGATAGGCCTGTGGTCTACAAGCATAAGACGGTTATGTTTTCAGATTATTTCATTGATTTATGAATAGCCAGAACACTGACAAAATAACTCTGGCTTCTTCTGCAGTGTTTGTTAGGACACCACTGAGTATATGTGTTCTAACTTTCCAATGTTAGTTACATAGAGCAACAGTACTACACCCTAACAGTGAACGTACCACCCATGAGTCTAGTCAGACATAAAGACATTCTTGGAAACATGTAGCTTGTGTAAGCCTGTGCTTGGGAATGATGCCATGACCTTCTATACCCAGAGCGCAAGTTAAACATCCTTAAATAATGGTTTTTATTCCTGTCAGCTCCATTTTTCATCATGTGTTCCGTGTTTGATAATCTGTCATTACTGACCCTAAACAGTGTGGGACTCTGTAACCTAACTGTTGCATGAAACAGTTTCCATTTGCTATTTATTTGTGGTTTTTGAAAACTGTTGCCACAAGCCCTTTGTTTTTATGTTGTTTTGGTTTTGCTTCAAAGGTTAGTAGGAAGTAGCGATCACATGTATGTTTGAAGGCATCCTGTAATCAAACACAGAGCACCCTTTGTTTTCCCACATGTTAAAGCACAACAACATATTATGCAGGGGATAAAAACGTGGACTGCTCCTCTATACTGCCTTTCTTGTCTGCATGAATGCGACCCTTCTTAAACTCTTGTTAACCTTTCCTGAAGCTTTAAGCCAAAGTTAACTTTTTACAAACCCCCCCCCCCCCCCCCCCCCCAAAACATCTATAACAGTCTTTGTTTCCTGTATAGTATGATATTATCTCACATCCCTTTTTATACCCATGTATTTACTTAAGCTGGAGAATGCATTTCCTTTATTAACTAAATGTCTATTGTCAGGATGTGTACTCAACAACTTTCTTGCCTTTTGGTTGAGTAACCTGAGGCCTACTCTCTTATCAGTACAGTATGTTCTTTACTGGGAACAGTACCTGACTGCTATGTGGAATAACACCAACATTTTGAAGGACCATCATAGCTATGTTGACCTCTGTGAGAAATTCCTTCATCCGAGTGTGAGACCTTTTTCAATTGCCCTGTGTGACAGAGACAGAATAATTCTTGGTGATAAATCTCCCTCCCGAACTGTGAGGATGCTGTGTAAATGGAACAGAGTGCCCTGGACTGGATGGCCAGACAAGTCATTCCCAGGGTTAGACGGAAGTAGGCCATCTAGAAAGGGGGGGGGGGGGGGGGGGGGGGGCTACGGTACACTAAATCATCAATCAGGTAGGGAATTGATGTGGCAGTTGCGGACTGGAGGAGCAGCTGCACTCGTTAACCAAGGGGTCATAATTGACGGCACAATAGGGGACGTAGCGAAGTGATCTGTTCTTTTGTATGGTTAATGCTGAACCGGAAGGAAGGAAAACCTGTATTGTTATCATGAGTATTTTGTTTGTTTTTGTCATGTCTAATTATACTTGTTTGTTGTTATTAGACGACCAAACATGATCCAGAGGCCAGCACTTATGCGAACATCACTGCACCATTGTTCATGAATAACTGTATTTACACCACGAGCACTATAGCACTCATTGTAGACTTGTGATTTTTGTGTTTTGTGTTACATGTGGGTGTTTAAGATCAGGGCTATTATTTTGGGGACCAAATCGTGGATTAAAAAGGAGAATACACAGCGCTGTATTGGCTGTTGTCATTATTATTATTTACTTTTTGTCATCAAGCTTTGGATTATACAAATAAAATACCAGAAAATATAGATTTCAAAGGAATACTGATAAAGATATGGAAATGACAGCAAAAGGCCAGACATTTTAAAATAATATCATTTTTTTTTAATTTTTTTTACAGGCTTTTCAGTATGTAATAATGTGGACAAATATATCTAGTCAATGCTGTAGTACAACATAGAAACAGCAGGTTGAGGTTCTCTTTTGCATTGAAATTTGGCTTCCCTAAGGGTGGGGTGTTAGGGCTGTGCAACTGAAGTAGGGTGACAGGCTTTAGGCCAATGTCGTGAGAGAGTGATCCTACATTGCCAGATGTTTTTATGGGAATATTTGCTACATGAAAATGTTTAAATGCTTGCTCTTAGTTGTTTCAGGCCAGTGTAAACAGTATAGGATATAACATATCTTTGACTGCTCTGCCCCAGTTTTAAGAAATAAATATATTGCATACTTGAGAGATTACATTAGCTGTAATAGAGCCCCATGGCAAGATTTGTTGACATTTTGCCCAGGGAAATATAACGGCTTAAAATGACTTTCTTGCTTTGGCATTCTTATTTTATATGTTAGACCATTTTAGCTTAATCTTTAACAAAGGTACTGGTTTGGTGACAGTAATTACAGAGCAGATAAACAATAGATGCTGTATAAAAGCCACTCTGCTTTCTCAGCATGAGGCACTGAGTGAGAGTTTCCATGTAAAACATATCATTTAACAGCTTGACTTTTATACAGCATTTTGTTGTTGCTCACACTATATGAACTGAAGTAACCCCACAACCCTCATATGAGCCTTGTTTGACAGTCAGCTCTATTCCTCCGAGGGCACAGACATATGTCAAGCACAGCATTCAAATCCCTGTTTTTTTAACCAGTACAATTGGGCAATCAGTGAAAAGATGGGTTACTTTATTGATGTGTTTTTTAGTTATGTGTGATATTAAGGCTGCATTATAAATACATTGATGTTGATGGTGTTGTGTTCTTACCACCACTGAACTGAATCGAAGACTTGTAGAATGGCTTACAGTACAGTAAAATGACTCATGTTATAGGAATACAAGGTCTGGTATAAATAAATTGTATCGGTCTGGTATAAGTGTGTATTTTATGTCATTTAATGCTGTGTATTCACAACTTTTTTTTTTTCTTTTACAGATATAAACGAGTGTGAGATTGGGGCCCACAACTGCGACAAACATGCTACCTGTACTAATACAGCTGGGAGCTTTAAATGCAGCTGTGGTCCAGGATGGATTGGGAATGGAATTAAATGTGTTGGTAAGTGTTCACTGGGTTTTCTAGTGTTAAAATTCTACTACAACATATATAGTTAGTAGAGGCCTGTAGCAGAATCATTTAAATGATGAGACTACCTGTGAATTCTGACAATTTGTTGCTACAAAATCCTGTAACAGTTCCCTTAAGAACCATACCTTTTTATTGTGTTAAGCCTATCCAGAATGCATTTAATGTTTCCAGCATGCATGCATATTCGCTTGGCTCGGTTTGAAGATAATAACTTGGAACCTGTTCATTGCTACAGATCTGGATGAGTGTTCTAATGGAACGCACATGTGCAGTGCTAATGCAGAGTGTAGAAACACCATGGGGTCTTACCGGTGTCTGTGTAAAGAGGGCTACTCTGGAGATGGCTTCTTCTGTACAGGTGAATTGCAGTTCCATAGCATGTATGATAATGGGCATGGTGCATGTTTTTTTTTTATTTATTTATTTACATTTGATATATGCTGTATCTAATAATGAAGGTTACACAAAATCATCACAAGTTGATGCTGCAAAGCAGACTATCAAATGCAATGAAGCAAACTTCTTTATCAGTCACAGCTGGATCGCTAAATAGTATGTATTTGAAAAAACATAAAGCTGCTTTTACCTGACATTTTCAATAGTGCACCATTTTGATCAAAAAAGATTGCTGCAATGTTTGGACTACAAAGAAACCTAAAACAATTACATTCATGTTTGGTAAAATAAAATATATAAATGCAAACAGAGATTTAGACAAAACCACAAAGGTGGGGTTTTCAGAAAGTCGGCTAAAGAAATACTACAAAAGGAAATTAATTATAGGGAGTATCCAGAATTGCCGAAAAAGCTGAATAAACAAATGATTCAACAGTCTCTCATGTAAGATTATCACTGACAAAACCACATTGATTTTTTAAAGGTAAAACCAGTTCAATAAGCAGTCTTCAAAACCCTGCTGTAGAATAAAGTGCTTCACAGTTAATGGTCCACTTTCATATTTCATGTAGTAACGGCAAGAAAGAATATGTTATATATAGTAAAGAAATATATATTAAATTAAATAATGACAAAAACTCAGTGAGACTCATTAAACATTTAGCTGAAAATGATAATAAAAAAGTGATAAATAAGAAAGTTATCTCTGAGTTTTTCTTCTCAAGGCCAAAGTAGGAAGGGGTTGTTCTAAAAAAAAAAATACCTACAATTATTTTGAAGTGCTGTGTGTGATTTGATGTGTTTGTAAGAGTTCAGTGGCTACCTCTGATCAAGTTGAGAGTGTATTGCTCATGCACTCTTGCTATGTCTGGCCTGCAAGCGAAGTGAATCTGGACTGTCAATCAAAGAGTGCAAGAGAAAGTGTACTCCCAACTCGATTAGATGTAGCCACTGAACACTTACAAACAAATGACTGAATCTACATAAAAATAGACAAAAAGCTGATATTAACATATTTCATCTGTTTGCGTAGAATTGTTAGTCATTGACATTCTGTATGTCAGCTGTATATGCTCAGGGAAATTAAAAGTGTAATAGCTGCTAATAGCTTCCAATTGGGACATGACTTGTAATGTATTATAATGTCTGTTTTGGAAGGAGTATGTTTTGTGAAGAGGTGTAATTATTCACACTGTTACAGATAGTGACGAGTGTGCAGAGAATGTCAATCTCTGTGAGAATGGCCACTGTCTGAATATTCCTGGTGGATTCCGTTGTGATTGTGACATGGGCTTTACACCAACTGTGGATGGAAAAGCATGTCAAGGTAATTCAATTCATCCAATCTTTGTGATAAAACACACTTTAAATAATCACGTGTGACTAAAAACTGAACGTCATATCAAGTTAAAAGTGTAACATATTTACTGCTAGCTTGTTTGATTGGAAGTTTTGTCCTATGGCTAATAACCATTTTATATGGCTCAAAAATGTTGAAAACAAAAGCTTAATTCATGCTTCTAATATCTGTTAACACATTAACCTCCGGAGGTAATAAAAAGGTGTTCCTGTAGACTCATACACATTCTAGGATTTTGTTGACTCATTATTTATATATATATATATATATATATATATATATATATATATATATATATATATATATATATGGTTGCAAATATTATTTACAGTTTAACATTAACTTTATCATTCTGCCCAATCCCTGTGCTGTGTTCTACTACAGATATTGATGAATGTGTATTCCCGGATATCTGTGTCTATGGAACCTGTCACAATATTCCAGGACTGTTTCGATGTGAATGTGACACAGGGTATGAATTGGACAGGACTGGTGGCAACTGTACAGGTAAAAAAAAAGACTATTTAAAACGTGCAGTTTAAAAACAAACTGTATCTTCATTATAACCGACAAAACATGATGCAGTGAATACAGGAAGTTTGTGATGTGTTGCTAACCATCCAAATGACAGGAACTTACATGTTTTATATGTCAGCCAACAACCTCCCCTTGAACTGCTCATGCCAGCTTTACAGATTTAATGCTATGGAAGGTCCTAGTGAAAAATCAAATGACACCTTTCACTTTGACCTGCGACCTAATTTAGGTGCCATATTGTGGTCATGCGAGTTAAAGCTCTAGCACTAGTGGCATTGTTGTATATACACAGCTGTAATCTATGAGGAAGTCTGATCGCATAAGAGCAGAGCTGCCACTCCACACTGTCAGTGACTGGTATCTCAAATAACCTTTCAGGTTGTGATTTGCAAAGGTTATGTAAACGCTGCATGCTAAATGTGTTTTTGATCTTGTCATTGACCCTGTTTAAACCTCAAAATTATACAGACGTTTCACCCATGTTTACTTCATGTTTCTAAACCATTCGACTAGAGACGCCATACCCATTATATTATTGCTCTGTGGCGGCTTTGTTTTTCTTTACAAATCCCTATTTCTATTTAACGTTTGGCTCCAGTAAGCCTAGACCCTCCCCTTCGGTAGTCTTTAGTCTTCAAGTAAGTGAATTTGACTGGAGAGAGCTTGCTCATGCAGGTGATTTACATGTACTGTTGAGTAACATAGCCTGCCCAGGTGGCACGTTGCACTAAGTTAAGCGCTCCAAATAATTCTGGCTTGCTTTATTTGTTGATGGCAACTCCTGACCACACTTAGCTCAGCTTGTGCTAGACTGGAAACTGTGAGCCCTACCCATCCCAGTAATGATGTCATTGTAAATTAGTCAGCCCCTCTGAGTGCTGACAGTCACTGCTTTATGGCACACACTCCCCTTGCCTTCTCTGCACATGTGAGGATGAAATAGCCTATCTTGATGAAGTCTTATTTAATTGGGAGCGGTGCATGAAATAATACAGATGTCCCCCGTTCTCATAGGTGTGTCGCACATTTTATTTTGCAGATGTCAATGAGTGCGCTGATCCGACGACTTGCATCAGTGGAATTTGCGTTAACACCCCTGGCAGCTACCGCTGCAACTGTCCTCCAGGTTTTGAGCTCAACCCGACGCGGGTTGGCTGTGTGGGTGAGATTTGCTCATTTTATTTTCAGGACACTCAGTAATTTAGAGGCACCGTGCATATATTAGGAAATCATCTTTTAAACCTGATTTTATTCCAGCGATTGTTAGACACAAGTCTGTGCCAAATGTGTTAAAACCAGTAAGGGATGAAGAATATTATTTTTGCATTGGATTTCATATAATTTGCATTACAAAAGCAATGAAGCTTATTAAAAAGTATTCAAGCTTTACAAAACATATTAGGATTGGGATGTTACAGTTTTATAAGTGCATAATTAAGCTTTTTTGTTAAAACAGCAGCAGTAACATACAAGGTTACAATAAAGGAGCCTGAGTTGGAACGAGCTGTGATTTCATACTAGGAGTAGTCCTGGATAAGTGAATCACAAACGGATGAACTAACACACATGTTCTAAACCGAACAATTTCTAGTTTCTAATTCTATTGCAATTGCCAGAGTGGCCATATACCGTGTTGTGGTAATCTACTTATTATTAGCATGTCGTTTTTGGTAGATACACGTTCTGGCAATTGTTACCTGGAATTCCAGCCACGTGGAGACGGGTCTGATGTTCTGTCCTGTTCTAATGAGATCGGTGTTGGCGTTTCAAAGGCTTCTTGTTGCTGTTCGTTGGGTCGAGCTTGGGGTAACCCTTGTGAGCAGTGCCCGCCCATTAACTCTTGTAAGTCCGTCACATTTCTGTATTTCATTTTAATACACGTGATATATCTAGAATATAAATATGCTGGTAACAGTTTGTGAATACGTCGTGTAACATGGGATTCAACATTCCTTACAGCTCATTATAAAATATTATGTCCGGGTGGAGAAGGCTTCAGACCCAACCCCATCACAGTCATTCTTGAAGGTAACTTTTTTGTATAAATTACATATCCAATTCTCATTACAGAATGGCCCAGAAAAAATAAAACTGAAACTTGTTTGCTAAAACATATGTTAGTATGTACTTAATGCACTCTTGGTACTGTAGATAGACACCACTTCCACTATGCCATATTTCACACTGATCAAAGTGTTTATTGTTAAAATTTGTATAGATCAAGTGGAAAAGGGCCAATGTTCTTTTTCAGGGTTGCCCAGTATATTGATCATTGCTCATCCTTCTGCTTCACTTATAAATGAGTTCTGCAAGCTAACTATATCTCTTTTAGATGTAGCTGGAATATCAATAATTGATTCCTCAATCAAGCAGCATGCTGTAATTTATTTATATAAGACCTAAATCTAACCCGTGTTCTCTGTGGCAGATATCAATGAGTGTCTGGAGTTACCGGGGCTTTGCCAAGGAGGAAATTGCATCAACACGTTTGGAAGCTTCCAATGTGAATGTCCCCCTGGCTTTTACCTAAATGTAGAAACACGAGTCTGCGATGGTATGAATCTTAATTTACTAGCTGCTAGCTGTAGGCATCCTTGGGTTTTATTTAGGTTTTTGTTTATGATTATCAAGGAAATTGGAAATACATACCTAGACTGCATTTTGCATATTTGCACTCTGTTTTGCAAATGTGCATGGCCTAGTGCCACATGGTTGACATCATATGGGGATTAAATCAGAAAGACAGAAGAGTTTTCTATTTTGTGTTTGGTAATCTTCCCAAGTGTGCTGGAAACATGCTTCCATTGATGTCATTTACACACGCCTGTTTCAAAGCAAACAAACAGCAACAGCACTTTCAGGTGGGGAAAAAAAATCTGAATCTGGCATTTAATATTGTATTTATTATGTCGACATAATCCTGCCACGTACTGTAGATTAAAGTAACAGGATTGCATTAAGACAGGCATGTACAAAAACCTGTCTTGATTTTACTGCTGCAGGGGCAATTCACTGCTTGTACTGAAGCTCAAATGACTTACTCTCTACACAGTTTGCCAATACATGGTATTTTTAGTAATTATGTAATGGTATAAACTTGTCTTCCCCTATTTTACAGATGTTAATGAATGTGAAACGCCTGGTATCTGTGGTCCAGGAACATGTTACAATACAGTCGGAAACTATACCTGTATTTGCCCTCCAGACTACATGCAGGTCAATGGTGGAAACAACTGTATGGGTAAGATTTTCACCCAGTCTTTATCGCTCACTCAAGAAACTTGGTTTGGACATTACTTACCACAGTCTTTTGCTTACATCTAGGTAATGGGGGAGCTATTTTCACAAAGGTGCTGCCTAATACAAGCTATCAAGAACTACTTATATCCCTTTTATGTTATGTTGTAAGATATGTACCATGTCAATGAATTTAGAAAGTTGAAAAGCAAAACATAAGAAATAGCACTTTTTTTTTTTTTTTTTTTTTTAATAATCCCTTAAATGTTTGTGGTTTGGTAAACTGAGCCCTCATAACAGATTTTCTTTTCGAAACCTCAGATATGAGAAGGAGTCTGTGCTACAGGAATTTTCATTCTGACAATGGGACTTGCGATGGTGAGCTGCCATTCAATATGACCAAGAAGATGTGCTGCTGCTCCTATAATATTGGACGTGCCTGGAACAAGCCCTGTGAACAGTGTCCTATACCGAGCACCAGTAAGTATACAGACACCATTAAACATATAGAAATGCCAATGTAATAAAGTGATACACTATAGAGCTGAATACAGCTGTGCCAAAAATATTTGTCTGTGAAACAAGCATAGAACCTGTTTTATTGAGCTATAAACACTGACCTATACTTGTTATTTCTATCACATCTAGAAGTTTATTCAAAAAGAGGTTTCTGATTCAGATGCTAACACTATAGCTTGATGGGCAAATAAACATACAGTATAGGTTTTTGCTGTCTGATTGGTTAGAAAACGTGCATAATCCAATATTGATTTAATTGATTCTCAGATGAGTTTGCGATCCTCTGTGGAAGCCAGAGACCTGGATTTGTAATTGACATCTATACAGGGCAGCCAGTTGGTAAGACCTTTACTGTTTAACAGAACATAAAAAAACACATTCTTGGGAAGACCTACTCCAGGCTGAAAATGCTTTTAATAGAAGGCTTTTAATCTTGCCGGTATAGCTGTAAGTTGAATGATTAATACTAGGTAAACGTGTAAGCAATTATATGTTTAAATGTACACGTGTCTGCTTGTATATAAAACAAGTTGCAGTCATTAATTTTTAATTCAAGTCAACTTCACTAAGTAACATTCTTACAGTAGTTTCTTGCAATTTCTTTCAGTTATGCATAAGCAGATTATGTTATACTTACTGGGGATGTATGTTACATGCTGGCCTATGGTGTAATATACTGTCCGGCTGCAATGCATTTGTGATAGCTTTGTTTGTGTTACTGATGTATCTTGTTTAAATGACAATCACTTGGGTCTGACTCAGTTCAGATCATTAAAAGTTCCTTGCTGTTTAACAGACATTGACGAATGCAGGGATATCCCCGGAGTATGTGAGAACGGAGTCTGCATCAACATGATTGGCAGCTTTAGGTGTGAATGTCCGGTGGGCTTTGTGTACAATGACAAATTACTGATCTGTGAAGGTACGTCTTGTTCTTGAGAAATGACAATGCCCTTTGTGTGTCTGTTAATTTGCCTACCACCAATACTTCATTGTAATCGCTATATTTGTTGTTGTTTGTATTTTTTTGTTTGTTTTTGGTTTAATAATACCTGGTTCCATTGCGGTCGGAAAACCTTTTCTTTTTAATGCATGTCTTGTATTAAAGTTAGTATTGTAAATGCTATTGTATCTATTTATTGATTTATTTCAGATATTGATGAATGTCAGAATGGACCAGTTTGTCAACAGAATGCAGACTGTCTGAACACGGCAGGCAGCTATCGCTGTGAATGTAAACCAGGCTACAGGTTCACTTCTACTGGGCAGTGTATTGGTGTGTTCAGTAATGCAGCTTTTCTATACCCCCAATTACCCACCCTAGATATTTCACTTTGTCTCCCTAGATATTTCACTTTGTCTCCCTAGATATTTCACTTTTTCACATTTTGAAGTGTATTATTCTGAAGGCAAGTTACTTACACTATGTTTAATTAAAGCTCTGGTAAGATTTTATGGGGCACTAGGAGGAAAGGTGTAAATGTAGTTAAAGAACAAAGGCACATTACAAAATAAACACTCCACTTGACTGATTACACACAGGGTTAGCAAGCCTTTTGTTTTAATCTCCTTATCAAAACTACACCACACGTACAAACAGGAAAATCTTATAATCTGGACTAGAAGATTTCATTTTAATATTGGGCATGCTTTTCTTCCTGTTTTTTCTTCGTTGCATTAAAAATAGAATACAATGCAGCAAAAGGATGTAAATGCTGTATGAGTGGAGCTGGCTGATAAATGTCTAAAGCCATTCTTATATTTTCCACACCGTTTGCAAAATCAGATACAGCATTGTGTTCATGATTGAGATGCAGTTGAATAAAAACCCAGTGCTTTAAACAGTACCTTGGTATGGGTATGCATATCACAGTTATCATAACTAATGTAGTCTTCTTCTTGTTCACTTTATATAATTTTGTGTTTTAGTCTTCACATCAGGGTGACTTTTTCAAAAGTTTAAAGCACTTCTGTGGCCTCGAATAAGGCTCTAAGAATCATGTTAAACCTTCAAGTACATCAGGTACACCAAAGTGTAACCATTAACCTGTCCCCTTGCAACACTCTGCCCCTAGTGGATGTAAGAAATATCACATTTGTACCCTGTGGTATTTCTTCCTGATGTATTTTGTGCATCCACTATAGTGTTGCAGGTTAAGGTTTACAGGTCTACGAGATGCACTTGGAGGTTAGATGTGATTATTAGAGCTCTATTGAAGCCACATAAGCCCATTTACTCAGTTTAAAAAAGTTAAAAGATGTAATTCCTGAAAAATAATACAAATTGAATCTAAACAATGACAAGAATCAGTAAATGAAGATAATGCTGATGTTTCACACTTACTTAATATCAAGTTGCTCTTTAATCTTATTTTAGAGTATTCAAGTTGTGTGTTCTGTTTTCCTCCTGCAGATCGCAATGAGTGTCTGGAATTGCCCAATGCATGCAGTCATGGGCAGTGTATTGACATTGTTGGAAGCTTCCGTTGCATCTGCAATAATGGATTTAAAGCAACTGCAGATCAAACTATGTGTATAGGTAGGTAAGAAAACTATTTTATGATCGTATAATAGAGAATGCTCTAAGGAATGGTAGCAGAAGAGGTTTATATATATATGTGTGTGTGTGTGTGTGTGTGCCCAGTACAAAAAGTCATGAAGAATATTTCTTTGAAAACATTTTAATATGAAGAAAATAACTGACATTGTGTGTGTTTCAGATGTTGATGAATGCGAACGGCAACCGTGTGGCAATGGGACATGTAAAAATACCGTTGGCTCGTACAACTGCCTGTGTTATCCTGGATTTGATCTTTCTCACAACAGTGACTGCATAGGTAAGTTACATCACAGCTCAGATTAATAAAGGTCTGATTATAGCAACCGTTCACACAAGTTTTTTACTCTTTCTGGTGACGTAACGTACTTGTTCAAACAGAGTCAACAGTGAAAAGCAACGTGTAACATATTATTGTCTATCCATAGGAACAGGCTACTAAGTGGTGTGCATGCCATTTGTTTTTCAGATGTGGACGAGTGTTCAACCAATAGGGGGCTCTGCAGGCATGGCAACTGTATAAACACTGTGGGCTCATTCGTGTGTGTGTGCCAGGATGGCTACGAACTCACCGCTGATGGCAGGAGCTGTGTCGGTAAGTGCTAAAGGGCTGTTATGAGTAATAACAAGAACAGAACACCTCTTTATAGCTGTAATATATAGCATATCATCGACACAGAGCAACAGCACACTGCAGGAGGAGGAGGAGGGAGTGGTAGTTCAGTGTGTTTGGACTGGAAATATTTGTTCGTAGTTCAGTTGTAGAAACATTCCTATCTAAACACAAGTGCAATGGTTTATATTTTTTTTAACAGGATTAATTTTCTTGCTAAGTTAAAATGACCAGAGTTTACTGCATCATTTAGTTAAAAAATGCTTTATTTGTAAAGATATATATATATATATATATATATATATATATATATATATATATATATATATATATATATATATATATATATATATATATATGCTGATGTAAGAAAGGTGTATTGCAGACCTTTATGTTCTGTGCCCTATAATGGTATGTTGTACTTGGTGGTACTCCTAAGTATCACTTTATTTATTTGAAAGCTCCACTGTTTTCCCAGAATGGTTTTTTCTGGTTCGTGTAACCAGCTCAGTGCTCAAGGATCTACAAAAATGTTTTCACTGATTCAAAACAAATATGTGAATCACAAAAATATTGCTCATTTTGGGTCGCCGAGACTTTAAGTCAATTTGGTGTTTTTGTATCAATTTTAACATCAGATATTAATGAGTGTGTGGTGAATCCTGGTACTTGCGGTCCTGGAACCTGTCAGAATTTGGACGGGACCTACAGATGTATCTGCCCACCTGGATTCTACTTGACAGAGGAGAGATGCGAAGGTATACACTACTTTTTTCTCCTGTTGGGGACAGGGATGGATTTACTCTCTTATTTCTGTACAGTATATCACACTTTGCAAATATGTGGTTTCCTATCTTAAGTAACATAATATTTAATAAAAAACACTTCAGAGGTCTCACAATTTCCTAGATGAAAGACGCACACATTATGGTCAGCATGTGTTTGATTTTTTTAATGGTGTTTTTTTCAACAGTTAAAGTCTGCATTGTTGTGACTGGGAGTGTTGCAGTGGTTGTATCCAAAATGTAGTGTCCAATTTTAAAGTCAATGACTGAGAGAATCCACTATACTTTCCAAGCAAGTGCAGTACAATAGTCTCCCATTACATTGTGTTTATTTGTCTTACCTAACAAGCTCATTTCATTCTTGTAGATATTGATGAATGCGCACAGAGTCCGGATATCTGTGTATTCGGCACGTGCTCAAATACTCAAGGTAGTTTTATATGCAAGTGTCCAGAAGGCTTCCAATTGTCATCAACTGGGAGAAGATGTAATGGTGAGTCCTGTGCTTATTTTTCTGATATTAAATTATTGTTATACCTGGATCAGTATTTACTATTGAGAGGCAATACTTAAATTAATATTGTGCCTCCTGCCTACTACATAGAATACTATAACCGAAGTACTCTGTGCATTATTGATATAGCATGCGACCCATGTATAGCACACATACATTAATGTCATTTTTAATTGTGTTTGTTTGCAATTCTTCTACAGATATAAGAGTAAACTTCTGTTTTACCAAGTTTGAGAACGGGAAGTGTTTTGCTGCCAAAGCCAGGAACACCACAAAGTCAGCGTGTTGCTGTAGTGCCATGCCAGGGGAGGGCTGGGGCAGTCCGTGTGAAATCTGCCCTAAACAGAATGAATGTGAGTTAAAACGAACAAATAAACAGCCACTGCCATCATTTAACTATAGCAAGTGTGTTTTGCTCTCGAAGCAAACAAGATTTAAAAAAGAGCAAGTATTTGAAATATGAAGTCCACCTCGAGGATGCGTTTTAACGGTGTGCTTTGTTTTTCATTGTAGCGGCGTTCGCTCTGCTCTGCCCAGGAGGGTCTGGCCACGATGTTGGCAACGGGGACTCCCGAGTTGGTAGGCATTAACCCTTTCAGTCCTGAATTATTTTTGTCGGCACTAAGATAAGACTTTAAAATTCCGACAGGACTGAAAGGGTTCATTTCAATGCATTTCAGAGTGTTGCATGATATTAAAATACCCTTCCTTGTTTTCATTGTTATTTTTCTTCAATTATTTTTATTTTATTTTATTTAAAACCTTTTCTTTTTTTTTATATCCAGATTTGGACGAGTGCTCATCAGACCCAGGTATCTGTAAAAACGGCCAGTGCATTAATACAGACGGCTCCTTCCGGTGTGAATGCCCATTTGGTTTTAGTCTGGATTACAGTGGAATAAATTGTGAAGGTGAGGGTTCACTATAAAATACTTCTCCCTGAAAGCTTGCCAATAGGTGTCATATGGCATTTTAAAAACAGATCTGCAGGCAACTGCAGCTCAAGAGAAATATCTGTATTATTTCTCAGGGGGTTTCAAAGGTTGTTTGTGTTGTTTTCTTTTTGCACCAGATACGGACGAGTGTTCTGTGGGTAATCCTTGTGGCAATGGAACATGCACAAATGTGATTGGAGCTTTCGAATGTGCGTGTGAAGAGGGCTTTGAGCCTGGACCCATGATGTCCTGTGAAGGTACAAACCTGCTTAAATCTCTTGTCAAAATAAAACACGCTTTACAGCATGTCTCTTTGTTTGAAACCTCAAAGATTAGCTGAAGAGACACAACCACCAAACAGGCTTGCTACTGCTACGACCTGCAGACGTGACATTTTCACATCAGTGCTTTTTCCTTTATTTGGATGACATTTTACAATTCTTACATAGCTAATATTTTCAATATCTGTTTATACAATATGTACGTCTAAGCAGCGCTCCAGATAAGATTTGGGGTCTGGGAGTAACTTACCCAACTTTTGAGAGAGTACAATTTATTTTCAGGGGGTAAAATACAACATTACCTTGAAGTCATGGGTAATCTCGATAAATACTGTACCCTCTTTAATGGTAGTGGTGCAGGCATTAAATGAGCCTTCCATTTGAACTGCAGTATAACTTTGAACTATTGTATAACCACGCGTGCGTTCCACAAGGTTCTTTATCGGCACAGCGCAATGTTTTTCGAGATATCACACTGCAAATTAATTACGTTACTTATATTTTAACATTAAATTCTTAAACTCAGTGAACATGTTAAAGCTTCAATATTTAGCCATACAGATAAATAAAATAGGGAAATGCATTCATAAGTTATGTAACAATTTGTTTAATATTATAGGCACCTTTCTTTAACGGTTGCCTCTGACGATGGTTCCAGTTGGATTTGTAGCTGGACTGTGTTTACACTTCAACCTGTGTAGCTTCAAAAATGTCTTATTCTTACTGTGCTTGGCTGCAAAAACAAGCGGGCTAGCCAGAGATTGGATAATGGGTTGGTTTTCTTGTGTACAGTTTCCTAGCAACTGAAGACATTGTATTCTGGGAGATTAAGTTGTTTTGGAGGTTTTAGGAGAGGCAGATAAACTGTGCAGCATAATTGCAATGCGTATTTTTACACATTAAATAAAAATTTAGTGCGTATTATGTAAGCGATTCACATCTAACTTGTACCAAATGTGTTATGTGGTGATATCAACAGTAACTATTGATTTATTTTCATGTAGATGTGAACGAATGTGCTCAGAATCGTCTGCTCTGTGCTTTTCGCTGTGTGAACATTGTGGGCTCATATGAGTGCAAATGTCCTGCCGGCTATGTTCTCAGAGAAGATAAAAGAATGTGCAAAGGTGAGGGTATAAAAAAAGAATAATGCTAATCCTGCACTAGTAAAGAATTCAGTGATTGCTATGGCTGTTTTTTACACCCCTAGTATAGAACTGGATGAATTATACTCTACATTAATTGTGGTGTGGTCTGAAAATATATGCCTTACATTTGTCAATATCCCAAACAAGTTTACTCTCATTAAGTAGGTATCTCATTCAGCATCAAAGTCCATTCCATATAAATACTGCAATATTTGTTTTCTCTCTAGACCAAAATGAGTGTGAAGATGGAATTGATGACTGTGAGTCCAAAGGAATGCTTTGCAAGAACCTGATAGGACTCTACATGTGTATCTGCCCACCTGGGTATGTGCGCAGGCCCAATGGAGACGGCTGCATTGGTGAGTATGAATTTGGCTTTCAGAAGTGTGCAGAGGGATGTTTATTGCCATGAATAGGAAATAATTATCAAACAACCATTTTGATTACTGCAAACTACTGCATTCGTGAAGCGACTGTTAAATTAGTAGAAAGTCTCACAAGATTTCAGTAACTAGCCAGGTGCAAACAGATTCCTACAGGTATGTGATTTAGCAAAACTATTCAGTTAAGTGAGGAGTAATAAAAGCAGACAAGAATACTACAATGTAGGCATGTTTAAAACAGTTTTGCGTTGAAAAGGTGTTTTAATTAATCACATGGGTCTCATTAGGTTTTCTTATTGTGTCTGACTGTATCTCTCGTGTTTTTGGACAGATAAGAATGAATGTACAGCCAAGCCGGGCGTCTGTGAGAACGGCCGCTGCGTTAACACAGTTGGCAGCTACAGATGCTCATGCCATGAAGGGTTTAGTGCCAGCTCCTCTGAGACTGAATGCATTGGTAAGGCTTATGGATTGACATTGTAAAATGTGCACATGTGATTCATTCTATAGAACTCCAGTATCTGAAAAGAAATGTATTGTCTATGTACAAAATAAAATAATAATAACCTGGACAGACTTTGGGAATGACATGCCAGTTAAAGGTTGTTCGAAGTCACGCAGTAGGACAGGGTCAAAATGGTGTCTTTATGAATAAACTCAACTTCTGAAAACACCTTTCAAGAAACAAATAAGATATAAAAAGATACTATATTTGAAGAGAGAATTGCATTTTTTTCATGTTCTTTTCTTCAGACAACCGGCAAGGGTTTTGCTTCACTGAGGTCCTGCAGAGTCTCTGCCAGATGACGTCTAGCAGCCGAAACGCTGTCACCAAGTCTGAGTGCTGCTGTGACGGCGGCCGTGGCTGGGGTCCGAACTGCGAGATCTGCCCCTTGCCTGGCACCGGACAGTTCAAAAAGATGTGCCCGCTTGGGCCCGGGTACACTACCGATGGGAAAGGTAGGGCATCCATAAGTATAAAACACTCTGAAACTAGTCAAATCCTTCTGAATAAACAGTTTGACTATATCACTGTCTTCCTATGGTGTGAATAAGTCACTGAGGATAACTACATATGTTATGTTTGGTGTTATGATTTATTTAAGGAGTACACTGGAAATGCTCCAAGTTGCCTTACATCTCTGTTAAGAGACCTGTAACGCAACCTATGCACTAAGATACAATGTGTCTACTTTTAAAATAAATTGAGATCTAACATGGGCCAATGTTCCTTTGGATATCTTCTCATCTTGGGAATTCAGTGCCTTCGAACTTAAAATGGCCTCTTTACAATACCTGTAAATACTGACAATGACCAGGATCATGTAAATTGGAATTGTTTTAATTTGTATGACTGTATATCTCAAGGGTTCTGTCCTAGTTAAATACATTTAAAAAATAATAGTAATAATAAATCCATAACTATAAAACACTCGACAGTGCTAAATTAGGAAATACTAAAAGAAACTAAATAAACACAAGCGTTTCCACGTTTCGAGGAACAGGAAGACATTGAAAAAGACTTTTAGGTTTTTAGGTTTAGGTAAGCCCCACCTCTAGGGGGTCCTGTTGAAAGGAAGATGAGGGTACAGTATAATTCTGTACAGTTGTGAATATTTAAATTACTGTTAAATGCAATGCCATGAGTGCAAAGTAAATATGAAAGCAAAATGAAGTCATTCATGAAGGGAGCTGTGTGGTAACACGAAACTTCATTAACAGTTCAGTTTTGAAAAGCAGTTGAATGTGAATTTGCCGAATTGCACCCAAGTGTGTTTCCTGTTACTTTGAATCCTTGAATTATAACATTTTTATTCAAACAGAGTTTCAAATTAAGGAAGAAAACACTGTTGATTTTGATTTGTTGCATATTCTAAAAACTGATGTGTTTTTTTCCAGACATTGATGAATGCCGTGTCATAGGAGGTCTTTGTCAAAACGGACAGTGCATAAATAACATGGGATCCTATAGCTGCTTGTGCAAATCTGGATATACTACAGATTTAACAGGGACTGGCTGTGTGGGTAAGTGCCTTGATTCATTTAGAATGCTAGCAGAAATAATGAATATTGTCTGCAGCCTTGCTACAATCTTGAGGGTTCAAACCAGGCTATTATATAGAAATCCAACCAGCTTGGCTCAAAATACTGCTCTTTTTTTGCACTTGGCTTAGTTACAGTACTGGCTACTGATTATACTGTGCAATGTGTACTGGACCATCTATAGAAAATGGGATACATTTTTAGTCCTAAGAATATGCGCAGTGTTTCAGCTCTTACTTCGTCCTCATTTGAAGGGGCTGGTTAGGAGAAGGCTGCTAATCTGTAGGCAATTAGTACTTCTCATCATTGTTACATCCTTCTCATTAATGTTGTATCCTTCTCATCATTGTTACATCCTTCTCATCATTGTTACATCCTTCTCATCATTGTTGCATCCTTCTCTTCATTGTTGATCCTTCTCGTCATTGTTGTATCCTTCTCTTCATTGTTGATCCTTCTCATCATTGTTGTATCCTTCTCTTCATTGTTGATCCTTTTCATCATTGTTGCATCCTTCTCTTCATTGTTGATCCTTCTCATCATTGTTGTATCCTTCTCTTCATTGTTGACGCAATTCCAATTAAGGTCCTGGAGGGCGTTAACAAGAGGATCTAGTACAATATTACCCAAGCAACATTCATCTATCAGCATAATGTATTTGTAAAAGAAATCCATTAGAATCACAAACAATTGTTCATTAAAGGTTAAAAGACTGTAGCCACAACTGTTGATCACAAAACTGTAACCTTCACGTCTACCTAGTTAATTGGCACCATCTTAAATTCACCATCATATTTAAAAAACAGGCTAACATTGAATATCACTGGTGGTGTACATATAGTTCTGTTAATGTATCCCAGGGGCACAATAATCTCCCCCAGCTTGAAAGAAATTTCAGGGCAGGAGTCAGTTACTGACCTAATACACCTGGAGGGCTGGCATCTTTAACTGGTTAAATAGTGGGCCAGTTGCCTTCTAAATGAAAACTGCAGCCCAAAAAAAAAAAGAAAAACAATATGAAAATGTATGCCGAGAGCATCTGTTTAATCTATTGCACTGTAGAGCATTGTATCTTAATACTGTATATGTGTCTGCCAATTGTATATACTTGTCCTTTTATATCCAATATTTAGTCAGTGTGGTTATTGAAAGCTGGCACAATTAGCACATTAGAGGGGCTGTAGTGTTCCAGTAAAATCATATGGAAATATTCTCTTCAACACAAGTATTTTTTCAGACAGCTTGCTATAAACAGTGGATCCTTTTGTGGTTGTGTTTTTTTTTAATACAGATTTGAAGAATTATGAAATCTATATTGGATTACATGCACTCTAAATCATGAGCTGTATTCACTGTTTATGTACCCATGCTGATAAAACAACGTTTGACCAAATTGTAGATCTTGACGAATGCGTTCAAGCGCCGAAGCCTTGCAATTTCATCTGCAAAAACATTGAAGGGAGCTACCTGTGCTCCTGTCCAAGAGGCTACATCCTCCAAGAAGATGGAAAGAGTTGTAGAGGTAACTGACTGCCTTTTTAAACAAGCAATTAGGTGCAGCGTGTGTGGTTTGCACGCGAAGCCTGTTCCATCCAGCATAAACCTTTGGTTTTAACATTATAGACACAAATGAGCTGGCTTAACTTGAGAACTAGCTTTGCTAGTTTGGTTAATACTAAAGATACACACTGCCATCAAAGGTCCCTTTCCGGACTTCCAGCTTAAGTTGACCTAAATTTCAAGGTTTACATTTGGCAGTGGGGTTGCTGTGCTATTTGCCTGATATCCTGCTCTTTAGAAAGCATGCAGTACTTCAGTGGCCACACTTGGCGTTCACTTTATTTTAACTTTGGCCAGATTATTGCACAAAGATTATAGCTTGCTGTGTTTGATAAGAGAAAAAAAATGAATTTGCCGCAGGGAAGTAATTTGTGTGAATTTTCTGCACAGCAACTTACTGGTGACCAAAAACGAGGGAATTGCAAAACACTTGGTGGTTCCTCCCTTGAGGTTTATTAGAACAGTATTCATTAAACATAACAAAAAATGGAACTACAAGAAAAGGTTGATTTAATTAACTTATAATCTGCTTGCCAAAACTTGATTTTGCAGAGCATTTTACAGCTCTGGGAAGTCTGTCTAAATGGTGTCAACCATCCAGAGGCTTTCCCCAGTGCTCTAAAATCTAACTGTCCCTGTCGGGTTTTAAGTTGATCAAATGAAATAAGCTGTGTTTGGTACACTAATTGTGAATTGTGGGGGTTTTTTTGTTTTTTTTTGTAGACCTTGACGAGTGCTCAACCAAACAGCACAATTGTCAGTTCTTGTGTGTCAACACGATTGGTGGGTTCACTTGCAAATGCCCACCTGGTTTTACGCAACATCACACAGCGTGCATCGGTAAGTACAAAACCAATTCAGATAGTACATCTGGCTGGGTCAGGCATGCTGATGTACTGGAACCTAACCCATATGGCACCCATGGGCTCTGTCTTGGAAAATCAGTTACAGAACTCCAAGGGTTGTCTTCACATATTTCCAGCTGGGTCTGCATGGCAACCCAACACCAAATACTTGTTTTTTATCAGGATCTTTATCAGGGTGTCACTTTGGGATACTGTTAAGTAAAAACAAGCATAATGCTTCACTTTTATGCTGTGATGATCACCATATGTTTAATAGCAGGATACAGCAAGAATATTTCTGCCTGCAAGAATCACTATAGAGTGAGTTCAAACAGAGGACATTGAGGGAAAATCCTAATACACTGTTATATTAAAACTGGTTTTAACAGCAACCATGCATTCCTGGCTCCTGTAACCTTTTCAGATAAGGGAAAATGATCAAAGCTGAGCATTTGCACAACATGCTGCAGTAGCACTAATTTTATCAACCGGGACTCTTGTTATTGAAATTAGCTGGCCTCATTTGTAGTTATAGCAACCTTGTTATGGATCTGTCTGTTGCCATGGATACACAGAGCATTGCCAAGTTGTGCTACAGCTCCCATGACCTAACTGTTAAACACTTTAGGTTAAAAAAAAAAAAAAAATGACTGGGCTTTTATAGTGTGATGTAAGCAGAAAGCTGGTTATATTGTAGTGTGTGCATGCTTAATTTTTAATTGAATTTTAACTTCAAATAACTCTGTAAATATCCTGCTTGTTTGTTCCCTTGACAGGCGGGAAGCTTATACCAGTTGAGAGTGGGCATGTAGAATGTGCAGCCAGCTTACAACCAGTTGTTAGCTACTGCTTATATGTGTGGTTCATGCATGCTACTGCAATGGAAGCATTTTCCTAAGCTTTTTACTTTCAGATCTTTCAAAGTGTAAAACAGTCATTTATTTAAAAGGAAAACCACTGAGTGTTTCATTTCCGGTTTTTTAAGTAACATTTTTTTTTTTTCATTTTGTAACTTTTATTTCCTACTAAGGGACTCTAGTCCTTTAGTATCTTTATGATTAAATGTGTTCTGCTTTGAACTGACTAGTTATAGTAGGGTTGTAAAAATTGATTTGTTGAAAATGGGCACACTGTCAAGAATCATATTTGACAATAAAAAACAGGCAAATGCACGCGGCAATATGCAAACCTGTGAAAATGAAGATCCATTCTGTACAGCTTCCTTGAAAGAAGCCTTTTATCAGCACAAAAATGTGATTTAGTCTCCACTGAAGAATTGAACGCAGGATTATTTAATTCAGATGTTCAAACAGTAAAATATGCAGACTCCCAGATTAAACGTTTGCGCCAGGTTGCAGTGTGAATATGTCCGCAGTGAGTTGAAAGGGTCCTTTTCATATTAGGAGACATAGCAGATTTGATATATTATATTGCACAGACATTTGGAAAATGCATTTGCAACATAAAGAAGTGCGTTTTAGGTGAGAGTGCCAAATTCAAAGCAGGAGAACTTCTCAGGAGAAGTCTTTACTTATAACCTACCTCTGCTGAATCATTTAAAACAAATGGACTACGCTACAATAAGTAATGCTTTTTAAAAATGTTAATATTGTTTATATGTTCAAGTATGTATGCATGTATGTATGTGTGTATGTATATACAGTATGATGTGTTATTAATACACTTAGTATTGAAGCTTATTGAGTTTAACACAAACTTATAATATATGGTTACTTCTGTGGATTTTTGTATTTATCTAGATAACAATGAATGCCTGACAGAGGCTGGATTGTGCGGAGCAAAGGGAGTCTGCCAGAATACTCCAGGAAGCTTCAGTTGTGAATGCCAGCGTGGGTATCTGCTGGACCAAAGTGGACAGAACTGTGAAGGTACGGCATGCTGCAGTGTGTTTTATTTGGAAAGATGCATCATCTAATCCCCCACTAGGGGGTGATAAAGTCTCCCCACTCCGTTTTGCTTTGGACAAGAGTAGTATGTGTTACTTAATGGTCCAGTGTTTTAACTCTCAAGAAGCAGGATTTGATAGCAACCTGTACTGCACTGGCACATTTTCTTTTATGCCATTGTTCCAAAGAGCTAAAGGCCTAATGTGCTTTGTATTGTTTGCCAATGCTTTTGCTTGCTTTCATTATGCTTCAATACACTTTCAAAACATTCATCCTGTTCTTTCCAATTGTCTATTGGGAGCACATCCAGTTGATTGGCTTTGCTGACTTGCTGCTCTAATTGTAGAGGAGTGGTTCATCAAGGCTGAATAAAAGAGGGGCTCCAGGCAGGTTCCTCAAATAATTGTCAATATTGTTAGGTTTAAAAATCATAAAATAGAGAATTTGTTTTCCCAGGGTGTTTCTTCTGTTATCGCCATCAGGTTAGACTGGAAGCTTTCAGCGTACTACTTATGTTGGTCAAAAAAAAAAAAAAAGAACAGCTGACTCCCGCCAACACCACTATGTTAATAGTCCTAATCCTGCTGGTCTTATATCTTCTGCCAAAATCACCCACATGACAGCTGAAACTTTGTAACTGATGTGAACTTTATTGCTCGCAGTAAATGCTCAGCAGGGCATTGGCCAAAGACTTGCAGCGTTGGATATTTTTAACAGCACTCTTCATTACAAAATTACTGTGTAATAAGTTTAGGTGTCTTTTATAAAGGACTGCAAGTTAATTGTTTTTTTTTTAGGATTTTGTTGGTTTAGTGGGTGTGTGTATTAAAAGTTTTAGGAAGCAAAGATCTTGTAAAGGTACACAATTTTAATGCCCTCTTGACAGTTTTATGTGGTATTAAGTATCGGGGAATAATGGTTCATGCAGTACACATAAATCAAAAGAAAAACACAATAAAAAATTCAGTTGGAAGGAATCAGACGTTGGTAATAACTGATAAATAGTTTATTTCAGCCTATTTCAGTGCAATGTTTTTGGCTTTCAATCCATTCATCTCCAGTCTTTTCTGGTAACTGTGGCTTCTCTTTTAGATATGGACGAGTGCGACGGGAATCATCGATGCCAGCATGGTTGTCAGAATATGATTGGAGGGTACCGATGCAGCTGCCCTCAAGGTTATCTTCAGCATTACCAGTGGAACCAGTGTGTGGGCAAGTAACTTTTTCTCAGTAGAACCATCTAGTGGAAGTATTTGAGGGAGAGCTATGTGTGTTATGGTGCTATAAAATATAAGGTAGAAATTAATACTTTCTTCAGAATGATTTTATGAAATACGCTGGTGAGTTGGTCAATACGTGGTGTTCCAGGATCTGAAAAAAAAACAAAACAACTTTCGCCTTTCATGGTTGTAGCCGAGCTTCATCTTAGGAATGCATGGAGGCATGCAAACGCTGTTCTGTATCAGAGGTTGAGCAGGTTTTATTGTTCCCAGGTTCGGGCTATTTAACAGGGGGTTAATGTATCTAAAAAAAACCCAGACACCTATAACATGCATATTATTAGAGCTGTGACAAAAGCTTTGTTAATATTCAGTGACTGTTAAAAATAACAATGAGTTGATGGATTTGGACAGATAAACTTTGGAACGTGCATTAACAGAATATAAAACTGTTTCAGCTCCCAGCCCTTCTTGGTAAAAGGGGAGGATTCTGCTTTTAATTGCACTAACCTTTACTAAAACTTCTGACATTTTATACAGTCCTCGACAGGCAGTCTAGACATATCCATTCCTGGTCTTAATCCATTTTGTAAGCATGGGAGCCGAAAGACTGCATTGTGAGCGGTTGTCAAAAGTGCAACCTTACTTGTAACATGAAGAGACTTCATTTTCCCCCCTTTTGTTTGAAGTTTTATACTCAGCCTGTGCTGACACATAACACATGAATCAAAGAGATGTTCCCCATAGAGTATTCCAGTACAGTACATAACAAACCAAAACAAGACTTCAAACATGTCTAGAAAAAGCTTGATATATGTTCAAAATGTATTAAAAGTGTTTTGGGATTGTATGTGTTTTTACCACAGTCTGCCAAAAAATCAATTAATTATATAAGTTTCAAACTCTAGAATATGAATGCAAAATGCAGCTGGGTTTCTTTATAACTTAAAAAAAATGCCTTATTTGATTGCCTTATTGTCAATAGAAGTGATCTTCAAACCCACTGCTTCATGTAGAAGGTTTATGTCCACTTTCGAACTGCAAATACACATTACCAAATAATATCGATGGTTAAATGTCTGTGTATGTCCCAGGAAATCTCCCAGCAGTCTCTGAGCCCCATTCCAATCCCTGTGTCTCCTATGAATTCCTGGTGTGCTCCTCTAAGTGAAGTGTTGTAAATGAGCTATCCCTATTCATAACAATTTATAATCAATTACTAAATTAATAGATTCAAGAATCTCTCAGGTAGTGACTCATTGACTAAAACAATGCACACCGTGTAGGTGGAGCAAACTACTGTGAATGTGTTGACTGAGGTTCTTAGGTTCTATTATGTTCCATGCACAGGATGACATTTATAAACAGGATAGGCTGCACTGGAAATCTTGACCAACCCAGTAGTTCGACTTATGAATGCACAGGATTCATAATACAAAATATTTGTTGCCCACAGATGAAAACGAATGCCTCAACTCCCAGGTTTGCGGGGGAGCCTCCTGCCACAATACCCTCGGAAGCTTCCGGTGTATCTGCCCCACAGGATTCCAGTTTGAACAGTTCCGAGGAGCATGCCATGACGTCAATGAGTGTGCTTCCTCTCAGAGTCCCTGCAGCTACGGATGCTCCAACACTGACGGTGGTTACCTCTGTGCCTGTCCGACTGGCTACTATAGAGTGGGACAAGGGTAAGACTGTTCACATCTCATTAGCACTGGAAAACTGTAGGGTGTCCATTAGAACTGCTGTTAAGGCCTTTAAAATGTATTGCATTGAAGGTATCAACACTGTTATGTGTGAATTTGAATCAGAACTATCTGTACATATTTTTAGGCACTGTGTATCCGGAGTCGGAATTGGAAATGGAGACCAAGCACTGGCAGTAGAAGGAATGGGAGGAGACACAGATGACAACTCACTTTCACCAGAAGCTTGCTATGAATGCAAGATTAACGGCTATCCCAAGAAGGGCAGGAAACGCAGAAGCACCAATGGAACAGAAGCTGAACCTCAGAATAACTCACAGGTAACTGCCCTGGGATCTTCTTTGCGATGTTACACTGGAACTGGGTTCCAACCTAGCTACCAAAAAGGACACCCTATTCAAAAAGCTTAACTTGAGGTTGTTTTTTTTGTCAAACTGTATTTTTATGAATACAATAATAATGACAAACTTCTTGAAGAATTATCTTGAAGAATATCAGTTTTGTTTTTTAACTCATGCAAACACAATTTGAAAAGAAATCTCTGAAGCTTTGGGAATTGGGGCCTGACATAACAAAAAAATAATCGCCACATAATCTGAAAAATACATTAATAATGGAATCAAACAGATATTTTTTTCAGAAAATATCTGGGTATCCCAGAATAGGAAATCTTTTTTTTAAAGATGTCCATTTCCTGCCAAAGCAGAACACCTGAGTAGTGTGTTTTTATCTTAATTTTACCCCAGAGTGTTTTTCTGCAATACTGACTGTCAATTTCAAGTATCACACTGAATGCCAAGGTATTTAGTAAGTGAGTGGGGTAAAAGAAAAAAGGCAACATGTGTAAGTGTGCAAACATTTTAAGTAGAATCTACTTTCTATTTACAGGATGAAAATGAGAGCATCAGCCTTGCCAGTGTGGACATTGAAGAACCTCTAGTCTTCAGCTTGAACATCACTGACTTGGACAAAAAAGACCACATCCTGGAGCTGGTGCCAGCGCTCACCGCACTCACTAACCACGTCCGATACTTGATTGATTTCGGAAACGAGGACGGCTTCTTCAAAATCAATCAAAAAGAAGGAATAAGCTGTCTTCACCTGACCAAGAAGAAACCCGTACCTGGAGCCTATTCGTTACAAATCAGCAGCATCCCTCTGTATAAAAAGAAGGAGCTTGATCATCTGGAGGATAAACATGACAAAGACTACCTCACTGGTGAGCTCGGTGACATCCTTAAAATGAAAATCCACATTATTCTTCATTAACTCAGCAAGTGAAGAACAATCTGACATTGCTTATGCCAAAGAAAAGGCTGAACTGTTGCTGTTGATTCCCAAGCAGATTCTACATATCATGGATACAATCTCTTATTACTTTGAAGTATGAGCAAGCACTGCTACTTGTTGAATACACAATAAATAAATAAATAAATAAATAAATATATATAAGGTACGGCTTGCAAAACCTAGCCAAAATCAACCACTTTCTCAGGCTTTGTATAAATAAAGCTCAGCCTCTTTAAGAAGATGCAGGTGTTGTGTTGTATAATGATATGTTGAATCTTAAAACACTTTACTGGGACTTATTATTGCTAGGCGCCAATGCTGAGGCATTTCATCAGTTCAGCAGAAGTATATGATTTTGCTCTGCCTTGAAGGACTTTTCTGTAACTTTGCTTCTCCGATTTTCCGACTCACTACTGCTAGAGCAGCAATTTATTATATTAACTGGTGCTAGCACGTTGACATCCTAGATTTATGAATGCACTGTAATATTTTACAAACTGGTAGCCAGAATGCAATTACTATTAAGTCTAAATATTTCAATTACTTTGCAGACCAACCAAAGTTGTCTCAGTTATACTTATAATACATGTAAATTAAGTGTGTCTATACTGTAATCATGCTACTTTTTTAATCATGGAAGCATTTGTAAACTAGATTTTTAGTTTTTTGAAAACCCTATATGTTAGGGTTTTGTAATGGTGCTTATAACGACCAACTACTTCTTGTACTTGTATACACCATCCTGATGATGCAAAATATGTGACGACTTTACAAATTATGCACTGAGGCCAGCATAGGGCCACAAAGATCTCAGCAGTCAGATGACAATCAGTGCTGTCAACAAGGTGACATTAAAGACAACATCTGCACATTACACATCAATGAGGGTTTAGTGTCAGTGATATCACAATAAAATCATACTTTTGGTTTAACAGGTTGATCTGTGCACTGCAGTTGTTTTTTGTTCAGCATAAAAGTATTTGAAGAATGTGTATTTTAAGTGTCACATGTGGCAGATCAACAGTGTGCCAGTCTCAAACATAACACTGTCATAGGGAAGAATCTTCCTTGAGTTAATTATTTTTCTTGACTTACCAGTATTATTGGAGCACTAGTGATTTGGGGCATATTGTAATTTTTCAAGAGAAAATAAATTGTACCACAGACCAATAAATAGTCTGTTTGAAACGTATCAGATGGACTGCAAAATATACACTATAGCACAGCTTGATAATGTTGTTTTACAGCCTGTTACTTCTGCCATGTAGAAATAGAACTAATCCCATTTGTCTCACTGAACAAGACAATGGCACGCAGCTTTGAAAAGGAGAGGAAGCTTGTGTCTTCTCTGCTAAAATAGGCTTTGGGGAATGTAAACAAACTACACAGAAAGTTAAACTCTAGAAAAGTACAGAAAACAAATCACAGGAAATGATGCTTTTACTGTAAAATTAAAAGATCAGTGAGGACTGGTTCAACAGGTCATACTTTGTTATGATGGTGGTTGCACTTCCCATACAGATACATTAACAGGTTGGTTACTTTCAAACTACCATACTGCACTTTACATTTAGTTGTTCAATATTTAAAATGTCAATATCAGGCGTATGTGATTACCAGGCACTCTTGATGTTCCTGTAAATAAAGACAAATAATTGTGTCAGTAAGCCTGCTCTTCACATGTAACAAGTGAGGCTGGCCTAAATATCTGTGCTAGTTATTAGCAGCCCCAGCCAAAGACAGCAAGGTTGTTGTTCTAATACACATGGCTTCATTTTGAAAGTCTTTTGTCTGTATAAGGTTTGGCATTGAGTAAATATGCTGTTCTTTATTGGAATGCCGTGTGATATCAAGTCACAGTGTGTTCTTAAAGCTGTAAATTCAGCTTACAAACCAGTGGTTGACATCGGCTATTTCACAAAATAATCTGCATATGCTTCTATTACACCACTCATTTTAAATGTACAGTGTACAGTGTTGTACATTAGGTCCATATAAAAAGAATCCTACTATAACTAAACTAGAAATACTGAAGTAGTTCCTTGTTACACAGGAACATACACAGGATTCATTTAATGGTTTTAAGTAGAGTTGTCTTTCCTATACTGCTATAGTGGTAAAACTTTATCAGAACAGATAAACTTTTTATCTGACCAAATACATTTTTTATAGGTATCACTCTTGTTCTGAACTATTGCCATTGTATTAGTATACACTTCCTGTGCTAGTTATGATTAATTGGTGGTGACCATACTTTTGATGCAAGGCCCAGGAAATGCAAGCTTGAAAACAATCCTACAGATGGAAGACAGATGCACTTGAGGGCAACACAGGATAAACTCAAGCTTGGAGGACTTTTAATGGAGGGTACATTTACCTGTAGCAAAAAATCTTAGAAACTGTTGCTACCTGATTTAATAATATTTGTGTTCACTTTGGAAACATATTTCCAATCTGGCATTTGTATCAAATAATATTTATGGTCTGATACTTTGCTATCCTACAAAAGAGAAACATAAATGTATTCCTGTAATTTTTTATGTACTGCATTATACAGTAAAATATTGGACCCTGATATTGATGTGATACACCCATTCAGATACAAGCTGAATTGCCTCCCCTATTAAATCAGAAGCCCGTTTGTGGGAGCAACACTGAGCAACACTATCAATGTATCTCATACAGAACTCTATACAATATTCTTTAGCTTAAAATAAATAAATAAATAAATATTGCAAGACATTATGTAAACATTATTGTACACTATGTGTTCATCCTTTGTAATCAGATATAGTTTAAAGATCTTCCATAGGCATTTATAAACACTAATGTCTTTTTTTTTGTCTTAATGAATCATTGGTATTTGATAGTATTGTCAGATGTGAGTTATGCTTTTTCAATGTAAACATAAGTTTATTTAGAACCAGGAAACAAGAATCAGCAAGAATGAAGACAAAAGCCCCAATTCCATTAACAATACCAGGGAGTGGTGCTGCAGTAGTTCCTGCGCATATTGAAATTCAAAGTCAGATCCAATCCAACATATAAAATACATAGTCCAGTCCATTTCTATGTAATTGGTAATGTATTTTTATGCCCTACCCATAATAATTATTGCACATTACTTTTCAACCTGGGAAATCCTCCTGATAGGAAATACATTTTTCATGCTGCATTGGGTTGGGCATGTATTCTGTACATGTTCACTTTTAGAAAACAACCTTCAAAAGCCTTCATTAGCTCATGGGAAACATGACACATGTAAAGAGAAAGCCAGAAACCAATCCAACAGCAACAGTTTCCCTCAGTCAGGAAATCTTTGCTAAAGAAAATTATGGGCTGGGATGTGCCAGCGTGTTTCAGAAATTATTTTGTTACAAAAGGTGTCCTTGTTTATCGTCACATTTATTATCGTGTGGGAAACTACTAAATGAATCTCCTGGCTTGCTTTTTTGAACCTTTCTAACATAAATGTTTTTGCTTTTCAGAAGAAAAAAAAACAAACTGGTATTGACTTGCCACGGTTGTAAATGGGTTCATTTAAAAACTAACCTTGTTTTAGGGCTATATTGATTGATATTCAACAGATACAACAGTGCAGTATTTTCAATATGTTTGTAAAAGACATTAAGCTTAATGCATATTGCGTCACGGTTTAATCTAAAACATGCCTGCAGTATTTAGGAAAATGTTTCAATATGTTGGGCAGTTACTTCTATGTTAAATTACCATATCATCAAAGAACTGCACCACGATCAGGTCCATACTTTGTTGTTACACTTATTGTGTGGTTTTCACATCAAACTGCACAGCAAAATGTGTTCTATTGACCAGCTTAAAATCCAACAGCCACATCAAGATTCAAACTGCTTGTTCAGGCAGCAGTAAGAGTGATAAATCACTTACTTAGATGTAATCACAACTTGTTTTAGGAGTTAAGACTTAATATACAAGGCTGAACTTCTATTTCGTCTGAATCCGTAGCTTCCTCAGATACTCCTGTTACCTAGTCATTTTACCAACTGGCTTGACGTCCGCAGCCTCCATTTCTATTCTGTTTAATTTAGGCTCTAGAAATTGGGATGAATAAACTTTGGAGAAAAACAGATAAAAATGACCCCCAATTATTTATTTATTTTTTTTAAATAAAATAAATTTAAGAGGCTATTGGCTCCAAGTACACTAGTACCTTGATTGTGTCCATCTATGTAACTATTATATAACAAGTGCTTTGGAATGTACTTTTAATTTAAAAAGATTTTAAGAACTGCATTTTAAGATTTTAAGAACTGCATTTGTAACGTTAAGTCACGGAGTACTGTGCAAAAATACAACTCAAAGAAAAAAAAAAATCCTCTCAATACTTTCCTGTCTTTCACAACCAGCTATTATTGTGGCAAATAAGTCATTGTTAGACCCATATATTTGATATAAGCATTAGAACACAAACGTGCATTTATGGTAACAATTATTTGTCCAGAAATTCATGAAACTGAGTTACATTGTGTAGAATTCAGTATTTTGCACAATGGGGAAACTTTGCGTTTTCTTGTGTGTGCTCATCATACTAAAACTACAAGTACATACAAATCTACAGTAGATAAAGCGACTTGCTCCAGGTCAATCTGTGGCCGATTAAGAATAAATCACAGGCTGTCTTTGTATAGCTCCTCCATGACATGTTTTCAATCCTTTCGACCACATTATCTGCAGTTATATCAGTTTAATGAAATGAAAAAAATGAGCAGGATTTTGCCAGACAATTTGGAATGTGATATAAAGATGCCTTCAATGAAGTTCAAACATGCACAATTAAAATTCTCTAAGTTTTCACTGTTCCCAAAATTAGGTTAGGTTCTGTTTAGTAAGAATATTTACTCAACGCACTCAGGTAAGAATTATTTACTCAGTCCATTTGATTATGTCCTAACAGCTGTTGGATTGCAAACCTTTGAAAGAGTATCAGGTGCTGCAGGAAGTGATGATGATGGGTTAGTAGGGGCTCCTGTCCTGTGTGCCAGATATGTGGTTGGAGTTTTGGAATAAACTTTAAACTGAATTCCTGTCTGCTATTTAGAATAGGGTGGGGTCATCCCAGCAAAACTGCACCATAGATTAAATCAGTCCTAGATGAGATGTTACATTGTAGTGTATCTATCAAGCAATTAACCTGTACAAGTGGATTCTCTTTGCCTTTCATTCATTAGGATGTGTCAAAGTATTCCACAGACAGAATAGCAGAGCAACCTCTTGCCAAATGGCTGACTGGGTTGATTCAAACCCAGGAGAAAGTAACACTTAACTGTCTTTTTTCTTTTTAAATTAAAAGTACATTCCAAAGCACTTGTTATATAATAGTTACATAGATGGACACAATCAAGGTACTAGTGTACTTGGAGCCAATAGCCTCTTAAATTTATTCAGATACATTTAATGCCTGGCATCAAAGCCTTTGGCCATGACCAAATGTATCAAATCTTTCAACTCATTTTTGATGAGTAATAACACTCTTACTTGAAGAGAACCTCGCCTACCACTTTCTAACCCTTGCGTTTCAATGATTCATACAGCATTAAAACTGCATTCTATAAAATTGAGTTTTATTCATTTGTGTGCTCTGCATAGCATGGGTTTAACTCCGAGTCCATGTTATTGCATGTTTGAGTAAAAGTAGTCAGGATGTCAGATTTGATTATGTCCTGTTCAGCTTTTTATGAACATTGCGAGTTTTTATTGCTAGTGTATTGAAAATGTTAAAAGCATAACTACTGCTTTAAAGAGCATTATAGTAAAGGAAATGAAAGCCATTCTGCAACACTTCTGGTTTTATTAGTAATACAGTAATCCGTTGCATATCTGACTGCGGTGTAACCAGAGTAAGGGCGGACATGTAAAAAGTCGGATGAATGAATCCTGTTTTAAATACCATAATACACAGCTGTAAAAATTATTATATTCCCACAATTATTGTTTTGAGATTCAGCTTTTATTAAGGAGCTCTCTGAAATCCCTTGTTTAGAAAGATACAGAGTATTAATGTTTGTGACAGGGTAGCCATCTGCCGTGTGGGTGCGTGCATTCGCTGCTGAGTGACAGGCAGGAGATCGAGATGGAGGTTGAAGTTGATATACCCTGCTGGAGAACAGAATTTATATACATATCAACACACTGAACAGCTCATGTGACACTACCAGCAATGGTTGCACAGGGTACATACAACATAGTGTAAGAATACCCTGGTAGGATCTTCAATCTCTGAACTAATCTGTTCTGTTCAATAATAAACTAATGCTGCTGACAAGATTGCTCATGGCGGATAAATGGTTGAGGGGGGATACGTGACGGATGGCTATGCGACAGATTACTGTACCACCGTACTGTGGGCACTTTGTAGTAGATTAGCTGAGATGAATGCAATAAAGTGATTAAGAATGGCTCGGCCAGCGGGCAGGACAAGTGGCACTTGGGGCCACCTTCCCTCTAGACAAGGCACGCTGCAGGGTGGAGGCAGGGAGGACCAAACAAAGAAAGGAGAGGGGTTTGTGGGCAGAGAGACCCATTTAACTTGTCGAACAGGTTACATATGAGATTGATGGGTGGAGTCTCCTTTCGGAAAGACAACAAGTTTCCAAAGAATAACGAAATTAAAGTAATACCCACAACTTTGAATTCTTGGGATGATGTATTTTTTATTTTTATTGCTTGGCACACCTTACAAATTCTAACTACTTGTCAAATTAAACTAAAGGCTATATTAAAAAAACAAAAACAAAAAAATCTATATATTTATGATGAATATTTTTTTTTTTTTAATGAACTCAATGATTCATGCCCTTTAGTACTGATTTAAGTACTAGGATTTAGACAGGTGATTTCAGTTTTAAAACCTGGGATCAGCTCTAGTCTTGAACGCTCTGGCAATGTTCAGTACCCTAGCCCAGGGGTTTTCAACCTTTTTTTAAAACTGTACCCCTTCTGTCTGGAGGTTTCAGCTCAAGTACCCTTCTACAATTTTCGCTCAACTGAATGGTACAACAGTGAAATGGACAATAATCTGATTAACTCATTTGTTTTCCTTCCCGTTTATGCAATAAATAATTTATGTCACAACAGTTTGGGTGACAAACTGCTGGTTTAGGACAAACAGTGGGCTTAATTCTTAAAACTTTTAATTACAAGTATTTGGATGCACAGAATTAAAAGACAAATTATCTATTTGGAAACAGTCGTATTCGCTTTCTAGTCAGCAAAGTTAGTATACAAAATAGGGTGCATTGTAAATGTTTTTTACGTTAACTTCCCATCTCCGCATAATTATGTGCCATTAAACAGGTTTACCTCAACATAAAACTATAATTATTAACAATGATAAACTTTTTTTTATTAAAGCCAACGTAAAAATTATCCAATGGGATTCGGTTTAACTTTCTGTCACTTTGCATTTTCTGTATTCTCTTCCTTTATTTTGCAAGTAATCAATGTATCCATTTCATCAAACACTGAAAACAAATTCAAACAGACACTATTGCTGTTACTAAAATTTAGCCACGCCTAATAAATAAGAAACCGTCAAAGTATGAGTACTATTAATAATTAATTATATTTACCAGAGCGTTTATACCAGTACTTATAAAAAATGCAGAACGATTGCGCTTGGTGGTCTAGTGGTTAAAGAGGCTTATTTCCAGGTTTGCCCCCAAGTCTCTGTAAGTCGCTTTGGATAAAAGCGTCTGCTAAATTACTAAATTATACTAATAATAATTAGTGTTCAATTATACAAGTTGAAAACAGAAAAGTTCACGAGCAGCAGAGCGCTGCCCATTGGCAAAATCGCCAGACGCTTGCTACACCCTCTATGGAAATCCTATCCAATCGAAATCACTCATGCATTAATACGGGCGTGATATATTATGTTTATTTTATTTTATCTGCAGTTTGCTTTGAGCTGTTAACAAAAATGTAGTATTTATGTACAATGGTTTAGATATACTATTCTGTTAAAAAATATAATTTTATTTGTGAATTTCTGACTCGTCTTTCATACCCCTCGACTCTTAGTACCACCGGTTGAAAACCCCTGCCCAAGCCTACTCAGAGCAGCACTTCCGAAGTGATGTGACCACAAAACTAAATACAATATGAACCTCTAGCACCATGCTGTGGTTGTTATGAAAAGTGCACACCCACATCCTCCCAAATATACTTCCATTGTGAATATACTGAAGATGTTTTACTTGGTCTTCAAAAAATAACTTAACATGACAAAGCAAACATGCAACACTGGGCAATATAACTTAGTTCAACTGAATAAAAAGAAACTTGGTTTGGCTATTCATAGAACATGTACTTATACAGAATGTGGATTTTGGTCATATTTACCTACTTTTTCCAGGATAGCAGGTGACATGTACTGTATATTCCCAATGAAAATACTTAACACAATTTCCATGCTAGAAATAGCTTTGTATTTGAGATAATATATAACTTTTTTTTTTTTTAAGCCAATTGGCTGTTTGACCATATTTCCAGTCCTGAAGAGGCTAGTCTTTCAAGTACTGCACACAACACTGAAACCCACATTTTAATTAACGTAAAGCCTGCTGTGCAAAGAATGTAGTATTCAAAAGTAAAATTAAACTCTAATAAATACCTTACAGTTTAACAAGCTTTTGCAGTGTAGACAATTGTGTTGCAGGACACAATGTTCTGCCAACTCATCATAGTTAAATGAGTGCCATTATAACATAAATGGCACCTTTGAATGCAAGCATGGTCACCCAGAGGAATAAATCAGGTAGGGTATAAAGAACATGCAACAAAGGGTACTAAAGTAAACTGGGACTCTTAGGTCACTGGACATTTAGGTGTCCAACAAAAACAGACACGCAAATTCTGAATGATAACTCTAGACTAGAGCCTTTTTTATTATACAGCATGGGTATATACACTCCCTTCTATAACAATAAACACCAACACATTTAAGCAAATGCTTATTTTTTATTATTAAACAAGTAATAAATTGGACCAACTTCCACTTTAATTTGTTCCAGTAGATCCAAAGCCACCAGCTCCACGTTCAGTCTCATCCAGGGTCTAAAGAAAATTAGAAGAATTAAACAGGGCCTCATCAACACAGCACAGCACACATTGAAATACATAAATACAACTTGCCTCATGTTCCTGAAGCTCTGGGTAGCAAATCTTTTCACATATTAGTTGTGCTATTCGGTCACCCTTTTTAACTGAGGAAAAAAAAAAAAAAAAAGAAATTACAGATACTATATAGAATTGGGTTTATTAAGCTAAAAAAAACAGGTCTTGCTATTTTACATTTAAACAATAGTTTTGGAGCCATACTTAAGTGCGCCATTAAAACTAGATTCAACCTAATCCCTGAGAAGTTTCACAGATTGATTAAAATACCATTAATATCACTCTATAAAGTTTTATATTTTAAGTCTGAAAGTTTAGATCCATATTTAGGACTATGCTGTCTATAGATTATGGGGGGGGGGGGGGGGGGGGTTGATGACTCACCTTCAAAACTGTCTTTATTGAAATTGAAGAGCACAACACCAACATTCCCTCTGTAATCTTCATCAACAACACCAGCTGTAAATTAAAAGGTAAACAACCGTTGCTATAAAATAATTTTTGTAGAACTGTGAACTATATGGAACACACAAAGACTGTTACCAAGCTTTTCCTGACCATTAACTACAGGAATGTCTGACCTTGGAGGATAAATATACAACCCCCCCCCCCAGACAATCACAAGGCAAATTAAATTGCTCTAATGGCAGCAACACATACTGGTAATGAGCCATTTATGCTTTGAGGGTTGAGCAACCCAGGATGTGGAGGGAAGGGTGGGGGTATTTGGAGTTCTGTATTAATAGACTGAATTAACGTATTTTTATGATACTTTTTATGATAAAAATAAAATGATTAAAAATATACCTCCAACGTCTATAAAATATTTTGCTGCTAATCCAGACCTTGGAGCTAAAAGACAAAAACATATCAAATTAAATGATTAATCCACAATGGGAAATTTATACAGACCTACATGCATGTATTTCGTGCCAAAGTAATACAGTGTGAAAAGAAACAAACTCCTGGAATAAAACTCATTTTACAGCGCACTAGGGGCTGGCTTTCCTACCGGAAATAACTCTCAATTACTATGGACACCAACTCATTTGAATCATGTTTGCAGACAGCAATGCATAGTTGCGGACACAATCCAGTACACTACACTTTACATGGGCACGGATACAAATACTTGAAACTGTGCAGTATGTCACATTTAGAATTCTCTGGGTGCAGTATTTTATTCAGAAGATACGGTTAATTCAACAATTCTACTCACCTATTCTTCCGTAGTAACCAGAAGGAAGAGCGATCTGAATGTCAGTTTTCACGATGGCTTTATCCATAGCGGGAATTACATAGTCGTAAGCACTAAAACAATGAATGCGTATAAGGGTTATAATATCTACTGTAAAATGTACAAATACTAACATTTGTATTAAGCCTTTGTTTCTCTCGTAGCGTGTACTAATGAAAATGTACTAATGTGTAGCACGTTTCAAGCTTGCATCTTGCAGGCAGATAAACCGCCATATATGAGCATGACAAACAGTTAATACAGCTTACTGTAACCAAACACTAACCTGTACAAATCATAGCCTGCCGCTTTTGTAGACCCTCTTGTTGGAGAGGTAGCATGGTCAGAAAGTCTGGCAAATTTCAGCAGCATTTTCCCCTCAGGATGCATTTCATTCAGCCTTTTTGCAGGCGAGGTGCCGGTAACTTCTGTTACTGGAGAGCAGGGCATTTTAAACAGAAATTAAGCGATAATTCAGATAAACTAATTACTGGTATTTAATTCTGACTTGGTGTAGCCTGCACTCCCTATAGTTAGTACCCGCCAAATCAACTGAACTTGTACTTCGCGCCACATACACCTCGTCCCCTTTTTTAAAAATAAAAATAAACAGTTTTATTCAAAATAGAATATAAAACACTCTTAATAAAACTTGAATGGCTAGAATTAAAAGTACTTTATGGGGTCATAATTTATACACTTTACGAAATAATTGACAGTGGTCGCTATGACTACAGATAAAGCATCTTTTTCATCTCATCTCACGAGAGGTAAAACGAGACTTAGGCTGCGTAACGTGTACTGTTTAGATTTTTTTCCAGAAGTTGAAATTCATTGTAAAGCAGTATTCCGACATTACACTGCGTAACCGACTGTATAACACCCACAAGTAATAGTGGTATAACTAACACAAATCATTAATATTTACATACAATTAGTAACTGTGGTAGTACACTGCATGCTTAATTGATGCAGTCAATATTTATGTAATCTCTACATTACCTTTGCATTTCACGTTCACTCTGGGCATTTTCATTTTCGGAAAATATTGATGTAGAATTCTTTTACTCCGAAGTAATGGAGATTTGAATATATTATAGTTTAGGAGTGAATATCTACAAAGATGTTTACAGACAAGAGCCATTTTGTTATGCACTTTGGGTTGTGCTACTGAAATGGCTGTACGATTTCCTTCCCTCAAATCGGACGTGCAGATCCAATCAATGCTGACTTGTTAAAAAGCCAGAAGTACAGAGAAAGACAAGTCACCAATATTTTATGGTAATGAATGTCCGCACCAAGTTTCTTTTGTCACAGGTCTATGATCTGCCTTGAAGCTGCTGATCTAGTATCCCTGTTTAGTTGGGAAGGTGCAGCATTGATAGCTTTAGTAATACATGTTTAATGTGGATTATAGGGGAAGTTAAATACCCTTATTAGCCATATTTTAGCGGTTTGTTTAAAAAAAAACCAAAACAAAAAAACTTTCACCATTTCAGATAAGGTGTTGCATAATGTATATATTGTAGCGTGCACGGGGGAAGGCAGCAGCAGGGCTGGTAGGTGACATAATCACATACAAAGACATAAGCCTGATATATGCTCCTTACTAAGGAGCCAGCTCTTTTGTACAGCAGTATCAGTGCTACGCTTGAGTAAGAGAGGTCCCGGGTTCGCGCCTGCCCTCCGCCTGTGTGTGGATTGCCTTGCCCCCTGTGTGAGGTGCCTGCCTGCAGGAACTGAGATCACTACTATATATTCCACTAAAATTGAACATTACACTTGTATATAATGCAGCTGTACTATAAAGTTATTCTGTAGAATAGTCTTAAATGTGTATATAATGAGTCTGTACAACTATAGGTGAATAACAAAGTGAAGTTTAAATGCAAACACAATAAATACATCCTTCAGCCAGGCAAACTGTACAAGTAAGGGCTGGGCAGTATGGAAAATAAAAAACAAACAAACAAACAAAAAATACGGAGAATTGAGCAAAACACATGCAAGTTTAATATATTAAATGTTTATTATCCACACATAATTGCAAGCATCTGAAAAGGTACAGTATATCCTAGTCATCATATGACATCCAATGTAATGCAACAATTAACCATTTCAGTCCTGGCAAAACCTCAAGGTCCAGCCTTACCTTAGCGCCGTGTCTTAACCTATGCTGTGGTGGAAAATCGTGTTGGAGCCTCACGGAACTCTTAGGTCCCAGTTTGAGGTACTGTATACATTTATTTAATTATTGTCCCTGTTCTCATGTATATTCAGTAAAGGAGTTTATTCTTAAGATTGGCATAAATAATTTCAGGACTGAAAGGGTTAAATAAAAATAAAATCTGATCTATCTATCTATCTATCTATCTATCTATCTCTCTCTCTCTCTCTCTCTCTCTCTCTCTCTCTCTCTCTCTCTATATATATATATATATATATATATATATATAGGTACAAAGTATTTCAAGTATTTAAAAATCACACTGCAAAAATATTATTGAAAGAAAAGTTGCAAAACATTTTTTGGTATATATTGATTTTATAAGTTATGTCTGGACACGTTTAGAGGAGAAATCCAAGCAGGAATAAAAACAAGGATTAAAGAAAATGAAATCAAATTGAACGAAGTCATCTTTGCAGCACCAGATTATTATTTTTTTTTTTTGACAATAATTTAGTTTTCAATACAGTGCATAAAACAGGCTTATCACTAGGCGGCAGTACATGCCAGTTGTTCACTTTGTTGTCTGAATTATTTTTTATTATTACAACGATATTATTATTAGATTTTGTTTTAAAAACAGTACAGGAGAAACAGGTATTTGTCTAGATGTGTTGTGCATTTGTTAAGAATAGAATGTCAGCACACTCTTGTGATTGCCTCTGACCAGCATGATGGGAGGCAGGTTCTTTGTAAGAATTTCCAGCCAGGCCATATATAGGTAATCAGAGACAGCCCCCTTTCTAGCTATAGGCAAGCTCCTGGAAAGAGAAGACAATGATGTGTTACCATAGTTACTACATAGATACATACATTGTGATCACTACCAATCTAGAAGTTCATCAAAATGAACTTCTAGATGGTGAGTTCAAGACAAAGCAAAACTATTGCTGTTATAAATGCTTTACTAAACATCCATTCAGTAACAGTGTAAAATGACACCTCTTGCTGTATATACCCCTAAAGTGGTATGTAAATACTCCTTTGGGTCCTATAATATTTATTTAGCCTGAATGTCTGCTTCTCCGTTTTGACCATGCAGTTTATAAGCCCTCTCTGTGCCTGTACTTACATAATGATGAGGTTAGCTGCTCTGGAGTTCTCCTGTAACAGTTCATTGAGGCGAACCTGCCGACGATTCTGTATTGAAAAAAAAAAGTATTGTTGCAATAGTTACGATAAACTACATTCACAAGTCGTTATTCATTAGACAGTGGTTTACCTTTTCCTTGCACAATTCCAGCTCTGCATCCATGATTTTCCAAGGGCTTTCCTTCTTCAGCATGTCAGCTGTTGCAGGGTCTTTGGAGCATTCATGGAGACAATAGGGTTCAATCATTTCTTCAAAGAATTTCCAGCTGCAAAACAAAGGTATACAAATTCATTTTATAACTGAGACGGCCCCCACAGAGAGTCTGAAACTGCTAAGTTAAAACATGTATGGTTTATTTTTTATCATCATAAACTGGGGAAATTTTTAGATGTCGTTCACCATTAGACAGTTTATTTTTTTCTGCCTGATATATGTAGCTTTTTAATCAGCATTTTCAGTTTATACCTCTCATACTGAAAAACACATTTTTGATAATGTTTTATACATGCCTATGTATAGATCCCCCAAAAATGATACAAATGTGATTGTAAGCAAATCTCAGTCTTAGAATATTGTTCATATATTTTATGTAGAAAATAAGAAAGATAGTCAGGAGATCTGATTCATTTCTGTACACAATAAAGTAGCCCACATATACCTGTTAATATATCATTTACTTAGATTTAAAGGAATAACTGTATAATTACACTTTAACAGTATACAGGGTAGCTATTACAAAACAAGTGTCAAAATTGTCCCATGTAACCCCAGCTTACAGTAATGTATTTCACAAATATTATAATGCAAGAGAGGCAATTCATTGGAGGTATAGTGCAAGGTAGAGCAATACAGCAGGTGTGGTTGAGTTTTGTTTGGTCATTTGAAGGTGATTTTTTTGTTAGTATAAATCACTAGTATCTTACCTCTCCTTGGTTGGTTTAGTGTTGATGTCTCCGACAACATAAAGGTCAACAAACTGTATTCTGAATTTGCTCAGTAGTGAAATCATTCTAGGAGAAAATGACAAAAATAGTTAAAATGTGAAGCTTCTGGTATTGACTGACCTGTATATACTGCTCAGAAACATTTCAAACAATTACATAGTCATATTTTAGCATAATCCTGTTTCATCTTATCTCTTATGGCTGTTCAAATGGTCTTAAGGATTAATAAATATTTGAAACTGCGTAAAGGCATACAACATAACTACAATTACATTTTGTAAAAAAAAACAAAAAAAAAAAAAAAAAAAAAAAAAAAACGTTAGCCAGCAGCTAAGACCATATTTATTTATGTAGCTTCTAGCACATTTGTATTCTGTTTTAATTAAAATAATATACAACTTAATGGATATTTTGTATTAGTCAGTAACTCTTTCCCCCAGTTAATTCAAGTCTAAATTAAGTTATGAAAATGAAACATACAGCAGGCCTGCTGGTATTATATATTACAGTATTGCAGAATGAAATATTTAGTCAGTGTCAAACTCCCATACACGAACCACCCCGAACTGAACAAAGCATATAAAGATTTCTCAATTTAATTCCAATAATGCAGTGGCACCAGGTTTACCAAATCCTTACAAGTTTGGTAACCCCCAAGCTGATATGATAATACGATACTTATAGTAAAAGTTTGTTGCGTACGCTGCCTTGTCTTCATCAATACGGTTGGCCTTTCCACCCATAAAGACCCTAATCTTGCAGTCTTTCCACTTCTTTCTTGTTGTTAAGATGTAGGGGATCAGCAGTGTCAAGCCTGAAATAGCAGAAATAATTACTATAGCCAACTGGTTTGCTGTCTTTTATAATAAAAACTAAACAGAAACATGTGTTATATTACAAATTTATATTGATAATTCTGTATGCCACTCATCAGACATTCAGTAGAGATGACATCACATTTGATTTATGTGTAGATGCTTTTGGGGGTGTTGATGTTCCTGGAGTTTAGCTGTGGAAGAATTGACAACGTGCCAGAGCCCACTTGTATATATGAACCTTGCAAAGGAGTATAAATGTGATTGATTGAAGATATTATAAAGAAAGGATTTTAGTTTACAAGCACACTGAGAACTTAATGTTTCAGGACAATTGCCTTTATTGGAGAATACAGAACACTGTTATCTGTCCAGTAATTCAGACTTTTTAGAATCAAACTACTGTTACATCCTCTTGATATTATATTAGAAAATATATGCTTGCGCTATTGCAATTTAAAGCATAATTTTCATCCCATACAATTATTCTGCTGGAAGCAAATGCAAGTCTTGGCATAAAGGCATTAAACTATCCATAATTAATCCTGTGAAGGTATTTTATTGTTGATACAGAGATATCCACGCAATCAATAAAGTGCATAAATAATAAGATAATTGTGTGTAAGAAAAAAATGACTCAGCTATTCACTTTAGCAGAGCTCTCAAAGCTCAGCTAATTTTAAAAAGGAAATTAGTCTTAAAAAATAGTTATCAAATGAATGCGTGCTACCAGTTCATACCGTTGACCTATAAATCACAGACAGATGAGTAACGAGAATCCCAATTTCATCTATGTAGAGTAACCTGTTTGCAGTTGATTAACCGGTTTAAGAAGTCTCACAAAACCAGGTGTTTGTGAATACAAGATTGGATCTAAAATGACCCCTACCTGTTTTGTGTTTCTAAAGACTGCAAGTTTTAAAATCCTTAACTTCATAAAGAATTTGTTTTTTGACAAAAGGGTTACAGAATACAATTCTTTCTGAATCATAAAATAGTTTAAAATCACAGCCCCATTGAGTGATGCTGCATGCATGGTGGAAGATTGTTATAGGATATAGTTCAGCTCTTACCGCCATCATCAAACAACCACCACACATCAATGTTGCCTTTGCCTTGCTTCTTTTTGAACTGTGTGCTTGCCTCCATAAGCCTTTGGTTAATGTCTCCCACATGCATTGATTGAGCTGACTTCATGGTGTTCTCTATATAAAAAAAGCAAATGTACAGCAAAGACAGACAACCAATCTGTTCTGGTGGTGTTCGAGAGATTGTTATAATAAGCATATGTAGCTGGAGGATAAACAAAGACATTGGGCTCCATTCAGTTGATCTGGACAGCTGCAGATCTGAATACAGACAGCATTTTATACAATTAGGGTCCTCTCTTGTGTCACTGCTATAGGTTATGGTTTCATAACCTTAATACACAAACAAACATATTTTAAACATAGAAACAATAACAGTATGCATATCTGGGAATTATTTGTCCACAAGCTAAACTGAGGAAGCTACCATTGATTAGCTTAGGAGAAGTTAAGCTCTTTGTCATTTTCTTAGAGCCAGGCTAAGCTGATCTTTCGATCACTGTAAATGCAGTGTACCTCAAAGATCCCTAAAAGTTCCCAAAGTACCACTGATGATCATCTGTAAAACAGGGAATAAGCTACACCAACAAGTTGTTGCATCTCACTCAGCTTGACATACACATAGATTTCTCTTAATGTAGGACTAGACATAACTATTGTGTTTTAGGTGTTGTGTCCTCCTGTCTGATTATTTTAGCCAGTACAGTTAAATAATCCATTCAACCATCTTTATACAGTCAATAATTAAAGCACTTTAATGGTACGATAAGGGATATATTAGACACGTTTCATAGTAAGCCAGACCCTTTGCTTAAATTAAGTTAGTCTAGTCTACACGATTTGTCTTTCGCAGAAACAGTATTATGTAGAACATTGTATTAAATGTGCCATTTAAAAAAAAGGTTAAGTGATTTTGTTTTAGATTTTCTAAATGTAGATTTGCTTCCAAAAAAGATAAATTCATTACTGGCTTCATTCGTCCTTCGTCAGCATCTGGAGATGAAATTGAAGGCCACAAAACTGTCTATCTGCTGTATTCTTGTATTAGACTTTCAATGAGCAAGCCAAGATAAGAGAAGCTAGACAGCTCTCTCCTGAGACACCCTTTTGAGTTCTTAAAGGCTTGCAGGCAACACTACTGCATGCTATCTTTTACAAAGCTGCAGTGTAGAGCATTAACAATTACCAGTGAACCTGCTGAGTGCCATACCTCATTGACTCTGTCACTCTTTTGGAAAAGGAATTCAAATGACAAAAACAACTGCTCTTTGTTCCATCTGGGCAAACCATATGTGAAGGATGAATACAGTAAATGAGTAAATATCTCCAGCTGCATTGTCCTTTTGTACAGAAGAATGTGGCTTCAAAGCCTGGTCATATAACTAACACTTGCATATCGTAAGTTTAATGGCCATTTAAGTGAAGTCAATACCACAAAACTGGCACAAACACTGGCTTGTACTGTTTGTGTTTTAAGTACCTTTTGATTCTGGCTTAGACATTTTAAACTTGCTGGCTTTGTTGAACAGGCCATGGATCCCATGCTTTCCCTCTTTAAACTCCTCCTCATCAATGGCAGCCTCGAGTGCCTGCCGCTCCAGCTCCAGCCTCTCCAGCTCCTCTGCAATAAAGACATTCAGCATATAATCAGTATTGCAAAACAACACCACAGGGACTGAAAACCACTGGAGTATAAATGCATGATTAAACTGAATAAAAGGGCAAAACATTTTCCAGTCTACACAGAAATCGTCTCCATTCAAGGAATTTTCAGGATAAAAATATGTGGGTGGTTACATTTATTATTATTATTATTATTATTATTATTATTATTATTATTATTATTATTATTATTATTATTATTATTTATGGAGTTTATTTAGTTACACTATTTCAGCATACACCATTTACAGTTGATATCACCATATACTGTACACAATTAGTTGGTAATGCTAATTCTTCATGACCCAGACAAAGTGGCAAAGCACTTCCCTCAGTTGCATATAATTAATAAAAATAGTAATAGGATGATACATTCTCACACTATGTTGAGGTATTCAAAACAAATGAAGAACAGAACAAATGTGATATATTTAAATACACCTTGCTGGATTACAATCTCTTAAATGAGAATATTTTCATCAACCTACATTTGAAATAAAGACTTGCTACCGGCATTTTTTTAAAATGAGGACTCTCCATCAGATGCAGATAAACTTTATTATATCATACTATATGTGACTGCGGACGGGCACCTACCTTGCACCTGCAGAACCTGAGAGACGTCAAACCCTTGGCTGATCCTTACCATCACTACTCCATACTCGAAATCAAACGAATCGCTGAAAAACAAACAAAACACATATTTCATTCAACACTGTGGCAAACTCACCTACGTGAAAAAAAAATAATCAAAAGAAATGAGGACTTACTGTAAAACACCAACATAGTTCTCTATATCCTTGGGTCTAGAATTTCTCCAGTCTCTTTTGAATCCAATCACCAGTGTATTAGGTCTCATGCGACCAACACCTGAAGCCTAATAAACAAAAACATACATTATATATATATATATATATATATATATATATATATATATATATATATATATATATATATATATATATATATATATATATATACATATATACACACACACACACACACACATGAATGTAATCATGAAACTACCAGTCAAACTGGAATTAAATTGTGTTGGGAAGTAAAGAAATGCTGAGCCTCTCTGATATCACATTGTGCAGGAAAAGATTACCTTACAGGCCGAGGATAAGATCGTTCATAATTGCAGACATATGTGGTCATATATTTTCTCTAGCCTTTGCGTTGGTTCAGAACATTACAAAGGAAATACAATTGCAAACACTCTCCAAAATGAAGAGAATGCTATTCACTGAGTCACAATAAACATGAATATAAAGCTTTACTGCTATTTCATTTCAGAATGTGTAACCCTGTCAGCGTACTTGAAGAAGACTCCTAACTCCCTCGCGGAAGTTATCACAGGCCACTGCTGCATAGAAAGCTTTCCTTTTTTTGCTGTTCAGCCAGGTCTGGTTCTTCTCCAAGGAGCTGTTCATTTCTTTCACTGTCTGTATTCGTGGCCCCTGTTTATGATTAAAAAAAACAAAACAAAAAAATTTTCTGTAGGTCTTATAATTTATGTAACTGTACTAGTACTCATGAAGTTGTCACTATGCTGAATATAAACTTGTGGATCAAAACAATTATAATCTAGAGTCAAATATGCAGAAAGAAAAGGCAGTCAAAAAAAAATGTAAATACCCAAACAACTAAGAAATGACAGAAAAAAAAAAAAAAACATTGAAAAAATTAAAATGAGGGATACATCTTTGGAAACTGTTAGAAATTCACCTCTAAGGCTTCTGACCTTGAACAACTAATCCAGGTTTCCTTATAAAGAGCATTGCAGGACTGACTTTCAAATTGCATTGAAAAGCCTTTTATTGATACAGTCCTTGTGGAACAATTAATTCAGCATTTACATCAAGCTTTGAAAGCTCCTATTATTTAGAATTTGATTTATGAGAATGTCCTAAAGATAAAAAGTAACCAAATAAGTACATTTGGAGCCAGTTCAAGCTTTTAAATTAAGAATGTTCTTGAACTTTTGCAAAGACATAACAAGAGTTTATTAATTTAACTAAAAATGTTTTACTTCAGTTGCATTTTCTAGACTTGTGTCTGACAAATTGACAATAACTACAGAATATATCAGTTTTATTTATTTATTTATTTATATTTAGGATGATTCGCAAAGGACACTTACAACAAACACTTTACTGGTAATGCAGAGCCCATAGTTCTTGGTGAATGAATGGGCAATATCAAACAGAGCCGGTCTAGTCTTTGGATCTCCTGTCAACACGATACACTGCGGTCTGAAAAACATAAAGGACCAGATATTAGAAGAACACAACCCTTTAGATATACCACCCATACATCTTGACAAGGGCAGCATCAGTTATTTACTGAGCATCTTAAAACACTGAGCCGCTAGTCATTACAAGATAGGAATGTCTATGAACAAGAAAGAATTTCTGAGACACATTCTTTTTCTATCATGGTGTACATTGAGGTGAAATGAGCTGCCGATATTCTTCGGATTGATTACAGTTCCTACCTGAAGTTTTTCACGTGGTCATCCACCGCCGTTAAAACAAGCGCGTCATTCAGAGCATTAACAAAAGTAATAGCCTGGGAGGATGATCCCCAGTTCACATCTATTAGAAACAAGTGCACGGTCAACATAACTTGACACAGCAAAACAATCTATCATGCATAATGAAGGGTAATACACATCTCTACTTGTGATCACAAGCGTGCAGGATTTATATATTTTAAAATTTAAATATGAATTCTAAACTATTAATTAAATACTATATATATATATATATATATATATATATATATATCTATATTATATCTATATATATCTCTATTATATATATATCTATAATATTATATATATATCTATATATTACAATGTTAAAACTTTGAAACATGTGGTATAATGACTGTACATTGTAAAGGATCTTTTATTATAAATACTGTACATATTGTAAAGGATATTATATTATACAAAATGTTCAATGATTCAGTGTTATGATATATTTAATACAGCATGCTAACTAAACGGCATCTCACCTGGCTTCTTGACCGTTACATAAATATAGAGGAGGATCTCAATGGCATAGGTGATCAAAGCCGCCCACCAGTTGATGACAAACATCACCCCACAGCACAGCATGGCTCCAAACAGCGACACCCACATATTGTAATACTTATAAGCCGGTCTCCAACCTGTAGGACATGTGGTAGATCATGTGATACAAATACTGGAATTCTGAAAACATTTTAAAATAATATTTTATTTAAATAAAAACAAGACAAATACATTAAAACCACCCCCACACCATTTTCACTTTCAATTTTCCACTCCTGAAGGCATTCTTAAGGATAACTAAATGGGATACTGAATATACATCTTTTAGATTGCAATACTGACCTGGTGATTTGGCATAGGAAGCATGGAAGCAAGAAAAGTTGATGAGGGCATATGAAGCCAAGAAGAAGTTGGAGATGATGGGAGCAATTGTGTTCAGTTCAGCTAATGAAAAAAACAAACATATTACACAGTATTTTTTTTTATTTTTGTTTTAATGAAAATTAAATATATCCACAATAGATGTATTCCAATATATGAAATGTAAAATGTAATGTTAAAAAGTAATGCTTTATTCTAGCTGGTATTTGAATCTGAAATTCTACGGGCTCTATTGGTCACAGTTGTCACAGATGTTGTGCTCTTCAGAGTCCTTATATTTCTGAGTTGTTTCTTGCTAATTTTTCAGTTCCATTTATTGTAAATATCTTTGATCAAATATGGGGTCAGTATATCTATTTAAATGGTACATTTGAAAACCCAAACACTTACCAATCAGAATAAATGCAACAGCAATAATGAAGGTCAGAACATATCCTCTGAGAGGCTCGTTGTTCTTGCCGTGCCCTTTAGCAAAGAAGTGGAGTGCCTTGTAGATGTTATCTTTGCAAAGAGCCTACATGTAAAAAAACCCAACTAATCAGAACCACAGATAAATCTTGCTAACTCAAGATGTATTTATTTATTTTCTTGCATTGTAGTTTGGCTGACCTGAAACACCTTTGGTGCACTAACGAGTGAAGCCAAGGCTGAGGACAGGGTAGCGGAAAAAATCCCTGCAGTTATGAGAGGACCAAATCCAGATACCATGCTCATAACCTAAAGCAGCAGGGAGACAGAGAAGGTCAGTATATAAACTCAAAGACTCACCAGATGAGTCAAAGGAGCAGCTCCATCAGCCAACCTGGGTAGGAGTTCTTCATAAGAGGTCTTATATTTGAACTCATGACCATCTTGCTCCAAAACTAGGACTCTGCCAGGGCAGCAGAAGAACAAGCTCTTTCAGCCAAACTGATAAGAGTTCCATACAGCGGGGTATCTCTGTTTCAACTATCACATGTGACTCAATAAAAGGATATCAGAGGTGGTCTTATAAGAGAGAGACCTTTGGATCAACAAATTCAAAAGTTCTGACAGAATGTGGTCTTAATAGGCTTTATAAGGAGCTGGTAACTGTATTAGCCTGGTCTTGCTTTATGCTTTAAAGGCAGAAGCAAAGGGTTCAAATTTTTAGCAAATTTTGAAATGATAATAAAAAGTATAAAGTGGAATCATTTGTAAACCACCTTATTTTGTTCATACTATTTTTTTTTGTTTGTTTTGTTTTTTTGTTTTTTTGTTTTTTTTTTTTACCTGGAAGTTGTTCATTAGACCAAAGTCACAATATTCAGTCTTGCAGGATGAGAAGTCATAACCCAGAGAACAGGCTGCCGAGCCATTACATGTCATCCCAGGGGTAATGGTATCATTAAGACAGCCAGTCGCATCTCGCACAACAGTGGCAGCTACATAAGGACCAAGTAGAAGGATGAGAGATGTATTAACCTTAAAATAAGTCTCAGCAAGGTGGAATTTCTGTAATGAGGCCATATAAAATGACCACTAGGGTGCACTTGGGGTGTGCACCAGTAATTTCTATCTGCCTGAAACTTTATTTGAATGCAATAGTAATCATACACATATTATAAACTCTTAGGAGACATACACATATTCTAAAAACATTTTCTGAATGACTTTGCTCTAAAGAGACACATACTTACATACGCAAATACCAACAGCAAGGTAGGTAATGGTTGTTATGAAAATAGCCAACATTGTTCCTTTGGGGATAGCGGCTTGTGGATCCTTAAATGTAAAAAAAAAAAAAAAAAAAAAAAAAAAAATGAAAATATTGGAATTGGAAATGGAAGAATATTATTATTATAGGCTATATTATAAAACTAGCCAGTTCTATCTTATGAGATGTGGATGGTCAAAATGTAGTTGGTAATTGCATGTTCTATAACATCTTTGAAAATGTTTTATTCAAGCTACATTTGCTTATTTGCTATCTATTACAGTATTTTCTAACGCTAGATAAGGCACCGTATAAACTTACCTCTAAATCACCAGAGATGTTGGCTCCGGCAAGAATGCCTGTAGCTGCTGGGAAGAAGATGGCAAAAACAGAAAAGAAGCCTTCTCCATCTCTAAAGTCGGGTCCAAAGTTTTCTGCAAATATAGAGCCTGCAGGAAAAATCCACTTATTTCATATGAGAAGTCCAGAAGTGAACATCTTAATGCCCAAATTAGAGCAGGGTTATGAGTTTTAGGGTTGTGTAGGATCCACAGCTCTTTTGAACTTTTGATCATTAAAATAGGCCCCACTCTTGTACGCTCAATAGACCATCCTATCAGTGTAATGACTGCAGTTGGACTGACCAGGTATGTACGCAATGCAAGTTGCCTGTGGATTATACAGTAGTTTACAGAAGGAGTTTTTGCATTACTGTTAACACTTCATACATAGTACTAATTCATGTAGTAGTTAAACATCATATTTCTATATATAAGCTATACATTTTTTCACTCATTCCCAGGGGTGTTTTCAGATATGTATCACATTGCATTCTCATACAACATTAGCTGTTTGGGCTTTGAAATGCTGAGCACTTGATGTGTACTGTCACAACCCTATTGTGCCCTTGATAAAAACAAATATTATATGTACTAACCGTCATAATTATAAAATCCTCTGGCTTTCTTTTCTTCATTGGTGGGGATGACTGATCCCACAAAGAAGTTACCAATAGCGACTAGCAGAATTACCAGTAGAAGAACCTGAGCCTGGTATTAAAAAAAAAAGAAAATACAGCTCAAGAACATCGCTTTCCTTACTACTGAACAAGGAACCAAAGAAACAAGGGCGTAAGGATGAGAACATTCTGATATGTAAAATGTGTTTGAAGATTAAGGGTATGATAGGTAGGGAGAGCTCTCACCATCAGGGTGATAACAAGGGTTCTACGGAGGCTTTAGAAATTGTGTCAAGTTGACAAAGAAGATGTGTAAGAGGTATTTATACAGATAATAAAATGCGTGGCAAGCAAAACTTATTATAGTGAAATAAAAAATGACTTTCCGACTTATAAAGGGTTGAACTGGAAATCTAGACTGGGGCCTAGGCAATTACTGGTAATGAAAGTTATTGGCAGACATATGTGCAGATATTACAGTGGCCAAGCTCGAGGAAGCTGGGTTGTTACTTAAGAACAGTAAGCCTGTTGGATCAGACAACCTTCTCAATGAGTTCCAGTAATATGTCTGTTTATGATTCATTTTCTAGTATACTACAATTACTTACATTCACATTAAGTAATAAAAGAGGTGCCAAATGTTTTTTTAAGAAAACTATTCAGTCTTTTTTTTATACAGTACCACCCAAAAAGTTTCAGAAATGGACACATTTTAAATAGGTTTTCATAGAGTGTAGGTAACCTAATATGAACTGATGCAATTCTTAGAAGTATGGTATTATGCATACCATTTGTGGATTAGTGTATTATAATATTGCATATTGTTCTAAAATAAAGAAATATTATGAGCTCAAGCTGTAATTGAGTTATAATCCCTAAGGCGCTGTACAGACAGCATACATTTTCTCTAAGAAAAAAAAAAATTTAAACTAAAAGAAACTAAGTCAAAGTCATTTCTTAAACCCCTTTTCCCAGTTGAAAGTTTAGTCAATTGATCCCTTACTCAGAAATATGGTATAGGATTTTTCTTTGTGTGGAATATATATATATATATATATATATATATATATATAATATATATATATATATAGAAGGGCATAACCACACAGTTGTATATATGTAACGTACTATTTAAGCATGTTTAAAAAACTTTATTTTGCACAAGCCCTAAGTTTGTGAGTGTCTATGAGGGAAAAATGCAGATAATCCTTGAAATTTGAATGACTTGCAAGGTAACTTCAAAAGAACAAAATGGTTCCATTTCTGTAGTGGTTCCAAAGTTTAAAATGAAAGAGGAATGTACCTTTGCCTCCCATTCCATTCCAGCTAAAGAGATCCCAAGTAGCAACACCACTGTAATGCATCCAACTATTCTGATATCATTCGTCACGTCCACCATCAATGCATCACTTTCCTGAAAAATAACAATAATTCATCAGGTCCTTGATTGTTGAAATACAGGACCATATTTTTTTTTGTGGTAACTAAAAAATATAAGCTGTAATTGCATAGGAAGCAATACATTATATATTTGCTATCAAAATGCATTTCTGGGGGAATGCATAAAAATAAAATTTTGCTTTATATTTTCTGACAAACTAATGAAGCCACTATCCCAAATTTGTGTCTTTTGTGTTCTCTCCATTTACTCTACCATGATTTTTTAATTTACCCCAAATCATTTTTCCTAATTATAAGCCAAGACACATAAGCCAAGCATTTTGAATAAGCCATGCATGTTTAAACTTACTTTAAGAAGGTCCACAACGGTCTCAGCGAACCCCACGACATACATGGCTACAGCCACTGCATTTGCAAATGCAAAAATCAGACCTATAGACCCACCAAACTCTGGTCCTAAACTTCTGGATATGAGATAATAAGCACCCCCTGTTAAAAGACCAAATACAATCCATTCTTACTTTTTCAAACTTGTCAAAATACATACTGTTTGCGGTTCAAAATAAATAAATAAATAAATAAACAAATAAATATTACAATTCTGTAGCACCAAATTTTATTATTGTTGTATCTTATCAATCATTAAGGATAACTTTTTCAATCTGCTAAAACTATGAAGTGCTTTTCTTTAGTAAATAGACAGACAACTGTATCTATTACTAGCATTGAGATTATTGCATAGTGCAATCATGCATATCAATGACAGTATATTATGCTTTGTTCAAGTTTCAAGTTTTAAGTTCAGATGCTCTATTTGAATGTTGCCAGACCGCTGCGACCTACATACCGATCTAGAGGACTGAAGATCAATGGGCATCATCCGGCTGACTTTCTTACCCTCTAACCCCAAAAGTGTAAAGGCCAGTGCGGCACTCCTTGTGGGTCCCAAGCCTAGACTGGCCACTTAGTGCACTTCAAGTGGCAGTGCTTTTACTGGAAGAGTCACTTTTATACCCACTTAGAAAATGCATATGAAGTACATTACCTCCTCTGACAACTCCATTGGTGCAAATAGCAGACATAGATAAACCTGTTAGGGTAGTGACTACCACGCTTAAGCCAATGACGATGACTCCCAGACCTGAAAAAATCAAAAGTGTTTCAAATGAAAAAGTCCCCTCATCATGGAATATGAGGTGCACAGCCATGCCCTGGTGTCCACCGTGCCACTGGGATACCTGTTCTAAAGTAAAAAGCTCCCTCATCATGCTGCGGAAGAACTACATCATTTCTCCTTGTTGATAGTGGGGACTTGCTATGCTCCTGTTGGAATCCAAAGAACCTGGGAAAGATGCCAACTGATGCCTTTGACCTGGAAAACAACTGTCTTCATTTTCGTCTGAGAAAGAGGTGATGATTCCTGAAAATCCTTTCTTTTCTTTCTTCAGAAAGGTAGCCCGGCTTTGCTGTTGAAATGCACTCACAAGAAATCAAGTAAAAAGTTGGTATAGTACCATACCTGTACATTATTCCACTTCTATTAGATTTTAATACCTCAGGAAAGCTTGACTTTATACTCACTTTACTGTTGTAAAGTAAAACAAAAATTTGGAGAGGACCTCCAAATATTGCAAGGATCCATGCTAAATATATTACCTCCACTGACACATCCATTAGTGGAAATGGCTGAGGTTGACAACCCTGTAATTGAAGTTACCATGGTAGCCAGAAGAACAATAATAACTCCAAGACCTGTCAGTGATGAAGTAAGAGACAAACAGTTACATCTTAATGATTTTGGGTTGTCCTTTTTTTGTCTTTCTCAACAGCTTCTGTAAGCCTTACTATACGCTGAATATTTTTAGGTTACTCCTGTAGAAAATTAAAATAGGAAATGTTACTAGCTGTATCAATTAAAAGGGCAGTAGCACAGTGTATGGCTCTGGACCAGGATCGAAAAAGAACGATAATGAGAGGTTTTTGGTGCAACAGCCTGTAAGCCTGTAAAAAAAAAGGCTGAAAAACTTCACTTGGAATATAACGGCAGCTCATTTACTGTCATTACAACTGTACTTTAGTGTAATTTTAAGAGAACATTCAATGGAGGGGAAATATGGAATATAAAAAGAGTTAATAATCTTTTGGTCACAGCACTTAAATGAGTTAATTTGCCTATGACTTAAGCTATTATTGTACTTATACTTTAAAAACAAAGTAATTAATGGTCATGTGGCAGAGCAGAGCTCTGCCCTTTTTAAATTGGCAGGGATGGGGTTAATTTCCCATACCTGCCTGGGTTTATTATGTTCAGGTGGCTGGGGTTGATTAGTTGATTAGGTTAATTAATGATCAATCAGCGCCCAGCCACCTGACATAAAAGGAGGCCTCTGCTTCTCATTTGGGAGGAGGGAGCTGAGGAAGCAGGTTGGTGGGGGGGTTTTTTTGGTGGGTGATTTTTGAATTTTGATAAATCCAGCGAAGGCATTGCCCAGCATGGAAATTGTTATTTTTGTTAGTTTTGCTTTTTGTCTTTCTTTTTGTGTTTAAATTGCTTTATTTTGGCCCTTGTGCCCTTTTATTTTTATGTATATTTATAATAAAATAATTATTTTTTTGAACTACAGACTCTGGGCCTCTATCAACTCGCCAGCCTGCCACAGGTCACCAAATAGACCGTTTAGAGCACTAATTGTGCACAGAAGCCTAAAGCAAAGACTTTGCAGTGGAGAAATCCGAAACTTCCAATACCAGCTTGCACCCTCTGGCTCTAAACAGTGATTAGATATGCATCATTAAAATCATTTAGAGCTATTTTATCAGGAACAGAGTTTGTGCCAAATAAGTCACATGCATAAATAATCTACAATGCTCACAAAAACATGTAATTTTACCACTAAATAGCGCCTTATTCTTTAACCAACCTCCAAGGGTAAGAAACATTAAATAACGGCTTAGGGATCACTTTTTTGCAGAGTACTTTATAATTACCCAAAGAACATTGAGAATATTTCATAATTAACAGGACATACCCAGCTTTATTTGGGTCTGGCTGGAACCCAAGTCAGTGAGTCGCACTCTACCTACACAAACAACCCAACAATCACTTTCTGAAATTTAGCAATTACTAAAATCCTGTTGTTTTATTTTTCATAAGTCTGTAAGTAAGGTTCTTTCACCTGAGTTCAGGAGTTGCTATTCAGTTCTAGTTGCCAGTCGTAGATATATGTAACAAAGGCTAGCCCACCAGTGTCTTTATAGATCTTAGAGCCAATGTCATAGAGACAAAAACCTATATAATATCTATTATAATATCTATATATATATTATATAATAATATATCTATATATATAGTATAATATATATATATTGTATTTATTTATTTATTTATTTATTTGCTGGCAGTATACTGCCATGCATAAAACACTATAGTACTTGCACAGGTCCAGAACTCACAGTCACAACCATGTAACACTTACTTTCCCCAAAAACTTTAAAACATAATATTTCAGTAATTGCAATAAGAACCATTAGATAAAAAAAATCTAAGGTAGCAATGTTTACATAAGTGTGGGCCACCATTATGGCTACCATTTTAGAACAATTCTTACAGTATTTATAGGTCGAATAATACATTTCCAGAATTATGATATTTAAATAATACATTTGTTATTTAATTTTATAGAACCATGAATTTAAAATCACATTGTAGAATTGGTATCATCATTAACCAATTCATTTGCATGTATTCAAAAGTAAATCTGTTAAACATTAAAATAATTACCTATACCAGCTTGGCCGAAAATCCATGAGAGACGAATAAAGAGCATCACTCCCCAAATGTTCAGCATGCATCTTACCTAGATTGCATAAATTAGGAAAAGACACAGTGGAACTAAATGTATATGACAAGAGATCAGTGTTTCAACTTGCAATAGTTATTTGATTAATATGTGTAGGCAAGTTAAAAAAAAGAAAATGGTAGCCTTGCCATCTTGTTAGAAACAGCCTCAACTCATGATTAGATTATAGCTATTTATATGTCAATGTTTAATATGGTCGCTGATGATGCTGACACTCCTAATGATACTCCCATGCTCTCCACTTGAATCTTGACTCTGATACACCGGCAGTTTGCCCAGAACTGGCACAGATCTGCTTCCTAGAAGTTGTACTGCTGATTTTAGTACATATTGAATGCACCAGACATAGAAGGAAGTCTATCCGGCCCAGGCTTCATGCATTTCTTGAGATAGGCTCACCTTTTCCTAATGTTTTTGAGGCTCAGTTCATTTTTTTTTTTTTAAAAGAAAGTGTATTTTTACTCACCAACACCCCCTTCACCCAGCCGAACTTCACAAATCCACCTTGGGTTTCTTCCTTCTTTGCCGCTTCTTCATCTGTAGGTTCTCCATCCCTATTGGCTGCCTGATCTGGGCAACTTGGGGCTGCAGCTGAAACATTCTAGAGTAATAAAAGGGGTTTTGTATGACAGTTTTTTTCAGTAGCTACTTCTCTTTCTAAACAGTGTACAGTAAGTAGTAAGCCAAATATTACTAAATATTATACAACCGTGTTGGAAAAAAGGCCTGTGATTGAGCTGGGTTATGAGTTTAAGGGTAGTGCCATTTAGATGTGTTTGGATCATGAACTCTAATGCCAGTTGGTGTAGCAAATGTGATTTATTTTTAATTCAATACATTCTGTGTTGCCAGACGGAGCTTTATTTTGTATTTGGTACAAGTAGCTTTTCTTTAAAAAGTAGGTTAAGAAAGACCATGAAAGACCCCTGCTGGTTTAAAGGGTCTTTATTTTAATTCAGAAGTATGATTGAGCCCTGTCTTGAATGTATAGCTTGACTCACCAGAAATACATCAAATAATACATTCAAGAAGGTTTGTTCAAGTATAAAGAAAATATAGCAAAGTTCAATTCTAATGAGGTTTTTTTTTTTTTTGGACAAATATTGAAGACTAATGTGAAAAATCAACTAAACCTCTTTAAACCTTGTGCCCTTTGATTTAACGTGAGTTTTCACACCACATTAGCATAAACTGTCCCATAAAAAAGCAATCAATGTCCTTGCTAAAGGGGATAATTATTCATTTACTAAGAATTCCTTTTGATAGCTACATTTCCATAGAGAGTGGTGAATATGGAGTCAATCTATTGATTACAGTTGCAGAATGCATTACAGTTTAAGACGCTCACTGTTAGATATTTTCAGAGTAGACAAAGGTTAGCAATTATATATGCAGTACATATATTGTATTTTCATATGGGTATATATATTATATTAGATATATTATATATATATATCTATATATATAATATATATATAATAATAGCACTTTTAGCATTGTCTTTTATTATGCCCTAAACTTCAGCACTTGCTTTTTTTAAAAGGAAATGCAACTGTTTATAGTATAAAATAGATTAAAACCAATTTATCTTCTAAGTAGCTTGTCACAAGTTCTGTAACACTAACGATTTCATTTTTATTTTTACAAAAATCTTTATAAATCTGGCCCTGGTTTCATTCTCTTAAGCAATACAGTACCTCTTCTGTTCACTTTAATAGCATTTATGTACTTTGTTTACATGCACTTCAATTGACTATGACTGTTATATCTCAGCATCGTGCCATTTCTGCTTAATTTTGTGGAAAAGAACCCCCCCTCCCCCTAAAAAATTAAAATGACATTACTTTTATAAGGCACTTACTTTTCTGAATACTTCATGAAGATCTTCCAGGGTCGGCCTGGCGATTTTGTCTCCACTGACACTGCCTGCGTTCCTGTAGAAATCAATCCTGGGCACTGGGTCCATGGTGTTGTGACCAAATGTTTGCAGATAATAGGGATTGGAAATGGTGTCATAAGGATGGAATCCACCTTCATTGTGAATGATGCTGCTGTATACAGCTCTGTCATCAGGTCTGAAACTTATCCTGTGCCCACTTTTCCCATCTGCAAATGATGTTTCTTCATAATGTGGAGGGGCATCACTGGTTTCTTGAAAAGCTGCATTTGTATCATGGTTGTCGGTCACTCTGTTAACATTAAATCGTGTAGGACTCTGATGATTTCCATCCATTACTAAATTTGTGTTTCAATTTCGCTTTCTATATTGATGTACAGATGCTACAGATATATATATATATATATATATATATATATATATATATATATATATATATATATTAAATCTATATATTATATCTATATTATTCAAAACTTTAAATCTTCTTCATACACACCCTGTCTCACTGCAGCGTTTATCTGGAAGACAGCGTCTTGATCCTATACCTGTTTAAGATTTGGTACTGTGTTCTGTGCCACCATCTCCTAGACTTCAGCCAGTATTCGTCTCCTTAAAATGTGTTTCTTCTTTTGTGTGTGCTACACAGATAGAATAGGGAACCAAGACTATTCAACAGGTGTCTTTTATAATATCCAGAGGTGGCTGTATAAGGAGATTTTGGAAAATACCATTGGTGCACACCCCAGATTAACAATTCATAGAAAGGGCATGACCAAGCTGCATTTAGTAGATACACCAGGATCTCAGTTTAAAGATTAACAAAGTCAAAATGACCTATTCCAAGAATAGCATTACTGTGTAAATCCATGTAAATGATACAAATATACAGTATATACTAGTTTAATATAGTGAACCAAGTTAGTTTATATGGAGTTTGGATGTTATTTTGTTTTTAAAGTTTTTATTACCAAAGATAATAAAATCATGCAATAAATGGTTTGGATGTGGGCTGGTTATTTTATTTGATTGAATTGGTACATTTCACACCAATGTGAATTGAATTAGACCTATAAGTGATATAGGAGACTGCCTAGGGCAAGAAACAATGGGGGCACACAAAAAAACCCCAATAATTCAGCAATACGAGGGGCAGTTCAATAGAAAACTAGTGCTTGAAAGAATAAAACACACACACCACGTTGTGTACAGCACACAGTAGGATGGATAGAAAGTATAACACACTGCATGTGCCATACAGCAAAGTTAAACCACCTTGTATATCAATTCTGTCAAGAGTACCACTTGCTGGATCTATCAGTTTTGCCATGTCACCAAGCACCTGCTGTGTTGCTTGAGCATGTCTGTCAGAGTGGAGAGGAACTTAGCTGGTTGCTATAGTAATGGTGGAAATTCTTACCTTTCTGCCTGTACAGAAAAAGAGCTTTCAAAATTATTTTCTTTTGTATACTTTTTAAAAAGATCTATTTTAAAATATGTTATATTCATTCTGCTATTTGGTTTATCCATTTCACTATAAATGCTATGTATTTTGCTATATATTTTATTCACTCAATGTGCTACCTGTTAATGCCATTTTACTTCATCTTCATGATATTTTGCTATATATTATATCCACTATATATTGTAATGTAAATATATTCTGCCATATAGTATATCCAGTCTGTTTATGTCTTTAGTTGGTATATCCATTATGTTGTACTACACATTTCAGCATATGCTATATGTAAGGTATTACATATAATATATATTACAATAAGTTAAGTCAATTTTACTATATGTTTATGTTAACCAAGTTTTTTGTATGTACATTCATTGTGCTACATGGATTCCACAGCGTGCTACATGCAACATTATATGTGTTGTAACTATTCAAGTACTAATTTAGAATTGAACGCCTCTGATACAGCATGTGTGAATAACACTGTCCTACTATCTATCATTATATATAGATATATAAATATATATATATATATATATATATATAATTTTAATCAATCAGTAAATCTCAGTCTTGCTGTAAATCTCTATTACGTGCTGTTACTTTTTTTCTGTTTGAAGATGTTTGTACATGTTTGTACATATTATTAAGCATATGTATTTCCTAAAACCAGATTCCTTGTATTAGGGGAGAACGTGATGTATTTACAGACACTGGTGATGCAGAAAGTAGAAAGAACGGGGTTACTGTTTTACCAGGTGTTTATCTAGCTGTCTTTATTTTATTTTACAGAATTGTTTTTTTGTTTTTTGGGCCCAGTAAGTTTGCACGTCTCACTGGTGTATACTTTCACGAGTGTTTCAGAGAAAGGCAATGCAATGAGCAGAGTGAACTAATCGTTTTGGTTGTTTTTGTTGTTGTTATTTATTTATTTATTTATTTATTTTGTTATGCCCTATGATAATATTTATTCTGCTTGTGTCTGTCCGGACATCTGAATAGAATCATAGAATTGCCGTTTGTAAATGAGATGTTTAGTTTTAAAGTAAATTGGGTAAAAATACTAGGGTGGGATTGCAATGTGTCTGTGAGTGTATAGAAATTACATTACAGTTATTATATAAACATGGACTGCATTAGTTTAAAGCTGTTCGTTGTGATTTGCCTACACCCAGCACATAGTTATTTCGTTTTTACTCAGGGTCGCCACTTCAATTCTACCTAAGGCGCTAGTTAACCTGGGCCATAATTTACTGCTTTATTTACCAACATGTTCATTAGTATTTTTAAATATACAAATCCAGCTGAAAGCTCTATTTACCCCAAGGCGCTTTTCTTGACTCATTCACTTAAAAACCAACCGAACTAATGGTTCACTCAGTACTTATGTGAGGTCGTGCTGTACAAAGAGTTTGTGAATGTTCTGAAGTTAATATGATACCACAAATAACCGGAAAACTGCCAGAGGAGATTTCTAATGAGTTTCTTTTAAGATCATTATTGTATATTCATACTGACTAATCACACTATAAAATGCAATGTTTTACTGGGTTTAAAAATAAATAAATACATATACGTACATATTATATTATGTATTTGTAAATTAACATTGTTTGCAGAAATTATATATATATATATATCTATATATATAATATATATTATATATATATATATATATATGGAAATGTTTTTGAAAAACTTGCGTAAGACTTATTCGTAATAAACATCGCGCTTATGTTTATTAATAAAATATACAACACGCTATTTACATAAAGCGTGTACAAACAGGATTAAACTAAAAAATATATAAACCAGGTGTATACTTTTCCGCTCGAAGAAACTGCAAACATTTTTGTATCAATATTAAATGCTTCAAAACGATAACTAAAAATGTGTAACTTGACCAAACAACACAGCCTGGCTATTACATGTGATGGACAGACTGAAGAATGCCTCGAAGAATTCGCTGTAATCTATTTGTGTATCAGACACACTGGCTGCTCTGCAGTGTCATAATTTACAGCACAGTTTGCGTTATCAGTCTGATTTACAGTTCACTCTTAAAGGTTAATAGGCCTACTGAAGAGCATTGCGCATTATAATTATCGGAAACACAATTCAATAAAATGTATTCAATTGATTAGTATGGTTCAGGTTTAAGTTTTGATAATTAAGGTATTTGATTTAGCTGCATTTTTTATGACTAGTTGTATTTGACCGTTGGGAAAAACAAAAAAAACCCCAAAAAACGCACTTTCTAAATCATTAAAGCATATATGATGAGTACTTTATTTTAGAAATCAGTCATATCCAATTGGACATATGGAAAGTTAATACAAATGTATAACAGCCACATAGTTATTTCTTGCTGACGTAATAAATGAAAAGCTAGAAATCATTTACACCATTACATGCCAAACACTTATCTTATACAATTCTTATGAAAACATTTTGTAACCATGTAATAAAGGCACATCATCCAACCCAGGTTTACAGTAAGGCACATCCCCCCATCAAAACAGTACATATCCTCAACATGCTCCTAATATCATCAGTTGAAATAGCAGAGTGTGGATAATTGCAAAGTAGTTTGCTAATATATCACAAGTCATAATGAAATCCAAATCTAAATACAATCTGCTTTCCCACCCAACCCACAGGCGCTCGCAATGTCATGCATTGAGGGGGGTCTGTGAAAATAAAACAAACACAAACTTATTTCACTTGTCATCATTAAAGTTGTAATCTGATATGAATTCACCTCTAACTCCAGCTTAGAATGATTGCAATTTTTGTAGACTTTAAACGATTAAATCTGCAGTGCCACACAATCATGTAGAATGTTACAAAATAACTTTTAGGTAAACCTTGTTGACAGTCCGGTTTGTTTAAATCCCTTACAGGTAGTTTTAGCTATAGGCACGTATTATTATTCCCCATCTTGAAACCTGCTTTTCACTATTTCAGTTGAGATAAATAGGTATGTTCCTGTAAATGCCTACAGTAGTTTATTAAATGCATTTTCAGGCTCTGTTATACAGCATAAAGAAAATAATATGTATTTTGGTTTTTATATATATCATGAAATACCTACAGATGATAAATTTCAACATTGGTTTGAAGCTTTTTTTTTTTTTTTTGTAACCATATAAGGTATTGTTTTGTTTACTTTAATACAGCAATCATTTTCCTGAGAATACTATTAAATACTAGAACTAGTACTGATAGTTTTACTGAACAAATACTTAGTATGATAGCGCCTGGTTTTCTACAACAAGAGATGCATATGTATGTCTTACCAGTGATTTGTGAGTAAATAGATAAATGGTGATACAGTTGTAAGCTCACAGTCCATTAAAAGCCTAATGAACCTGCAGCGGTGTGTTTTAGTGTAGCTAATGGCCGAAACATGATTTGTAAATCAGCAATGCTGTTTTGTTTGTTTCCATTGTGTTATGTAAGCACATACTCAAATGTCCCCTTCTCAAGTCCTTCCACCCCATCTGCCCATGTGGATGAAGGCATGCTGCTGTAGGGGTCAAGCAAGATCTTAAAGCATCGGACAATCAGGAGTCCCAGGAAAATGAAGAGCATCCCCACAAAGGCGAAAGCTGTCTTCTGCTCCATTGTCAGCGAAGAAGCTGTCATTTCATTGCTGTTCATAATGGGCGTAGAGTAGTTCAATAATCCGTTACACATAGTGAGAGTAAAGTCTCTTCATGATGCTTAGGGTGGGGTGATGTTGTTGATTCACCTAGAAGAAAGAAAACAAAAAAAACACAACAGGTTTTACCATAAGCTATTAATTAATAAAGCTGTTGCTGAATAACAAAAATTAATTGTGGACATTTATGAACCAAGATATCTTTACTCTTTGTTTTAGAAGTAAGAATGTTTTACAATTTCTACTTGTTGATAAATACTTGTTGCAAAAAAGTCACAATAAATTAATTTCTCCTACTATTTGATGATTATGTATGTTTACCTCAGTTTACTAAATTTAGGTGGACAAACGTGATGTATGTCGTTGAAGCCGACACCCTGGGAACCCACAAGAAGCTGCTTGGTGAGATTCTGGGATCAATAAGCTACTAACAACCAACAAGCAAGATGGGCCTAATGGCTTCCTCTTGTTTGTCAACTTTCTTATGTTCTTATGACAACCATTAGCACTGTTTACTTACATCACTGTCCTGACCAGAAGAAATATTCAGACAATTCAGGTTAGACACAGGCTAATACTTGTTGATTATGTAGTTAATTATAACCTCTAGTAGAATTCCTTGGATAATTCCAGGAGTAACCATGCCATTTTGACTACTTTAATATTTATCAATATGCGATCTTAACATCAACATGTATATATAATACTGTACTGTAGCTTACAATTGCAAATCACCTGCTTCAAATTGCACCTATTAAATATAAACACCTATCTTGCTTTACAGTATCTTTAGACAGTTCCTTGTAACATAAGGAGTTACATTTAATTTTAGGGTGTATGGATTAGCTTTACATTTGGGTTATATTTCATCAAACCTGTTAAATATTTCAAACTTTTACTCAATACAAACTGTTAATGCAAGTTACTTACCAGTAGTATTTCTGTATAGACTGCATTTACAGATGTGTTTTTAAAAAGTGTAATTCTTTAATTTTGATTATGAAATCAAATGTTCCCTTTAGCCTGCTAATGCTAGAGATTAAAACACCACAAAGTAAAATAATAAGATTTTACAAATTTATGATATGAGAAATGATGTGATTTAAGAACTGTACCTGTTGCTTGTAAGTAAATGGCAAGCTAGAAATGCTACTGGAAAATGTAAAAATTACCATGCTTTTTTTGTAATAGCAAATGCTTACAAATAACCTGATATAAATAGCTGGCTTCACAGATACAAATGGCATGCAGCTTACCTTAATTACCCTACAGACTTGTTGCAAACCACACTAAACATTAGTTCCAAGACAATAGAATTAAAGAGTTCTTAAATTGATCCTTGTACAGCCTTTTCATTTGTTCTGTAATATTTGAAGTCCAAGTCCGATCCAATGTTGTGGTAGTTTGGCATTCAGAGTCTGAGCTTCAGTGCTCAGGAGAGGATAAAAGGGTGTTCCGTGCAGACGAACCACAGCTCACTGGCTGTATTCACCAAGTCAGAAATCCCAGACTCTGAGTCAAGCGAATGATGCTCTGGATTCACAGCCTGTCTCATTTAACTTCATTATGATTCAGCCATTCTATCTAGCCCTCACATAATCTGTGAGCAGCGTGCTGAGCATCAGCCTCTCCAGTCTGTTTACTTACCCCTGCACTAGCACTACAGCTTTTTACTATTGTGTGTTGTTTATGTGGTTGTTTTCATAATGGCTCATTATTTATTTTATTTCTTTTTAAAGTGATACATGTTTGCCAATTGGCTGTCTTACTTGTCATTTTCTATCATGCGCTGGCAAGGAAGAATGGATGTTTGTAAATTTATGACAACCTAAATTCAATAATATATTGAGTTTGTGTTTAATTAATCAGTCACTTTTAATACTGAATTGTGATTTTTAGTTAAAAGCTCATTAGCAGATGCCCCTTGCAATCAATAAGCTGCTCTCTGAAAACCCTGTCATCCAGTGAGTTTACCTCTCTATATTCTAATATATATATATATATATATATATAGATATCTATATATATATATATATATATATTATATATATATATATTAATATATAGTTAAAATTTCTCGTCAGTTGTTTGACTAAGAAAAAATTATTTTTTTTGTGTTTTTTTTAAAAAAAAAAATTATGGTTGTATACATTAAGTGATTAGGTAATTCACTAATAATAAATAAATAAATATACAAACAATGGCAAAAAGTTACAGAACTACGCAAAGTCAAAGATGACGTTTTCGTGTTCGTAGGGGTACATTATGTATATATCGACATACAGACTATATGCGTTATAACCAATTAAAACAATAGCAAAAAAACAATGGTAAATGTGTAGAATAATAGTGTGATTTTTTTCTAATCATATTCTATAATTGTTACTATAATTAATAACATGTTTATAGATTGTTTTTAATCACTTATAACAGATGCCTAAACTAAAGTGTTACCATTTTTTTTTAAGTAGTATGGTTCTTCTGATCACAATCAGAGGCTGTGTAGTGGTCCACTTACTGCGCTAAAGGTTACATTTCCAATTCAACATTACTTTGCTTTGTTTCTTATGGCTATGTAATTGAAATGCTTATGAAACAGTAGAGATGTTGTGTTTTCAACCCATTTTTGAAAGCCTAATTCAAATGTCAACTCAGTGTTGAAGTGTATTAATGTGAAAGTATCCCAACTGACTTTCCTACTAAACACCGAGGGAGAATGAAGCCAGTGCAGCACTGTGGGTCCCCGGGCAAGATCGGTAGCATTCCATGAGGGATTTGAACCATTAGATAAATATTTTTTTCAGTATAGTACTCAATGGAGTTGCGCTTATTTTATTTTGTTATGCTACAATACACACACACACACACTGTATATATATATATATATATATATATATATATATATATATATATATATATATATATATATATAAATACATAGAGTACAGAGAAAAAGTTTGTGAACCCCTTAGGATTTTCACATATTTCAACCTTAAATGTTATTAGATCCTAATCTAAGTCCTAATAATAGATAAAAAATAACCCAAATAAACAAATGATACAAAAACATGATACTTTTTCAACATTTATGTATCCACAAATGATTCAACATTCAGTATCCATGTGTGACCCCCTTGAGCACCAATGACTTCACCTAAGCGTTTCCTGTAACTATTGGTCATTCTATCACATTGGTTTTGAGGAATTTTGGCCCATTCCTCCTTACAGAACAGCTTCAGCTCGTGACATTTGATGGCTTCCTTGCACGGACAGTTCACTTCAGGTCCTGCCACAACATTTTGATGGGGTTTAGGTCCGGACTTTGACTAGGCCATTCTAAAACGTGGAATTTCTTCTTCTGCAGCCATTCTTTTGTAGATCTGTTTAGATCATTGTCTTGCTGCATGACCCACTTTCGGTTCAGCTTCTGCTCACGGACGGATGGTCTGACATTCTCCTCTAGCATTTTCGGATACAATGCAGAATTCATGGTTGTGTCAATGATGGCAAGCCGTCCAGGTCCTGAGGCAGCAAAGCAGCCCCAAATCATCACACTCCCACCACCATGCTTAACAGTTGGGATGAGGTTCTTCTGTTCGAACGCAGCGTTTGGTTTTTGCCAAACATAACGTTTCTCAGTGAGGCCAAAAGTTCTACCTTTGACTCGTCTGTCTAGAGAACATTGTTCCAGAAGTCTTGTGGATCATCTATATGCTCTTTGGCAAACTTCAGACGGGCAGCAATGTTCTTTTTAGAGAGCTGTGGTTTCCTCCTGGCTATCCTTCCATGAACACCTTTCTTGTTCAGTCTTTTTCTGATAGTTGAGTCATTAACACTCATATTAGCCAAGGTGAGAGTGGCCTGCAGATCCTTGGATGTTACTCTGGGGTTCTTTGTGACTTCCTTGATGATTTTCCGGTTTGTTCTTGGAGAAATTGTGGTAGGACGACCACTCCTGGGTACGCTGACTATGGTCTTGAACTTTCTCCATTTGTAGACTATCTGTCTGACAGTGGACTGGCAGAGCCCCAAATCCTTAGGAATGGTTTTGTAACTCTTTCTTAACTGGTCAGCATCAATAACTGTTTTTTTGAGGTCCTCAGAGATTTCTTTTGATCGTGGCATGACGTGTTTCCACACACCTGTATGATGAACACCAAACTCACAAAGTTTCTGATCTTTATATAGGGTGGAGCCTCCCAAACTCACCCCTGGAGAGCTACCTAATTATTTAAACACCTGATTATAATTATTCCCTTAATTGAGCTGATAAAACCAGGGATTCACTTACTTTTTCACATACCCTGAATCTTAATTACTCACTAATTCATACATCATTTTGTTTCAAAAGACATGGAATTGGTTAGTATAAATGCTATTGGATATTTAAGAAAAAGTTTTGACTCAAGAAGGCTATCATGGTAAAACTATGGAATTTCCATAGTTATCATTGTGGTTCACAAACTTTTTCTTGGCACTGTATAATACATGAATGAAGGCTATATTTGCATCCTGAGCCATTCTGAAAAAAAAAAAAAAGCATAATACCACAATAGTGAAAATATACTTCAATTCAAACACAAAATGTCTCGTTTTCAATCACTTGACAACACCCACAGTATATAAATATTCATTAATGATCAACAAAATGATAATACGTTAAAAAAAAAAAAAAATAGATGTAAAGCTGGTACACTCCTGTCTCAGAGAAACAGATAACGACATAAACATCTGTACAGCACTGAAACACTATGCTTAAAAAAAAACAACTGTACTGCTGAACCTCGTCTTCTTTAATATTAGCATCACAAGGGTATCCACCTATTATAAAAATTAATAAATGGGCCTCTTCATTGAGTTACAGGAAAACAATTCCATCTCAGGTTTCTGTGACAGACCTTTGGTCTCGTAATTTATGACTTCACAGAAACCCTAGATGAAATTATTTTCCCTTTAACTCTCTGAAGCCCATCTATCATTCTCTTACATTAGCTGGCATTGAAAAAGTGGTATATTTATGTATTTATTACAAAGAAAGCCATGTTAACAGTTTTACTGTACACATGATATTATGAACTTCACGTAAACCCAATAGACATTACATACTCGTCTATCTAAAATATGTTAAAAGATACATTTAACAGTTGAGACCATGTTCAAAAGCTGTTTCAGATTCCTTGTTTACCCAAGTGAAATGCTGTTAAGCAATAAGATGCTGGACGTCCAGAATTTGAAAGCATGTTGGCATTTAGGCAGCTTGGCATGTATCCCATTTTATATAAACCTGAATCCAGGGACAGAATCTAGAGGACAAGGACAATTGCGGGAACCAGCCATACACTACACCCAGCAAAAACAATATTTTACCAGCTCTGGATACCTTAAATGCTATCCTGCTTGATATACATGTATCATATATTTTTGCTAACACATATACCCCCTTGTGTCTTGTAAAATCTCAGAACGTAATCAAGGTTGAGGCTGAGAAGTGCAGAGTAGCAGTGCATGGAGAGCTGTCTGTGTTTCAGTAGGGGGCTCTTCCCTCTTAGTCAGAACCAATGCCCCAGTATGGCCCTAGGGGACACTGTGCTGCAGTAGGAGATGCACACATCTTGACTGGCCCATAACAATAAACCCACTATATGCGTCATAAACTATATTAGAAGAACCTATTTAAAGACATTTAATAATAATCAAAACTAGTAATGCAATTAATGATAACTGTACATTACTGTAAATAAACTTTGGCAACTGGCAAGGCTTTTCCTGCTGGAGTGAAATTAAGGACATACGCATAATGCAATGCTTGTGACTTTGCATATTAAAAAGTTACACTTAAGTTGTGAAATTTACATTACCTTAAATTAGAAGCAAGACATGGTATTATAATTAGGTGACAGTATTATGAAAACAGTGAAGTTCCAGCTTGTAAATAAAAAACAAAAGGATTGGCGAGCCCTGCCCAGCGACACCGTCATGCGCTTCTTTAGAAATGAAATAACATTTTGCTGGAGCCATTCCAAATGAACCATTACAGAAATGCTAGGAGTGAGCTATTGACTCAGAAAGGAATTAGGTTCATAAAAGCTCAGTCTGCAGAATGCCCAATTAGACCCATGCTGAGGCATCATTATTATTTAATCATTCAAAGTGCTACTGGTTTCTTTTTGGTGGCCCAGCAGTTTGTCCATTTGACTTCATTTTGACATAATTGTATAGTGTTAGTTGAGTAATATATAATTAAACACTGCATGCAGATAGAGGCAACCCCTTTGGAAGCCTTTGGATTCAGTAATCTACTATTCACTGCAGCAAAGTCAGTCCTACACAGAGTACTTACTTAAATCCACACCTGGCAATAACATTTAGTGCAGTTGTTTTGTTGTATATCATCCACCCCCTGTTAATAAGTTATTTAATTTGAACCTATTGGTTCCATGTTGATATTTGATCATGGCCTTATGAAGTGAGGAAGTGCTTTGGAAACATGTATGTATTTTCCAAATATGACTTAATTTGTACCTGTAACTAAGATTTTGAGCTGCAGTGACATTACTAATAAATGATACCTGCATGCGTTTGAATTGGTAGGTTTGCCCCCTATTAATTTTGAAAATGTCTGTGGGGTGTCTTATAAGTGCATATGCGCCATCTACTGGTAGGAAGTTTAAAACAAAAAAAAACAAACAAACATATTAAACAGTAAATACACTGGTCGTTTTTATTATTATTATTATTATTATTATATTATTATTATTATTATAATACCTAACCATGAAAATGTGATCGACTTTCTTCTAACAAATTATGATTTATTTATTTATTTTTTTTAAATCAACATAAAGCAGATATGAAAATCTTTGAGGGTTGTTCAAGAAATAAGATCTACAAAACACATACCTGTGAACTCATTTTCTCCATGAAAACCTCTCTCCAGATTTGACCCATCTAAAGATGTTCTATTGAAAGAGCTTTGCTCAAACAGTCTAGTTTAAATATCCTACAACTTCAAATGTTTTATAATGAATTACAATAAAACGCACCAAATCGGTATAGGCTACAAACATTGCCAGTGTGTACTTTATGACACAGACATTGTCTAAATAAATAATTTTAAAGAACAGCTAGTTTACGTTATTAACAATTTGTAACATGATACACATTATATTAATTACACAAACAATGCCAGAGAACAAACACACAAAAAAAAAACTATCAAAAAACCCACCTGTTTAAAGATACTAATACTGTGATAAGTCTATTTTTAAGTGGATTAAATAAACTGGTACATATATTTATCCCTATTTTTTTGCAATAACATACAAACACCACAAATGAATTGTAGAACGTGCCCTACACGAGGAATATGGAAAAAACAAATGAAGACATAAGGCAGGGAGGGTAATAAAACGTTATGATGCTTAAAGCTATCTTGCAATTTATTATCATGAGAGTGTATATTCATTTCTAATATTTAATATGAAAGAGTAAAACAAGAAAAATGCAAAGAAGAAAAAAAAAAAAGATAAATCAACGCTTTTTTAAATTTGTTTAAAAATTACACGTCAAGACAGGTGACGTGACTCTCAGACTTACGCAAATGGCGCATCCACGAAAAAAGATCCAGAGATCTGTTTGCCCTGTTCGAGTTTGGTTTAGAGAGTTTGATCAACTCTCGCGATAGAAACCATTTCAGCCTAGAGAGCCGGTTCAAACTGCGCAGAACTGGAGAGAGAAAAAAAAACGACAATGGCTGCGATTGTAGAAGTCGAACAACAAGAACAGCAAGAAGAAGCAGCACAAATCACCATAACCGAGATTAAAAACGAGCAGGAACCGGAAAACAACACCAATGGCGTTAAAACGTAACTTTCTCTTATTTTTTACGAGCGAGTGGGTGATGGGAGGTATAGGTGGATTCTCAGTAGATTGCTTAGGCCTATACTTGATTACGTTAGTAATAAAACATACAGTGGCATGTTGTTTTAAAACGTTGTCAATGATACAATGCTAAACCATTTTGCCAAGTATTATGGAGGAGACGATATTATTGTTTGGCGTTTTCTCAAGTGACATTGGGTAGCGTACTGCTAGTGCACGCCGTGACGCGGGCTGTATTTTGACATTATCTTTAATAATATAATATTTTATATCAGAATAATCTAAATTGAGTGATTTTCTTAATACCTACCCGGTTAATCCAGGTATTACTGTCGTTAGTGTTGTTATTTTAGCGAGGTGTTTAGCGACAGGTACTTGAGTGTCCTGGTCATGGTTTTATGGCGGGTGCTGTATTTTCTTACGCTTTATGTGTATTTAAATACAAGATAAAGAATATGACTAGGTTAATGCATGTATTACGACATTTGAAGTGCTCGCCTAACAAGACCAGAAATGATTCAGTGCAAATGTAGATCAAGGATCTCGGTGCTGCTTATGGTAAGCAAAACCCCGTTAGTGCTGTGTCAGGATAGTAAGTTTTTTTTTTTCTTCTTTGCAGTTCAGGGAATGGGCTGCACGGCTATAATTGCAGATATATGAATGAATGCGAGAGGTGGGCTAAATGTGTTTTTTTTTTTTTTTCCCGCAGAACTACTGAGAGTGAGGAAACCCCCAAGGAGCAGTCGACACTGAAAGAAAAATCAAATCTGAACAAGAAAAGCAGATTTCAACCCTATTCAAAAGACAAAAATGCAGGCTCTGGAGACAAGAAGGGGTCTTATCGAAACAGAGTGTTTATTAGCAATATCCCATACGACATGAAATGGCAAGCCATTAAAGATCTTATGAGAGAGAAAGGTAACTTTTCAAGGCCAAGGAACCAAAGACTAATTGGACTTTGGGGACTTACTATGGCTGGTATTTGTCCTTCACTTAACCAAAGGTGTTTCTGTTGGTATTACTCATGGTTCAAAATGTGAGCAGTGCAGTGGTTCAAAAGAAACAAGGTGAAATTTGATGTTCACAATAAAAATCATTTGTGCAGAGGATTAGTAAAATAAAAAGATTTTTAAGGTATTTAATTTGCTAGTGTTTAGAAGATCAGAGCATAATTGTGTTCTTTGGGAAATTCATTTAGTAACTTTTTTTTATTAGGGGTGTGATTGTTGATGTACGTACCTTAGACTGTAGGGAAAATGGTTGTATTGTATGGATTTCATTTTCTTTTTGCATATGTACTTTTGTTAAGTGTGTGTTTTGGAGTTTATTTTGTAAATGGTTTTTGTCCACAGAACTGAAAGGTTCAAAACAATGTAACCCCTAAATGTTCACTGAACATCAATACAGAACATGAACAGCATAAATTAGTAATTTGATCAAATCTTGTTGTATCTGTTGTAAGGTGACAGATGTACTTCACTGAAAATAAATTATGAATTGTGTGCCTTGCTGTGCACTACACTAATCTTTGGTAATTTAAAAGTAGTTTGCTGCAAACTGTTTGTGGTGAAAGGTCACCTTTTAAAACAGTTAAGGGTTAAAATGTGTCTTAAAAGCTTATGAGCAGTTTAACTGTGGTAACTTGTTCACCAACTATATCATGCTGGACACATTGAGAGAAATGTTTTTATGTTTAAGGCTGAATATAGCTGCTGCTTCTTCCATTTTCTGAGTCCATGGCTGATAAATATCCCAGAAAATAAACTGAATGTCATGGTTACTGTCAGGTGGTGTGTTGGTCTGGATTGATTGTTGGTGAATAATGTAGGCTTTTCTGTCTGTAGAGTTGTGCCAAGGGCAACAGTGAAGTGAAGTGGTGTTTTTAAATGCATTGTTTTTTGGTATTTTCCCTTTGTATGTCTCATGTAGTTGGTGAGGTTACATACGTGGAGCTCTTTAAGGATGCTGAAGGAAAGTCGAGGGTAAGTGATATGGACAACATGCTGCTGGAGGGTTTAATGTCCTCAGCAGTTTTCATTTGATCACATACTGTACAAGGTAATGACACCTCTGGTTTTATTTGTATAAAATGTTATTTTGTGAATTGCTTTATACACTGGTAAGGTATTGGGACTTTTATAGTTGGCTGTATTTTGTGACCTTTTGTCAGCAGGGCTGGCTGGTTGATGCTGTATAATTGGATTCTAGAAAACCTTGCCAACATAGAAAGCATTTCGTTCTTCCATTAAGCTCATTACAGTTTTTGTTGTTGCAGTTTTCCGTTAGTGGTTCAGTTGGCTTCTACAGTTAAATTTTTTCCAATGGATGTCTCATTTGTCAGAACTTGTTTCATAGTTTAAATAAGACAAACTTTTTAAATTTACAAATCCTGTCATGCTTTTAGATTTTTAAAAGTTGGACCTGTGTACATTCATTGACCTGTTTTTTAAAAGCAAAAAAATCATTTTTAGGTGTGTAATTAGAATGTGTAATTTAAGCATTGTGTTTTTTATTACATTTTTTTTTAATTATTATTTATAGTAACACTTGAAAGTTGTATGAAAATATTTATACTTTTTAAAGGCGTGTTAACGTGTGCTTTAGCATGTGCTTTGTGTTATTGACATTATTACTGGTCATCTGTTAAACTAGCATTCTGTAGGTTTTTCACTTACGTTACATTCATTTTGGATATGCAGATATCTCAAATACCACATTAAACATTTGTGTTACCTGAATTAGGTCTGATTGCAGCTAGATCAATGTTGTAAGTTTGAACTACAACATCTGAAGTGATTTAGATACAATTATAAGCAGCAGCATCGATAGCATTGTCTTTGAAACATCTGCATAAAAAAAACAAATAATAAAAAAAACAGAAAATATTCATTCGATGAAAAGTGATCAATGATGATAATGCTAATTAGAGGTAAGGTAACCATGGTTCGCACTCCTCCATTGATACATGTACTTTGTTTTAGCCATCCATTGTAAGGCCCAGTGAGGAAGAATTAAGGTTTAAAGGCTGGTTCACACTGGGAATACGATTCGTACGAACGCTACAAATGCATCACCTTGTGTTCAAATCGTAGACGCTGCGGACGAGTTGGTAGATTTCAACTTCTCAGCGTCAAGTTGGTGACATAACTCGTGTTGAACCAATCGCATATCTTTCTCTTTCCTTTAGAAAATACAAGTAAAATGCAATTTACCTTTTATTATTTGAAATAAATTATACTTGTATAATTTATACTTGTATAACTAGCGGAAATGCCTAAAGGACTAATAATTAAGCCGGTATGGTACCATAAATAAAAAGATAAATAATCAGAATGAAAACTAACAACTCAGGAATTTAAACCATGTTTTATGTTTCTCTCAGCAGCCTACGTACAGTGTTTACTGAAAGCGGGGTGGTTAAATTAAGCGGGTCAGCTCAACAAAGTCTGAGCGAATGTCAGTGATTTTACCATGAAACTGAATGGTGGCATTTGCTGTCAATCACACAGTTATTTTTAATTTTTTTGGATCAGCTGTTTATAAAAACAGGTGCTATGGTTATACAGTGTATAAGTTAAATGCAGCTGTGTGCACAACTCCTCAAACCTCCAGAAGAGTGCTCTCTTTTTTTAAACCAATCAGAATGAACTAACGCAGGGAGAAGATCGCTCAGTGTGAACTACATCCTGCGTCTGTTCGTAGCATCTGTCTAAATCTTATGCCCGGTGTGAACCAGCCTTAATGCTAACATTTGCCTTGGTTATATAACTTTTGAGAAATGTTTACATCTTGTTAGTCCAATTAAAAGAAAAAAAAAAGTAAATATCCAGAATTTCTCAAATGTAGGGAAAAGAGAGCACAGTGAAGAATGTTGAACAGGATGTTTAAAAGCTCTATTAAACAGTTAATGTCATGCAGGAAAGAATTATGAACTCGGTTTGCTACACATCAGAATAAAGTGGTTAAGTTGTTCAAATGTTTTGTAGAAATGTCCAAGTGGTTACATTTTCTGTTCAGATTTGGAGAAACATGGTTAGTTCACGCTTACAAAAATGGCTTTCTCTTTTTCTTTCTTTCTGTACCCTTGTGAACACACCATAACGCTGCAGGGTTGTGGGTAAGTTTAAATGTCCTTCTTATTGTTTCTGTGTTTTATTATTTAACTAAACTAATAGTCTGTTGATAGTGTTTAGAGTTTCTTGGAGTTTTTAATGTCAAAATATGTTTATTGTATGTATCTAAAATAAATATTGCCTGTTTAGTGTTGTAGAGTTCAAAGATGAAGAGTTTGTAAAGAAGGCAATAGATGTTATGAACAAATATGATCTCAGTGGAAGACCACTCAACATCAAAGAGGTACAGAAATTGTCTTATTGTTTGAAAATAAAATAAATCAAGAGTACATATTGCATAGATTTTAAATTGTTTACACAGATCTTACATTACTACTACAGATGTGGTGGTTTTTTTTTTTTTTTTTTTTGGGGGGGGGGGGGCATAAAGCATATTTCTGAGGCTTTTGTAGTCCTGTTGTACAGTTGTTGTATAGTCTTTAACAATTAAAACCATAGTGCAAGAATATGTCATCTTGAGCTATCAACTTGCAAGCAAGTGGCTTAACTGCTAAACAGAATATTCAATTCTTTTGAGCTGTAGAACTGATCCCTGTGGCTGAATTAAATGCAAATCTAACAGTACTGGACTCTGATCTACACTTTTGCAGGATCCTGATGGCGAGCATGCTCGTAGGATGCTACAGCGTACTGGAATGTTCCCAGGTGGACGTGGGCAAGATGGGGGACCTGGTGTAATGAACCTGCCACCTTCTATTGCTAATAATCCAAATATTCCCCCTGAAATTATCAGTGGATTACAAGATGGAAGGCTTGGAACAACGGTGTTTGTTGCCAATGTAAGCGAATGCGTTCAACCTCTCAACGTTTAACTTAAGCATTTCTTCTGTCCTGTGATTGGAATAACCACCTGTATTTCCCACTTGCATGTGGGATGACTGGCAGGTGGGGGCATTTATTGCCGATTTTTACCCCACTCAAATATCTTGTTATCCTTAAATAGATCGTTGTCCTCTCTTCAAAAATAGGCAAAATATTTAAATGAGCTAACTGTCTGGTACACAGAAATAACACGAAGAATGTCTGGATGAGAGATGGTTTATTGTAGATCTTTCAAACCATTTGTTTCCAATCTTTTGAGTAGTGAAGGTCTTGGTGAATTACTTGGTGGGTGATATTTGTCACTGATCAAACTAAAATATTCTTTATTTTTTTAAAGCTCGATTTCAAAGTTGGATGGAAAAAGCTTAAGGAGGTGTTTGGCATGGCTGGAACAGTTAAAAGAGCAGATGTCAAAGAAGACAAGGAGGGCAAAAGTCGTGGAATGGGAACTGTTACTTTTGAACAAGCCCTTGAAGCAGTGCAGGCCATCTGTATCCTTTGTCCTTTTTTTTTTTTTGTAGATTTTAGAAAATAGTGTATATTAATAACAGCATTTGATGAAAAATTAATTTGCAGCAGATTAATCTAAATTTCCTAATTGGAGTACTTCTTGTCTCTTTCATGAGGAGTAGTAGTTTATGTAGTTGTACAATTAAGTTATTTATTCATTTGTTTTTCCTTAATGTTATGATTTCAGCAATGTTAAATGGACAGTTTTTGTTTGATAGGCCTATGCATGTAAAAATGGTAAGTTTATTTTTTATATAACTTAAAAGCATTAAGATATCACACTTTTTTCAGTTTCTATGACCATACTTTAAACCCTTCACCTATTTGAACAACATATAGTACAACAGTATTATATTTCAGTAAATGGTTACTTTAATACATTTTCCCCTAATCTTCAGACTACTTCGATTCTTATTTTTTTGTTCCTTACATTATACCTTGTATACCCCTTTTGCTTTTCCCTTACTTATTTTCCATCTTCAGACACATTAACACCCTTAAAACCCCTTTTCTCTATTTTACAATAAATTAAACACAGCGCCAATTGGTTTAGAATGTCCTGAAGTAATGTATGCAGGTAGTGTGAGATTACTGCATACTGATCCCAGAAAGTTATATGCCTTGGGTTACTAACTTTAACCGTCACGTTTAATTCTGGATTTTAGGATGACAAGTCTATTCCTCATGATGACTTCCGTCCAATAGAAAAGACACCTCAGTTGCCACGTAAGCATTATTGCCTTCATTTGATTTAGCTTAGATGTTATCTTTCAGCACAACAGAAGTAATAGAAAAACCCCACACACTGCATTATGCAAAATCTCACTTTATTGTTTAAACAGAAAAGAGCTTATGTTTCGGTTGAGTGACCATCAACACAATTTACCAGTAATATAGTTTTATTTGTTAAAAACATTCTTATAAACTTTTCTCTTGAGCGTGTAAGTGTGGGGGAATTCAGGAAAAAGTAATCAAGGTGGCATTGTCTTTTGCTAATAATGGTATTTGGTCATTTGTGTGCAATCCTTCTTCCCATGATAGTTGTGGAGTGATGGGTTTTTTTGTTGATGTAAATGAAGTACAAATAAAATAATAATGCTGTCTTAGGTGGGCTCAGTGGGATTGGATTGGGTCTTGGACCTGGAGGTCAACCAATTAATGCAAACAGATTGAGTGGAGGAAGTGGAGGAGGAATGGGAAACATGGGCCCTGGAGGTAGGTATATTCGAAAATAGAATACATTGGAATACAAATGCAATGGTTTTTCACATAGGCAGGTGCTGGTATATGCTAATGTAAATACTGCCACACTTTAATATTTCATTTTGCAAACATAACCACATCTGTGTTATTCATGTGACTTTGACCCAGTGCTTTGAGATACTCAATTTGAATTGGGTGAATATTTTAATTATATCTAAGAACATGTCAAATATGAAGTTTTCACATATGTTGGGGCTATTTGCAATAACTTTTATACTGGTCATCATACAGAGGATGATTTTGGGAATGTTTGTCTTCTGATGAATCAGGTTGTTTACTTGTTTTGTAGTTCATGACAGATTTTACTGTTTCCTATCGCTTTTTTATCAAGGTAATTATGATGTGCTAATTCAATCTTTTTCATATATATATATATATATATATATATATATATATATTTTTTTTTTTTTTTTAATTTCTATGTTTAAAGCTATGAGTGGAATGGATAGACCTGGTTTTGGTGGTATGAGCAGGATGGGAACAGGTGGGTTACCATTGTGTATATTAAAATTGCATATATTCTTATTTGATCGGTTGTATCCTGCACATCTAAGAATGAAATCCTGCCTTTGTAGGAGTTAGTGGTAGTGGTGGATATGGCGGAGGGATGGATGGGATAAGCAACATGGGAGGCTATGGAGGCAGGGACTTGGCACCTATTGGAAGGATGGGGGGTAAGTTCCAGGGCTTTTGTTTGATAGTCATGTTATTGCTACTTTAATCAACAAGAAAGTGTCCTGCATGTTTCGACTAGAAGTATCTGTAGAACTAGTGGTTGAATAACAATTGCTGTGTGTTTACAGGAATGGATGATTATAGAGGAAACCTGGGCACTGGTATGGGTGGAGTGGGCAGTGGCATGGGGGGAATGAGTGGCAGAATGGGCAGTGGCATGGGAGGTAAGATGTATCCCTGTTAAAGATTTTATTATTATTATTATTATTATTATTATTATTATTGTATTATATATAAATAATTCTTTCAGATATGCATCGTTCGGGAATAAGTGGCATGGATAGAGACTTCAGCAGAAGTGATTTGCCAATGAATCGAGGGTACGGAGATTCTTTTGGAGCAGTGGGTAAGAAAATGTCATTAAAACTCCTCTGATTCACACCAACGTTCTTTTCATTTGACCACACATTTAAGTATCAGCTTGTTTTCTCATAGCTTGTTGCCAGCTTTCCTTGTTTTGTTTTGTTTATTAAATTATATGTTTGTATTAAATGGTTCTAGCATTCCTAAATATTTTGTTTTCTATTCGATCCATCAAAATGATAGGTTTAGGGGAGTATTTTAATTATCTATCCTGAATTGACTGTTAGTTCACTTTCTTCATCAGGAGGAGGAATGGGAGGATTTGGAGGTGGAATGGGTAGTGCTGGCATGAGTCTAATGGCACATGGATTAGGTATCCCTTCATTTTTCCCATTTTTAACCTTAATACATTTTTTTGCTTTCTCACTTTTTTTTCGGGTAATATAGATGAGGCATTCTAAAAATCCTTATCAAAATACCTGCATTTGAAATAAAGCACTCACATTGTTATATGTACATAGAGGCATTATGACTTTGGGAAAGTGATATATTGCCGTGCAATATAATGTGTGAGAAACCAGAAAGTCGTTTTCTTGAATTATAGCATTTGCAATATAATGAAATGTGTAATGCATGTGTTTTTGCTTTTAGGTAGTGGAATGAACAGCATGGGAGTTGGAATGGGTATGGACCGCATGAGCTCCAGTTATGATCGAATGGGTGGTGGTGGTGGTATGGATATGAATCGTGGCTTCGGTGGTTTTGGATCTGGCCCTATGGGAGGAGGAAAGTCAGACAGAGGATCTGGTAGCAAGGGTTGTCAGATTTTTGTCAGAAATGTAAGTAAAAGTACTGCACATATATTTGAATATTATATATTTTCTTAGAAGGGTTATAGTAACGGATTATCTTCATTTCAGCTTCCATTTGATCTAACCTGGCAGAAGTTGAAGGAAAATTTCATCCATTGTGGTAAGCTTCTTAAAGCTTAATTTCATCTATGTCTGAGATGCAATTTTATAAATTTTTAGTGGTGGTAAATTTGATTTCCCCCACTTAATTGATTCGAAAGAGGGTAATTACTTTATGTTGTCTGTACTTCACAGGTCAAGTTATGTTTGCAGAAATTAAAATGGAGAATGGAAGATCTAAAGGTTGTGGTACGGTTCGTTTTGATTCACCAGAAAGTGCAGAAAATGCTTGTAGAATTATGAATGGCACAAGGATAAATGGAAGAGAAGTAGATGTTCGGATGGATCGAAATGCATAACCATTTAGAGATTCTGTCTTTTTTTTTTTCTTGATGCATTTCCTGCAAGTCTGTTCTTTATTGTACCATAAGTATTTCAGTGATCACCAGCCTTTAAAACTGGATGTGTGTGTATAGGGTTGTCTGATTTATCAAAACCCTTACATTTTTTTTTTTTTTTTTTGTGGTAATTTCACTTAAATGAATAAATGATGGTTTTTTATTTATTTTTATTGTAGTGGTTTGTCTTATTTCAATGTTTATAGATAGATACAAAAAAATAGAACAAAAGAAAAAAATGTTGGAAGTAAAAGGCTATGTAAATAACGTGGTGTGTTGTATCTTTCCACACATCAGTCATATAAGGAAACATGGCAGGACCAACTGTATTTTATCCTTTTAATGGCTTACATCTCCTTAAATGAAAGCACATTTGATGTAGAAGGCAATGATTCAGTCACTGCATGCTCTTACTGGATTGCTTCCAATAACTCCAAGTTCATACAAAATGGATAACGTTGCAAAGAGAATGTAGAAAAACACATACAGCACCAAGATTCTTATCTAAATTCCACTTATGTAGATGTACAGCCAGGAATATAAATACAATGGACAGGAGAAGGGCGGAAGCTGTGTAAAACAAACCTGTGCTGTTTACTTCCACAGGTGAAGTTGTGTTCACAAAATACTGTCTTAATGAACCATGGTAAACCAAGACATGGCATATCGAATACATTGGATCCAACAATATTAGACATTGCCATATCTTCCTGAAAGATAAACACAATATATAGTTTAATATACAGAAACTAAATTTACATGAAAAACAAATTAATTAGTCAGCAATAAGCTCAGCTAAAGCAGCACGGGCATCCGGCCAGACTAAAGGGGTTACTGGTGCGCGGTGAGCCAAGGACACCCTGGCAGACCTAAACCCTCCCACCGCCGCGGCGGAGGACCCTCGAGGGGTGGGGCCATAGAATATCTTATCGGGTCTAAACTTGACAACTGTAGAGTCCTATATCCCTACTAGGACGTGAGTCCGTCTCGTGGAAATTGACCTACGCGGTGAGCCCTTCGGGGAATCACTATAATATTATTACTATCTCCAACAACCAGTGAAACTGTGCACATGTACATACTACCTACTACTGTGACCATCCAGACAAGGATATATGTAAATGCAGAAATCCACACTGCAGCCATGAAGAAGGTGATCAAGAACCATCTTTTCCAGAACTGCCTTCGACAGTCAGGAATGGTTAAAAACAGTAATAAGATGATGGGTAGGGACAGTACCCACAGAATTCTCTTCAGGTCTGCTTCAGGTATCGTAAAGACACTTGGATGACCTATTAGGAAATGTAAAGAGTACCCGCTACGTCACATCCTTTCAATATCAAAAACCTGTGGCACATATTCAAAAACATGAATATTAGACACTAAAAAACAGTCTACTGAATTCTCTCTTACCATCAGAAATTTCATTTAGTCCGTGTAAACTAAGTGAAAGCTGTGAGTAACCCGAGTCTTCCTGAAAGATCCCACTGTCCGTTCTGGAATGCCTGTGCAGCAACAATCCACTGTCTTCATTCCATCCAACTAATGACTGCTGCTCACTACTCTCCTCCATTGGTTCAGTCAGGCAATGACAGCATGGACTAAACCTCTTTAATATGTACTGGTTGATGCGGATGTCAAAGCAAAGAACCACAATGTACAGCACATAAATCAGTAACAGAGAGGCAGCTTCATACCTTCGAAAAAAGACAACAGAAAAATGTAACATGCTATTTGTGAAGTTTCAATCCACTTTTTAAATGATATGCTTTGAAGTTTTAAGCCAACCAATGAAGCCTGAAACTCTATGCAGGTAGTATGCATAAAATTGATAAGAAACAAGACATTTTATAAATGAGTGAATTGGAACACTTGCCTCTGTATATTTAATAAATAACATGTATCTATGCAAACATATCATTTATACATAATAGTTAGCATACACAAAAGTCAAGCACACAGTAGATCACTAAATAATGTGAACAGAGTACCATCTAACCTTTATTAGCCAAGCATGTAAGCATGACCAACACTGTGATATTCTCATCATGCACAAGTGAATGCGCATAACACGATGCTCTTGTTCACCAGATGTTACCTGTGTAAGTATTCAGGAAAGCCTTTCAATAGAACCCCTGCAGGGCATTATAGAATGGATCTTGTGTTCATTTGCTTTACGTAAACTTACACTTACAAGTAGAAATGTATTTTTTTATTTGAAAGAATAAATAGATGTTCTTACCAGTGTATTTTGCTGTCAGAATTAAACTGCCGATACACTTATCGCATGTGCCACACAGTCTCTGAACAATGGCCAACAAGTTAGACTTGACACCTGTAAAAGGTAATACAAATTGTAAAAAAAAGTGTATATATTTACATTAAAATGAGCAAAGCATTTATTATTATTATTATTATTATTATTATTATTATTATTATTATTATTATTATTATTATTATTATTAAAAGCCAACCATTATATTTTAACACAACTTTCAAGTGTTTGACTGTTAAATTCTTTAAGAGAGTGGTTGTTCTTCTTAACAACAAGCCTTTGATCCGTACCGTATCCGTTCAATAAGCATTTTAATTGCAATAACACGTTCACCGGCGCAAGCACTTCTCCCTTAATCACTGCCTCGTTGTTTCAAACTGGGCTCAACATTTGCGGTTGTCTGATTAACCGAGACAAAACTTGTACATTCAACTGACATACATCGCGTCGAACTCTTGCTGTACTTGGGGAAACAGAAGATGCAGAAACTCTGTAAACAAGGTGAACCGTGCCGTAGAGAACCAGGAACACCCCAGTAATGTCAAACACGATTTCTCTTCTTTTCTTCCTCTTTTCCCGGAATGTAGATGTAACCATTGTTGTTTTCAAAAATCTAGACATGTCTGTGTTTCTCCCCACTCTAGAGCAGGTCTTGACAATATGAGAAAATGTTAACTAGTTCGCCTTTCTTATATATACTTCAGGATACATTGTGATCACAAAACATGATCAGAGGTTGCTTTACTCAGACGAGCAGGGATCACGAGATGGAAGTATTCCCAGTTAGAGCTCTGTGCCAGGGGCCAATTACGTAATCGATCAGGCTATTATTCAATACAGTCGCTAGTACAGTATGGGAAAGAACAGGCTTGTTGATGGAAAAACTGTAAAATGACATTTGTAATAAGATTCTAGTCTACATTCTGTGGAAGTGAGTCATTGTCATCTACTTTATTAACTGTGTAAACTTGTTATATATATATATATATATATATATATATATATATATATATATATATATATATATATATATATATATTGTGCATTTTACTTCAACGGGCATTAGACACGGCCAACTTTCTACTGGATAAAACGTGTCTTAAGTACTAATTGGGTTAGTAATCCAAAGCTATTGCTACAGTTCACAATTACACCAAGCTCCGACATAAATAGCTAATGTCAGTGTATTAACGCGGTTCTTTTATTCTAGTAAACGATCACTGCCGAGTTTATGATCAATACAGAATGACGCTGTTTGAATGAGTACGTTGGGTTCAGCATCATCGCCGCATCCTTTTCGAGACACATTCACAACGCTGTGGTGATGTGACAGCTGTTTCGTCCCATGTATTTGGTCGTCGGTGGACTATCATGTTGGGGCATGTCCAAGGCCGCTTTAGGAGTACAGTTTGCAGGTGTAGACACGGCAATGTGTGTGATAACTTATCGTTCATTCATTATTTATTGAATCTTTTTTTTTTTGTTTTTTTCCAAGCTAGACCCGTTAACTCTTTATTGACGTTCTCAGTCAGTAAAATATAAGTCTCATTACACATTATTCACGTGTCGCAGATAGGTGAGTTCGGGCATTTATGCATGCTTTTTAAACTTCTGTAAAACGTTAAACTTTTCAGTTGGTTTTGGTTTAATTTCAGATTGTGTTAAGGGTTAGGTGTTTGTTTATGTTTTTAAGTTTTCTGTTAAATTTTATATTGGTGAAACTCAGCATGGTGTTGCTCTAGTAATGTGCACGTTTGTTCTGCGTGATTAATGTGCTATTTATGTATGTATTTATTTATGTATTAATTGCTTGTTTTGATATTATTATGATATTGTTAAACACATTGTGATATATGAAACCTATTCATTAAGCACGAATAACTATATAAACTCATATACAGGCACCTTAATATATTGGGCTGGTAGGATCCATTGTTTAAAATAAACACGAAACACCAAATGCAAAATGCAAGGTTCCATTTGTGAAACGTGAGAGCTGCTAGTTAAATTAGGGTCATGCAAGTATGTAAATGTTATACCATACTAATATGGTGTGTCTTGGTATGTTTACTGTAGTTTACTTCCAGTATGTTTTTACCTCTGTACACTGGCACTCCAAACTAAAAAAAACACCCTTTTACAGTCCCGTTAGATAGCTGGGGGACATGCCAAAAAATAAGCTAATTTTCACAAGGAATTGTGAAGAGACAACCATAAAAACAAACATTTTCAATGTGAAATTCCTGTCGAGTTTCCAAATAAAATCGTCCCCAGTTTGGCTTTGTTGCAGTGACCTCTTGTGTTTAACCCTATGTATACCAGTTAACATTTAAAGAAACACTTTACCCGTGTTTTACATTATGTTGCCAATTTAGTGTTTTTATTGTTCTTGGGGGAGGTGGAGAGAGACAACCTTGCCCAGGAAAACACTGCAACAGTTACAGATCCTGGTGGGATTCTGCAATCTCAGAAGTAAATGGTGGAAAAGCCACTAGATTGCAGAATTCTAACAAGAGTAGACAGAATTCCCTGTCCCATTGAGCTACACTCAGATATATGAGTAAACTATTTGATTTATTGGTGGCTGTGAAGCAATTGTATGTGTGTCATGCATTCCCATGCTTATTTTTTGTTATTAAAATCTGTGGTGTTTTTATAAATAGTAGAGTGGTTTAACTAACATGCTGGCATCCTGTTTACAGTGTACCTACCTAAAGCCTGTTATGTTAAAGTGCTGGCACAGAACTGCTGTGCTTTTGTACTTTTCTTTGAAATGAAAGTATGTTTCAATAAGGCCTTTTTTTTGGCTCAATGCTGGTTTGAAAAATAACAATTCCTGCATTAAAGTTTGATAATTTGCCCATCCTTAAACATAATAATTTGATGCTTGTTGTATCTGTTTTATTTGTTTGTGGCATTGTGCTTTAGAATTGGCTGGGAAGCATTGAAGTAACATTGGTTCTAAGGACAAATACATAGCTTTGATTTGTAAAATGGATATGCTTGATTAAGGCTTATTTTCATTTGTATTCTGCATTTAAGTGTCCTGGGGAGACTCCTGTGGATTCCTGATTCCCAGCTATACAATCTAGTAAAACAAGATACAAATAATGAAACGCATGACGCATTTACCCTTAATCAATACATACATACCTGTTATACTGTGTCTGTTAATTGGAAAGATATTCCACCTTCACCAGCAGGTGGCAGAAATGTACTACTTTTGATTTTTCTTTAAGCCACTAACGGTACTAATCTGGTGTTCACTTTTTTTATTCAACAGTCTATTTTGTAGCACTGTTTGGAAGACTTTGGTATTGATTTTATTTCATTTATATTCAGGTAATGTGATATACTGCCGCACCCCTAGTTCCACTAAAATGTGTGTGTGTGTAAAAACATACACTCAGAAGGTGCAAAGCACAATCATTTCTCTGAAATGAGCCTTTCCAAATTAGCAAGAAGTTGTGGTTTATTTATTTACTTACAAAGTAGTTACTTTAATCTATACTTGACTGAATTACATGTGCAAAACAAGTACTACAGTTGACTTCACCAAAAAAAAAAGATTTCCATTTCTTTTTTAAATGGTATTGAAGGAAAGCGAGTTTTAAACTGAAACTAAATAAATATGTTCCTACAGCAATTATTCTGGCACTGTTATAACCTGAAGCAGACTAAGAGCTTGTTCTTTGTTTAGAGATCAAGAAAGGGGCCCCGTAATGGAAAGCCAGGATCGGATTAGCCTACAACAGCTCCTTGAGCTTTTCTCTCTGAGACTTGCCTGAGAATCGCAAGGTAACAGTACAAGCCCAGCTGTGCCAGATAACTATGTGAGAAGTCAACCATGGGAAAACAATTAACAAAATTGCATTCATGGTTTTCTAATAAATGGTTTTAAGTGAGAAGTTTTAATTTTCATACAAAGCAGAGCATAAAGAAGAGGCAGTGTGCTTACGGGAGTATTCTATTTCCTGCGCCATTGCTTTAACGATTGATTATGTGAAATGATAAATTTTCGCTTAAATATAATGATTAAAACAAGCTTTGTCCCTTGAAGGCACTTTCTTTTAGCTAAATCCTTTTGGAGTCTGAATTAGTTTTGGAAAATCCAATGTGATACAGCCATCTGTACTCAATTTAATACATTAAGACCAGGCTTTCTTCTGTAAAAGTCAGTCACACCTGCCCCTTTTAATGTGACTCCTGTGGCTATTGCAGTGAGTGGGTCGTAATGGTTTATCCCAACTACCTTTTTGCTCTTTTGGTTGATGTTGTTTCACTGTAGGGGGCACTAGAATAGGAAAATAGTGATTCCCGACTGTCTACACATTAGCATTTGTTTGAGCATTTATTGATGTATTGGCCTACAGTGATATTCTTCCACTGCAGGTGTGCTTTGAAAACCCCATACTCCTGCATAAGAGTAGAATTGGGTCTACTTTAATAGAACATATTCTATTTTAGAAGAACTTGAATCCTCCCCTGTTTTGAATATGTTAGAAAATTAGTCGTTGTTTCCTGGTGGGAGATTACACTTTTTTAACACTCCAGTAGTTTTTTCTCCATTTCCAGCTACTTGTTGACTCCTGCTAGTAGTCCGAGGGTTTAAGCTGTTCTGCAAACTCCCCTCTGAATGCTGTCTGCTAAACCATTCATTAATTGGCAGCAGGCTGTTTGGTTAAGAGTAATGAACAGGAGTTGGTCTAGTTTTTTCACACTCCCTCTAAGAAAGCTACTTGTTAAGGAGTGACAGCTTAAGGCCGTGTGAATTGCGAGTGCAGAATAATGGAGCATCAACAGGCTTCCAGCACAACAGGGTATCTGTGAGTGCAGTTCAATGAACAAACAGAGGCATGCAGTGAATTTAACATAGAACAAGTAATCAGAATGATACACAAGTGCTCTATGCGCATTCTATAGGTATTTTGAATTGCCAGCACCATCATTTCTGTGTTTCAGTTTTATGCCATAAATGATGAGGAATGATCAAGTCATTTTTTGCGCATTGCTGAGAGAAGAATAAAACTGATTCAACACAAGATTGCAGATTCCATGCATTAAGCTATTCCTGCCATACGGTTTTAATTGGGTCCTCTTAAAACATATTCTTGTTTTATGCATTATTCATAAAAGACTGTTGTTTGTTCCTCCGTGGTATTCCTCTTCACTGTTCAGTATGATGGATTTAGAATCTTTTTTTTTTTAAACTGTACTGTAAACAGGTAACAGGTATCACAGTACTGTGTCAGTAGCAGGAGTATAATTTAATGTGAAGTAGGTCATTAGATCCGTTTTCATTCTGACGACAAAACCAATGCTTAAAAATGAAACCGTAATACAGTATAAGATTTTTTATAAAAACTTTGTCTTGTGGTTTGTAAAAAGATTATTAACCAGAGCTGACAGGGAAACATCAATGGGTCCGATTCTATTTTTTATCATGTCTGGAAAGAGGTAACAGCTGTGCTCTGTTTTTAGTAATATAAATATAATAAACAAGGTTAAACATAGCACAAAAGAGAAAACATGCCTTCAGTTATTTCTTGGAAATGCCTTGTCATAGGAGTTGTGATGTAATCTAATGATCTCAACAACAGCAGACCTATTGACAGCCCTTGCTGCTGTTTTTACCCTAGGGGTGATTTATTGTCCACCTGATTTATTATCATCACTATACACAACAGCAAGTCGTATGCGTGTTATTAAGATCGCTGTTTCTGTCATTAAAACAGCCCCCCAAAAATATTTACTGGGATTGGACAACAAATTAGAAAGCAGTTCGATAACTAAGAGATAATGGTGGACCTGAAATTGCAAACACCTGCTGTAATAGTATGAATGCTGTGAAGGGCCTTCTCTGTGATACATGACCATTCTTCAATATTACCGTCTCTTCAGGAAAGTTGCCGTAGAATCATGCAATAAATATGTTACCCAGAATGGACCATAAAATCTGCAAATTTTTGTTAGTTCTTTATAAAGCATGATGACTTTTGATAAGTAGTTGGATCTTATATATATATTACATGTCCTCCCTCTATATCGATGAATCGTCCTAGTTGAGGAGTCTGAGGTCCCAGGGTCTTCAAGGTTGGGAAGTGAGCTTCACTTACCTGCAGAGGGAGAACAATTGTAGAGGTGGTGTGGCATAGAGGAGGCGGAGGAACGAAAAGCAAGAAGGGGAAATGGGCTTTAGCTCCTGCCCCCTGAACTACACCCCAAGGTTACAGCAACTCGTGCTACATATTGCAGGTGTGATTTTAGGAACCTGGCCACATCCTTGTCTTCTGCAGGTAATGTTGTTGCCCAGTATTTTCTAGCAAAACACAGGGGCTGGCTTTCCCTGTCACTTCATTGTAGCATGGTGGTCAGGCCTTGTAAGTACGCTGTGTTTAAGTTATCTGCTATATTGCCTTAGCATTGGGTACAATAATACCTGCCATGTAATTGAAACACCATTTGTTTGCTAGTTGATCCGTTGTTAAAATAACTCGGTCTGTATGCTGGAAAGCAATGCAGATATGCCAAAAAGATATAATACTCTGAACAGGCATTGCTCAAATAGAGCCAGTTATTTCTCCATTTTAGAAAGCTGGGGATGAGCCTTGATTTTAATTGCATGAAGCAAATGGCCTTTTAAGTGATGTTGGCAAAATCTAGTTTTGTTTATAAAATTTGAAAAAGCTATTAGACCCCATTTTCTTAATTAAGAATATGACTGTGTGTTGTTGAATATTGAATGTACTGTAGTTGCCTGAGCTTTGTTAATAATATTTTTTCTAATGTATATCTCATTTTCATGATGAAAACATAATGTGTATTTGACCTGCCTTCAGTGTCTGCCTATATTCGCAGAGCTGGCAAAAATAAAATAAATATTAATGGCATCTCACTTAGTACTTTGGTTTTAAAATGGTACTAAAAGGATATTTCAAAGAGATGAGAATAAATAATGGATCTTCGGCTATACTAATAATCTCTAAAGCAGAAAGCATTGGTAAGCAGAGGAGAAAATCCCTTTCCTACCTAACTTTAAAAACCTGAGGTAAGTTGCAGCAAATCAAACTTTTTGAAGTGGGGCTTTAGCTTCAGGTTTGTTGGGTTATATAGCCTACTAATAGCTAACAATGTCGTGGGCATTTTTAACATCCTGCTTTTTTATAAGAATCTACATCACCTGCTGAGTTGTTAAAAAGTCCTGTGGCTTGGCCATTTCACCAAAATAAAATACCTTTTACTGTGAAAGCCCTACAAGGAGAGCCTAGCGAATGCCTTTCATTGAACAGTGGTTCAAGTCAGTAGCATCCTAATTAAATCTGTTGGCTTTAGTGTTATCCGTAACAGAATTAGACAGATGTACTGTAATATAAGCCTATTTTGATTAAAAATCAAATTTGATAAACATTGGAAGGGCTTTTAAAATATATTGATGGTACAGATAGGCGCAAAAATACATCCTTTAGTGTTTAAGCTTCCCATTCTCTTCAAAGATTTTTTGTGAAGTCCATTATGATTTTTCACAACCTATGAATGAACAACCTATGTTGCAGCCAGAACATGCAGCTATGTGATTTTAAACAAGTGATAACAGACATTACTTGCAAGTACAAGACTCCGTTTTTCTTACTAAACAAGGTTTTAATGAGCTTGACATGTCTTGGTTTTTTTTTTTTTTAATTTTGTGTGTGAAGAAAGATTTTGGGTAAAGCCTTGTATGAGCTGGACCTGTACCTTGTATACCAGACTCACTCATATTTACAGAACTGAAGCAATAAAATCTTAATGATATGTTTGTGGTGGGGCGAGCACAAAGACAGTTTAGTGTTGATAGTTTCTATTTAGTCATCCAAGTCATTAGGTATGCAGGATGATTCTAAAAAAATGTCACTTGCATAATCAAGAACCCAAGTGATGGGCAAGGCAGGATGTCTTTTCCTATAGCCCCTGGGTGAACACAAGAGCATTTTCATTTGAATAAAGCAATTTTTAAAGTTTATGATTTAGCAATAATGTTTATAGCGTGCTGTGTTAATACATAAGAAAATTGATATGCTGTCAAAAGAATAAGCTGCACGCTTTTAATATCTGTCTTGAAAGTATTGTTTGATATTGCGTTTCCATCTTGCACTGTTTGCAAGGTTGTGGTGATACATTCTGGGTGTCAAACACACATCAGTTTTGTCTCTATAGGCTTTTTTAAAAAGTTGTACAATTCCATTAAACCAAGAAAGATTACAATGCTGCTGTTTACTGGGCATGTTGAAGTGGTTAAAGATACTGAGTTTGCTGTTTTAATAACGGCCGTGCAAAGTCTCAAATGTATTATGCAAATGAGATAACTGTGCAGGAAACGGAATCTTCTGTAAATGGTACAGTTTTGGAATTTCTAGATGAGATTAAACAGGAGTTATTTTTCTCTCTACTTAAGTGATAGTGTGCGTCGATTGATGACTGCCGTGTGGTAGTAGACCGCGACTGGAATTGTGTCCTGAGCCGAGGTCAAGGGTATTAACGAAGGTCGCGGTCAACTACCACACTGCAGAGCTATCATCGAGCGTGCATGAACGCTGTTAGAGAACCATTTCTCACTATTTTCTTTAAAAACACTTAACCTAGATTTACTTTAAACTTGTAATGATTCATCGGGTACCCTTCTGATGAGAAAAACTTTAGGAAAATTGTCCTGAAATTTTTCATAAAGGATCACATACATACATATATACATAGAGGGTGGAAAAAACATTTAAATTTTACATAGCCTTTAACAAGGTTCATCTGGACCGTGCCAGATGTCTGAATGCGGCAATATTAATGAACTGTCTGTGTCTCGCTTTGCTGTTGTTCTTGAAAGACGCTGAGTTCCAGCCGAGCTGACGGGCTGTGATTGGCTGATTTGGCAGTTGCGGGGTACTGAATAATGACCAATTGTCTTTGTTTAGTGTTTGTCTAAATGAAAAAACTGGTACTTGCACGGATTGATTTTAAGTTTAATTTATAGCTGATGCTGTGATGTTCCAGCGGGCACCTACTGTTTCATAGAAGCCCGCTAGAGTTGGAAGCTGATTGGCTGAGGGTACTGGCTCATTTTCTAATTCTGGATACAATAATGTGTTTCTTTTTCTTAAAATGAATGCTTTAAGAGAAAAAAAAAAATCTATGTTTAATTACTTTCAAATTACGGGGGAAATTACCCTACATGGCAGAAATTTTGCTGCTGTGAATGTCAATATGAAAAGGGTTTGCTCAGCGCGGCTTGCAATCAATTTCACACCTGTTGCTTCTAGCTTGTAATTCATTTCAAGTTCTGGGGAAAAAAATAAAATGCAGTAATAAAGCGTAGTCTGCATCTCCTAGTAAACAGGTCAATGAATGCCAAACTAACCTGCAATTTCCTTGAGCTTAAAAAAAACTAAGTTTATGCTCCCTACAGGGGAAATATCATTCATTATATTAGTGTATACACAATAACTAAATGTCAAAACCTGTTTCGCCAAATGTCTTGTTTTTTAGTTTACCAGTACAGTAATTCTCCTAAGCATTGGGTTTTATTCTGTACAAAACTACTCTGTTATGTGACCACAACAGGACTTTTTCCAAAAGCTTTCTGTTCTAAATGTTCATTATCACAATTTATTCATAAAGTAAATATCCACCCTGTACAGTAACTAAGCAAGAAAAAAGCAACACACACATTTCATTTGAAGGGATTTTAAATAGTCTCACATTGTAATAGTAACCATGTGTAACAAATAGACGCTTTGAGAATTTCACCCAGTTTAAACAGATGTGCTATTCTCACTTACTATCACAATTTTAAGTTGTTTTATTTAAAATTTGCATCCAGTAAATTAATTCTAATTGTTTCCTTGAATTTGGATAGTGTTTGTGTCTACCAATTAAATCTTTTGTATCCCTTGATATTCCTGATGTGTGTTTTTTTTAAATATATAAGTCCACAGAAATATTTATCTGGTGCTTTTTTTCTGTATTGACATCTTAAGTGGTTGACCTTTTACAGTGGTCAAATCAGGTAGGTCAGACTAGACCTCTGTGACCCCATGTAGTGATTTTGATGAAGGGATGTGCTCTGTTTAATGGGAAGCTTCTACAGTTAGAAATGAGAAGGCAGCAAGGGTCGGCAAGTTTTTGTGGTTAGTTTAGATGGATCCTCACTGACAATGGAATCCCAATGGGGGAGGGTTATCCCCAGTAAATGCATTGCTATTTTCATTATAAATCTTTATGTCTCTCCTCAACCAATCTATACATCTTACTCCAAAGGTTACTGTATTATTTTTGCAAATGCCCGTATGCAATTATCTGCCTCCACTATGAGATACAGATCATACCACCTCTTTTTACCAGATATACCTGCGAATTTGCCAGTATGACAAAGCAGTTTAACACTGAATCCACGTATTTATCACCTATTTAAGCATCGCTGTAAGGGAGCTCTTAAAAGTGTTAAATCCGTGCAACCCCCAGGTCAGTTGTCCACTAAACATCTTGATCTACCGTCCTCTGAATTTATTTGTGTGTGTTGTGTATGAGTCTATATAGTTTCTGGTAAATAATTACTTGTCATGTTGACTTAATATTCCAGTAAAAAAAAAAGACAGAAAATACTGCTGAAGGTTGATTGGGGAAGCGAGGTGGGGAAACATGCGTTTTACACTGTGCTCTGAAGGCAATTCAGCATGTGAAGCATTGTGCGGAAAAGCCTATGCAACTCTGATAGGCTTCCCCGGTGCAGCTCGCCACAATCTGCTTTGGTCTTCTCAGCAAAATAAGCAGGGTGATCACATAAAAAAAAACAGAGGATCCTACGACACATGCATTTTAGGATATTAAACACGTAAGAAATTAAATACTAGGAACATATAGATTATATAAAGTATCCTTTTATTGCTCAATTTTTTCAGCTTGTCCTGCCTCCTCCGTGTTAAATAATTGTACCCTACAGAGCAGAATTTCCTACACCATGTAAGTAATCATTAGAAGATTTATTTATTAATTTGTCTCCCAGTCCACTGTTGGCACATTTCAAAGTAAATTCTTCAACCAGAGTTCTGGAAAGGATGGTACACAACAGTGTGCTGTGCACTTTCTTGTTTTTGTTGTAAACAACAAATTATTTATATTGCTTGTTGTATTTGTTTGAAGTTTACATGACAGGCAAGAAGTTTCCTTTGTTGAAATATATGTTTATTCTGTGCTTTTGCATGAGTAACATTCAGCTATAACTTCAGATTATAGAATCTTCATTACAAAAACAAAAGTCGACATACTGGAGTATCATCCCAGTTTGAGGCATGATTCTTAGAATGGGTAAACAATGCAGAGTGTCTGGTTTCCCTCGCTACTATAAACAAAGAAGATTGTGTCTCCATCTGATCACATGTAATATAAAAAAAAAAAAAAAAAAAAAAAACATTGCCATCCACCCTGAGGCCCCAAAGCTTTCTGCTTTTGTTCTGGTATTTGCAGCTGTGGAATATAAGAAGGGCTGTGCACAAAGAGAATGGACTCCTACTACCAACTAAGATTTCTTTACACCTCAACAAAATCCAAAGTCACTCATGGAAACCATAGCAAATCAATTGAGATAACAACAAAAAGAGGTTGTCAGTGGAAAGTTTGTAGTCGGCAGAAATGTCTACTGAAAACTGCTGTCCTTCACTGTGGCTTTTAAAATCACTAGCTAGCAAGTCATAATGATAACTGCAGATAGCTCTGGAAAACAACCCACGCAGTTGAGCATCAGTGAGACTGATCTTATGAAAGCCTGCCAATAGTTTAAAATAGTGGTAATGGGTTAAATGTAATGTTATGAATTGAAAGAGGTCTAGAAATACGGATTGATTTCACCACCAGCAATCTCCTCATGTTCACAAGGAGATTCTTGCTTGAATTCTTAGCTCTGTATGGCTGGAGAAGCCACGGGCTTTCCCTGAACTGTCATCAGTGCTTATCTGTGATTTATATTCATCTATTCTCCTTTGGCTGGCATGGATTCACCATTACCCACACCAAGGAAAACCTCCCCTGCTGTGTATCCACATCACTGGGTTAAAGTCAAACTCCTTCCTGCTGTGATCAAAGAACTGGTATTGAAATTCATGACCTTCTAATACATAAGGTCAACACGCTATAACATAATTGCATTGAGCTCTTAGCTGGCCAGTGTCTTTTGTTTTTCTGTTCAGTTTTTGCAAAAGGAATCTGTTTCTACAATGTCAAGTATCAGTATTACCCAACAGTGATTCTCAATGGATTATAACAGTGCCAGCAATTCAGAAATGTAATTTACCACATCCTGTATGACAAATGTGGTGTTTTATTCATAGAGAACAAATGATTTAAAGTGTTCTGTATATCTGATGCTTTGATGGCAATATGTTCTGCTTCTCTTACAGGGAAAAATATTTTTAGAATTGTACAGATGCACATAGAATGTTGATTAGGAAACAAATTTTCCCATTGGGATTTTTTTTTTAACATGTAAACTTATTTTACTAAGAAGAAATATGGTATCATGGGAGACCGCACAGCTGCACTATAATGATTAAATTTTAAAACACTGTATATGCGATGGGTCAGACTGTCAAAGCGATAGACAATGAAACTGTGCAGTATAAAATAGTAACTGCTCATACCAGAACAGAGCTGTTCATACTGTACTACCATACTCTTTTGGTTAGTTAGAGTCATTGTACTGATGATATGAAATTAGCCAGGGACGGGGTTATAATGCAAGGTAAAACAATGTGGGTGTATATAGCGCCGCTAGTAGAGACCACAGTGTGAAAGTGCAACAAACAACTGTAAAAGCGGACTGCTAGGGTAATGACTCTGCCACAAGAACATCATTAAAACTCCCAGGAAAATGTTATTGTTTGCCTAGTTGTATTTCTATGATTTACTGATGAATTGAAATGTGAAAGAAGAAATACTTATTGCTAAGCTGTTAGTAATACATCATTTGATTAAAAAGTCCTATGTAAACAATTGTTGTCATTGATTTAGTGTTCATTGTAGACTGACAAAATGCAAATCCAGTATTATCTGGATTAGACCTTCAGGTTCTTTATTTAAATGCCTGTTTATTTTGAGTCCAAATGCAAATACGAAGGCTTCAATGGAACTGCTCCCATAACCACTATAGGCCTCTGGTGATACGGACCGGATTGTATTTTGGAATGAGCAGGAGACGATCTCATCTGTGTATCTAGTGACCTGGCTATACGGTGCACAAAATGTTAAACTTACCACAAGGAGAAAATATCAAATTTTCCTTCTTGTACACAGACTTTTAATGAACTGTTACAGTTAATCTTGTTTGCCTGCGTGCAGGGTTTTAATTTGTGTGACGGCTACAGAATTGTTACAAACTTCATAGCAAGTGCTGGTAATGGCGCGTTTCTATACATCATTTGTTACTCTGCATACAATCAAGTAATAACAGTATATTCATTATTTTTCTACAGACAATATAATACAGCAGATATAATGTGCAGCTAATTGTTCCTGAGAATTTGAGCCTTTGCAGACAATGGGCTTTGAATCCAGAGGCACCCCCGTGGCTTCCCCAATGAATGAGCTCTGTTCAGTCCCTGCTTTAATCAACTCTATCTCAGCCTGCCCTCTACATCCTACATTGTAGACTTCCTCTTCTGTTATGGCAAAGTGCAGTGGCTGGTTTTAAACATGTCAATATGTTATTGCAAAAATAAAGCTTGCCGTGCATGTTTATGCAAATGTCTAAAGTGCAATGCTGATATGTACTGTAAAGAGATTTATAGAGTAGGGGGCAAGCATTTTGTAAAGCAAAAAATAACCCAGAAAAGATTAAGAGGGGTTAGAGTGAAATGTTTTCTGTTTCCAGGAATGCTTTTATACAATATGTTTTAACCTTTGCATGTTATGTTCTCAGTGTTAATACAGACAAGACAAGGTTTGTGTAATGTCTAGTTACAGTTGTTTAAGAATACTTTCGTTTGCCCTGTACAATTTTGAAGGTTAATTTTTGCACAAAAGGTTTTGTGTTGAGTGAATAAATGCAGAGAGTAAAATAATCGCCTCTCCTTGGTATAGAGTGGTTTCTTAATGACGGAGCAGAGAAAAGAAAACGTTCTTTCTCAAGTAAGTTTTCATTAGAAAGTAAAAGTATTGAAATAAAGAAAACAAGGCAACAACATGTGAATGTTACAGATTAAGTCAAGATGGATTGTATTGCATAGATTATTGTGAAATAACATTCTGTGGTCTTGTGTGGAAATAAGTCCTGTATATCTTATATTTTAGCTTTTACTGTAATGTGCATATGCTCATGTACTTCATGTTCAAACCTTTTTTTACAACCATGGCAGGGAATGTATATTACAAAAGCATACAATTTTGCACTATAGATTCTAAAATACTTTATTAAACTTTTACAACATTGCAGCATTGGGGAATGTACTGTACATGTGTTGACCAGACAATAATACCTGCCATGTAATTGAAACACCATTTGTTTGCTAGTTGATCCGTTGTTAAAATAACTCGGTCTGTATGCTGGAAAGCAATGCAGATATGCCAAAAAGATATAATACTCTGAACAGGCATTGCTCAAATAGAGCCAGTTTTAAACTGCATGAAACTGTAGATTGACACAGCCTTGGGCACTTTTACTGTGTAGGTAACAAAATTAAAATGCCAGTAAACTACAACTGCTAAATATGATGTTCTCTGGACATCACCAGTACGGCTTTTATCAGACTGACACCTGTGATAGTCACTGATATAGCTGCTATATTAACCCGTTTTTAAGGAATATATAGGCTTGTGTTGTGGCTCAGACAGCAGCTGCTTCAGTGCGATGAGTGTTCTAATTTGTCTTATCTGCCCACGTATGGCTAGACAGTTCTGGAGGGATACATGTAATAAAAAAAAAAAAAGCAGTCAGTCAAGCTTAGAGGTTGGGAAAAGGTAATTGCCAGGAACTGACTAATAGAACCTTTCTTCAGTCATTGGGAGGGGCTTCATTCAGTGGAGAACCCAAGCCTTTATAATGTATTGCTCACACATAAAACAACAAGTGGAGTTTTCACATAAACATACCTCTTGTTTTTGTTTCTCTGGAGTTTCCCTTTGGAGAAGAAGCAAGTGCAAAGGGGGGGGGCGTGGGACTCATATTCAGAAATGAATCAACCTTGTGACTGTGTGCGTGTTCTTTATTCTAAGTTCACACACCAGTGACCGCAGCACCTTTATGGGAAATGATGTGTAAGCAATCTTGGGGCATAAAAGAGATTTAAGAGCAATCAATGTGAAAAAAAACCCCAAAACATTGTGATTACTTTTCTGATGATGCAATCATTTCTCTAGCGGTATTAGATCTAGAGGTTGCTTATTGGAAACAAGAATTATAGTTTTGTTATTCTAGCCCCACAGCATTTAAGAATAAAGTAATGGTTTAGATATACGTGATCAATACACATTCAGTGTATCAATAGAATGGATACACATTTACATTACAAAAGTTGTCGTGAGATTTTAGTTGGATTTATTTTTCTTTTACTCAGCATTTGATGGCGTTAATAGTTTTTTTTTTTTTTTTAAAGTTTTATCATAAAAATGTTTTAGTGTTCATTTCCTATTGGACAATGTGACATCAGGGATGCATCTATCCCTAATGAATTGAAATGAAAGGTTCACATATTGGATTGGTTCTTTATCTTCCACTTTGAAGCCATCTACCCTTCCTGAAACTTTGTAATTGTATTAGCGTGTTTCTATGGTTTGACATTGATGCAGCAGCAAATAACCAATTGTGTGTGATTAAACGGAAATCAAAGTCATGCATGCGGCTTGCTTATCCATGCGAACAGACCATCTCTTCAGCCTGAAGTGTGCTAATCCCTTGGAAATTACATTTTCAAATAACAGCTCAATCGCGTAGCGTTTTGTTTCAAATAGTTTTTGCAGTGTTTTCTGTGCACTACAAATGAAGTGCACATAGAGCCCTATCATGAAGTTAATGATACCCAAGGTCACATGCTGCCATTTGGAACTGAAACAAGTTCATTATGAAAGGGGGTGCAATAAATACCAGTACTTAGTATGTCATGCTTCTCTAATTTAGTTATCCCGGTAATCCCAATATTTGTTTCATAAAGGACTTTTACAGGTTGTCCTGAGTATTATTGCTATTATTTAACCTCTGGAAAGTTACTATGGAAGCACTAGCTGAATCAAATGAAATCCAGGTCTTACCTAAGCCACCTGTGCCTGTCATGTAGATCACTTAAATTGTAGATTGTGTTTATAAATATATCTGAAATTACTGTACTTGCCTGCAACGTGTGCATGGACTGTGCATGCTTGGGTGTCACTAAGGAATGGGGATGCATGTGTAGAGGCATCACTGTTGTCACTTTACCATCCGACCACTTATGTTTTAGAGATCCTAGCGATTGAACATTGCTTGGAGGGGAAGGGGCTCCGCTCAGCACTCTTGCTTCATCTGTGGTGATCTGTCCCTTTGACAGAGGAATGCTGAGCGTTTGGTGTGTGGAGGCAGCATGATGAAAGCTTCAGAAACGTCAGTTTGAATGAGGTGTGATTTTGAAACCAAATTGTCAAAGTAAATGAAGAGCCATTTGCAGTGAATCTGTAAATGCTGAAGGAAAGATGACAAACTCCCACTGTCCTTCAATAGAAAAACAGGCGTGAGAGATCTTTCAGAGAAAAAAAGCAATGTCCATCTATTAAAAGGGGACCAGACATAGATAAAGACTAGTTAGATCTAGGTTTTTGAAATAATTTTTGTTTACTTCTTGGATCTGTACACAATCCAGATGAACTATGTATTAATTTATTTTTAACCTTATATTCTTATAGTGGCCGCTGTTGACATCTGCAGTTAAAATAATATATTTTTGACTACAAGTTAGCAATGTGACATTTCTTGCTGTTCAGCTCAGTGATGATAAAATAAAAGAATTGCAAGCAGCGATATGACATTTAGAAGCTTTGTATCTAACATCAATAGATTATATCATTATAGGAGTGCTTGAAGTAGATGTAAACATATAATTAAATGTATAATTGCATAAACAGGGAACTAAAAGGAGTTAAAAAGGAGTTTGGATTTAGACTAATGTGAGTAATTGGAACAGTTCCAGTCCTTAACCAACATTTGCTGTTGAACGTATTGGAGTAATATTGCCAGTCCCAGAGATTGCCATTAGACATTCAAGACCTCACTATGCAAAAAGTACAACTATTAATACAATGAAAGAGAAAGTTCTGTCTATGATGGGCACTCACTCATGGGTTTTGTTCTGTTATTCATTAACCCTTTAGAGGAAGCAAGCAAGTCGGATGGTTTTATGAGGAGATGAAATGACAGCTTGATTTTAAGTTGACAAAACCATTGAACGTTATAACAAAGTCTAACAAGGGGGCTTTTGAAAGTCTTTTCCAGGTTTAATGTGTCCTCTTGTCAGGGAAAGAACTGAATAAGGTGTAAGAGGGTAGGGGGGAGGTAAATGCAAAGAATTCACATTCAGCCTTCCATGAGATTTTTCTTCTTTTTTTTTTTTTTACAGGCCTATTGCTTCATAAGTATAGAAGAGAAAAACTTGTCTGAAGTTTGATGGACAGTGATTGTAAAAAATAAAACTGCATGGAGGGTTTTGATTTGTTGACACATGAAAACTGCAGTTCTCTGCCTACTGTTTAAAGCATTTCCTTTCAAGACTTTGAAAAGTCAAGATGAAATGTTTCGGCACGGGTGGCATTTGTTGTTTGTGCGTCTCGCAGAAAGCAGACTTACTGTACAGCTCTCGTGGAGATAGCAACTAAGTGCTGAGGCTGTCTCAACCAATGCCAGGACTCACTCTGAAGTGATTTTAGAAAATATCTAGTAATATAGAAAAGGTAAAATGTAAAGGTTTATTGAACATCCTTAACAAAACACAACATGCTTGGGTTGAAAGGGTAGTTCCCTGCAACATGATTCTCAAATGAATAGTTCATGTAAATGGTTCATGAATTGGGACTTTGAGCCTCAAGAAAAATACATTATGATATTTTATTTATTACAGGAGCTAGGTCAGAGGACAACACAGTCTCTGTAGCAATTTGAGTGTTCATTCTTTAATGCCTACAAATATAGTGTAGGTCACAAAGCACTTGCTCTGTGCTGTAATATTTAGGAGCTGAAATTCTTTGTCTTCATATGCATGTTAAATCAGGCATGAAGCAAGACACCAGACTGCATTGTCCCAATATTCAGGATTTATTTGACCCTAACAGAAAGAAACCATGGATTAATTGGCACATTGCTCTAGAAACCAATACCATAAATGAACTGTACAGGCGAGGGTTACAAATAATGCTCTGGTCCAACTGATTGTTAGAATCTGAGAACAGGGCATTTTTTCCCATCAAAAGTTTTGATTAGGCTGAAGGGTCTAACAAAGCTGTCTGGGTTGTTTCTTCAGGACACAGTTGAAGTATGAGTTCAGAGAAACCCAGCATTGGTGTCAAGGGTAAACCAAGCATGAAAATCTACAGATTTATCCTGTGATGGTGACAGAACATCACATTGATACACTGTTTCTCTGGTACAGTTGGGAAGAAGAAACTGCTTCATTTTCGTTGTTGTCCTTAAACATACAAAACAGAGGTTTGCTAGTGCAGTCTAGGAAGACAACACTACTCAATGCAGCAGACCCAACTGTCTCTAGTTGTAATTATTTCAGTTACATGGTGATGAAAGAGGTAATTGCGATTGAAGGTGGTGTGGCATACATAATGGGTCGGTTCAACTCACTTTTTAGGAGTGGAAAAAACATTTTTGGAAAATAGTTTTTTTCAGGCAATAAAAAGGGTAAATATGGAGATTTCAATTCGTTTTAATTTAATTTAAGGCAGTGGTTCTTCACCTTGGTATAAGGATATTTTTCTTTCTTTTGTTTTGCCCCTTATTTACTCTCTACAATAAAAATTGACATTAAAAGCTGGATGTGTTAATATTTTTATGAAATTGGCAGAAAACACTCTACAATTACCAACATTTCTGTAAGGGTAGGCATGTACGCTGGCATAAACCAAAGTTAAGAAAAAGTTAAGTTATAAAAATAGTAACTACCCACCCTTCTGGAACTAATTTATTACTCTGCAAAATATCAGTTAGTCCACCATCTGAAATGCTGGTAAAACATGCAGAAGGATTTATTGGAAAACCACTGACAACCTATTTAAATGTCCAGAAGGCAGCTCAATTTATTTTTTTAAAAACTTGATTTATATTCTAACATGCTCATATTTTCATGCTTTGGGGGAAAATTGCAGCTTATAAGGCTCCCAGCATGTGAAAGTAATGACATCTTGTCATGATACTGTACACTGCATGTTGGATAAAACCTTTTTGCTCCCTGGTCCAATGACCAGATCTTATCAAGATCTGGCTGTGTATTACAGAAGTGCTTTGCAATTTCAGTCCATAAGGAATTTGCCAGATGTTCTATGTTCTGTCTACGTGTTAGAAACAGCTTTGGGAACTTTACCACAGACATCTGAAGTGTGTGTTGTTTCCCTCCAGATTGCAGTTTTGAAATGATTCTAACGTTCCAAGCAAAATGTACTAAACCGCATGGAGGAAACAGAACTTGGCAACAGAAAAGAAGTAAATATAATATGGGCTATTTTTAATCATCTAAACAGCAACATGTATCACAACTGCTGGCGTTTTCCCCCACGGGTGATTTTTGATCCGTAATTGCTCTGCAGGTTTAAAAGGACAGGAAGTATTTAAATTCACTGTTTAAAAATAAATAAATCGAAATAACCCCCAAAGTAATTTAGTCCTGTTGTATGCTTTTCTCAACAGAATTGTAGATGACTGCTTTGCTGGCACCGATGAGGATTCTGTTAAGTGGTTGTAAACAGCCATGTTTATTAGCAGACAAAGCAGAAAAAAAACGTTGCTGCCCAAAGAAAGCCTTTCTATGATATTAATTTGGTAAATGCAGAATTGTCCTCCAATGGTTATTGTCAAGCTGCTAGTTCATACCTCCTGGGAGCAGTTTTAAGAAGAACATAATTGCACCAGATATCTCCAGGGTGATAATCACTTAATTGGCACACTGTCAACAGTAGAACTAACCATAGTATCTTAGATATGATCTGTTTTTTTTTTTTCTTGACCCCCCTGCCCCCCACCCGCTACCTTAAAACCTTTCAGCATTGTACAGTAGTCTTTACATCTATTCAAACAATTAAATGTTATGTTCTGCACTGTAATATTTTATTTTTTTTACTTTACATGCTGTGTTAAAAAAATGTACGTAATTATTTACACATTCACAGTACAAGTTTACAAGATCTCTACACATGTTAAAGGTACTCCACAGGACATATACAAACAACTGAATGTCAGCTCTGAATTTGTGCTGTATTAAAAAACAAAAAGTTGACAGCTTGGATTTATTCTTCACACACAAAGCATCTGAATGAAAAGGCTTGAATAGTCAAATTGCAACATAAAGTTTGAATTCACATTGCAATATACAAGGCAGTTCAACATTACAAACCTTTCAAGAGGGCACACAAGTACAATGCAGCTTTCACTTTGTACATACATTAGTACTCAAGGAAGTACAGTACTAACAACTGTGACTTGATTAAATGTTTTTTTTTTTTTCTTCAATAAATAAGAGAAAATGTCTTGTAAGCACAGTTGAACTTTGGGCACATACAGGCAAACATGTTTATTTGCAATCTTAGAATCCTTAAGGTTTAATTAGAGAATTTTTTTTTTTACCATTTGGAAACAGTGAAAAAGCCCTCAGTGCATGTGCATGCACTCCTATTCTATTTAACTGAATGTTTTCAGTGCATGTTCCCAGCCTTGTTAATCCATGTATTAAAACACATGCATTCTGTAATTGGGTAACCAAGAGGGCCCTTTATATATATATATATATATATATATATATATATATATATTATATATATATATATATATTTGTGTGTGTGTGTGTGTGTGTGAAACTGAAATGGTCAGTTTTACAGAAACCTACAAAACAAAGGTGGTAACATCTTAAACTTTCATGTAGTTTGTGTCCATCTTGAGCACCCAGTTTCACATACTACTTCCTGTAGTTAGTGTTTTACATTCACTGAATTACTTCAACTGTGCAAGAGAAAGCATCTTTATACAACAGCTGAAAGCAAAAAGGTGATCTTTTTTAAATTATTATTTTGGAATAACAAGTGTCTTCATTCTGTAATATCCCCAATGTGTAGGATGTGTTTTCTTTTTTTTTTTTTTTTTTTTTTTTTAAGGTGTACCTGGCACACACATTAATGCTCAAGAAGACTTAACAAACGTTCAGCAGTTAGGGTAGTGATCGTCGAATAAGGCACACAATGCACAGATTCAGGAAAACTCACAAAAATATATTTACAGAACATGGTCATTACCGGCATAACTCTTAGGGACACCTTGTTATTCTCTCTCTTTTTAAACGATTGCACTACTCTAATACCTAATGGGTAGCTGCTAGACTTGAAATTCACTGATTGTTTTGAGGGCAAAGAAAAGAAGCACTTCCATTTTACATATATATAATTTTAGTACAAAGGCAGTGGGCTATTTCTTTCTAGCTAGTAAAATGAGGGACAATGGCACTAGCTGAACAGGCTATCACTTGACAAACGATGTGGTGGTTTTGTAATGTCCATTAAGGCTAACCCAGGCCTCAAAACAGTGAAAGGCTTGTGCATTTACACACTGCGCCACCTCACCCTCACAAAGGCAGTGCCTAACACTATACTAAAAGCCCTGTGGCCATTAAGACTAGGAACTTTGCTTCACAGTGTCTTCTTGGCTGTCTTGAAGTAGTAAAATGTTTGTACAATGGGGAACCACAGCTAAGTACTAAATGCACACACACCCCCAATATATATATATATATATATTAATATATATATTATATATTAATATATATTATCATATATATATACACACACACACCAATAGCAGCAAAGCAAATGTACTTCAGAAATGTCCAGGGAGTTAAAACAGTCCAAGTAAGTTCTCCCTGAATTGTAATAACAGACACAGATTGGCCCAAGTTGTTATCCATATAAAGTGTGGTGCTAATGGATCGATGTGCACCTTCTGAGTGTTCTCACTGCACACATGTGGTAAGTGCATCATATTGTGTACATGTATAAACTGTACACAGGGTTAGCGTTAGGTTTGCGATGGACTTTTTGCCACAGATAGTCCATAAATGCATTTTTCAGTGTCAAAGCACATTGCTTGTAATTCAGAACATCATGGAGATATTAATAGTTTCTGATATTTTGGCCAATTGGCCTGACAGATGCATACATACTCCCCCCCCCCCCCCCCCCCCCCCCCCCCCCCCAATTTCACATTAAATGGGAAGACAATGCTCTGTGGCAGTGAATAACGGAACCCATTCAAGTATTCTTGCATGGTAATTCAGAATGCCAAAATTGGCATAAAACAAACTCTTAAGTCCCTCCAAGCAGTTTGATTTTCCTCAGCTCCAGACTTGAGTGCAACACAAGTCACAACCACCTCTTGTCCTCGTATTGAAACAGAAAACTTGCTGTCCTCCTGGCATAGTTTGCAAAAAAAAGAGAAGATGATGCTGTTGGAAGTAGCTTCTTTGGCCACTTGCTTTTCCACCTTTCCATAGTCTTTCTACAACATCAGTAACACCTCTCGGTAGGATGCAACTACACCTGGTTCTTTCGCAAAGTGAATACAAACTTTAGTAGCTGTATTTGTTTACTGGTCTCATTGGAGCAGTCTGAGGAACAAACCCATTGGGTTTTGGAGGAACATCTGGTTTTATGGAGGGTGTCCTCTTGATTCCAGTTCGTGGAAGTGAGCCATGCCCTGTGTAGCTGCTCTGTCTGGATAAAGAGGGTTGAGAATGAACACCAATTGGTGTTCCATGCAAGTCTAATCTAGATGGGGGGTTGGGAGTAATATATCCCCCTCTGTTCATACTAGGTTGTCTTGACAATAGCACACCATTTGGTGAGTTAATGTTTTTAGGCAGGCCAGACAGTGAGTGCCTTTGTGAAGAACTTCTGTGATACCCCCTCTGTCTTTCTAATGTGTTCATTGGTATTGTTGGTGTTGTTGGAGTACTGGGCACATCAACCCGTTTAGTTGGGCTGTTTCTTGGAAGAGTGGAAGAGGGAGAATAAAGAGAAGCCTCTCTACTGGGAATCTTAGGTGGCATCTCTGTCATCGGGTCCAGTGGCAGGCTTTGGTGGGTCATGGGGACTTCTCCAAGTATAGATTTTGGATTGCTGTTCGTTTCATTTAAATGTTTCAGAAGGTCATTCAGGGTATTCCTTGCATCCACAGATCGTCTCTGGTCTTTTTTGCTTGATTTTCCACATGCAGGCTGATCAATCTTCTGCATTTTCCTTTCAGATCTGTGGAAATCTGGATTTGAGAAGGAAGCACGGTAGTCATGGGTAGCATTCGGAAGAACAACAGCACTTGGAATATGTCCGTGTCCAATAGGGGAGTGAGGTGGAGGGCTAGATGGAAAATACTGAGGGCTTTTGAGAGGAGATTCCTTTCTCGAAACCTTTACATTATTAGCTTTCTCCCACTGGTTCTTAATAGGCTGCATGCTTTTCTGCTGAAGAACTGGGGTAGACTCGGGAGTTGGAAGAGCAGCTAGTTCTGGAGGTTGACTATGGCTGCTCAATATCATCGTCTTTGTGTCTCCATTAGTCGGCATATCTTTCCCATTACTCAATAAGCTTGTGTACAGCTTAGACGAATCAATATTTTGCTGGTATTCCTTCACTGGGCTATCAAACAATCCATTTAGTTTTGTAAAGCTTCCACTTGAGTCTGTGCAAGACTGAGCCGATTCAGCGTCTTTGTGAATTTTCCTGGGTTTTCGTATGAAAGCATCTCTGTAACAGTAAACTGCCACGCCAGCTATGAAGGCACCCAGGAGAAAAGCAGCAAAAACACAGGTGATCAGGACATTCATGTGAACCATTTGATTGGAGTCTCCTGACTGAACCTCCCACACACCTGAAACAGAGATATCCAATTTAATGTCAAGAACTTAACGTACAACGATAACCTCCTAATCTTGCTATTATAGCACTGTTAACTATTGTACAACACAGGCAATCATTTCTGAGACCCATATAATAATATACTAATCAGATCAGGACCCTATTTTTAATAAAGTGAAATTATCTAGGAGCTGTTTTGTTTGTTTAATGCTCTTCAATTGTGTCTCATTTTACAAACAGTAGTTCAGCACAGGTACCTCAAAATCCTTATGTTTTATTTTTCTGTTCAGCATTTTCTTGGCATTGGTGGCATCGTGTAGATTTATAATGATATGATTTGAAAGGAGGACATGCCAGAGCTACATAAATCTGATCGCATTTACCACGTCTGCTGTCAAGGATCATTTAAGAGCCAAAGCAAATATGAAAATCACTGGAGAAACATATTTATTTTTAGAATCTAAAGATTTTAACCCACATTTTAATTATAGATTATTGTTAGAATGTATCATGCTTTTTTTTTTTTTGGACTACTCAAGCTGACGAGAACAAACAATGTCAAACACAGAATATACTCTTAGCATCCAATCTAAACCTTTGTGAAGATAACAGATCGCATTTAATATGAACCCTAGCTGATTAGAACACAGTTTATAAAAGTAGAAAAGGATGATTAGTGTCATTGTTAGTAAGGCAAAAGCTTTAGAAATGTTTGACAATTAATTAGGCATATTTAACAGATTATTATTATTATTATTATTATTATTATTATTATTATATTTTATTATTTATTTATTATTATTAGTTTATTTAGTTACTATTTAGATTACAGACATAACAGATTTTAAAACCATTTAGAGGAGTCAGAAAACTGTTTAGTGCAGAAGTTGTTCTTAAAAACACATATTAGTGTCCTACTAATTTGTTAGTAACCACAGACATGTTTCTACAGTTAGTGTTGCGTGAAATCACTGCATGCAATATTGCAGTTGGGCCACATTTTAAAGTAGTAAAAGGATTTAAAACAAGACTCTTATTAGTGGCAAGGCCTTTTGAACATTTTATTGGTTAAAATGTTCAGGGTTAGAGATTAATGGCAGTGAGAAAAAAAAAAGATTTCAAAAGAAAGAAAACAAAGATATTTTGATAAAGAAACTGAACATATCACTTGAGGTAACAAAAACAAAAAAAAAAAACACCACATAATAAAGATTACTAACATGGAAATAAAATATTCAAATTAAATGTAAATCAACTTAAATGAATCACTGCCATGTCAGCTGGTGGAAACCTTTGTTTGCTGCTTTTACAAAAAAAGACCAGGTAACTGGACTATATTTTACTTAAGGTGTTTCCTCATGCAAAAACACACTTTACAGCAAGATTCTAGTAAATGTTGCGTAACGGTCATATTAGTTCATGCTCGGTAGTAATTTGAAGACAGCTTGCTGTCCTCACTGGATTTTGGCTGACCATCAAAGACCTGCTAATAGCAGCTATTACTCGGGTTTCCATTCAACAGTAAAGAACTCCCTCTTAAAGGCCTTACCCTTTGGGACCCCTGATAATGGATCATAAAAATCAGAAGTGTCAGGATCATCTTGGAGCACAAATTTCCGTGAACCAATCAGTTCAGGTAAGAGTGGGCCAATGGCTTTTGGTGAAACTATAGGGCCAGATGCCATTGTGGTGGCAGGGGGTGATGACAACGCCATGTCTGTGGTGACAAACAGATTTCATTAGCATTTGGTAAACTGTGGATAAAAACTGCCACAACAAAAACGGCCCAGAGATGGGGTTTCGTACGTGTCATTATCAGAGATATTTTAGCTTAATGTCCTCTTAGCTTTGGTGAATCACAGGATATCACAGTACTGGATAAACAGCATGTTAACTGTGTATTATCTACCCAATATTTTGGCAAATACATTAATTTAAATTAGTAACCTACCTACTTTAAGAAATGTTATACTATGTATGCATAGACAATCTTACTGTTTATAACTTTTGACTAATCTTTACTGTTCTTACTTTATACAGAAGCATAATGTGTGCACCAAAAGTGGAAAAATACAATATTTATGGTTAAAGTATAAAGCATAAAGTAAAAAGATTGAAAAGAAATACACTTCCTGCTGTGTCTCCCAGAGGATACTTGTGTAAATTCCCAAGGTGTGGTAAGGAGAGAGTTAAGCCTGATGGTTACTCATGCAGCTGAGATGTATGTTAATGGAACCTTAAAGAACAAATGTCGGTCAGCGATGACTGGTTAATATGCAATGGCTTGCTGAGCAAAAACAGTCCGTCTGTGTCTATTGTTATAATGGCAAGAAGATGAAGAAAAAGGTTGCAAAATGATGGATTGCCAGCTACAGGAGGAGCAGAGGAGGCTTGAATATGCTGAACTTGAGAAAAAAAAAAAAAAAGAAATAATTTAAAGTAAAAAAAACTAACCAGATGTTGGATCGCCAAATGTTTTGTAATCTGGCATAGCTGTAGTAGCCACAAATTCTAAAAGAATTAAAAGGAACAAGTCATCAGTGACCAAAAATAAAACAAACAAAAAAGGACTTTAAATAACTATTAAGATCTATCAAAAATAAAAATCATAAAAATAAATTCAATTGTTGTACTTTACTGCTAAAAACAAAACCCATTACAAACACTGGACGATGTGTATATATATATATATATATATATATTTAATTTGGTAACTGATCCTTGCTCTGATCAAACAGCTCAGCTTTGTGAGTCTCTGGTGGAAACACTGCATGGTATGTAGGTGTGGTGTGGACCATAAATGTGTGTGTCAGAATTTCACACAAGAATGTACTGAAAGGTTACTAGTGTGATATTCCAAGATAGTTGTGTCAGCCAACATGACAGGCTGTGAATGTCTCACCGTGACAACCTCCAAGTCGCATGGTGTTGCCATGTTCCACATCTTGTTCATACCCAGAGCTGTAAATATGGAGACACAAGAGGAAAGACATCAGAAGACAGATTGTTGAAAAACATTTATACAGAAACCAATAAATAAGATCTGCTTTTAATACAGCTGGCTCCCTGAAGTTGGGTTTTTATTGCGGAATGTATCCCTTTCATCCTTTTAAGGCAAACCCTCACTGTAGATTGCTGAAGGGAAACATAACCCCCCTTCCTTCACAAAGTACAGTTTCTTTAGCAAACATGCAACACCCCATTGAGCCTGTAATGGGTTAAACAGAAAATTTAAAAGAAACAACTCTGAAAATACTTACATCATACCCGGTTGAATCCTTTCACATGATCCGTCAGCCATCCAGCCACAATATGGATCCCGTGATGCGATACAAGACCTGAATTGGTGAACACAAAAACATGGTACATACAAAATCCTGAGTATCTGTTTATAGACTCTGTGGACAGCAGTGTCAGATATTTTCCAGTTCTGTCTTCCTGTTAAATCATAGTTAGACTTACTTTTGACAGGAGCCATGACGTTCACAGCGACTGAGTGGTATCTTGATCACACAGCTTGAAAGGGCCACAAACAAGGCATGATTATCGGTGTCCAACTGAAGTGACATGATCTTTTGGTCTTCCTCACTGTTGGATAGACACCTAGTGCAAGAAAAAAAAAAAAAAAAAGTCAAATCAGTTTAGAATTTAATTGGAGTAAAAATGCAAATCTACTTTTTTTTGTTCTTCGTATGGAGATTATTAAAAACTAAAATAAAAATGTATCAAATTGTCTGGATGAACATTTTTATAAAACTACTTACTTTCCATGGTTAAAGACATCAATCTCTTCCAGTAAAACGCTGTTATTCAGAGAAAGGGGAGCCTTTGCCAAGACTTTGAGGACCACGCCTGCTTCGGAGCCAATAAAAAGTATTGTGTAGTTTTGATAAGGACCTGCCGAATTGTCCACTGCAATTGCAGTGAGCCTGTACCTACAACAACAGAAAAGCACACTGTTAAATCGAGATGATATTTGTAGGATTAGAGAGATCCCTTTAATTCTGCAGGAAGCCGTACTTGACGCGAGTCTTTGTGAACCAGGGCTCCTCAGTGACGGATGGGACAGCAGAATCCATCAAAGGATGGGATTTGATAAAGGATAGGGTTTCGTCGGGGAAATCAATGGAGGTTTTGTAAGACTCTGCCAGACCATGTCCTGCACAGCAGCCAGGCCTGAAAGGAACACAGCATTTTATTACATGAAAGGGTACGCGATCAGAGGACAACAGGTCAGTTACTTATTAAATGTGATCATGGAGATGGTAAAAATGTGCCCCAAACTTGTAACAAATACCAGCTTGCATATGGTGCGCACAGTGCAAAGCAGTTTAAATATGCAACATGTCCAATTATTGCTAATAAATTATTTAAAACTGCAGCATTGTCACAGCTTAATAATATCTACCTAGGTTTAGGTAATCTATCTTCAGGAAAAGCTGTCCAAACAGAGTCCGGAGTTTTTTGTTCTTTAAATCTGCCGCTGAGCACGGTTTCAATATCATCCATGCTGAAAGCACACACAGCAGATCCTGGAATGCTACAAAACACAGATGCGGAAGAAAAAATGAATTGGGATACAAAGTGCATAAAAGTCAATTTAATAAGACTACAGCAGTGCAGTTACTTCTGGTGTCTGGTTACTCCTCATCACTCACCTATTAAGCTGTGTGGTAAATACGCCAACAAGCGTGGGGATGCCATTGATTTCTATTATGTCCGTGATGGATTGCAGAACATCAAAATAGAAAAACGAATCCCCAGGAACAGAGCAGTTGAGGCGAGCCTTCACAAATGAGGTCCAGTGTTTTTCTAGTACTCTTTGGGAGCCACCTATGTCATTTTTACATATGCGTGCCACTCTGGAATACACAGCCTAGAAAAAAAAAAAAAAGAGTCTTTTCAAGAGTCTTATGAAAAAACACTTCCATGGTTTAAATAATACATTAAAATCCCTTTATGGCCAAGGCATTGTGATGTCGTCTTCAAAATCTGCATGCAAGTACAGCTTATACTGTTACTCAAAGGATGAATGTTTTTAGAACCCAATTTTGAGTAAACACAACACTCCCAACTGGAAAACCACCATTTTTTTTGGGGGGGGGGGGGGGGGGGGGGGGGTGGGAGAAAAAAGGTAACTGATTCAAAGACTTTAATTAACCATGAGTAATAGGCTTAATAATTTACAACTGTAAATTACATCTACATCGCAGTACAGGTATCAAGGACTGCATTAGTGTGACTGAAATATTTATTACCTTGCGGCTTTAGGGAGAGCGCTTAAAACCTGTCTGGAAAAACTAGGCTCAGATTATTGGTAAATCTTAACTACAGAGTTAAAGGAACCAGACTGCTAAATGAATTCCTTTAGGAAACTACATGGAGACGTGTGATAACAAACACTTTGTATTTCTTTAAAATATTTACTGTTGCACTGCAAATAAACTATTTATATCTTGAGTACATTTGACTTTTTGAAGGTTAACTTAATCAAGCAGAATTGAACTTGCCTTCCCCAGATTATTGTGTTCCACTGCTATTTCTCTAAAGAAGAAGTACACATAATTCCCATACTCTAAGGCATGTAGAAAGTGTGGCTCTGTAACAAAGGGGACAAAGACTAAGTTGGTTATGCAAGTCTTAAACTCTTTGGTCTCCCACATTACACACATGAAGGGTAACTTCTGTTGGGTCAGTAAGCAGACAGTATAAGTTACTTATCAACTAAGGTGATTTTTCTGTACCCTGGAGGCTTAAAAAAAGTCTAAATGAGAGTGCAGTGAATCAGAAGGCTAATCCAAGGCCTTACAGATGGATGATGATGATGATGATGATGATGATGAACACAGAACAATACAAACAGGTGCTGCCAGAGATAGATAGATATGAAGCAAATAACATGTAATAATAAATTACATTTTACTTTGTTGCAAATAAGTACAATTCCATGTTTTTAAATGGTATGTCATTGTCCCTAACCTTTTAACCACTTAGAATCGTATTTTATTGTTCTCAAGGCTGATCCATCTCCCATGCTGCGATATATGACTGCATCACTTGCCAGGAAATCTGCCACCGTTGCAGAGTAAAGTTTGCTGTCTGGATTAACAAACACAGTACAGGTCAGAAATTTTTTCTAGACATTGTGGTATTTATTTTGGACAATTGCCTACGATGCAGGTACTAACTTGGCATGATTAAAAATGCATGCATATCTATATTATATATAATATATATATATATTGGCATTCATGTAGCCCAGTTGCTATGGACACTAGTGTGCAGCTTAATTTTAATAAAACATTATGATTAATCATATTTCTGATCAGGCTTGGCACACGCTGAGCAGTCATATTTCATTTACAACATCCCTCCCCTCCACCTCTGCATGAGCCATTAATCACTGACTTATTATTTTAAAGCTTATTCTTACCAGCAAATATGGCAACATTGGTCTGCTTGGCATCGAATGGGCATCTTGCCAAACCACTAATTTCTTCACCGTCATATTCCAGGTTGTCCAACTAAACAAAACAAAACATAATTTTAGATAGACAGATCCATAAATAGATAGATATATATAACTGTTTTAGACTCCTATTTGGAGTGACAGGTTGAAGATAAAGTCACCAAAGAATACTATTGACCAATTTACAATATATAGCCATTACTTACTCTGTAATATCTGCACATGGGGTTGAAAGCGTTTGTGCCACAGACTAAAACCAGATCATCATTTCTTGGAACGAAGACCTTTATGAAATTATGGCATTCATCCTTTTAAAAGAAAAAAGGGAACAGTAAAATATACAAGATTGTGTTGGATGAATTGTAGCAAGCGCTTATTTTTTCAATTCCATGAAGAAAACTATGCTTACTCTGTGCTTTCCCTTCATGGCACAGTTTTCCCTGTCTTGCTGCCTGGATCTCCATGTTAATTTCTGTAAAAAAGTCTAAACATTAGTCTTTGTATACTGTTTTCACACTGTGGTTTACCATTAATCTTGGACTAGCTAATGTGGAAGTCCTCAGTGCTAACCAGGACCAGTGAACCCATCAATGAAAGATATAAACCTGCTCTTATCTACAGGTAAATGGATTCTTGCTAATTTTATAACAGAGATACAATTTGAGGTAAACACTGGAATGTTAGGACAGTGAGCATGATTTTGCAATCAATTTATTACCTGAAATATTTCAAATTAACCCCCCCTCATAAAAAAAATGGATTGACTTCTTATTAAATTATCTTACCCTGTAAGGAACGATTTCATTCCTATATGATTCTTTTAGGCTGACAGTGTAGACCTGATCCCTGCTCAATGACAAGAAAACAAGGTTGAAAATGTGCTCTGCAAGACACCAGATTAGCGTACTTAGGTAACCAGAAAAAAAAAAAAAAACTAAACAAAACATGACTTTGCAATCTGTTGTATGATTTTAATCTGCATCCAAATCAATACTTTTTTGTATATATTACTTGACAGTTGTATTCCAATCCAATATAATTAGGAGTCTCTTAAAGATTCACCTGCCAGCTATGAAAAGTGTGTCTTGAATTTTCACCATCAGCTGAAAGTCCAGCCTGTGCTGAGATTCGTTGCCTGAAGGACGTCCTCTGAATACAGGATATTGCCTTGAATCTGCAAGCAGAAATGAGTTACAGCTTTATTTAGGATTACAGAGTTCAGGATTCGATACGTGGTATTGATTAACTGTATATATGCCATGTAGAATGGCTTAAACAAAATCTTTCTGTAATGTAATGAATATTAAAAGAATGTTACACTGGCACATTACCAATGTGTTAATTCAAACTGCATCAGCAGATTTCGTATTTCTCCCCCCACCCCCCTCCCCTCACAGAAATCAATTGCTAGGTTTTAAGTCCATCTGAGTACCAAAGTGACAAGAGTTGAACAATTTTGTATTCATGCACACGATTCTGCTTAATCCATCAAAAGAAAAAAGAAAAAAAAAAGCAGCAATAGACAAGCAATAACCCAACTTAAAAACTTAATTGCTGTTGGCTATTGAATTTCACACAGTGTATCTTATTGGATAATCATTTCGGGAGGCACAATGCTTATAAAAATAGTCCCAGCAGCTACCCATACAAGAATAGAATCCAAGTGGGGTGTTGTTACTGAGTCAGGCAAGAGGGAAAGGAAAGGGGAAGGGGAAGGGTGGGGGGGGGGGGGGGGGGGGGGGGGGGTCAGAAAACTCTGTTTCCATCCCTACTTATAGATTGTACTTACAGTGGTAGTCTACAGTGTCAATGGGTTCATCATCTTCAGGAAAGCTGACCGCCACCAACTGTGAAGTCGTAAGTATCACCACACTGAGAAAAAGCTGTATTCCCAGCCCCATGGTTGACACAGAAAGTAAAAGCTTCCTGCTTCAGAAAAGTGTAGACCTTACCTGGAAAACAGGAAAATTGGATACACTGAGTTCCACGTCTAGGATTTTTCTTTTCTATTTTCATAATATAGACTTCAGGAAAGTACACGTTGTTACTTGCACTGTCCTGTTTTTGAACACTGTGGAGGCTGCTATTTGACAAGCCTGAGCAGCATTTTTGCTGGCTGTGTTGACACATGCTAATTTTTAGCTGAGCTTTCAGATATCTCTGTCAGTTATTGGTGACTGTCTATTGCCACATCTATAGTACTGTAACGGGAAATAATAATGGGTAGAACAGAATACTGTTCAATGAAACAACCAACGAAACAAATGATGTTCACAAGCTTTCTGGTCTACCAAGTCAAAAGCCCCTATATCATTTGTTTACACTGGTTTGGACCTACATAAAGTAGCATATTGTCCATCATTCCCATCAATTTTCCAAGGACCAGTGCAGCTGCAAGAATTTTCTAGTCACTATAAATGAAAGCACTTACATCATAGTTTCAGATAACATTCATTATTCTTGTGCCTCGGAAGATATAACAAGTACCATTTATACAGTACATGGATTTTGCCCCAAAGTAATTGTAAAGCTTGTACAAAAAAACTACTCTTTATAGACATTTATGCATTTTAGACAAAAAAATGTAGAGACAAACTAATTATTGATGCCTTAAGTGCCTAAATGGATATAAACTGTTTATTCAGAGACAAACAACAGTAACAGCTAACGATTCACAAGCAGTATGCACAACACCAGAAATAAAGAACAATAATAATCCTTGTGCCATTTCCTCCAGCGCCATTTATCGATATTAAAAACCTTCACATTTGTTCTGACTCGAACGTGCTGCAAGCTTGATAATCTCCATTCCCTGTATCGGCTAGAATAGGGAGGGTTTAGAAAAGTCCAGATAGGATGCAGTTCAGTTCACCTTTTAAACCCATACTGAAAAAGGCTGTGGTGCATCCAGCTTTTGATCCAACAGTCTATTTTTTTTTTTTTTTTTTTAAAACTACATTAGTATTGCCATCAGGTCTGTAATTACAGTGCTCCTTTTCGCACTAGACATGGTTAATTAAGTCATTTTGTAAACACGCTATTGTAAGTGACGAAGCAAACTCTCAGCAGTGGATTGGCATTTCTTCATTCAGTGCAATTTGAAGAAATATGGTTTTCAGCGTTTTATAGCATGTGGTCTTGGAATGGATGTCAATGGGTTAGCTTTAAATTGGCATGCAAAAATCCTCATCGGTCTATTGTACTATTCTATTTCACAGCTGAGTTCATATAAAAGAATGATACCATGCAGCAAAGGCCAAGAGTATAAAATGTCTAGTCAACCTGAAGGAAACAAAGTTTTATTTATTTATTTATTTATTATATTACAATCTACGGTTTCCTAGTATTGCCCTCAAGTGTGTAGTTGAGAGCAGGCTTAACTGTGTCAGAGATACAGGCTCTGTTCTAGTCACACAACTGGTTAACCTACAAAATTCTTAACAACCCATCTCTACAGGCTTGAATAGAAATCAACTTTGTTTGCAAGTTGCATCGAACTGCAATTTGAAAAATGTGTTGACTTAAATAATAGTTTTACTCTTGCTGGAACTTTTACAAACATGAAACAGACAGCTGTTTACAAAAACAAAACAAAACAAAAAAAAACTTTCTTCCAATTTGATGACTCTACAACCAATGTAAATTTCATTTAACACTCTACTAATTTACCAGTACCAACCTTACGTTATTGATACAATACAATTGACTAGGTTGAATCTTGGGGGTGGAAAAAAAAAGGGAAATCATTTTTTTTTTTTTTTTTTTTTTTTTTTTAATACAAGAATGAAGCTCTAATTCATTCTTGGGGTTCTGTGAAGACAGTGATAAACTACCTGCCCTTTGCTCTATAGATCATCATGTCACAAGAGGCCCTTGTTGGAAATACAGCTGCCTTATGTACATATTCCAATATGTGTCACTTTTTCCATTTCATATAGGCTAATTTCTGGGTACAGTGTAATAAACTTAGCTGATGAAGTAAAAGGTTCTCAGAAATGACAGTAATGTTTAATTATACAGCTCCGCCAACACGGTGTCTACACACGGCTGCCCAGCCGTTGTGATTTCCGTGGTCACTTTTGTTCACAATGTAGCATGCTGTGCAATAAAACTGCAGAACAAAAAATCAGGGAACTGGCAAATTGGGATTCAAGCCTTTTGGATTCTGCACTATTGAAGGACAGTGAGTGCCCTTTTTAAAGCACGAGAAAGGGTCGACAAGCTGCCAAAGAGGATAGTCACACGACCAATACATCAGGTTTTAGAGATCAACTTTGCCAAATGACTCTTTACTTCACTACTTGTATATTGCCTTCCTACATTACATCTGGATATTTGTCCATTTACTTCTAAACTGTCTTACCGCCCGCCACCCGCCAACTTCCCAAGCCAAGCAAACGCAAATATAAGCATTGTAGTTTCCCTCATTGTAGCGTTAGTGAAATAATCACGGTCAATTAAAACAACAAATTTATGCAGTTAACCTTTGACTCACTTTCTTAATTCATTGTTAACTGAACGTTCATACCAATGTCATCAACACTCTCGCTCCCACAGCAAAACACAAAGCACAAAATGGCGAGTTGACCTTACATTTAACACCTGAGCAAAAGAAACAAATCTGCATGTATGCATCTGAAAATAAGAAAGCAAGACATGGCAAATGTTTTCTGGTCTAAATGAGGCATATACTGTTAAAATCGAAGTGCAATTAGAGACATTGTAATGAATAAAAACAAATGGCTTACCTTGATGTTTAACCTGAAAAAGTCTTGACGCACTCTAAAATAAGTGACTTTTATAAACAACAGTAAATGTTTAAAAAAAAAAAAAAAAAAAAGTACGCTTTTCTTTTTACGGAATTGTTAGACAGGAGTGTTTATTTTTTATTTTTTAACTATAAACTGTTCCTCAAAATTAACTAATTGTATAAAAAAAAAAAAAAAAAAATTGAATTTACTGCAAACATAGAAGGTGGTGTGTGTTTTTTTTTTTTTTAACCCTCACTATAATGCTACCCTCGCTTATTGCCAGTTTTTAAACAAGGCCCTTACCAGGCAGTATAAAGAGGGCTGTGTACCTGCATGTAATTTTTTACTTTTTTTTTTAATAGCCTTTTTGACATGTAGCAATTTATGAAGTTGTTTAGATTAAACAAAACAGTGTTACTGAAGCTGTGTTTACACCATCCTTCATGTGAACTATGAAACAGAAGAAAGTCTTACAACCACTAAAACTCTACTGCAGATATGTATCGGATCAGAGGGAGGCGAGGAAAGCCAGACAATAGAAAGCATGTTCTGGATGTCAACTCTAGTTACTACAGTCTGACAATGTCGCCAGTGGTGTGGAAGAAAAAAAAAATAGCTGTAGCCAGCTGTGCTGTTAACAGTTGGATGATCTCTGCATGGCTTCAAATGATAATAGCGCCAATAGCCTGTCGTTGGCAAAGACAGAATGATGGATGACACTTGCACAGTGTTCAGCTAGTAAGAATAGCAGAAGTTCACTTTAGGGTTGTTAAAATGCTAATCTTGGTTAGTTAACAATAGGTGCAGCAGAGAAAGAGTTGTCGAATAAACACACCTAATATGTTATATATGTGCAGTGCACATTTAATCTCTGGGGTTATTTCAACATTTACTTTTGAAAAGCAAGCACTGGGCTCACAGTAGTGAAGTTGTCAAATGAATGACACTGAAGCAAATTAACAGAAATAAAACTGCTCAAGTACTGGCCAGTTCAATCTGGAAATAATAAATTGTTTTGTATAGACAACAAACCATAAAGGTTTCCAAACTAGAACTGGGTGACATTTAAAATGTGTATTTTGCAGACAGATTTTTTAAAAACAGATTTCGTTTCTTTTTTTCTGAAGCCAGAACTGTTGTTGACTAAAACATCTGCCAACACAGCACAATATGGCTCTCACTCAATCAGCAAACCCAATTACACGCCGCTTCATTTTCTGAATTAGGCAAATAGCATACAGGAAGTAGCCACTTTCAACACTAAAATACCACACAAGCTTATTAAAATTCTAACTGCAACTTGTATAAGAAGGTGTTGTTACAGAGGTAGCTACGGGAAAGTGTTAAGCTTTTATCATAAAACAGGAGTAAAAGATTCAGCATTGAATTGCAGATGTATTCCTTCAGTCCGTTGGAAAAGCAAACAAATGGATTGATTCTGTTATGCTGTGGGGATGGTGACAGCTTTGAAAAAGAGTGGGTGATATGATTTACACCATGGTACAGTATTCTAAAGAAAAAAATCCAAACTGTTTTAAAAGGATTTGAATGCACACATGTATGTACATATAAGTAGCATGCGAGAGGACCCGGGTTCACGCCCGCCCTCCGGCTGTGTGTGGATTGCCTGCCTGTGGGAACTGAGGTTCGCTACATTGGTGTCAGTGGTGGGATGCAGGTACCCTGGCACGCACTTGTCGGACTGTAGCCTGGTGAGCATGTTAGGGGCGGACTTGAGGCTGGCAGGGGAGAGTGTAGCGTGCATGGGGGAAGGCAGCAGCAAGACTGGCAGGTGACGTAATCACACACAGGACACAAGCCTGATATATGCACCTTGCAAAGGAGCCGGCTCTTCTGTACAGCGGTATTGGCGCTATGCTTTAGTGCGAGAGGTCCCTGGTTCGCACCCACCCTCCCTCTGTGTGATGCGCCTGCCTGCAGGAACTGAGGTTCACTACATTCCGCCCCAGACTTGCTCATCAGGCTACTGTCTGACAAGTGCGTGCCGGGGAACCTGCGTCCACTTCTGACACCATTGTCTCAGTTAATGCAGACCGGCGCATCTCACAGGACGAGGCAATTCACACACAGGCGGAGGGTGGGCGCGAACCCTGGACCTCTCACACTAAAACATAACGCCAGTACCGCTGTGTAAAAGAGCCAGCTCTTGTCCCTGTGTGTGATTACATCACCCACCCAGCCCTCCTGCTGCCTACTCCTGTGCACACTACACACTCCCCTGCCAGCCTCAAGTCCGCCCTGGACTTGCTCACCAGGCTACAGTCCGACAAGTGCGTGCTGGGGTACCTGCATCTACTCTGACACCAATGTAGCAAAAAAGGTTACCCTGAATAGTTATTTATATATAACTATTCAGGTTTTTTTTTCCTATTTAAATGGTATGAAACAATATATACATATTGTAGCGTTCACGGGGTAAGGCAGCAGCAGGGCTGGTGGGTGAAGTAATCACACACAAAAAACACAAGCCCGATATACGCTTCTTGCAAGAGAGATCCCGGGTTCGCACCCACCCTCCGCCTGTGTGGATTGCCTCGCCCTGTATGATGCGCCTCCCTGCGTTAACCGAGATCGCTACAATATTATTTAACACCATATCAAAATTAAACTCCATAGTTATATGCCATCGTTTTAAAAATTGGGATTTTCAGGCATTTACACATTAGTTTTACATTTGGTAAGAGATTACTCCATGCAATATAAAACTTTCTGGTACAGCAAGCAAGGGTCAGAATCAAATTACTGGGTGGATTGAAACTATTTCAAAGGTGGACGTGATCCATGAGAAAACTCCAGAGTATGTGGATTAGTAATCTTTCAGAACACACGAATATTCTACAGAGCCCTGAATAACCCCACAGGAAATAGTGCCCTTGTGAAACAGTAGGTGTGTGCAGTTCTCCGAAGAGATGACAGCATTTGTATCGTAGGTGCAGTTGTTAGTAAGGATAATCCAGCCCTGGCAAGCAAGTGTTTTTTTTTCTAGATTTAAATAATATGTTAAACTGATTCCAACAATCCCAAACCCGAGTGTAAAGCAACTCATTTTTACTGCACATTGATCAAACTACACAACGTAACCAGTTCACAAGATACACTCCCGGTAATTGCAGTGTGCTCACAAAAAGGATGACTGGATTAAGAGTTTCAAGCCCTGGACTTTACTACAGCATTTAGCTATTCAACATACGGTACCGCTAAATTGACACTTTTGCAAATAGTGTGGTGTCGCTTCAGTGTGTAAAAATAAATGGCACAAAACACACGGTAGCAGCACACAATTATCATCCACTGTTCATATACAATGGCTCTCTCTCTCTATTATATATTATATATATATATATATATATATATATATATATATATATATATATATATATATATATATATATAATGTAAAATGAAAATACATAAACAATCGTATATATACGTCATTACAATCTATCATTCAACAAATGAGCACAAATGTGCACCCCCCCCCCCCCCGTATAAAAATACAGAAAATACTTGAATTTTAAACTAATCACATTTACGACGATTTAATTAACCACTGAATACATTATCAATCCATTCTCATAAAAATAATGAAAATATTTTTGATAAAAAAAACTAGTAGCGAAATTAATTTAGTAGATACCATAAATTCCTTTACAAAAAAAAAAAAAAAAAACAAACCTTAAATACTTTATATATAAGTGTTAAAGTCTGTCGATCCCCTAAATCCACCTACCTGAACGTTTTGTGTAACATTCACAAAAACGATGTCAAATCCTCTTGTCGATTTAGATCCAGAATAAGTCCAGTATAGACTTATTATATATCCAATTGACACACGGGAAAACTTCTCAGACTCACGGATTACCGGTTAGCATCCATCCTCTGTGATGCCAGTATGTCCGGCCAGTGCTGTGTTTTTATTCAGTTGTGCGCGTCCCCTACAATTCCCTTTAATTCCACTGCCAAGACACAAGCCCTTTTGCCACCGACTCACAAACCTATGTGTTGTCAGTAGGCCCAGCTGTGTAAGCTTTCTGATCTTCAAAGCCCATGGCCGATCAAATGACACCAAGGCAGCCCTCCCCTTCTACCTTACCCCCCCCCCCCCCCCCCCCCCTCCAAAAAAAAAAAAAAAAAAAATTAACTTTGCAAATCACAAAAAACAATCAAGTTGGTACAGAGCTGTGTAGCGGGAAGGGCTTGTTATTTTTATATATGCCAAAAGAATAAGACCAAACTTCTTTGCAAGAAAAAAATAGCACCTGCGTAAACACATCCCGGGAGTAATAGCACTTCGGGGTACTATTTTCGTGCTCACACACAAGCCAGACTGGGTGGTTGTATTGAAAAGCGTTCTACTCTACACTGACGCTGCAACACGGCTCTAATCTTATCGCAGCTTTATCAATTAAGTTTCTCTGCAAAGTACCGTTCCATAGATCACGACTCACCTCATCTGAATCAATTTTTGTAATTTCTTTTTTTTAAATCTGTTTGTTTAGTTCCAAAACGAAACCTGGTTACTCTCAACTTCATGCAGTGCAACAAGCCAGGAGAAAAACAAACTGATACACGGCTAATGGTGTAATTCGATCCATTTCGAGTCGATTCATCAAGAGGGCAGCCGGCTGCCTACCAATAAGCCAGGCTTTGCCTGGAGTCCCACCCCCCAATCCGTTCTCTTGCTTTCTCCAAGATGTAGATGTTGGCTTGTTTCTTTCCCTGCTTGACTGCTTTACTGCGACAGAGAGCGAGAGGCCCCCAGTTCACTGTGATCCAGTGGTGCTCCCCCCCCCCCCCTCTGTTTCCCATCCCCCAGCTCAAACAAGCATGCTGTAAAATCTTTTAAAAGATTTGTTTTCGGTGGGGATGATGTGGAGCGGTCACAGAGGAGACACACTTTTTTCAATTGTTCAGACTCCAGCTTGCTTCAGACATCCAGCTCCTGCCAAAGAATATAAATCCTGTGCAATCTCCTGGCAGGGTTATTTTTCACTGCTAGACACTGGGCAGCATCAATGCAAACCAGTTTGGGCTTTTCTCTGTCCAGTGCCTCTAATACTTTAAATGCTTCTGGGTAATATTTATAATGAACAGAAACTGAACACTTTTTATGCTGTTCATAAAGCATTAGTGTGTGGCAGCAGTGCACACTGGATGTAAGCATTTTAGCTAGATCCATTACCCGGTTCCTGTTTTCTGATTTGCAGAGGACAAGATAGAACATGATTTTCTTTGCATAAGGTTATAAGGGGGACGGATTCTTGCAGTTCTGTCACACACAAATGCAGTTATATAAACTCAAATGTTATTATTGGTAAAAAAAAAAAAAAGCTGTGGAGGTGAGTGAGAGTGTGCGTGTGAAGAGAATAGGGTGTGTCATAGCAACAGAAAATACATTAATCTATTGAATAGTGCCAGGAAGGTTTGTTTGCTTATGGTTGCACATTCACAGTTACGCATATGATGCGACTACACAGAACCTGTAATCTCATGTATTCTCCTTGACTAGAAAATACAGACACCGCTTGCATACATTATGTTTCAGGAATTGATTACCTTAAACACACACATATGTGTGTGTAATTTTTAGTTGAGTGCTGTCTTCACCCAAAATAAATATGAAGTCCTGAAAAAAAACAATCTTGTAAAATTATTATTTATTTTTTCACTTTGGTTTCTTTTTGGCTGTTTTTTAATTTGAAAACAGCATTTACTGTCACAAGGAGCTCCCAATTAAGTCTGATTTCCTACTGTTCTGTTTACTGTTCTGTTTCTAGCTTCTGATGGCGATAATATTTTTAGTAACATAGGGTTTAACATATCTCTGTATTCCCTAAATGATAACTTGACTAAGTGTGAAGATTCCCTAAAGGTAATGTAGTTTTTGTTTGTGTTCATTATTTCTTAGGGCAATACTATTTTTTATTTGGTGGTTTGCTTTTTTTCTCTCCAAAAAACCCCTGACACATTGCATACCATAGTAATTTTTAATCAGTATTAGCAGGTCAATTTGTTATCCCCAATGTAATGCAGCTGACAGGAGAATGTTAAAGACACTACTGAGCAGATATTGTTGCCAAAAGTGTAACCACAGGTTTTTATATATAATGTGACAAGAAAAACTAGTCAGGTTTCCGTGCTACATTCAGGAATTAGAAACCATGAAATATTAACCCTCATATCTATTTAATTAAAATGATAACCCTAAAAACCACCCTTTAGTATGTTCTAATGATATATGCATGAATGCAAAAGGGATTTAAATAGGATTGCATCCTTTTGTGGGTAGAGGTAGTGTTGATAACGGGAAGCATGCAATAATGGTTGAATGCATTTAAACCCATAATTATTATCAGTGTTTGAACGAGAAGAAGAATACAGTAGAATTCTACTTGGTGCAATGCATTTTGCATTGTATTAAATGAAGTGACATGTGCACAAGGCTCCACAAGAGACAGCCCTATTACAACAAGTGTTTAGTTCCCTCTAGTTCGGTTTGTTATGCATACAAGACAGCCCACAGCTTCAGGAGCTGGCTGTCAGCATATTTCTTAGGCTTTCTTGTCAGCATCTTCAGTTCATGTAATCGCAGATGAGGGCAATTTTAATGATGTGATATCCTATTATGATTAAATTAACCATCCTGATTTGTATTTGGAAACATTTACAACAAACACTGCATTGCTAATTTAACATCAGTAATTAAAGCAAGTTTTGTTTTTTATCTTTGTGAAATGTAAATACTAATTATTTAATGATCTGCTATTACATTTTGGTAACATATATTCATACAGTATGGATGTGGCTTTGCTTATAAGCCTAATGTACTACTGGACTACATAGGGTGAGCATCTGTAGTGCACTATGATAAGCATAGGTGGCAGAGTGACAGGGGTGGTGGTCCTGGATTTTACCTCCCCTAGTAGACCAACTGTTAACTGTGGGAGGAAGTCCAGACTCTGGTCTGATTTATAAGGGTGGAATGTCAGTGCAGATGGCCTGGGCACACTTTAGCACACTCATGTGATGGATGGGTGAGCACCGTTCACTTAAGTGGTAAAAAAAGGTTTTTAGTGAACTTTCAACATTGTCAACAGTCATGCTGCAAACATATGTAACACAGGATTCTTTTAAACCATATTGCAATACAAAATTATTTGACTTTTGGACTAAAACTATTTAGTAATCTCAATGGATGAAAAGTAAAAGAAAAACAGTGTCCTATAAATTGTATAAACGCATGCATACATAAAAATGAAATTAGGTTTATATTGTATGTTCAACTGAACTAAAATGAAACAGTATATTTAAAAGAGAATATAAAAAAAGGAAGCAATGGCATTATATTTGAACATTTCTATATTCTTTTGTAATTCTTCAGTTTGTGGCTGATAAAGTAGAAATTACAATGGTTAGCATAGACATAATGCTGTACACAAACACAGACACACACACACACAATCTCAATTATGAGTACAAAATAAAATCAGAAAAACAGACTTGTTACATTTGTATCATCTCTGGCCCATTTTTCCATGAATTGCAGTTTTGGTTTGAAGGTAGTTGTTAATATGCTGTGTGTTCCAACACTTTCTCTTTCTTATTTGATGTGCTTTTGTTTTGATTGATTGAAAATAAGATCTTTGGGAATGAAGGCAGCCCGAGTGACCTATCTTCCATTATGTGTGTACCAAAAAAATGCAATTTCTTTGCTGTTGTCTCTTCTTCCTGTTCATCTGTCACACTTGGCTTTAATAGTCCTGTACAGATTCTGACTGTCCTGGTCCATGTATAAATCACATTACAGTTATATACTGTGTGTTGGAGATGAGCAATGTGCCTGTGAGAAGATAGTTTTGTACAGTATTTTAATGTAGATTTTTTGGGTCATCCTCACTTAAGACTCAATTTATTCCAATCCATATGTTTGTTGGCTAGCATTATAACGGCAAGCCAGAAATCAATGCAACTGTTCATGTAATGCAAAAGATTAGCTAAGCATGCATTAAAGTGCTCTATGTGTCTGAACCTGTTTCAGTCCATTTAATGTAATGTTATTCAGTACCAAAACTGAAGCAAAAACAAACTACTTCCCAGAGACTAGTACATTGGGTGGCCATCTAGGATTATAACAGTATTACAATAATGATAAGTGTAGCAAGAAAATGGAATACTTTTAAGAACAAGATTTTCTCTGTTGTTTATTCGGCATTGTGTATCCCTCCACATCAGATTAAAGTTCCATTGTGATTTTATAAAATCCATACATCAAAGAAATCCAGCTTTTTTGTAGGATACCCTGGAATACTACTTTTTTTTTTTTTTAAATCTATACATTTGCTTTTGTGTAAGGCTAAATTATTAACATACATTTTACATTCTTTTGTATTGAGTAAACTGTTGGTTTCTTTCTAAACTGAAGAGGTGTGTTAAATGTTACTTGACTAGAGAAAGTAAGTGCATAATGGTGTATGTTTCTCCTGATACAGATATGTTTGGTTTTCAAGAATCGTCCCCTATTATACAGTGTGCTGTTAGTGGTTTTTAGTATTGCCAGTATAAGTCTTATTACTGAGCTTACAAAATAGCAGCGGTGTGGACTGGATGTGTACAGTGGATTGGATCTGCATTGCAAAAATGAATGAGCATTTATGCCTGCACTGTAAAGAATTGAAAATAAATCTTATAAACAGATTATAAAAACATTTTTGTGTTTCATTGTTTTGCCACACATAAACACAAGTGTTCTCCAAAACAATATTTACAGTGTACAGCATGTACCTACTAGAATTGGTTGCCTGAGATTTATGATTAATTCTAAAACAATGGATTTACAGTCTAAGTTATGACTTGGGATATTATAACCCATTTTTGATAATAATAAACACTACAGGTTTCATCAGGACATTGTTGTTGGCTTAATCAAGCTAATCTGTTCATGTCTGGGCACAATTAACAAGTAGTGTTAGGAAATGTTTATCCAATATGACTATGACAACTATCCTTTTCTAAATGCTGTACTGATGGCAGCTGTCCTTTGGTTTTCAAATATCGATTTAAAAAAAAAAAAAAAAAAAAAAAAGAGCAGCTGGCGACTTGAATCCAGCCTCAACAGGTTATGCTATTAAACTTGCTGGAACCTGTTTATTTATATTATTATTATTATTATTATTATTATTATTATTATTATCTGAGCTGTTTAATTAACAAAAGCCAGTGGAGAAATCTAACAGACTGGTGACACATTTTTGTTTTCTCTCATACTATACTGCACTTTCTATTTAATTTTTTATTTTATTTTGTGTCTCCAAGTATAATTTTTCCTGATTTCTCCCAATTTGGAATGCTCAATCGCTTTCCCCCTCACTGCAGCAATTCCCCACATGGCTCAGGAGACCAGAAGGTTGAGTGGGCGTCCTCTGATCCCACGACCAAGTCAGCTTGCTTTGTCACCCAGGAACTCTAGGGCAGATGTCAGCCAGCTACTGACCTCTGGCGAGCAAAGGCGAGTCCTGCAGGTGTCTGCCTTTGAGCTCACTGGGCGCCAGGCCAGCAGGGTTTGCCAATTTTTCCTCCCTAACCCACGGGAGTACTAGAGCCAATGCTATGCTGCTTTCGGAGACCCCAGCAAAGACCAGCCTACTTTGCACAGCCAGGATGCGAACCTGTGCTGTATGATTCATCTTTGCCATTACATGACTCCGCTTCTACCAGGTGAGCCACTCTGGGTCCCCCCCTTCCTAGTTTTTTAAGTCATAACACGTTGAAAATATTTCTAAGTAACCTGGGGGATGTCTGAATAGCAATGAACCAACTGTGTTTATAGTAAAAAAAAAGAAATAAAAAAATGAATTGCTTGGGGACAGAATTGATTGACTTTTATCTCACAGGGATAGCATTTCCCTACAATTGATCAAGGGTTTACAGCTGGAGGAAATTTTACCTTATTGATCAAACTGTTATCAGTGTTTTTGACGGGCTTTTCAAGATTTAGCCTAATTACCCCGGACTTTCTTGTCTCTGTACTGAATCAATCAATTTCTCTAGAAAAAAACACAAAACTAGTAAAAAAAAAAAAAAAAAAAAAAGTACATTGTTATAGCAATTATATTCCTGATTAACCCAGGCCCTGTAACGGGTAAAGAATACAAATAGACATGATCTAAACACAATATTTAAGTGTTAGTTGTTGTCATAGTAGTAAAGACCTGTTGAAAAATCCAAACGAATTCCGGGCTGATGAAAGTTTAGATAAAAATAAACAAATAAATAAATAACATTGACTGCTTTGCAGTGCCCACTTCCTCCAGCCTCAGATCGTTTGACTAACTTCTTTATTTGATAAATGCCAGGGAGCTTGTTCTATGAATAAAGAAAATGTATAAATAGGTTATACTGGCCAAGGAGAAGCTGTGATAAATCCCCCCTTTGGTCTGACACCTTTCTATGCACGAAACCAAGTCAATTTATCATGGTTTATAAAAACGGCAACTGCCTGTGTTTTTTCCACCAAATACCTTCATTTCTCTGTAATAAGTGCATGCTGCAGAAATAGGGTGTACATCTGCACAATATTACATTGATTGAAAGTGAACTGCCGTAGCAGCAGGATGTTCTTCTATGGAGGAATATGTTTCACAAAACTATTAATGCTGTACACAGATATAATTGGCCTTGTAGTGTTCACTGTTTATTACATTCACACATGAAGGCAGGCCTACTGACAGGAGGGGTAGGACTAGGAAGCAGCATACAGTTGGGTAATTAACCTGGAAGTTGCCTGCGTGAAGGTATGCTAAATTAAATTAAAACTGGAGTCGTTAATTCTAATTGAAGATGAGATTTTATTTTGCCTCGCTCTTGTACTGCATTGACTAGCAATTAGGGAAACTGGAATTTAATTACCATAATTATTAGAAAAAGTTATTTTATTGATGAGTTGTACAGTACATTCAAGACAAAAGTGTATTCTTTGACAAAATGTAATATGGGAAAGTACAAAGAAACCCTCCTTATGTTATTATTTATTACATTAACATAAAGTACCTTCATCAAATGCCCTACCACCTGTAGGAGACTCATTGACTGGAAGTTCTGCCCTACCTCATTACTGTTCAATTTCAGTTTTTAAAATCTAAAGTTAAACACTAAATAAAATCTGGCTCTGATACAGATTTAAAAATCAATCTGCAACTCCAAGGAATTACCCTGAAAAAAAATTGTCAATGTGAGTGCCACTTCAAACGAAAATATTTTTAATGAGGGGAAACCAGCTAACGTGAGTCAAGGTTTTTATGTTATGCCAAAAACAATAGAGACTGACCCCTGCTATTATTTGTGTGGTTCTCAAAATAACTGTGGATGTGGTATAAATTAAAGGGTCTCACAGTTTTGCCCACTGATATGCTAAGCAGTACCGTATTGCATTGCTAAACAGGTAACAAGGAGTATAATGTGCAAACTCTCAACCTGTTTCCCCTCCCTTCCTTGTTTGTTTTCAACCATAAGTAGGTAATAGCTTTTGAAATGCAGGTAGGAAGCTACATCTTGAATTCTAATTAATTCTTTATGCTTTGGTATTTTGTTCTTTCTTTGTCTTTGCATTGTATTGACAAATGTTATATTATGTTTTGGTGTTTTGTTTTAATGCTTTAGGTATAGCACTCTGCTTTAATGTACTTTAACATGCACTTATCTGCTCCTAATTGTACTGTATTTAATCCTGCACTTAATCCAATCTGTAGTATTTTGTATTTCACTTGCACTTGTGTCTAACCCTGATGTAACTATCAACACTGGTATCTGCTCTTGAACTGCTCTGATATCAAAACATATTGTGTTTTGTATTTGCTCTTATTAGGACTGAAATTATTGAATTTTGTATCTTGCTCTTAATTGTACTATAATTATTGATATGTATTTTATTTTGTATATAACTGTAAGTTTGGTATCTGCTAAGAAATAAAAAAAATAATAATTGTAAAATGGAGCTGCTTGACTATATCAAGGATTAGGGTGTGGACTTCAGCTCTCTGTATTCCTCCACCCAGATTTAAAGGAGTTATTTACTACAGGTTACAACAGGTTTAAGGTCTTTCATATGTGTTGCTGTGATGATAAACAAACAGTTCAAGATCTTAAACACGTAGTAATCTTAATCTTAGTTTGACTTTTGAATAGTGTTTTATTGATTATCAAATTTAAAGGTCAAGGTTAAAATATTTTTAGATGTATTTTCCGGTTTTAATATTTTTTAGGCAGTTGGCTCTTTGAGAAAATATATATTATATAATATATATATTATATATATATATATTATATATATATATATATATATATATATATATATATATTCATATACACACACACACACACACACACACACACACACACACACACACACACACACACACACACACACACACACACACACACACACACACATATATATAAATATATATATAACATTTTTACAGGACTAAATTAGGTTTTAGTATTTTATGCATATATTTGCATTTTCTGACAAGTTGAGCCATGTTTAACAGTAATTTATTCCATGTTGTGTTTTTTTTAAGCAAACTATTTTTTTCTTAACACCCTTCCCAGCTGTTTCCATTATTTAAGCCTGAGTAAAGTGCCTGAAAACATTTTCTTTTTCTCTTGCTCACCTTTGTTGTCCTGCTTACAAGCCTCCACCTCGCCCTTTTCAATGTGCCACGATCATGACATTTACACAATGTGCTTGGATTGCAAGCACTGCGTTTTGTGACAAATCACAACGCAGACTGCCCAAAGTATGGCTCTTTATATACGCAATATCCATTGTGTGTTTGTGAATTTAGAAACCAATTCAGAACAGTGTTTGTTTTGGAGGAAAAGTAAAGCTGTCTCTCAGAGTTGATGGGAACATTTTCACATACTTTACTTAATCAAAATACGTATTTATGATGTTGAGAGTACAGTTATTATAGATCCTGAAACATTTAAATACATTTTTTTTTCATGCTTTGTTCTGCAGGAAAACAGTTTTTAATTACACTGTATTCCTAGGCAAAAGTGTTTTAACATGGTGTAATTTAAGGATTGGTTTTGTGACATAGTTACGGAAACTGTTTTGGAAAACGGAGAAAATGGGGGAAAAGAAGTTTGCTTGCAAATTCATAGACTATATGTTGTACTTATTTATCTGAAAGCATGCAGTGACACATACATAACCACTGCCAGACTACAAAGGATACTCCTGGTGTAGACTGTGCTTAGTAATGAGTGCTTGACTCAATCTAGACATTTCTGTGCTTGTGGCTGTAGCTAGAGGAGTGGCTCCACAAACTAGCAGTCTCTAAGTCAGGGAGGAATTTGATGTGGTATCCAGTTACCATCCAATTAAGTGTTCAGCCTGATTGTTTGGGACTGCAGCTGCAAGATCTTGATGAAGGCTTCATTAAAACAAAAAAAAGCTCTTTTTAAGTTACTTAAATGCCTGTTCACAAAGGCGGAGTTGGGTTAGCGTTCAGACACTGCCTGCAGTGATTCATAAGAGAGACGTGTGTGTGTGTGTATGTGTGTGTGTGTGTGTGTGTCACTTGTGACCTGGAGCAAACTGTGTGGCTCTGAATGTTACACTCTTATCAACTCACATGTGATTTGGGCTGTAGTAAAACAAAAACAATTACTGTACATATGATTCAGCATCTTGCTTACATTGATTGAATGACTGGATGCAAACTTTGGCCATTTTCTGTTGGTAAGGATTAGAGTAACGATTAATTATGTGCTTGGTACATGCACAGGATATGATGCCCTTTTTAATGGGTACTGAAATTGTTTTAAAAAACATATCTTGTATGCATGTTTTATCTCTTGTGTTTTGTGAGATAAGCCTAAGGAAATGTTGTCACCAATACTGCCACCATTTCATGCATGTTAGAGAGAATTGAAGGATACGTCGTAGGTTACTGGATGCTATTTACTTTCTGATTCATTTAAATGTGACATACTATGGAATGCCTGGCTAATTTACTCAGAACTAGTGCACGGTATGATTGCGTATGTCTTGTCTTTGATCGCTGCCTCCGGGTCACTTGAAAAATATATATTATTTTTCTTAAGGGTCTATCCTGGTGAGGTAGAGTTTATAAACAAACTAAATTGATTAAATAAATAAATAAATACATCTGGGAGGCAGATTTCCAGATTCTTAACCACAAACTTAATTTGTGAAGAATATTGTGAAGATATATCATATATAATATATATATATATATATATATATATATATATATATATATATATATATATATATATATATATATATATATATACACATATTTATATTATATTTTTTGTAATGATTTGTTCCATATAAGCCATTGTAAAGTGTACAGTTCCCACAGGAAGATGGGTTTGGTAACTGTAGACTCTCGCCCCAATGGCTCATGCTGCTCTGGTAACACAGCGTTTCCTAATTTAACATGAGCCGACATGCTGACATTCTTTAGTGAGCTTGTGTTTTGGGGCTAGCTGTATTCACACGATGATAATATTGTGTACATTAGCAGCTTTCAGATGGTCAGTGCAAGCCCCCACTGAGAGTTTTTAAAACTCTGACAAAATGACTGTCAATTTACATGTAAAAAAACAAAAAGAGCGTCAGCCTTGCTTTATGTGCTCTCTTGTATAGAGGCCACCCCAGATGGTCTGGAATATATTCTGCAGATGGTGTGTTAACTGTGCATGGGAATCTGCCCTTCACTGCAAACAATACAATTTGTTTGGTACACCACAAATTATATATTTGAAGGAAAGGGGGGGGGGGTGGGGGTCATTTTAAAATGTCCTTTCTAATGGTTAAGCAGAAATACAGAGAGACTTGCGCTGGTTGCTAACCATGTGTTCTGCAGAGGCAAGTTCAGAACTGTGGTTTTGTGCCCCTCTAATGACTCTGTGTAATTGGGCTTCAAATTTTAACACATATATAGGAAGGAGTCGTGGAAAATGAATCCTTCTCATGCAAACAAGTTTCTTTGCAGCTGTGCACTTTAAGTGCCCTGATGTGATTTTACAGCACTCGCACAAAATATCATTAATAGTCAGGGTGTTGCATATAAGGGCTCTCAAGGGGAGGAAGCATGTGAAAAAATGGTCAGTCCTAGTTGATATGCAGATCTTGCTAAGCCATGTGGGATCAATCATTCACCACCCAAACTGTGCCAGAAGATTTCATTCACAGCATGCTTGTGTTTATCAGTATCTTTAAAACAGCTAGTAAAACTGTGGTCGGTTTGGGAGTTGGCAAATGGACCAAAATAAGAATCTTGTGCTATAAATGGCTTGTTCAGCACAAGAAAATCTAAACTATCTAAACCTCTGTGAACAGGAAGTTTATATAATGAAGCATTTTACAATTTCCCAAATTTTAGTCTAGGTCAAAAAAACACCACAGTTCACTGCTTTCAAATAGGGTTTTTTTTTTTTTTTTTTTTTTAAAATGATTAGTATTAGTATCTTAAGAACACATTCTCTCTAGAAATGTACTACTTAACCTTAATTAGAATTTAGCTTTTCACACTAATGAAGGCATCACAACAATTTATATATGCTCTCGCTGTTTCTGTGCTGACACATGTAAATTTACCTTTTGATATTTTCTTTTTCCAGGTACAATAACTTACACTTTGTAAGATTTAAAAAACAGATGTTGCTCTACAAGAAAACCAGAAAAGGGAGGAATAACCTATTGAAATACAAGCCTTGTTCCAACTTCCTAAAAAGACTTAATTCTAGTAGTACAGTATGTGATTACTACATAATGTATCTCGGGAGCTTTTAGATTGGTCAACAACAGCTCAAGCTTTCAAACACACTGCCCTACCTATGAGTCTCTACTGTGACCCACAGAGGCCTGTGTAGATCTGTTCATTATCTGCACCAACAGAGAACTCCTTTAACAGCAGCCCCCAGAAGCCATCATCAGATCGGAATCTCTTTCACTTTCATATTGACCTTAGCTGGACTGGTGTAAGTTCAATATGTATTGTATATAATTAAGACAGCCCATCTGAATAATTTTAAACATAATATTTAAGTTGGGAAAATGACTTCCCGTGAATCTGACTTCATAGGAATTAACCCCCCCCCCCCCCCCCCCCCCCCCCCCCCCCCCCCACCCCCCCCCCCCCCCCCCCCCCCCCCCCCCCCCCCCCCCCCCCCCCCCCCCCCCCCCCCCCCCCCCAAAAATTAATATATATATATATATATATATATATATATATATATATATATATATATATATATATATATTGCGACATGTTGAAAATTATTCAGCTGTCACAAATTAGTGCTTTACCTTTTGTCATTAGCTTGATGTAATTAACTATGTTATGTAATCTTTATATAACCAGTAAGTGTAATCATTTTATCTTGTTGTGTATGCATTTATCTCTGTCTTTCTCTGTCCTTACTGATCTACAGACATCAACCACAAGCATTTCACCTCATGGAACCCCTGAGCTATTTATATACAATTATTGGCTCAAATAGAAATAGAATGTTGAATTTTTGCTCTATTGGAAGAAAAGCTTTGATACAAAGACTCTGATACAAATATATGCCATGCCAGTGACATATAACGGAAACCAATGTGCTTTAGCAAGAATCAGGCCAGCACATTACCATTATTTCCAGGGTATGTTACAAAAGAAAATATTTTAAGTTTCTTCAGTAATCTAAGACAGGTGTGTAGTTTGAAAAATAAGTAAAGTTCACAACCAAATAATTAACTGTACATATTTGTTGTTACTGCTCAGCAATTTGATTATATCAACAACTACATATAATTGCAAGTTGAGCTGAACTTATCGTCATCTTCTATACAAACATACAGAATAGCTAAATAACACTTAAATAAAATGTTGACTTACCTGGTTTTTATGTTTATTTGAAATCCCCATAATTCACTGCAACATGATCTTTTGCTTATGTTCAATTGCCTGATCATCTACTTTTAGATTAATAATTGTACTAAACACATGCATCTTACATTCCTTTGTCTGCAGAGGCAAGTAAAAAGCAATAAGAAGAGCTAATGCAAACTGAGAACGACAGCCTGGATTAAGCATGGATAGTCAGCCTTGGCTTGATGCAGTTAGTTATACAGGCTAATGGGATCGATGGTGACAGCTGTAATTACCAGAGATGAGGTCGCCTGTACTGTAATTACAGTGCAATCGTCAAAGCAATTCGGGCTGTAAAATACGCACCCTAGATCCTTCCTTCCGATATTGAAAATGATACAAAAAGCTCGCTATTTCGACACTGATAATGTGTATTATTTATCACAACACAATCAAAGGTCCAGTAGCATCTTTGCTTATTCAATACAATTGACCCGTTAAGCTGATTTACTACATGGCTTGCAATGCTTACGGGTGTTTCAGTATTAATGATATAATACTTACAACACTGATACCTTACATACCATTGAACACTTGAACTGGTAACGTTGTACGTACTTCGCAAATTCACAACCTTGTTTTGTTTGTCGTCCTTCATGTTACCATATGACTCAGTCAGGTTAGTGCAATACAATACTGAATATAAGGGCAAGACTTCCAAGTACTCTCATGTAGCAACTGCAGATACTGAAATCAAACAAAACAATCTTTCTATCTTTGCACATGTCTTCGTAATTAAGAATTACTGTGTGCAGCTGTAGTATTTAACCCTCCTGTTTCATGTTTCTGTACTGTACATATGTGTGTGTGTGTGTATATGTTTATGATATTGTAACAGGGCAGCAGGAGGGAGCCCTGCACATTATTGAGAAGGGGCAGGGCAAAGCCTTGCTTGTGTATATGTTTTTGTTATTGTTATTATTATTATTATTATTATTATTATGATTTGTTATGTGTAAATGTGATGGTAAGGGCTATGTTTATTTGTATTTATTTAAAAATGCATTGATGGCATAGCCATATTGTTTTTGTTATTGTTTTGCAGTGTGGATGGGAAGCCCCATCCACATTAAAAAACCTTGTGCAGAAGGTGGCCATCTCCCTATTTAATTACTTGTTTAGCTTATCGCCAATTGGGAGATGGTCACCTGCATAAAAAGCTGGAGCTCTTTGCACTCCGGGTGGGTGTTCTAGAGGAGAGAATGGGAGCGCGAGGAAAATGTAACTAAAACGAAAGTGTAAAGATCAATGAAGGCAACTGCCCAGCCTGACCTTAGGAGAAAACATCACGCACTGCTTCTAGAGTTTTTTTTTTTTTTTTTTTTTTTGTTTTAAAAACTCTTTTTGTTTTGTGCTCGAGAGTTTTTTTTTTGTTTAAAACTTTACTTTCGCTCTGTGAGCAGTGTTTTTTTGTTTCAACCATTTATTTTTATTTCTCTTTGAAAATGAACAGTGCCACAGCGCCTTTTCAACGCCGTACTTGTTTGTTTTCCTTCCTGTTTCTGGCCTGACATCACCACTCAGCCATCCCTGTCACAGATATGAATAATTTGAATGCATCTGTAATCATGTATTTGTTCTAAAGTAAATAGTTGTTGTTAGTAAAAAAATATATATTAAAAAAACAACAAAAAAAGCAAACAAAAAACAGTGTGCGTCTTTGTCAGATTAATATTCAACCATAACTTTAAGAACACCAAATAAAAAGGTAAAACTATTCAAGTAGGAAAACACAGTTTTTTTGTAAGATTTATCATTGAACGAAAGAAAGCTTAATTAGTTACAAGGCGCGCTTTTAGAAGTGCACCAAAAACAGTCAATTTGCAACACTAAAATATTTTCAAAAGTATTTATTTTATATATAGTTTGAAAAATAAGTAAACTACATTTCCAAATGCTAAAATGCCTGTTACATTGGTATTTTAGTTTTTTTCAGTGTGGAAGGTGTAAAGCTGGTCTGTGAGGGGGGCACAATGGACAAGGGTCATGTGATCCTTCTTCACAGGCAAAAGGCTTTCAGTGTAACAAAGGGATATAATCCCACTTTAAAACCAAAGACAAAAACACGGATTTCTGCTGCTAAAAATCAAACTAGTGTGGACGATCTGAATGAGGAGCTCTTGGCTTTCAAAACGGGGGGGGGGGGGGGGGGTGAATAAAAGTGCTTGTTGTGTGGTCTGCAATCAACTGCAAGAAAACAATTACATTCAGCTACAAATGTTTGCAATAGAACCAAGTTTTAGCTAATCATAATATTACACATTAGAGAAAAAAAGGTCTCACCTCTTCTGGAAATGGAGCAAGCAAAGGACCTGCAATAAAACAATAAGCACAATCAGTTACACAGCATCGGCTGGATTTGTAGATTTCATTGTGCTGCACTAAACAGTGCCATCACTGCTGTAGCTCCAACTGAATATGCAATGTTAAGCTGCTAATTGTCTGGTGTCTTTGTGTGCTTGGAAGAGACAATAGAACACAACAGTAACCTATTACGTGTAACCTGTTTAGCTTGCTCAGCACATTCTGTTTTCACCGACCATACAGCTCGTAGATGGACTTGCTGTTTTAACAATCGTTTGCTTTCGTGCTCTCCTTTTATTACAGTTTGTTTTAACCAACATGATGTGACCATGACTACTTATTCATTGACCCCCCCCTCCCCCCAAAAAAATCTGTCTCTTCCAAAAGCTGTGTTTTTCATTATGAAGACCCTAACCTGAGCAATCTTTTTCAAAAATGAATTGCTTGGTGTTATCATATCTTCTAACAGTTTGAAATAAGCAGTAGGTGTTCAGTATTTTCATTGGGTAACAGATGTAAATGCATACGCTGGCACCAAAGCAAGTGAGCATAGGACGATCTTATGTATAGAAAATCTAGCAATAGTAACCTTCATTTTATCAAATCTTTAAATCACATAATTTCAAATAGTATAGACATAAACAAACATTTGTTGTAAGGTAACATGATATAAAAAAGAAAAAAGGTTTGTATTATGAACCGTATGAAATCAAAGTTTGCATGCGTAAAGGCCTCTACACACCAGGCGCAATGCGACAAGCTAATGTGTCTTATGACACTGCCTGCAATGAGATGGGCAACACTGAAGCAATGCTGAAACAAGTAGGATTGGCATCTATTTTTGCGATTTTGTTGCACGGCAGCTAGGGAACTGACCAATGTGGATCAACTTCCCTTGCATGCCTTCAGTGAATAATGGCAGAAGAAAAGATAATTCTTGCAGTATCGCAAAATACCCGGAGCTGTACAATAAAGGACACAAAAATAATAAAGACATGGTGTGGCAAAGTGCCTGCCCCTGTGTGTATTTTGTGTTGTGTGTTAATGTTGGTGTATAGTCATTGTTACATGGGATATAAATGGGTCTGTGTAACACAAGTGATTAAAATGTATATTTGTATTTAGGCACAAGGATTGAACAGCACTTCACGTGCAAGAAAAATGTAATGATATGTGCATAAAAGCAGCTTGTTTTCACTCACTCGGGGTTGTGTGTTCGGTGAGTGGAGAACGGGTGTGGAGAAGGAGGTAACAATAATAAAATAATAACGTAAAAGTAAAATATCAGCTCACCGTGTTGTTTAGTGTTAGACCGTTTTGTTTGTCTGTTTATTTTGGCTACCAGTGCCGTGCCCTGTGTTTCTGTTTGTTACAACCTTTTTATTTACTGTTCTGTTAATTCATTAAATGCTGAGCGCAAGCAAGCGCTCAGCTCCACCCAACTCCACCTCTCTGTTTATTTCCTGGTTCCTGTTTCTGGTCTAACGTCCCCCACTCCGGCCGTCTTTGTGACACATGGCAATGAGGGAAAACTTCTGGCAGTCCATTTCCAGCAACTGGATATAGCTGGTGTGTATGATTTGTTTACCTTTACTAAAATAAGTATTCTTAAAGGCTATTATGTATTCTAAATTTTTATTAGCTGTATAACAGGACTATTGAACGTGTGTTTTTTTTTTCCAGCTGATGATACTATCGTAGGGGAGTTGCCTTTCACATCGTGTGCCCTAGGTAGTGCCGCAGGTAATTCTGAAGTGCTTTTTGATGTACGAAAACTACAAGTGACTGTCAAGACAACCCCCCCCCCCCCCCCCCCCCCCCCCCCCTTTTTAAAAATAACTTGCAAATGAAATACAAGTCTGACATCTTACATTTCTGTGCACACAGCATACTTGACATGCTGTAACACTGAAAAAATATGCCTTTCATCTTTCTTTCTGGGCTCCCTGTACTAAACACAGAAATCGGAGATGATGAGGCCCCTCATATAATTGTATTCTGTGAGTTTTTGAAAGGTACTGCAGGACAATAAAAAATCCTAGATCCGTTCTGGTGGTATTTGCCTTGACTTGAGGTTTCCCAGGTGAACACTTAGTCTAGTGTTACCATGAAAAAGTACTGTAGAGCACCAGAAATACCATGCCCCCTCCCGCTCAAAATCATTAAACCACATGAGTGTGTTATGGGTTTGGAGCAAACCTAGACCCACGTTGCATTTGTTGAAATTGATGAGAAATACACAAATGGAGAGATGGATTAATTTGATATTCTCTATTCAGTTACTGTTGTTAAGGTGTTGTTAAGGTGTTTTCTATTTAAAGCAAACTGCTTGGAGGGGGGTAAACTAGACGGGCCAGTTAGCTGCTGCATGCTCATAGCAGAGCTTTACCATGGCTCCAGATCCATAAATTCTCTCCTCGGAGTTTGGCCAGTCCCGCCTGTGGCTCCAAGAACAGTGTATCTTGCCTGTCGCTGCATAAAAAAAACTAAAAAAAACAAAAACTGGCACAATTACGTTTTGGCAGAGTGCCTTAAATATCCATTATTGGAAGCTGTGCATTATCTCATCTTGTATACAAGGAAGTATATCAAGGAACCTATGCAAGAATTTTGAATTATAAAATACTTCTGGCGTAGTTCAGTGTTTTGTATTGGAAACACATTCTCTTTCTAAACTATTCCAAAATATGAAACATAGATTTTACAGCTCCTTTTTTTATTTGTTTTTGTTTTGCTATATTAATAAATCTTTACCTTTTTTAGATGCTAATGTATGGGGATTTACACACAAACTGCTTGAATCAGAATTACTGTGTGCCAGTACCTCATATTTTTTAAAATGGCAAAGTTACCGGCTGAAGTGTTTTAATTTGTGAGGCATACCCTTCAAGAATATTTTTTATCATGTTCCAATCTGTCCTGGGTGACAAGCCCTAACTCATTTAAGGCACATAATTCCATTCTTTATTCTTCCATTTGAATAAAGGAGAGATTGCCTGCATAATGTGACTGATGTCCTTTGAGCATGGTCTGCTTAAAGAACAAGGGCATGTAGTCTGTTACAAACCTCAAAACGTTTGCAGGTAATCGAAAGAACACATCAACCTTTGCATGGTCTGCAAGGTGCTGAATTCTCCCTTTTAATTATTCATTACACAGACCTGTACAGTGTAGATACTAACATAACAAGCCCTGGTCACGTAGTTGTCTAGACTCAATGTATTATAATAGCAAAGCTTTACCAGGAAATACAGAGTGACATGGCAACTGCTTGCAGTCAAAGTTTAATGCCACCAAACCTTGATCAGATTATGTCTGTTATAATAAAATATGAAACAGTAATATTCATAATATGGTAGTAGAATGTTTAAGTACCACTACTGACGTTACAAGGACAATTTCCGTGTTCATCATTGGCTGAGATTACACAGTGATCAGCATTATTATTTTGTTTTTAGGTCTCAACAGCATGCTCTTATCAGGGTCTGATTTGTTGTGTTACTCAGTTAATCTTTGAAACAATTCTAGTAGGAACTATCTGTTCCACATGGGGTTTTCTTCTCTTTTGCATTGATTATTTGACAGCATTCTCTACAGGGCCTATTCAGTTTCTTTAATAATGGACAGTAAGACGACACAAAGTCAACTGTCCGTTTCAAAACAATTACCAATTACCACCTGAGAGCGTTAGTCAATATGTCTTTTTTTTTTTTTTTAATCAGATTTTCTGAACCAGTTGTAACGACATTACAAAATTATTCATGCTATTAATTTGTTCACAAATTCTTTCTTATTGTCTGAGGATATACATGGAACTTAAATACATAAAGAAAATCATTTTTTTATTTAACACATTTGTCTTTGTAACTGATCTAGGTGTGTTTATTAGAGTGTTTAGTTTAGGCTTTATCAATGTTATTCAGTGTGTTTCTAATACTGTATACTTGTTTTGGCTGTGTAAATGAATTATGCAAGGTCACTTTCTTTATCTTGGAAGCGGTTAGGATATATAGTATTCTTTTCGTGTCTCCAACGGTATTAGCTCCAGACACAGAAAACTGCCTTGTGTTCTCTAAGCTTTATGAGGGAAAAAAATCATAGAACTTTTTCGAATTTGTCTCCTCTGTAAAACCAAAAATAATAAGGGCCATCTCCTCAAATCTGTGGCTGCAAGTAACTTAATTTTCAGTGCCAACAACCTTACTCACAGCAGCTGTATGTGTTCTGTCCAAGTTGGAAATAGGTTGATGGTTTTTGTTTCCTTCTCTTTTCTAGCTCAATTTTTGCCTGGCTGTAAACCACACTACAATCCCTGTGTTCCTTTGAAGAGCCTGCGATTCTAAATCTCCCCAGGTCATGATATTAATCCATTTACCTGTATGCTGGATCCTATTCTGTTCTGCTATTGTTATTTCACCATGGTGTGCTGAGTGACAGCTGCTTTTTGTTCTTTGTAATATTTTATCAGAATATTATACCCGTTTTCTGAAAGATTATAGATTGATAAAGTGGAAGTCTTTTGGCTTAGTCTATCACTTTTTTTGTGATTGGGTTTAGGTTTCCTCAGTGCACGCCATCTTTTGGCGAGTGCAGATGCTGTGGTTGCAGTTTTTAAGCTGTTGCAGTATTGTGATGTTCTATATGTGCAGGTTGGTTTTCTGCTGTTTGCGTCTGTTTGTCTGCGATCCCCCTTATGAGGCCCTGGTCTCAATAGATACTCCCCTGTTATACTACAAATATATATGATTTAGTATTTAGTATTTTACTACACATAGAATCTTAACTCAGACTAGCTGATAACCTTATGTGGGTATGCAAACAGACATTATTTTGTTATTATACTGTCAATAAAACCATTAATCCATCGCCATTTAGATTAAACAAACTAGTAGAAAACAGCATCCTGTTTTCAAGTAAATAAACAAAGACAAGAATGTATCAGTTTGATGCCTTTGTGACAGTTGTGTGAAGAAGTGGTGTCATTTGAACTCAATGTTTTTATAGGGTGGCTGATAAGGTAAACGCTATTGTTTACAAAGCATGAGTTAGGATTACCATGACAATATACACAAGCTTTGTGATGTAATTAAGACAGTTCCTTGCTAATCAGGATAGAACAACACAAAACTGTTTGTGTTATCCCACTAAAAGTGTTATCTGTCTGAGATGTATTCCAACACCACAAGTCGATATGTTTTGTTTTGTATTATTATTGGTGATTGCTGTGTGATTGGGGTGGACAGCAATGGCAGATTGAATCACAGACCCCTCCAGTGCTGTGAGCTCCTGTCCTTGAGAAATCTTACGTGTCTGGCCTCATCCACAACACCTACACATCCATAAAACAGAAGTAACAAAAGACACAAAGGGACATATTTGTAAAGTGCTTCCTCCTTTAACTCCACATCAATATTACCAAATGGGAAGCAAACAATTTGAGCATGCTTAACCTTGAATTAGATTACTTAGTATTTTGGTTCAAGTATAGTTTTTTTTTTTTCCCCCTGCCAAAAAATAGGAGCTAATTGAAGATTGGAGTTAATGCTTTGAAAGCCTGTCCCAATTATTCTTTTCAATCACTAAAAAGGTTTAAACAATCACACTTTTGAAATTATAGACTGTAATAGTCATCATTGTAAGACCTCTTAATCAAGGTCTGCAGATTTCTCTTCGAAGGGTATTTTCATTGAGTTGGGTCATGTCAATTTAAATGGCAAGACAATTGCAGATTACAGATTAGAGATTAATACCTAAATATAGACGCACAGGAATTATCTTTGACAGTATTTTATTTGGTGAGAGTTGAATGGCTTCTGATTTTATGAGTCATTGTGTAATTAGTGTGACTAAGCTGTTTAAGGAATCTCAGCTTTGACATTTCTCTGCTAGCTCACCTGGGCTCCAGTGTTCTATAAAGTGTTACAACACTGCCATATCTATCTAATGCCGAATGACAGCACAAAAAGAAAGAAGTAAAACAGGGATATAAATATAAACCCAGTGGCACAGACTAGATATATCTGAACGTTTTCCCAGCAAAAATGGAACTGACTTGTGCCGATATTATTTATTTATTTTTACGGCTTCCTTGATTTAAATCGGTTTCCTCACAGAGTCTAGATATTTCCACAAAGGTGTGAGTGGTATAAAGTAATAATAATATCTTTAGCATGGAAATAAAAAGCCCATTATGGTGAGGGATAACATTATTTTCTTGTAGATATCATTTCTCTGAGAGCTGCAACCAGGAGTTAATTTTATGAGGTATGCAGCCACTAAGCTCTAATGATAATATCAGCATTACTTGATGAGGGCAGCATTGAATCACTAGTTCATCTACTGTATAAATTGGAATCCAGCCTGATTTACCCATGGTTGGCACAGTGTTTTGCATTAGTACGCTGTGGTTCCACTGTACTTAATGAAAGCTGCACACGTGCCTTGGTTTTTAAGCAAGGTCTTATTCACATATGTGCATTTGATCCATGAGTTATGTGACCATCCTAAATCCTTGTCCTCTTTTTTTCCATGTGATTGTGAAAATATATTACTGCAGTTTCTAACTTGCAGAAAGGTATCGGTTGCCTGGTGCACTTAGCTTTGTTGTTAGAATCTGAAATGTGAAGTTAGTACCAGTAGGTAAATTGAGATATTATCTGGACACAACAGATGCTATGTTTCAACAAGTCAATGTTGTAATGACTTGCCACTCTTCCAACAGCTTTTGTTTGAAAGTAAATAGCATGTATTTGTTATTACAGATGTAATTTTTCTGCTTTTAGTATGCGGTAGCCCTACTGCAGGGTATGGAAATGGACAGCAAAACTATACAAATGTGTTTATGACCAGTGGCACATCTGTTTACACAACTTCATAGATTTGTCCCTGCTCACTTCCAAACCCAAATCCTGCAGACCGCAAATATACTACAGTATGGACAATATGAATTGGTCTTTATAATGTAATAATTTTACATTTTAGTTATGTAGTCAAGCACTTCATCCAAGTTGAATCCCAGTGGAACTGATTTCAGTGTGATGACCCAAGCCTGGGGATGTTTAGTTTGGGCAGAGCAGTGGGAGTCTAACGCAAGGGTAAGTATTGTAACACGTGTGACATGTTGATTTTGCATGTGGGTCTACCCAATTAGTTACAATTGGCTTCTTGACATTAATGTTAATATACACTAAATACTGTACAATAGTGCCCGCTCTGATTACTCATATGTACATTTACTCTTTTAAAACAGCTGGGTCTAAAGGCCATCTGTATATTAACCACATTAAAACCTGAAGGGGCTGTCTTAGGTTTTGATGATGTAAAACAGTGATATTTAGATTTGAGTTTGCAGCATCATCTGGTGATATAACTCTTGTGCTGGTATACTTGCATTAATGAAAATGCCCTCTAGCTTATAATGTATACTAATTAGCATACAAGGTTTGTTAATTAAAGGTAGACATTCTAGGGAGGTAAGCTGTTGTAGATGCAGTATATGGTTCAGCACAGAAAGAATTTGAATTGTAAAAATATATAATTGCACATGTTTACTACTGTCATATTTTCTAACACTTTTTCCTAAATAATTAAGACTTAAAGGCCAGACAGTAAAACTCCTTTGGGCATGACTGTTATATATATATATATATATATATATATATATATATATATATATATATATATATATATATATATATATATATATATATTGGACTGTCGAGGTCCTTAAATCGGAATACCGACACAACAAAGTCAATAAGGGTTTTGGTAATCCCTATATCGTTCCCTATACTGTATTACAATTCAGTTTTTGTCATTTACCTGTTGATTTTAACGTGATAACTTGCTGAATGAGAAAAATGACCTGTTAACATTAAATATTATATTATACTATACATCTATTCTCCCTAATATTCTTCTATTTCTGGTCAATTAAATCCATATATAATAATTATCCATACATATAATAATTTCATGTTTGCAGTGGTAATACTAATTTTAATAGCAATTTAATCTCAAATCCCCCTGTATATACTTTCTTCCAATCCTGATTTAACATTTTTACAGCTCCTTTAAGTGCTATACCTCTTCTCTTTGGCAAAGAAATAGATACGATATTCAGAAATAAAATGACATTTTAAGGGGGTGTTTTATTTATAAGCTTTTAATATCTAGCCTTTAGGGTCGATGTTAATGATTTGAACAGTGGAACATCTAAACAGAGCTGCTCTTTATCTCTATATTAATCTAGCAAGATTTTTTCCTCCACAGGGGTGACATAATAGACCTTATTAAAATTACTACATGAAGAATTAGGTTAATAAAAGATCCACAACTTTTTAGATCATAAAACCCTTGTGTGTGTGTGTGTGTGTGTGTGTGTGTGTGTGTGTGTGTGTGTGTGTTTTAAATTCTTTTAATGTAAGTGCAAACATATTCTATAAATGTACATGCCTTTTATTGCACCTGAAGTTTCATCTATCACCCAAAGAGCTGTTGACCTTCACCTTCCTACAAGCCCATGCAAATGGATAGCTATACTTTTGGTGGTAGAACAATTTATAGTGGGAATGGGATTTTGACAGCTGGTGCTCCTCTGCCACTGACATCATCTGTGTTACTTTGCAACTTCTTAGCTTTCAACTACCTTATTATCTTTAGTTTTTAAATACAGTTCTCCCTCATTATAATGCAACCCTTTACAGATCCCATTATAAGAAGCCATGGCAGTGTCTCCAATTCACCCTGTTATGGAATTTAACTGGCACTTGTATTTGCATTTGGCAGAACACATTGTGCAGGCTTCTGACCAGACTACATAATGCGGTGCAGTTACAATGCGGTCTGGAAATAAAAAAAAAAAATTAAAAATGGTTTTAGAAATGACCATTTGGTTGCTTGATCCTAAAAGGTTTTCTGATTTAAAGCTTACATTTTATAAATGTAATGTCAGATCCGTGGCTTTGTACTGTAAGCCCACATGCTTTTCATTGACTACCCACTTCCATTGTGAGTTTTGGTGGTCTTGTTTACAAACTGTGGTCCAAAGATATTTGGACATAGTTGTGCTTGTTTTGCCTCCTATATTGGTGTAGCCAGCTATCCAAAATGGCTTAACTGACTAAAATCCTTTCATTCTGATTATGGCAGTCTGCTATTAGCTTTAGAGGCTAATACTGAACAGATTTCTGTCTGACATCGGTTTTACCGTCTGTTTGAGCTTGTCTAGCTAAATGCAAATGTGTGACACATGATGATAAATAAGAGCTGTAATGATCCACGGACATTATAACCTTGTTAATTAAACCTTACCTACTAACTTACTTCAATAAAGCCGTCAGTTAATTTCTGGGCCTATGAAAAATCATGTGCTCTATCTAAAATCTCCAAAGTGACCCCTAGCAGAAGAGGTCAAGCTGGTTTCCTTGGGTTTCCCTTGATAACTGGCTACTATGGACTCATGTAATTTAGCAGATGAGACTAAGGATCTTCTACAATAAGGACAAGGATTTGAACCCTTTTTAAATGTGTAATAAAGCTAGTTCTTTTGGGTAGGGCCATGTTTTTGCGGTCCACATTTATAGAAGGATAAAATGGTGGGTCAGTAGGTTTGTGTAATCAGTATTTGATGTGACCAGGTTAGCTTTCCTCCAATTTATACCATGTACCTCTTGGCCATTCGAGGGCTGGTTCTTCACTAGGCTTAGTTCATATCTCAGAATGATAGGCAAAGCATTTATTTGAAAACTGGGCTGATTCAAAGGGTAAGCCCACTAAGAGCACAGCTATTGCAATATTATACTAAACTGACACTGCTTCCCCTTGGTTATAATGCAGGCTTCATATCACGTAGCTAAAGAAAGATACAAATAAGCTGAAGTTTATTTGGTTGGCTCCTTTCGCTTACTTTTCAACCATGATTCTTTTCTGCGTAATAAGAAGCCTTTTCTTATTTTCATGCAACAAGATTAATTAGAAAATCAGCAAAGAAAAGATTAGGATGACACTGTATTGAACTGGATAGTATCACACCGGCATAGACATTGCAAATGAACTGATAAATCCAATGGTCTGAGCTAATGGAAAGTGACAGGCTTACTGTTTCAAACTTTATTTTAATTTAATGTAAAAAAAAATAAATAGATTGAGCAGCAGTGCAGGTGGTACGCGTTCCCCATTGCACCTACTGAAACGATATGGTTCAACTATAGAAACACAGGACTCCTGTAATCTCCCCCCCCCCCCTCCTTTTAACAAAGTCATAGCACAATGTGCATTTTGACAGATCCATTGTTTATAGTGGGCATTCAGTCAACCAGGGTCACAAGGTCAGTGTATTACCCAGCTTTCCTCAAACAAGGTCCCCAGTGTTCTGACCAGCAGAATGAGCAACATCAGTCAGTCTCCTTAATAACCACCGGCCTGTCATATGATATCATAAACGAATTAAAAACCTGAATATTTTAGTCAAAACCAGGCATTGAAATACAATATAAAGAGCATTAAAAGTAATTTCAAATAAAAAATTAGAATTAAATAAAGTTGAAAGAGGGTCTTTTTCTGGTTATTTCATTTATTCTTGTGTTCCTTGTTTTTCTTTTTTTTCCATTATAAACCGTGGTAACACATTTGCCTATTAAAATGTAATATAGTAAAGCTAAACAGTCATCATTATCAAACATGCCTCTAATCCCATTATCATATACATTGTATTTTCAAATATATGATTCATAATGTAGCAGACTTCCGAAACACATGCTTTTATTCTAATGCTGCTTATAAATCACCTTTCTTAGTTACGATTTTCATTATATAAAAATAATGGTTGTGTTTACACTCTGAAGAATCCACTTATTTCAACCATGAACTTCTGAAATCAGAAGACTGAAAACATGTTCTGAAATTCAATTTTTTTCTGCTAATGATTGGAACACATTTCTGCTGACAAATAGAAAAAACAAAACAAAACAACAACAACAAAAAAAAAACAAGTTTTAATGCTTGGAATATTATATTTGACGCCAGAGTCTTTGTACTTTGTTTTGAGTAATGCAAGCCTTCTGCTAATACTGTTTCTGGGCTAGTTATGTCATGTTATTGCTTTTAGCCATCCTTGGCAAATACATCAAGCAAACGATCTTTTGAGAATGAAAGCTTTTAAAGTTTAGCTTCTATTTCAAATAAACCAGACATTAACTTTCCAAAATATAAATGAGCTTTTCAAAAACAGTGAGCGATTATGTACTCAAAGGCCATTGCTTGGTGCTTTGTAGATGTACAATGCTTTTTTTGTGATCACAGGTAATAATCAAAAAGATAATAATATTAAATATATTACTGTATCATATCAAATGCAACTGGCACAATAATACAAAATAATTGTAGTTTTTTCTTTCCCAAAGGCAGAGCAGCACAATGAAGCTTATAGAAATTGTGTGTAATTGTTTTCTTGGTTCTGGTCATAAATAAATACGCCGCTCACCATTTTCTTTCTTCACTGTACAATTTTGTAGGCAGAAAATTGGCAGTGAACTGACTCTCTCTAGCAGATTAAAAGCCGATTAGAAATTTCCAGTCAGCCCTGCTGGTTCTTGTAAATTGTGTTAACTGATTGCATACACCTGGGTACACAATGTTAAGCCTGCCTCTGCCTCCCTAATACAAGTCTATACAACTACTTTCAAAAGGCTAGTGTGGCCCTTTTAAGTGAACCTATTTTAAATCGTGTACAAAAATAAATATGCTAACCCATATTTTCTTAGTGCTTTCAAAAAGACCTTTGAAGCCCACTTATGTACAGTTGCTCAAGAAATAAACCCAGATGTTTAACCAAGGTCTGTGAACCATAAAACAGTTTACTTTTAGGGAGCGGTGTGAAGCAATGAATAGATATTACAGTCGTGAGCCAGATTAATTGTAGTTTTTTTTTTTTGTTTGTTTACCTTGTTTACACACAGAGCTCTAGTTCTGTTTTATTGTTATGTTTTTAATGAGTTTTTAATCTATTACAAATCTCTGAATGGGTACCAGTATGGTGTTTGCTGCATACAAAGATCTGGCTCATTCAAATGGGATTGGCTTGCAGCCGGAAATCTATTTTATATCAAGAACATATTAGTGTTTACATGCGGAAGTATGCATTTTAGCTGGCAAATTTAATCTGCTTAGTTGTTGGGTTTAAATCTAAATTTAATCCTATAGACCTATATTTTCATATTGGATTACAAACTTCTGCTAAATTCAGCTTATTGTTAATAACAATCCAATTTAAATACTTTGTTTATTCTTTACTGCAACCGATAAAAACCTGGATTTCAAGTCCTGAAACTTTAATCTTCCTAAACCCTAATACCCAATACTCATTACCTGTTTAGTCAGTAATAAGAAAATAACTTTTTTCCAACAGGTAGCAATTCCAATGATTTGTATACCATTACCTATAACCAAGTAGTACAGATCTATTCAATATCTCTTTCAAATGACACCTAGAATTGCTTAACTTGAAATCAACCAATATATGAATATGACAAATCTCTAAAGCTTGCTTGATATAAAAGAAAAATGAATGGATGATTATGACGATGATGATAAATTGTGTATCGCTACAGTATAATGCTCCAAATCACACTAAAGTTTGGTTCTGAAGTTGGATTTTTGCACAGAAAGAATGTGCTTATTCTGTTAGAAGTCACAAGGATGAAGAATGTACGTAGTTTGTTGTGGTCTGCTTGTTCCTATGCTTCATTGCTTTATTCTTCTTGTCTCCCTTTAGTAACAAGGGCACAATTCAAGCTTATTTCTGCAAGACATCTTTTCTGAGGCTCTGCAGGTACTAGTTGTCTCTGTTTCATTTAAGATAACCGATATGACAACAACAGCTTATACTTTTAATCGTGCTATTCATGCAAAAGAATATCAGGTCACGGTACTTAACAATTACAAATGATCTCATGGCTAGATAAAAAAACACGTTCATAGTGGCAATACTTGAAGTTTTTTGACCCCAAGGTTTATTTCATAATACTACATGCATCATCAGTTAAGGTATATTATATCCTTCCATCAGAGAGTAGAACTTTACTTGACTTGTTATTGTCTTATCATGTTTTTAGTCAAGCAGTAAAAGGAAACACAGATGGAATAATTTGAGAATAAGGACCAGTTTGGTAAGGATTGGACCTGCACTTAATCACTGGTACTATCTGAGGAAGAGAGTGTTATATGTCAATGAAAACATGAGACAATGAGATTTCATAATCAGGTTTTATAATCTTTAAAACACTTGCTGAGGCACCCCAGAGCACTTTACAAAATGATCAGATATCTGCCTACCACAAAGGATTGTTTACAAAGACGTCCTTAAAAATGACATACTAAATAGTTATTCTGTTCACCTACAAAATGTAGAATGGGATGCTAACCTGTAACATATTTGCTGCAATGAATTTGAGTGATTTTGAATATTTCTGCAAAAAGGATTGATTGCTGCAAGAAGGACGAATGCATTTCATGTGGGTTGATATTTATTTCTGCACAACATCTTTTGCTTCTTGTGACAAACTGATATATAACTTGCCGTTCTCGTGACCTCAGAGGCTAATGTGATAGTGGTGTGAAGGTGCTGTTGTATTGCTAAGAGTGGTAGTTGGTACAGATATCTTTGATTATTTATTTTTCAGGCTTAATAATGTAGTCAGATTTAAAATAGTAACAATGATTTTCAGTATCTCTTCCAGATTTTGGGAGATCTTTCCTGTATTACAGGTTCAAGATCTCAGAAAGAAAGGCCAAAAGAAAGCTTTTTATATACTGTACCCCCCCCCCCAATCTCTTGAATTTAATAAGATAACTGTATCATTGAACCTGTGTTTTGAAGTCATCTTTGAAGCCTTTCTGTGCTTAAAGACCTCAACGGTTAAGTGTATTGTTCAGTAACGAGAACCGGAGGATTCGTTAAGCTTGGTCCCAGGTGAGATACCTGATATGTTTTGACTAAGGGAAGCCAGTAATAAAAGCCTGAATGACTGTATAGTGCCAGGTAACTCTGGTGATGAATGAAATAATTATTTTCCACAACATGCAATCAATAAGAAAAAGGGTTAAAAAAAAAATCCAAATGCAAGCTTATGGGGAACTTGGTATAGGTATAAAATATCAGTCATTTGTTCTATGTGGTATATTTTACACTTAGATCAAATGTAATACTGTACAGAGCAAAACATGCATTTCTTAAATCTCTAAAACTATACAAACCTTTTCCGAGATCTTCACAGCTTTTCACACTGAGACAGTGTTCTTACACTTCTGATGGTAATTCTCAAAAGACAGCACAGAGTTGGCACAACAGAGTTTTGTTCGTTTTAAAGAAACCCTAACTGTATCAGTTTTTAAAGTTTACTAATATTATGATTTCCATGTTTTGTGATAACTAGGTCTGTTATATTTTGTCATTTGATTCAGAGTATGATTCCTTGAACAACTATGGTGTGTTATATAGCACAGTATTACTAGAGTAGAAATGGATCTACGTCATGCTTTTGTCAAAGTGCCAGCTGTTATCTTCCTTGCAGGGTGGTTGACAAATCATCTTGCAGCACCAGATGTTTAAAATGATTTATTGATAATAAAATACAATATAATAATATGAAATAGAAGAATGACTTCTGTAAGTAGCTAGATAAAAACAATCCACATTCAGTCCATTGATTATCATAACTGTTTGGTCTGAAGAATTGTCTCTTGCCTCCCGTTCTCTCTCTCTCTCTCTCTCTCTCTCTCTCTCTCTCTCTCTCTCTCTCTCTCTCTCTCTCTCTCTCTCTCTCTCTCCTCTCCCCTCTCGTTACCTAGTCACAGTTGTATAGGTGTGTACATTCCTCTCTGTTCACTTGCCATTTAAATTGTAAGTGAAAAAATACCAAGCCCTGAATTATTCATATTATCTGCATATATTTTTTTTATTTTTTATTTTTTATTGTTTCAGTCCTAAAATTATATTTGGCTAAAGTTATATATATATATAATATAATTTCTTGTCAGTCATTTCCCTCGAATACAGAACCATTTTTATTGCCATTGTATTATCAATGCATATCCATTTCAGACCACTTGCAGGGTTCGTGGACCACCGGTGACTAGCAGATGATATGGTCTGACGAATCCAATTTCCTCATTCCCATCACATTATTACCAATGTGTTTGTCGCTGATAAAGCTCCAGTGAAGTTTACTAGATGAAGTGAGTGAAGTCAAACATTCAGGCTACCAATGGCTCGGTAATTGTTTTGAAGAATTCACGGATTTAACTGTACTGCTGCATGTTATGTGGAGATTGTTGTTGTTCTCCTTATGTTGATACAGTTTATCCTCAAGATGACCATGTCTTTCAAGGTGATCATACTGTTATACAGAGGGTTAAACGTGCTCTTCCATCAAGACCCCTATCCTTGTCTCCTGAGCTGAGCATCATTGAGGCTGTGTGTGATCATGTAGAGTAAGAGATTCACTGTTTTGCACTCATCATCATTGCAGAGTGTGTTTTTTTTCAAGCAGTATCAATCCTTTCCTGTTTTACCAAGCTGTTTAAAAAGGAAACAGACTGCCCACTTTGTGGCATACTGTACGATGTTGTCTTTTATAATTATTATCCTTACTGCAGGATTCTCTGTTACTCAAATAATTTGTCAAGAAAAGCATTTTGCCGGGCTTTATAATGGTTATGAAATACAACCAGGTGTTTTATAGTGAGAGTGTGGTGTTCTAAGTTAATTGATACCAACTGTATCACAATCCTAGTCAGCATACTAATGCATGCTTAGATGTTAACATTCATAAGCAATGTTGAAGGCATTAAATGTAATAAAAAATATATGTTTTTATATTTCTTCCTTTGTAAATAAAATTAGAGAGCGGAACAAATCTTATATTACAAGTGTTTCTCTAAATACAAGCTGTAACATAAAATAAGTTAAATGCAATAGTGATTTGATCTAAAATGCAATCAGTTCCTGTGACAATGACACTCAAGCAGCTTCTAACTGTATTTCCTGATATGCCCCCTGATCCAGTAACCTTATCTTAATGTAAGACCATTACAGGGCTTAATGATGCTATCATTGCACAGATTCTGGCAGAAGTGATCTGCATAAAAAGATTGAGGGAAAAAACTCTGTACACTGTAACACTGGATATTGAAAGTACCAGCAATTGGATTTGACAACTAGAAAAGTGAGTTAAGATACACTGATTCCTGGAACTCAATTTGACATTCCAGTAAAATACATGTTTTGGGAAATGTTCCATCAGTAGTTTTAGCAGCTTAATAAGCACAGACTACAATTCACATGGTTTTTGTGTTGGGCATGAAAGGGGTGAGACTGGTTTAATTACAGTCGAATGACAAATCAGTACAAAAATTATAAACCCAAATGAAATGATTCAATATTGACATTTCAAATGTGATTGATCCAATGTGGCATGTTATTTTAGTACCTGCCACAGCTTGACACTTCTCAGTAAAGCAAGCCAATCTTATTTTATTATACTTCTCTATTGAAAGGTTTTGCAGAACCTTATTGGATGTGCATGTTAATGTACACATTATGATTAGACTCGACATCTACAGTATAAGGTTATTCTAGCGTATTGAGATAAAGACAAAAACAGAAATTACATTTGACATGCTGCAAACGTTCCTTGAATTTATTCAAAAATAGCGTTTTACAATATATAACGGCTGGTTGTTCTGTCACCTCATATTCGGCAATATCCAATTTCTAAAATGGACTACAAATTTAAAACTGAACCAACACAATTTGAATACTTTTGAAATCAGAAATTTTCTGAATTGTTCTAATATTCACAATATTGCCTTAACTCAGACATCTAGTTCAGGATCAGAAAATATATATTTAATTATAATGCCTAAAACTTAAAACAGCATTATCTGTTAGCCTACTCATTAAGTTATTTGACACCCACTGCTAGTCATCCGAGAAGGTTCTAGTCAATAGAAAAAAAAACAACAAAAAAAACTACTTAAATCCTTCTAAGAATCATGAATCTTTTATGAGTGCCTTCATATGAGAACAGTAAGAGAAAATAAGCACCTACCATCTGGAGGGTGATGGTTTATCGAAGCAAAATTGCGAATGCATTGTCTCATCCACTTTAATAGAGTAGGACTACTTCATTATTGTTGGTCAGGCTACATTGATGGAACTGGTGTGACAAAATTATATTTTAAGATGCACCAAATGTTTCCATTTATTATCACAGATTACTGTGTAACAGATGGAGAGAGGGTCAAAACCAGCGGCCACACTTTCCCCATGTTTGCATGGTCAGTTATAGAAAAAAAACAAACATTACTCTGAGTGTTTTGGGATGTATTAACATCCATTACTGCTTGGATGCTGTTTACTAAGAACTTGTAAGCAGTTAGGAACCTACATTGGTATTAGAAGCGTCCATTGATTGATTTGGTTGAGTTCGTCACGATGAGCAAAGGTTTTAAGTCCACAACGTATGCAAATTATTTTTTTTCATTTAACCTTGTCTTTTAACTCAATGTAATCATCACACTGCTGATTTATTCTTTCACTTTTTCACCTTCTGGAATTCACCATAGGCCTCAACAGAATAGTTCTTGTCATAGAATATGAAAACAGGTTTCTTTAAAGGCCAAGCATGACTGTAGGCTGGGTTTTAAATGAAAAAAAAGACTGCAATGCTTTATGGCCTGCATTATTTCCTTGTTCTGTTTCCCTTTTTCCAGAGCCATGGTGTATACAGGGTCACTTTATCATGAGGCATTGGTTTGCCGATAGATCCATTGCAATCGTAATCTTTAAACAATGTTCCAATGCTTTTTGACCACGGTTTTGGGAGTCATAAATCAGCATCTCTCAATACCTTACTGCAGACAGCATTATCCTCAGTACAGTAGAATAATACATTCCAACTCCATTGTTCTGGTGCCCTGATTAACCCTTATCTTGGACTACCTTACTTAAGGTAACATTAGTTAGCCAGGATTAGTTAGTTAAGTTGTTCATATGAGGCAACTTGGATACAAGGTGCAATCCTCACTTGAGAGAGAGAATCTGGTAGTGGACTGAGCCGAATACAAGAGAAGAATATGAGCTGGAGAAATGAATCTTGCCAACACCTTTTTCACCTGTTCATAATCAAAAGGCATTTTCAAATATAGTTTGCGTTCCAAATAAATTGTTGTTGCATTTGCGAAATTCAGTGCCAGGCTACTGAACTGTAATCCAGTGTGCAGTCAAACCAACGTATGTTCTTGGTAAATCAGTACTGTGTGGTCTCAATTAAAAACTAGGTCACTCTGCAGAAAATCTAATTTTGAATATATGCCAAAAAGTTCCTCCTTCAGATTTTTGTATCTGGATTGCTATTTCTACTATGGATGACATCCACGTACGATTTACTTTGGTAATATTGTTTCTTACCACAATAAACAACTGTGATAATCTCTGATAGTTGCAGGTGAGGCATTCTCTGTTCCCGCAGGCAGGTGCCTCACACAGGGCGAGGCAATCCACACACAGGCGGAGACCAGGCATGAACCCGGGACCTCTCGCACTGAAGCATATCGCCGATACCCCTGTACAAAAGAGCTGGCACCGAGGGTCAGCACGATCCGGATCACTACTGCACCACCGTCACGAAATACCTGTGTTTGCACTGACCACCAGCACAATTGCACTCACCCAGGGCTGGTGACCATGTGTTTGTTTTGTTCGGGACTGTGCCCTATTATTGCTATCCCCACGCTTTACACATTGTTGTGTATAGCCGGGGATTTATTATTTAACGGTCACCAGACCTGGATTATAAATAAAAGCACCTTTTCCACTGGAAACTGTTGTCTGCCTGTCACTCCTGCATCGCATTACCGCTACACCTGTTCCCCTCCACTAGCCACTTTGCCACAGTCACCTACCAGCCCTGCGGCTACCTTCCCCAGTGCATGCTACACAGGCATCAGTGGTTTGTTTGACATGCCACCAGAAGGGGAAACAGTTAGGCTTCTACCAACAGTGATGGGAATACTTTTTAAAAACTCAATTTCATTTCACTACTATTCATATCAGATTATGAATGTAACCCCAAATCTTGAACCACATGCCAATCTAGTTTATAAAATATGTCTCTGCTAAAACAAACTTAAAACTACTCAAAGAATATTGAACCCAATTTGCAGATAGTGACCTTTTTACTGTCAGACTATAAAGGTTTTTAAGCCTCTTAATGCATCCATATTTTAATGGTCCTTATAGAGCAGACATTTTAGATAACCTTATTTATAATAAAATTGAATGCAAATTAAACACATACATTTCTGTTTAAATTCAACTTCAATATCGAACTTTGTTGGCTCTAGATGTAAACATACTTACTGTTGGATTCTGTGGAATCAGATCTTTAATTCATATACCAAAATGCCTTGACCAAATGTACCCAGAACCCATTTTAGTGTCTCTTAGTCTTGCTTGTCATGAATGTCATTGTTTTTCCCAATATGTATATATATTGTACCCAGGACAACTTGCATATTTAAAAATAGGATCCTGTGTGTATAGAAAAGATATGCCACTTATGTTACAACATGCTGATTTGTATCATTATAGTTAAACCTTCTGATTTTCGTTTTTTAAATAAAATAAAATAAAACACCCCCTATACAAAAGATAAATAAATAAATAATGAAATCGGTGGATAGCCAATAAACACCGAAAAACACTGGAGAAACTGTGGAAATGGTTAATCAATTCACGTTGACTTTACCCTTTTCCCATTAAAAAATGAAACCTACCACAAAAATAATAATAAATACATTTCCTAGTGCTGCTGGGCAATGTCCCCCCTTCCCGACTTGCATCATTGATTCGTTCTGAATACTTTAAACCCACCCCAACTACTGAGTGACAGCACATTCCTACATTTCTATTGGAGACTCTGCTTGCGAGATTTAAAATAAGATTATAATAGGATGAAGGCTTGTTAGCGGGATTTAAAGCTGTATTACAGTTAAAATACTGAGAATGGAAAACAGAATTGCGGCAAAAATTATACAAAAATGCCTACACACAAAAAACTAAGAAAAATATGCCTGTGACCACAGGGATTTCGTTGTGGAAGAGAGGAAAGGAACGAAGGTGCAACTTAAGTGTGCAAGTACTCTCGAGTTACTACTATATTTTGACAGAAAAAAATCCAAAAATGTCAAGCATTTTGGAAAGTAACCGAAAACACTAATTTCATACAGTATATCAAAAACGAAAACCTTGGGGAAAAAAAAAACAAAAAAAAAAACAATTTACATAAAACTCGAAAATAGCTATAAGTAAGCACTGAAAAATACAATTAATAAAACGGGAAAAACAGAAGCCCTAATTATAGTTACATGTGCCACATTAATCCCAGTAAGATAAGTAGGCTCTCTTTAAAGACAGAAATAGAGCAATAGACAGCACATGCTGTGAGCAGAATAACTAGAAAGTCCAGGGTTAATTTACTATTCCTACTGATGTTAAGTTGCAGAAAAAAAGAAAAAAAAATCTAGCAATATTATTTATCATTGTGTTTGATTATGTAGCCAGAATGATAGTGTAAAGTCTCACTCAGACTTCAGATCTGAATCGAGACGGTCATCAGAGGTGTATTCCGAAATAACAAGCCACACAACTTTAGATGAGGCATACAGCCTTCCCAAACTATCACAAACTAGAAAGATGAAGCTTTACAAGAAAAGCAGATGATTCTCTCTTAGCTGGGTAATCAAGAGGGATAGTTGTGTCCATTACAGTGTCACTTTAGCTGGTTTCCTAATGTGATCTCTTTTCACACAGTTGGGCTCAATCACTGTCTGATTTCAGAGCACAGTATAGGAAAAAAGGTTATGGGAACAAAAACACTGCTTCAGGACAGTAGAAGGTCTGTTTTATGTTGTATGTTTTTGCTAATAGTTGTGAACATTAAAAGAGTAAACCTACGGGGGTTAGGAATATATCGTCAGTGGGCAGCATAATTGCATTTTGTCTTATGTTAGAGGAAACTACATCTAAGCTATTCTTAATAAGCATACACATTAATGACTGTTTTTTAACTGTTTTTTTTCATATTGAGAGTCTCATTTAACATGCTAGCTTTTGACATTTTTCTTTGTATGAACTGTGTTTCTTGTAAAAGTTTCCGGTGTAGCTGAAAAACCTGTAATATGAAGGAAAATACAGAAATCCTGTAGCCAAATGTCTATCTCAGGATTAAGGTTTGTGTGCATGTTTATTGGAATTGTCAGTCATTTTAAAGATAAAAACCTATGTTTTTACTTGCATGCCTTTCTGTAGTTTTTGAATAGTAGATGGTTAAAATATATTTTCATACATAACATCACATTAGCTTAAACTCAAACTCATATTTATAGTTACTCCAAAGGGAAACACAAATAAAGAGCTGGAAAGTGCTTTAGTGCGTGGTCTTCTTACTACAATGTATACCGTCTGCTTTGTACAATGTTAATGAATGTTGTTGCCTTTGCTGTTATTGGGATGCATCATGTGGTTAGCAATGTGAAATTTTAACCCAGTGTCCTGTTTGCACAAATCCCTTTGAGAATAACATCATCAAAATCAGCCTTAGCTACAAACAGCTTTTCAATGCAACAGGCTCAATTAAAAAGGTGACCCACATCCGACCCCTTGAGCATCAGTTAGTGCTGGAATCACTGCAGTGCAGATGAGACCTGTTTTAATATTGTTTTTACAGTATGGTCTGTGTAAGTATAAATAGAGAAGTTTAGGGTAGCAAAATAAACGTAGATGTTTTATTAGAAGCAGCAAAATGCTATAATGTTATTATATTAATATTTTAACAGTATTTCTTATTTTTAAAACAAGGTTTGTTTGTTGTAGCAGTGGTAAATAAAACAATTATTATAATATTGCACCAATAATTGCATAACATTACATGTAAGGGATTTAGTTGGACCCTACAGTAAATTTGACCTTAAGTAATATATACTGGTGCAAAATAAGAGAGTCAAATGTGGATCTAACTATGGGTCCAAAGCCTCCCTTTCAAGATTTACAAAAAGTTTATTGTAGTATCCCAAGGTAAAAGCTTGACAAGTAGATTAACCAGATTCCAAAGCTCAGAGCCTGGAAACATAGATGAATCATTTTTTTAAAACTATACAATGTTTTTATTATTATTATTATTATTATTATTATTATTATTATTATTATTATTATTATTATTATTAAAAAAAAATACTTGTTTTTTGTGTTTTTTTTTTTTTTTTTTTTTTTTTTTTTTACTTTTACTGTTTTCATACTAACTTAAACAACAACCTCTGCCTTACCTTTCCAGTTCATGGCCTCATTTAACTATGTTCTGACCATATGTATTGCTATTTTTACCCTTCCTTTCTGTCATTGTGTATACTTTTAATTTAGTATTGTAACTGGTATTATATGTATTGAGAATAGCCCACTATAGTACTGTTGATGTGAGGAATGGGTATTTTACCTTTACCTCCTTGTAGTTATACCAGTAACTAAGGCTTTATTAGAGATTTGAAAATGACTTTTGATCAAGCCTGTATTGTATTTGGTTTGACTTGTTAAAGTCTGTTTGTTTCTGGCACATAATATTGAACAGTAGCTATAATCAAATCAAAATGAACAGGGTCACATTTTAAAAAGAAAAGGCTGGTTTACAAGAGTAGTTATTTGTAGGAGTCATCAGCTTTTTGCTGGGAAACAACTTTCAAGCAATACAAGTTCACTCACAGCAATCCGTGGGTGGACATCAAGTCAGAGCCAGCTTTGTTCAGTTTGCTGACTTAAGCATATTATCAAGTATGTTGCTGTAATTGCTATTATGCAGAGAATTCTAAAACCGTCTTGAATGTATTTTAAAGTTATCGTATCAAGTATTTGATCTACCGTGCTATTAGTAAAACGTAAAAATATGTTTATCTATTTCTCTTGATTTCACAAGTACCAACCCATAGTGACTGTTGAAAACCTTAATGCACAGTTTCTGACTCGCAAAGATATCTTATAGTAGAGCAATCTTGTCATGCAACTTTTCCAAACACATCTATTTATTTATTTATTTATTTATTTATTTAAATCAATGACATTTTTGAACAGTCATTGTGTTAATGGCTGTTTTAAATTGGATCCTTTGTGTACATATTAAGGAACAATACTGCTTGACCAGATAACGACAAAGCGAAATATTCTACTTTATTAAACAGTAAATAGTGGGGTACTAAGAAATATAGTGTTGTATGTCCCCACATGTTACTACAACTGTTTAAATAATGTACCTGTAATTTTTCTTTTCATTGTTAATATGTTAACAACTTTTTACACTTGTAACTTTAAACTCTGATTCAAAGCACTTTTCAAAATGGAAGCTCTAGTGCACTGTGACTGCGGTGCGAGATCTGTCCTCTAAATCACTGTGGGAAAAGCGAATTGAAAAAAAATTAAAATGTAACAAGTGCTCTGGCTTTACTATTCTGTACCACATCATGTATCGTTATTGCTGATGTTATCTGTTTGACGATAACTATCACCAGTGCACTAGAACGGCTATTTGAAAAGAGCTTTGAATTTTAAGTGTAAAAATTTGTCAGGTGTTAACAGTGAAAATATTATTATTTTTTTTTTTTTTTATAAATTTAGTCGTTGCCAATTTTTTACCCTGGTATTCTCCCCAATTTAGTATGCCCAATTATTATCTGTATTCTCGGCTCACCTCTCGCAACCCCCTGACGATTTGGGAAATGGCGACTGGAGCACATGTCCTCCAAAACATGCTCCTGCCAATCCATCATTTTTCGCACTGCGGATCCACAGCGATGCCACTAGACCTATAGTGCTGGATGACAACACAGATCTGATGGGTCCACTGCAGAACCACAGGTGCCCTATCAGCCACAGGGGTCGCTGATGCACTGTGAGCAGTGGATTCCCCTGCCGACCTAAGCCCTCCCTACCCGGGCAGCGCTCGGCTAATTGTGCTCCGCCCCCTAGGAACTTCCGGTCACGGTTGGCTGTGACATAGCCTGGATTTGCACTTGCGATTTCGAGGCTACAGGGCACATCCTGCACTCCCGCGGACCAACTTTGCTGGATGCGGCACTCGGGAGTCTCCCCCCCAAACAGTAACATTTTGACAAAAATATAATACCTTCCATATGTATTACAGGAATATTAAACTATGCCAATTTTAGTATAGTAGGTGTTTTTTTTTTTTTTTAAAGCTTTGTTTATTTTAATTTGCAATAGAAATCTTTGCAGCACTACCTTTCTGTTTTGAGTTTTTGAAACGCACATTATCTCATCACCCTTCTGTTATCAACTGTTACGTTTCATTTACAATTTCACAGCTCCCTTTTCAGCAGCTATTGAAAATAAGCTGATTCCTTCCCGGTTACTACATACAATGAAGGCAGACTATCATAAGAAAATCCAAACCTTTGGCACCTTTAATCAGATATTCAAACTGTACCTCCCTACACCAAGTTTAAGTTCTTTGCAAACACAGGCTTAAATAATTTGTTGGAAATCTGCTGATGAAGTTCTTGGATCATCTTGGACAGAAAAAAAGATTATTTTATTCATTCCTATTGAGGAAGACTGGCACATACCATTTAAAATGTTTACTTGCTCCATATAATGTATACGTGCATTGTTCTCCTTGTCCATGCCGACCTTGCCAGATGCAATGTGTACAAAACCCCCTTTTCCTTAATCACAAAAGTGTCTTCATAAGCCAGCATGGCAACCAGCCATCTCTTGCCAACCAATGTTACAAGGCTTAGTCAAGCCAAGATACCAAGTCGCTGTGCCAAACAAAGTAACGCCAATAAATGCAAAACGCAAAAAAGCCTCTGCATTCTTTTTGTTTTATTTTTAATACTCCAGAATGATTTATTGTGCTGATTTGGCCCAGGTGGTCCTTGCACTGGTTTATAAAGTTTAGTCCAGATGTTAAATTGATTCAGTTCAAAGTTTAGAGACATTAGGCTGACACATCTATCTTGAAAGCTGACATGTATTAAGTTTTCTGAAAAAGGGATTCAAATATTTATATTATCCTTAAGTATTACTGCTGTTTGTAAAATATGGTATTTAATTTACTGAAAGTAATAATTAGTTAAATTAAAAAGTGTACCCACTTAACAAAAGACTGTTCTGTGACAGGCAAATTGTTGGTTATAATAACTACCTTGTGTTGTGAATACTGTCAGAGTTTATTATTATTTCCATAGAGCCAAACACATCAAATTCTTCTTTGTTCTGACACTTATGACATCACTGCATATATAAATCAGTGGTGCAGTTTGATGTCTTTGTTTTCTCGATTAGTCTATTGCAATTATTGAATGCATTGATTCTGTTTCATTTCTTTTTTTATTCTTCTTTGAGATCTCGTGACTGTTTTTGTGTAACTCTGAATAAAAGATTCTGGCACAATACAATATTTCTTTGTAGATTTTTCTTCATCTTCCTGAGAAGATACCCTATTATTACATCAAAAAGTAAAAAAAAAAATAAAATAAAATAACAGCTGGGCTACTGGGGGTGTGTTTGGAGCAGAAATGATTGGTCTTTGTGTTTCGTTGCATTTTGGCCTTACTTCACCTCTGGTGTCTGTTTTGAATCCAGTCTGGATTTGAGTCACCAGGCTATTTCTAACCTCAAAGTGATTAGTGTCCTATTTCAACAGCCCTGATGGTCTGAACATACAGTAGTTGTTAGTGGAAGATTCCTTGTTACAAAACTACCCACCCAGTGGGAACTAATTGGTATCTAATTTGGCATCTAGTGCAGTTCTGGGGGACTGACTAGGTGAAAATGTGAAAAAGCTGAAGAGGCAGAGGCTTAAGATGTGTCTTTTGAACTGCGTGTACCTACTTGTAATAAATCAGATTGGAAGAGAAGACTGTTCTTGTCTTGATCTTGCAATTTGGGACTGGTATTTTTATGACCAGTTGGTTTGCATTCCTACCAGCTTGTCTGTATAAATCAGAGGGGCTCCTGCTAAGGCAACAGCAGAGACTGGGCAGACAGATTACTTGAGTCTCCATGTTTCAAGGGATCAGATTTTTAACAGTCTTCAGCTTGCCATTATGCTGAGTAACAACTGTCTTACTAACCCTAACCTACCTGGGATGATTGTGACTCTATTGCACTATATAAAAGATTTATAGACCTACCATGAAGGCGAAATGGGGTGCAAAACAGCCAGAAATGTCTCACATTATTATTATTTTTTTTAAATGTAACTGTTTAAACACACTTAACATGACCCCAGCATGGTTAGAAACGCACACTAGTCCATCAACTATTTTTGGATTTCAGAATTACCCTCAAGTTATTTTAAGGATCCAGTTCCAGGAGTTGGAGCAGTCAGCCCCCTAGTAAATCAATTGTTCCTTCCTTGTATCTGCATGTAGTAATAGTAAATCTACAGACTTGTGAGGTGAGAATTATTCATGCTGTGATGACTTTGATCAGTTCAGAAAAAATTTAGCTGTGCATGACTGCTAAATGTTCTCTCTGATCTCAAGTAATATACAGTGCCTAAACCAGGGAAGTTTTAAAACCCAGGATTGGATGCAGGACAAGTGCTTATAAGCCTTCTCCTGGCAAATACTTTAATGGTGTCTTGTAACCCTTCCTCCTAACAAAGGGTAATCACTGTCTATTTCCAATTTCAGTAGTTACACTCGGTGTACAAGAAAATATAATAAAAGCCTGTCAAATTTTGGAGTACATGGGTACACTAATCAAAAAAAAAAAAACAACAACATTCTGATTTAATCCCTTAAATATTATATTTGGCAAAAACAATCAACTGAATCACAGCTCACACCCACACATACACGTCTGCTTTGTTGAGATTGCTGCAAATTATCTTCCTGAGAATGGCTTTAAGTTGTTCAATCTAAGTAGGCTAATTGCTGCTTTATAAGTACCAGAAAGTCATGCTTTGTACTTGCCCATTAGCTGAATCAGTGCTCATATTATGCTAATCACTTACTGTACATGTCATTGCCCATTAGAGTGGAGAGATCAACTAACATTTAAAATTGGAAGCAATTTGTTAAATAAGAAGCCGTTGACAGATGTGGCCAAGGGCCTTAAGTACTGCCCTATATTTATCAGAAATTGAATAGCTGGTGTGCTTTAAAATGCATGGCTAATGGACTGGGTTAGAAGTAAGTAGTAAACTGTAAAGGGCCAATCCTTTAAATATGTTGAAACTACAGGATTTGTAGTTTTAAAGCACTGGCATGTTTGGCATACAAAAACTAAAATGCAATCCTGGCATGGCTTTTAAGAGTAATTTTGCCATTTTATTGTACTGGATTAGGCTGGAAGCTTTGGAAGCAGGGAGCAATAACAATCAATGTTTTTAAATGTCATTCAGTAACCAGAAACTCAGTAGAAACACAGACAATCATAATTTTAATTAACTTTATACCCTGACCTGACTATCATAGCAATTTTTAAATATAATTATATTGCTGGGTTGACTTTTTTTTTGGTCTGAAAACCTTATGAATGAATGACACTAGTAGCTGTTGCAGCAATTTCTATGAAATACATTTAACCAAAAACTGTCTCTGAAAGCTGTGGCATGTGAAAAGTTTCAGAAGTTTATTTGTCAAACATCCAGCTCTATATAAATAATGAATAGCCTTCGTTAAATTCAATTTCTTCAATTTTTGAGTGTGGGAAAGTGAAATGCCTGCCTTTTGCATTCACAGATTCCACAATACATATTGTTCCAGTTGTAGTTAAACTGCTTACTTTGCAAATTAGTATCTTTAACACCCACAGACAGCAAATAGACTGTATGCCGAACTGAAATGAATGTAACTATTATTTGCCGTAAACATTTCAGTCTCAATTGTAAGGCCTTGATAAACAACATGTGCTGCTTGTGCATTTGAAGAGTATGCATGTGATGATGGGAAAATATTCAACCAAGTTTAAAACGGCTTTCAACAGAAGCTTTGTAAAAAGATTTTTCAACAGAAGCTTTAGGTAATACTTACTGGTAATTATTGTAAGAGTTGACACACAAATAGTTGTTGTTTTGTACATAACATTCAAACCTGTTTGACAGCAAAGGGTCTCTGTAACCCAAATAGGGTTATTCCAGTGAACACTAATTGTTGAAACTTTGTCAAAGAATTGTAATTGCTTTATTCTAAATGCTCCTGATATTCTGTTTGCAATTGGTTATAAATGACTTATTCAAGCTCAGTTTTAAGTTTAGGAAGAAAAACTGAAATGAAAATTTTTAAAAAAGTATTTCTGAACAGCTGATGCCTTCAACATGGCAACTACTCCTAGATTGACTATGAATACAAATATATATGTTTCAAAACATCCCTTTACATGCTTTGTTATTCAGTTACTGATCAAGCTGAATGGTTCAGTTTTCAGTAAGCTGGACCGCTGTCACGCATACCACACCTGGCTCATACTTGCATGGTTTCTTGTTACAAAACAAATGGAAGGTTAATATAATTGGGCGTAGTACTGTCTACATTATTACATCACTGTGCTTGTAAATGATTTTTCATAGGCAGACAAATGGACTTTTTTTTTTTTTTGTATTGGAGTTAATGTTTGTATAAATATGAAGCCAGGCTGCTCTTTTAATAACAAAAACACATTTTCAATACACTTTGTTAAGATGCATGGTACATCACATACTGTAACCATAGTGCTTTTTATGAGGCTAACAGTCTGACACCATTTACATTGCTGCATTCAAGCAAGCACAGCAACAGTGATGGCAACAACAGCAACAAAGAACGGTTCCCCAAACAGGAGAGGCTGAGACTGAGCTACGCCCTAGCTTTCTAATAAAAGCTAGTAGTTTCAAGTCTACTGTAGCTTCTCGGTCTGTGCCCTCATAATTGTTATATGATGCTGTGGGTTTGTACAATGCTCAGTCTTTCATTCTCTGAACTTTGATAAGCTGTATAGCCAGCAGCGTGAAAACAAGTCCTAGACAATATGGTTTTCTGTATCTACCCCATGCCCTTGCCAGATTAAGCTTAGTAAGGCTTTGTTTTACTAAAACATTAAAAGACTGACTAACAGCATTGTTTGAAAACCAGCTCAATAAGAGTTTGGCGTCTCTTCAATTCTGGGTTACATGTTTTAAGCCACAGCTAAACTTTTAGATTGAAGAAAAGTTTTAACTTTAGCAAGTTCAAATTGAAGTCTGAAGAGTGGTCTGAAGAATGCATTTTCTGAGGGTAAAAATCATTTTGCTAGAAGGTATTACAGTTGTTGAAGTGTTGAACAAACCCCTAACTCTCTTGCCCGCACTTCTCCTTTCTGATACACAGACACAGTTGCAACATGCTTGTGCTCACTGTTCGTAATGGCAGCTGCTTGCATTAAGGCATCCTACAGTTTGTACCTGTATTACCAAATTGTGTATTTTTTTCTTTAAGACCCAAACCCAATGGGCTTAGTTTACTAATATTTTTCTGAGAGAAAACTCGGTGGCATGGAGGGCCCTTATATTAACATTCTCAGTAATTTTCTTCTTTCTGCTATGTACAGATTTGTTTTTACACTTTTCAGAAATGAAGTAATGCCAGTTTTGTCCTGAAACAACTGCTTTATAAATCAGACCCAATACATATATATTTTATTCACTGTTTTGTTAACAAGGTACAGATTTAATGTGTTACCTAGTGATGACCTGAAGTACTTTTAAACATTCTGAAGCATTAAAATAACTTATTGGCTAACCAGAAAGAAAGAAGATATATTCCATTAGTTCATTCCATACTGTGTTGTATGAATCACCCATCCTGTCAGGCGTGGAACCATTTCTCTTCAGTGGAGAAAGAGAACTACTCTCGGTCCTCCAAACACATTTCAATTGTCCTTTGTTCAGCCCCCACCCCCCACCCATAGCCAGCCATTAATAGCCAGCCATTACAGAAGGGAAGGTCTCAAACACAGTGCTGTGGATGAAGCACATTAAGACCAAAGTGAGGGACTGCCTTGTAAATTCCATTAAAAGTTAATGAAACTGTTTGCAAGGCTCAGCAGCATTTAATCTCCAGTTCCTCCTTTGCAGTTGATTCATCCCTGTACTATTTAGCTGTTTACAAAGAGCAATTACCGGCTGTTTTTCTAAATGCAAAATGTAATTTACTGTCGATGCAGGGAAATGAGATCAACAGTGTTAAAAAAAAAAAAAATAAATAAATTGTAATAATTTTTCAAAGTTGAAGGCAGCCAAGTGGATAGCTATAGATTTAATTCTGATACTGCAAGGAAATTAAACAAAAAAAAGTATTTGGATTACAAAAGTAGTTGTAATAGTTGTTTTTGTTTTTTTTTTTTTTTTTTTTTTTTTTATTCACTGTGCTGGAATGCTTTTGGACAATCCAAACAGAAAGATTAAATTTTGCCCTGGTAGCAAAAGGGTGTTAATTATTTACCTCAATATTACCTCGAAGGAACTGTTTGGAATAAAAATACATATATCAAGCAGTCTCCAGAATGAAAAATAGTGTTTATCATTTGTTTACTAGACACTGTCATAGCCTCAGGAAGTGAAGTTTAAGAGCAGTGTCAACAGACAAAGGGTCACACTCTGTGCAATCTGCCTAGCCTTGTGTTTTTCCCCAAGGCAGTGGGCCATCTGAATTCATTCAGTGCCAATATATATTTTAGAAAAGCCAAGAATGAGAACAATAAGATGCAGGGAGGAAAATACCCTTCTCACCAGCACTTTAAAGGTACCTTGTCTCACTTATTTCATTCCACAACCCTTTCAGCCTGAGGTGAGCAGTGCCTGCATTGAAATGCTGTCAGTACTTCACACGAATACAGTAGAAGTAATACTTTTGGGAATACTGTATTTTTTTAATAAAAAAAAAAAATTAATGTTTTTTAACATGCTTATACAGTATTATTTGTATTTAGTGTGGCGTAGAGGTTAGGACTCTAGACTTTTAATCGAGTGTCCTGGGTTCAATACCAGGACACTGCTGCTATATAAATGGGTACCAGAATTTGTATATAAAATAACTAATTTGGACTAACTCAGTTTGGGGAAAAAAACATCAGCCTAAATACATATTTCATTTTCTTTTTCTCTTTTCAGCGTGGCATATCGTGAAAAAGTACAATGTGTTTTTTAACACACTTTATGTAATTGTTTATCTCTGTGTTTATAGCTATTGATTGGTCTTTATGCATGCTTTTTTCTTGATCTCGTTTAATCGACTCAGTTACTGCACGGTGACAATTTAATCAATTAGAATGGGAGCTCCTTTCCATAGGAGGAGTGATGAATGTGTTTACCGTTAATGTTCCCATCACTCTCTAGGAAAAGGTAAAATGTCACAGTATCAGAATGTCAGGAATGTAATTATTTTTAACGGATCCTTGTATATATTTTTTAAAGTAACACTGACTACATTGCTTGATTTCTGTGTTATATATATACATTGCTTGATTTCTGTGTTATATATATATATATATATTACAGTTTGGTTCTCATTACAGATTTATATCCTCTCCCTTTGGTCTGCAGTCATTATTTATAAGGCTTTAAGGTTATTTTCTGGAGCAATACATTTAGCTGTCCTGAACTGCAGTGACTAGCATTACAACCCCTCCCCCATTCTGAAATATACGTTGACCCCTGGCCTCTTTTTTGAGGGTCTGTGCCTTTGTGTGTCACATTACTGTTCAAATTAAGTTGAAGGAACACAGGTATGATGGAAATAAAAACAACAGGGGGTGTAAGAGGTGACAGGGTGGCACAGTATCACATACAGACATGTGTTGTTTTTTGTATTGCTGTAAAATTGATCTCTTCATTTTTCTTTTCAATTTCATTACATGTCAGTGTACACATTGCTTTAGTAATATTTATGCACTGTGCATTTTGACATTTCCTAAGAGATGGAAAGTTACAATATTTGGCCTCCAGATGCAGTATATGCCACAGCAGATAATTTAAGTCTGTCAATTCAGTGACACAACATTAGGATATGAAAAGTCAGATTTGTGTCCTGTGTTTGAAAGCTTTGCTAGAATTTTTCACATGATGTCAAGGCAGACACACACACACAAAATACTTAAAATCTGTTAACGTGACCTGGAAGGCCTAGAAAAGAAAGTCCTTTTTCTTCAGACAAATTGCATTAGAAATCACCCTGCTTCGCAGAGCACAAAGTTGAGATTAGCAGAGTAAATAGGGTTGATTGGCAAATTGTGGATGTGCATGTTTTTACACAGCGAAATGGGTTATCCTTGTGATCTGGGTTCTGAAAAATTAAATAAAAAAGAAAAAACATGACTGGGATTGAAGTATTCAATACAAAATAGTGCATTTAGATATACAGCCTCTCTGAGGCTCAGTCAGTCCAGTTAGTGGTTTAATTTACTTGGTAACCAAATATTAGGTTGGTTACTGTAATTATAACACACTGTGGTGTGATGTTTCTGATTTGGTACATGGAGTTAATGTATGTCAGACATCAGTGATGCAGGTTTCTCAGTATATTGAGATGGGAACAGTTTTGCAAACATATTTCGTTCGTGGTACTAATAGACTTTCAAGCCAGACACTTTGGTTGTGCCTCCTAGCCTGGTTATCAGTTTATTCTTTCTTAGTCTGCATATTATAAGATTACTTCTGCTAAGCCTGTAAATTACATCAACTTGCAACGTTCAGAACCTCCTGTTTAATGGAATGAAATGTAATTATCATGCTAGATAACAGCCTATTGTAAAGGATACATTTTCACCTAATCTGGGATTGTCTGCATGTTAATGCTTTAAATTTGTACTTAAAGATGCTGGATAGTGCTGTCTAACTGTATAAATCTGTATATATTTTTCTTTTATCTACCAGTTTTCTGGAGGAAAATGAAACATTCACACCACGATGACCCCTAGTGGAAGTGACAGAGCTGGCAACATTTTCACTTGCTTAACCCCACCAACACATTCTGAGGCCAAGTGCATTATTTTCCCTATTGTTCAATAAGCCAGTGACCAAGGGGAGGTAAACCAATTTTGCACAGGGTGGATATGTGGAAAAGTCTTACATGTGTTTAGACAGAGTTTGGATTCCAGCCTGGGAAACTGAGCTGGCTTTCAAATTCGTGGCCTTCTGATACTGTAAGGGTCTGCATACTAAGTGTGCCAAGCTGTTGGGTCACAGTGTGAGCACAACACTGAGGATTTCCACTGGTGAATACTTACTAATTAAAATCCTAACACACTGCAATTGTACGTAGCCAGGGTTAACTGTGTTGGAGATACAGAGCTCCACTGTGTCAGTGGCTTACTGACCTTGAGCTGATGCATGTGAAGGACAGGAATCAGACTGCGCTAGGATGCTGTCTCTTTTGTAATGGAAAGTTAAAGAATTAGGAATTCGTTTTTTGTTTGGATTTGTTTTTTCTATACATTTAGAGTTCCCAATTATTTTACCTGTCTTTGTTCCCGTTGCAGAATGTCCAATTCTCTTCCTTCACTGCAGCAACCACCCACAGTAGCTTTGAAAGTCAATGGACATCCTCCAATCCCATCACCACACCCTATTTAAACATTAAATATACTAGAAATATACTGTATTTTAACATAGAGCAGAAAAAAATGCATGTTATCTGGTTTGGTTGAACTGCTTGCATTTTTTAAATGCTATTTCCAACATCATAGATCTCTTTTTAAGGAAGCTGAGAATCGTAAAAATAAAACTTTCTACAGTGTGACATCTTGAAAATGACGGTGATTTGTTAGATGTGTGCCACTACATTTATTCTGAGGTTTAGGGAAAAAAAAAATCGTCTCCGGGTTGATGCGCTTTAGGGAAATTTCACTCGGTCTAGCTAGATTTCTCATTTGGATGAAATAAATTACATTCTGTGAAGACTATATGGGGTATGAGGATTTTTGAAGGCTGGGTTCCACAGGGGGCTGGTGCCTAATTATTCATTTCTGGAAAGGTTTGAATTAGGCACAGACTCAAGCAAAATCAATTTGGTATTATACACTCATTTCCCACAGCACTGTGGTCTACATCGCAAACCAATGCAAAATCCAGCAACAGATTATACACAGTTGGCAGGTTTTGCTCAAAAGAGTCTGGACTGATTGAACATGGTTGTTGAAACACTACAGCTGAGGATGGTTCTTTTAGCTCAGGCTTAATTTTACATCTAACCAAGCTTGTAACTTGTAAAATAAATAATTGGTTTTTAGACTCCAGTGCTGTAAAACCAATACCCCTTCCAAGCAATAAATTCCTGTCCAGAATATATAAATCATATTGTTAGTCAGGTATTCTTTTATAAGATGTTTCAATGAAAAGCTTTTTATTTGTATCAAGGTTAGATATTTCACAGCTGTACAAAACAAGTTTCGTTTTAACTGCAGTTGTTTTATTTATTTATTTTAATTGTATTCATTTGTTACAGAATTGTAGTAAGTGATTTTGCTGCTTCACAAGTTTTCATGCTGATGTAAGGAAACAAATCAAGGCACCGGGTTGGTAGATCCAACTGAGTGAGATCAATAACCTGCCAAACAAACGATAATGAGATTGAAGGAACGTTTTTTAGGCCATCTTAAATTTGCTTTGGTTAACTCAGATTACAGACTTTCTGCTCATAGTCTGCCAGTATATAGGAACTTGAAAGGAACTCTGTGTTCCGATTCACTGATTTGAAAAAAATAAACTGTAACCCTTTCTTTCCCTGAGCAAGAAGTTTCATTATCATTTTTTGTACTTGAATGGAAGATTTGACCACATTTCTTCTGAAACTAATACAAACTCTACAGCTGCCATTCACTTAGATTGGCAAAATAGCTTAATATTATTTGGTTGCAAATGCTTAAAGAAACATTTTAACCCTTAAAGGGATTGTTGCTAACAAAATTATTTTGCAGATCATTAAATATCAATAATCATGCCATTATTATTTAGCAAGAGTTTAGTTTTCAAAGCAGGGTTTGCAGATTATGTAAATATTTATATAAAGTTCAAACAATCTCAAAAGCGTAATCACCCTGGCTGAATTTCAGGGAATCATTTCTTTTACAGAATTCCATTCATATTTTCTATGACAGGATTCCCAGTACAGAATATTAGAGTCTAGTGTGACTCATAACGCATTATTGCATTTTGCGCCAAACAGGACTGTTGAGACAATAAGAAGCAGCACAGTAGGAAGTATCACAACCAATAAACGAGTGTACTGCACTGAAGCTGCTGTGACTAATGCTGAGTCTAGGTTCCAATCTGCTTTCTTTACAGACTTGGATTACATTTTATCCAGACAGCGTGGAGAAAATTGCATCCATCCTATCTAATAACATCAGTATTGACCTTATTGTTTGCTGCAAGAGTTTTGCAATGCAAACTTTTTTTTTTTTCCGCTACCCAATGAAAAGTTACATATTGCCTCCATTAAGTTGAAATTTGGACTAATCTGTGGCGTGGTTTATAATATTTCCACTAAGCTACATAGTTCATATATGTGGATTATGAAGGGAGAAACCAATACATCACGTACGGCTGCAAAGCTATTTTAAAAGCTTTGGGAGGCTTCCAGTCAATAGTTTAAGCAAATATTTTACAAGAAAGCTGGAGACAATTGTGTTGTGATGTTCTTACATATGGAGCTTATGAGAAGCAAACGTTTATTTGATTACATTAACTGATATATATATATATATATATATATATATATATATATATATATATATACATACACATACATATATATATTACATATATATGTATATATATATATATATATATATATATATATATATATATATATATATATATATATATAATATAAAATAATAAAACAAATATTAAAAAAAAAAACAATTTTATTGCAACAGTGTTTCGAGATTACTTAAGTTACAAGAGAAAGAACAAGATCAGTTGTTTTTTTTCCCCAGCACTATAACTAGATTATATGATGTACCCTTTACTTCCAAGGGGTGATTTTTTTTTTTTTTTCCAGAAATTTAGCTTGTAACTGTGGGGATTATCTTTATGTTTATGAATATATGTTGTTTGCCTTAATCACTCACTGGAGCTTTTTCATTTTTAAGTCTAACTCCTCATGTGCTAATTACATTTCTATTTGACATAGCAATATGTCTGCTTTAATAAAGGGATGGGAATTTAGCAGCAGGAATTAGCTACTAGAGATGCAAATCACATAAGCTCTGCACCACAACAGATGGGCAAATGTGGTAAGGGAGTATTTCTCCTAACATGACATGGGTGGTGACCACCTTGCATACAAATTATTTATCAACACACATTTACTCACAAGCCGGACAAACATTCAGATGACATCCCAGGAAAAACCAAACCTAGCACTTTTAATTCATCACTCCCTGAGCCCCCTCCCCCCCAAACACATTGCATGTACCACTCTTCAATTAATTCAGTAGCCTTTTTATGACTGCTATTGCATTTCGAAATGTTTGTTATTGGATTGATGGGGAGAAACAAGCACGCCACCTGCCCTCTCTACCCCAGGTCTGAACTGACAAATGCTTGAACTCTCTGTTTAGGATTAGTCAGTCAGAGGTTGACCTGTTTTATTTGTTTTTTTCAATCTATTACGCTGTATTTTTCGCATCCAATATGTTCCCCTTAATAGTAAGCAGCTTTCTAACATGCAGAAAGCTCAGCCTAGATTGATGTTCGCCAGTCATGCAGTTCAATATGACCCTGATGATGTGATCACTCTCTAATGAAGCAGCTGGATAGATTGCTTTCTCAGAGGGCTTGGCAGGAGGCTGTAAACAGTACCACTATCAGCAAGCCGCCCACATAGATATGACATTGGCAAGTATGCATTGTGTATACAGTGATAAGATATTGGTGCAACTCGGTATTTCTGAAAAAAAAAAAAAAAAAAAAAACACAAACATGTCATATGATCTTAGGTAAACCTTTTAGGCTACAAATAAGGGCATTTTCATACTCTGACTGTATACTCCTTCTCAGTTGTGAGTTGATGTTAGTTTTACTAAACCTATAATAATGTAATCAGGGACACAATATTTTCAGCTTACTGTGCTGTGTAAATGACCAGGGAGGTGTAGAGATGTAATCAAGTAAAAAAATGTAAATGTTGTGATGCAATCAGAAATGCATAGCTTGTGTAATTGCTATATGAGTTAATGCAGCGGTTTATATATAGACACACACACAGTGCCTTGCAAAAGTATTCAGACCCTTCCTATGGTGTCCCATTTTGTGAAATTACAAAATCATGCATACACATTTTTTTTAAACTTAATATTTTATTCAAAACTTGAATGCTCAAACTGAAGACTTCTAAGGGTAAGATAAGTTGCAGTAAATGTCAGCAAAAGCTAATGAGAAAAAACTGAAATATGTTGATTGTAGAAGTATTCAGACCCATCAACTCAATATTTGGCAGCAATTACAGCAGTCCTTTTGGATAAGTCTCTACCAGCTTTGCACATTGGCTTGGTGCAAATTGTGTCCATTCTTCGTGGCAGATTTGTTCAAGCTCTCTCAGGTTGCTTGGGGATTGCTTATGGACAGCAGTTTTCAAGTCTTTCCACAGATTCTCAATAAGGTTCAAGTCAGGACTTTGACTGGGCCACTCAAGGACATTCACTATTTTAAAGCCACTCCAGTGTAACTTTGGTCTTGTGCTTTGGATCATTGTCCTGCTGAAAGGTGAATTTTCACCATAGTTTTTAGTCTTAGCAGACTGAAACAGGATTTCCTCTAGTATTTGCTTGTACTTTGCTCCATCATTTTTTTTTCAATCCTAACAAGCTTTCCAGCCCCTGCTGAGAAGAAGCGTCCCCATAGCATGATGCTGCCACCAGCATGCTTGACTGTAGGGATGGTGTTGACTGGGAGATGTGCTGTGTTGGGTCTGTGCCAAACGTAACGCTTGGCATTTAGACCAAAAAGTTCCAATTTGGTCTCGTCTGACCACAACATCTTTTGCCACATTTTTGCAGGATTACTCAGCTGCTTTATTGCAAACTCCATGCAGGCTTTGAGATGGCTTATTTTTAGTAATGGCTTCCTTTTTGCCACCCTGCCATACAAGGAGCTTTTGTGAAGTGTTCTGTATATTGTTGACTGATGCACATTTTCTCCCATCTCAGCCATTGAACTCTGTAGCTCTTTCAAAGTTGTCGTTGGCCTCACAATGGCATCCCTCACCAGTTTCCTCCTTGCCCGGCTGCTCAGTTTGTAGGGACGGCCTGATCTAGGCAGTGTCTGGGTGGTACAGTGCACCTTCCATTTCTTGATGATTGAGTAGACTGTGCTCACAGGGATATTCAGAGACTTCAATATTTTTTTGTACCCTTCACCTGATCAGTGTTTTCGATGACTTTATTCATCAGGTTGTGTATATAACACATATTAATTCCTACTTCAAAGTGTCATGACTGCAAGCTTTAAAGCAACAAAATGTGAAAACTGTGAGAGGGTCTGAATACTTTTGCAAGGCAAAAGTGTGTGTGTGTGTGTGTGTGTGTGTGTAGTATATATATATATATATATATATATATATATATATATATATATATATATATATATATATATATATATATATATATTGATACATGTTTTATTTGTGTTAGCCTTTGAAAACCAGCAGTGGAGATATTTCTAGGTTTCCAGTAACTATTCTTTTAAAAATTGGAATCCCCGTTTATGCTAATATGAACTTATGATCCTGTTCTATCGCATGGCTCCAGGAATGGCTGCCTGACTATGAAAACAACAGCACTGTTCATGATTAGGTCATCCTGCCACTTGAGCACGCTAGCTGAGGATGCACTTTTAAATCAAAAGAGAGTAGAAGATGGGTTTCCTACTGCAAAAATGTCAATAACATGACAGTTCCTTGCAAACGCATTTAGTACACATTTTAAGCTTTGACCACTCCATTTTTGTTAATCCCTCCCCCGAACTGTACCACTCAGCAAACGAAAAAATACTAAGGCATCATTGTTCTTTTCTTTTTGATTTCAGCGAGGCAATTATGACATTTTTAATCTGACATCAGGCAAACTGAGACAGTATATTCACTGCAAGCCATAGACATTTGTTGCTGGCAACCTCTTGTGAGTAAACATCTTGGGAGTGCATAAAGACATGGGACAGGTGTGACTGAAACCTACAGCAAAACTTCATTTAACGAGACACCAGTGTATAGCAAACCTTTTCGTTTTGTATATTATTAAACAGATATCTATTTCATGGTGTCCCTCCTTGAAAAGCCAGTAGCTGTGTCATTGCCAATATAGACCTCGTATTAAATTCAAGGCTTATCCCTTTAGAGATGGAATGAGCTGGTTACAGTGATTGTGCTGAACTTGGCCTTTAGGTACTAGGACATGACCTTCCTGTGTTTGCTTTCCCCTCAGTGCCTTAGTCATTTTATTGCCATGAAATTGAATTCCTCACTAAAATGGAACAATCGTTTTAAACTTCCACTGTATTGAAACAACTGTGCAGCTACTGCTAAGTAGGTTCAAACACATATAAAAATTCTTAGGAACCACATCTGTGGCTGAACGTTTCCACTACTGTGGTTCAAACGTTTTGTTTTTTTAACCTTGATTCCTTATTGGTAAAGTGTGTTCTATCCAGGATAGCACTCCCTTCACACAACGTCTTTGATTAAAGTGAAACTACCGTAAAGTGGAATGAATCACAGTAACAAAAATGAGGTTAGAATTGTGATTCTGTTTGCTTGTAATCTATTTTAACAAACATCATATTACATTGATATTTATAGAACATATAAACTGACCACTGACCTCAGAGGTTTTCTTCAGCGAGTGGGACGTTTCATGGCCAGTTAAAATATCAACAATAATGTCATACATGAATTATAGTTATTTTCTTTCATATAAGTCCCTACTTCTGTAAATGGTGCTTATTTAATTGTAGTGTTATTAAAATGTTACAAAAAAGGAATAACTGTTAATATTTAAGCAGCAAGGCACAACCAGAGGTGGATTACCACGAGGCAATTACACCGAGGGGTGTTATGGTGCATTTCAATTCTTAGGGCTGTGGTTACTTCAAGATATCTTGACATACCTTCTAGAGTGCATCATTGCCATTGTAAAATATTTTAATTGTGAAATTTTAATTTGTATTGTTTTTTTTGTTTTTTTTATAAGAGTGTCTTTTGCTAAAATGCTTTAGAATAACCATTCTGTTTTAATTATGTAGCAGATATACTTTCATATTGTTATAATTATGTAATTTCATTATGAAATACAATCTGGAGAAGTTCTTCACAAGGAACATGAGGAATAGGTGCAGTGGACATTGTTAAACATTTTTTTTTTTTTAAATAAAATAAAAAAAAGAATAAAATGTCAAAATATTTAATTGTCCGAGTAAGATGTCTGACATTCTAGTTTGCTTGATTTGAGAAAAAGTTGATTGATGCACTATCCATATAATGAATAGCGCTAATGATTTGGCTTTAAAAAGATGTTTATAACAGGCCAGTCTATTAGGAACTTCTTCATTCCTCTCCTTTTGTATAGAGATAGAAATAAATGATATACCATGGGCGGACAGCAGACCTTTTGATGAATGCTGGATGCTCCACTAGGTTGAGAGTGAGGTATAAATGACTGGGACAAGGTACACTACTAAGCATCACAGGGAGTAAGCTGGGGGAAGACAGACTAGTATGCAGTTAGATCATATCTACAGGTAGATCAATAGCTAGCTGTTTTAAGAACAGCCTTGGTAATGAAAGTATTGTAAACTGCCAGCCAAAAAGGGGAGAGAGAGGAAGAGGCGGATGAATAAGTAGATAGTTCAGAGCAATAAAGATTAGCAGATGGATACTGTTACTTTTAAAACACATGACTCATTCCTACATAAACAGCTCTGTTTGAAAAAGAGGTATGCAATTTGCAACATTTACTTAAAATTTCTCCCCCCCCCCCACCAAAACTCCTACTGTCTTGAATTTTTTATCCTCAAATTTTTCAGCTAGTCATGGTTTTTTCTTATGTAATTTAATTATCTTTCAATTCACTTTTCTAATAATATGATATCAGCTGTATTTGAACTCAAAACAAATCACAATCATGGTAAGATCTTCCCTTTGACACAGAATCTTCCTGTTATCTTGTAATCTCATCATTTTATAATTTTCTTGTGGAGTATATAATTTCAAATGTAATTGAAAGTGCTTCCCTTTCAGTGAACTTTGAGCGATTCAGAGATCTGTTACTCTGGATTTTTTTTTTCTTCTGGTGGCACAATTGGCTTTGGTTTGCTTGGGCCATTTATCTGTGCTGCTGGGTCCCAGATAAATATGTGGTGCCGTGACCTTCAAATCCTCTAGTCTCTTTGCTTATACCAAGTGCACTGCAAAGTCGAAAAGGTCAAACGTCACACGATTTCCCTGGATTTAGAAAGTGCATGTTCTTCTCCAAGCAATTTTCAAGTCGGTTTCAGAATGTTATTTATATGTCGATCAATTATCTAAATGTTTAATTAACATAACTCAGAAATGCTATGGATGATTAGAAAGGGTGAGCAATCAAACACTGTATCTTTTAAAGGGTAGTTTCATGGCAAGCAGGGGATGTGGGCCTTGTTGAGGTTTTGCACTATTAAGAATTAAGAATAGAGAGAGGTAATAGTGGCCTTGGGAATTGTTTAATAAATTGAGGACGAGGAAGGCTGTTTTTGTGTGATAACACAGTTTGTTTAAACAGTGAAGCCTATTTGCAATCAGGTAAACCAATCAATCATCTTATTAGAGTGTTTTTGTTTAATTTCAAATGACATAAACAGACATATTTGCAATCCATTTTTGGACCTCGTCATTCATTTCTATACAGTATGTATATTCTGTTTATCTGCAAATACTTCATATGGAATTAAAATGTATATAAAAAAATAAAGGTATTGGAAGATATTTACAGCTGGAGCTAAAATTCCATAGGGAATCAATGCAGTCTCCTTTTCCAACACTAAGTATTACACATTCCCACAGGTCCTCGGAAACTCAACAGCGTGAAACTGCTTCAATTCTAAGGAAAGGCTTTCTAAAGCCGGCAAAGTGTGGTCCCCAGTCATTTCTCTCAAAAAGTGTTAAGTCATCTTGTGAAGGGTGGTCATAACAGCTATGTCTGGACTGCCCAAAATGATTTCAATGGGCTGGTAAAATGAGGCAAGCATGTTGTCACTAATGTTGGGTTGGGTATACAGTAAAATACAATATGCAAAAAAAAAACCTCTAACATATAATTCATTAAATGGATGAGGTGGGTGGGGCTATCAAGTGTCCTTGATTCAACCCAGTTGTGCAAAAGAACAAAGAAAATACAATTATTCTGTAAAGATCTATAATAAGCATCATCGTCTCGTGTACACTGGTTATAATTGACTTGCCCTGGGATTTCTGGGATCAAAACTGAGTACTATATAATTTAAATAAATACAAAATAATATGCAAAGCAGTAAAATGTCAATGTGTTACTGTGTGGGGGTCAAAAAGCAGACACTTGCATACAACACAATAAGGATATGTTTCCTCTATACAGAGAATTAGCAGATATTTCATAAAAAGGTGTGGAATGGTATTGTTTTGCTGGTAATTTAATACCAGTGGTTTGATTGTCAGGATATAAAATAGTCCTGGTTGCTCTAGAAATATGTGAGTCTTAACTTTAGGAGTGAAATTTTTTGCCAACGTCTTTATTCCAGCTAAACATTGATGTTTTGCCAGGCTGCTGTTCCATTCCTCTTGATAAACTACTGAGTGTGCTTCAGCAGATAGCTATTTTCCAGTATACATCAGCTTTAAGGGAACTATAAATTATTCAGGCCACCTATGGTCATTGTAATTAGACTATTGATAGACTGCCAGTGTTCCCGCCCACAGGTCAATAGGATTGGAAACCAGATACAAATATAGCAACACCGAATCACAAGTTTCTGAACTGTGCAAGCACATATGAACAAAGCTTGGACACTAACATACCATTCAGTGCATGCTTTTAGGGTTTTAATAGAAATCATCTGAGATTTGCAGTGCTACATGAAAACTGATTTCATTTTTGCACATGAATTATTTACCATGGCATTTTTCATTTGAAACGAGATAAAAATCACAACACAAAAGGATAATTTTTTGGCTGAATAAATCTGCTGTTAAAGTGTGTAAATTGAACTACTAAGCACAAGCCTGCTTCCCCTTGATGCAAATTAAAAATGGAAAGGTGCTCTTAACTATGAAGCACTTCTTTATTACAAAAAAAAAAATCAATTAACAGACTGCATCAGTGATACAGTACATATAATACGACAGAGACACAGATTCCAGCAACTTGCAGGAAAGTAATGTGCTGCAGCAATTCAGAAGTGATTACAGCCAAGCCTGTCGTCTTTCAAACAAATAAGCAGAATATAATGAACTACTTACTTTAAAATGATCATCAGCAGGGATCAGGAGAAATTGGATCTCTGATTCTCTGCTAGTTGGTCGAGCTGTTTAGATCTCAGGCTGTTCAAACACACAATGCAGAATGCATGATCTCTGCTGGATTTGCTGTAGTTTCCTATGGGCTGTGAGGATTTGTGATAGTATTTTCCAATGGGCTGCTTGTTTGGTGTTTTGGAGGCGCTGCTCAGCAATGAGCACATTGATTCAGACTCTGCCCATTTCCTAAACTCTAGGGAGTGGAATACATTTCCTACCATCGAACAATCCAGAGACTAATTACAAATCTGAAGCCGGGTTTACTTAAATGATACAAAAAAAAAAAAAAAAAAAATGTGTTTGAAGCTGCCAGCTCCTGCATTGTTTTTGAACAGTGAACCATTTCAGCCATGTAGGGTTGCGCTAATATGGTTCTTGATCAAAGTGTATCCTTTTTTACCATAAATGTTTTCTATATTTTTAAATGGTCACACATATAAAAGGCAAATGCAATCCAAAAGGTGGATACAGAAGGAGGCTAGGAGGCACAAATAAGTGTAATTAATAAAAGATGTTCGCCTTGTAACAAGACAAACAGAATGAACGAATACTTTGCATGGCACCTTATTGGGATACCCAATTTATAAAAAATAAACCACCTGTTATTAAAAAATAATGCATCCTACTATCTGTGCAGAGGGTGTTACATTTCAGATAGACCATCTGAGTGAGATTGAACAAGAGCATGAAACCAGGAAACGGCAGCAACAACCTGAATATCTGTATTTGTCAAATTACAGGGATTGCTATACAATATTTTTTTTGTCTGCTTTGCTATTGGGGTTATAACATTAAAAATAATGTTTGAAGGTGTTAAACACTAGATTAATATTGATAAAAACATAAATAAATATATGTAGATAGACATACAGTTTTTATAATAGTTATTATTATTAGCTTGACAAGTTATATCTATTTCCTGTTACAGTAAGCTTGCGGATTAAGGTTTCTCTGCAACAGGATTATTATTTGAATTTAAAAGCAGTGTTGCGGTTAGTTTTAAACATCAGCACAAGATGTATGCTACTAGTCTTGCCATGTACTACTGAATGGCAGTATGCAATGGAAGGCTAGTTATGTTAAACACTACGATATTGTCTGGAACTGAAATAAATCAACTTTTAGTTTTTTGTTAACAAATTAAAAATAAATAAATACATGAAAGCCATTGGATATCCTTGATTTATCTGACCATAACATTTACTTCAAGGTCATCTTTGTTTGACGTCTTATTTTAGGAGCATTCCTCATCTGAATCATAGCAAATACAAAATGAATAAATAATAAAATCAATATAAAGAATGTTGTCTCAAAGCATAGCTATTCGGTGTGCTGACAGTACTCTGTTTGCTGGTAAAATATTGAATTTTACTTAGTTTGTAAAACGTGCAGTTTTTTAAATGCTGGTAATTGTTACAGAAAGACTGCAGCAGTAAATGATGCCCTCACCAATAATTAATCATGTAACCCTTCCTATACTTCCTATAAAATACTCCAAAGCTGGATTCAGGAGAATTTCTTTTTATATATTTGATTTCCCACTTCTATATTTCTCCTAAATATTAAATCCATTGCGTCATCCAATTGTCTGTGATTCCCATCCCCCAGCAATTAACTGTAACAGAAAAGACTTAAAAGCATTTCCTGGGGTCTGTCCCCTGTGCATCTGTCTGTGTCTAGTGTTACCTCCATTATTATGCATTTGTGTCTATGTGTTATAAATGGCACTGCCTGACAGCCATTTAATATATCTGATGGTTTTCAAATGATGTGAGTTTTTATAACCTGCTGTTCTTTAATGCAGACAATTTTATGTAAAGCACCTAACTTGACTATAATGGAGCTGGTGGCATTTTCAAGTCTTTTTGAAATTATCAGCTGATGAACCGAATTTATTTCTTGTCTCATATATACTGAGGAAAATGTGACTCTATTATGTTTGTGCCTCAGGCACAATGGGAGGTGGCACTACCATTTCTACAATACTACAATTTTCTGATGTTGACACCATTTGTAGCTGTTGCTGCCATTTAGTGACTCATCACAAAGGAAAGTGAGAACTACATCAGCAATTATGTATATTTTTATTCCAAAGCCAGTGCACAGCAAGTCATGACGTCCCTGTGTCAACAAGCTGAAGGGCACCAGAGTGTTGGCGGCACAACCTTGAAAGTAGTATTGGTTTGCATGACTTTTATTAACTCACAATTAATTCAAACCAGAACGGCATGTTTGAAACATATACAAGAATCGATTTTTGTGGAACTACTATACCAAGCTTCTTTTCCTAGTAATAACTTGATGTTTTGGTTTAAGTGCAAGTGTCCTTTTATATCGACGTAACTCAATATGGTACTGTAACTGAAACTTAGATGATATTATCCATTCATGTACAGTACAGTGCTTGTTGCTAGGCTGGATCAGTGCCAAACATGGAAGTCAGTGGCATAAGATATCAGGGGCATAACCCTGGATATCTTGTAACAGTCAATATTCACATGTGCAATTTACTCTTGAGATGATTTTTAAATCTTATTTTTAAATGTAACAGCATCATTTAAAAAAACAAGGTAGCCTTTAGAAGAAGGTTTGTCAATTTTCAACCAAACACATGCCTAATAGGATCGGCTAGACTTCGATTTAAAGTGTCGTTACTGCTTTAAAGTCTTAAACCTTCGAAAGTTAGGAATTATTGATGCAAGATGCCGTTGTTATCACAGACTCATTTAAATAGATGAAACTGTAACTCAGACATAGATGATATGAAGATATATGCAAATGTATTACGTTAATGTCAATTTTATGTGGTATTTTTATAACTGGCCTACAACGTACTGTATAGGATTTATTGGCAGAAGACTTGTTTTATAAGTATGTGTTGCAGTTCAATGAATCTGGAATCCCAACCATACCAAGCCTGTGGATTTGTGAATTCTGAATGATTTGACCTAATGCAATGTATTGCCATTAATACCATTGAAACAAGGAGCCACAGCTAGCACACTACACAGTAGAGCACAGTGTTAGCACAATACTGACATAACACTATATGTTCACAGTTCAACCTTTTATACTTAATTAATATAATGTGTAGTCAACTATACGTTTAATAATGAACACTGTTACGATCAATGCAATTCTAGTACCAACTATTTTCAGGTTACTCAGCAAAACAGGCTTATTTGTAGCAACACTGCTGTGTTGTTATGCCTATTTTGCCTAGTTAATGGTGAATTCCTGATCAAGTTCAACCCATTTTTGCTCAGTGCCTTTGACGTGATATTAAAAGTGTTTGACTGTATTGCATTCCTACAGCAAAGTGAAATATACGAATTCTGCTCTATAGCATTGCAGCTTTGTGGTTCAGGATTCTAAAGCAAAGCATGAATATAAATCCCAGTGATATTTTGTTATGCATATGAAACTGACATTTTGTGAGAACAGAGTGTTCTTAATCTTAATTTCCCTGCAGTAGATTATAGCTGTAGTAGCTGCCTCATTATACCAAAGAAATGGGCAATTAGAATTCTGAGCAGCCCACAAGATTTTAAGACATGCAATATCACTCATTTTTATGATTTCTCTGTCAGTGTGTTCTGCAGTTTAAGTCTGCTTCTGGTACTTACTGAAAAACTGCACACATTCCTTATTAGAATGTGTACTTTGTTGCTAAATTAACAAAACCCAATCGTATTCGCTTTAAATATGAAAGAAGTACGGCAGCACATTAAAAACATCAAAAACATACAAAAAAATAAGATTTGTTACCTCGTGGTCATGAAATCATTTATCCCAGGATCTCGGGAAAACTGAAGATTTGGACAGCACAAGCCGTTTTGTTGCGTTTGTGAGATACATGGAATTATCTCAGGAAAAAGGAAGTAATGACTTCTATTTTCTTTAGATTCTAGGGCGAGTGATCTTCTGATCATGAGATTTCAGAATGGTAATATCGAGAACCCGAGATAAATGATCTTGTGATCTCGACATAACAGTGAAAAAAAGGAAAATCCCAATGGCCTGAAAGAGCCATCGTTAAGAAGAAGTTATGGGAGGGCAATTTGTTTTCTCAGATAAAAACAAATCTACAAGATAATGATAGGATTAGCTTTGGAGATCTGTATGCTTGATGAGTATGAAAGATATGTGGAAGCAGGTCTGATTACATTTCAGGGTGTTTTATTTCATTACAGGTTAGAGATCATTATGTGCTTTTGGAAGATTGATGTTCGCACTTATATATTAATATGCATTTGTCTTAAAATGAGTACAGTAAGATGATGATGGTAATTGTATAAGGAATAGTGTACACCCATGCATAATAAGGCTGCAATTCTATTGAGGGTTTCTGGTGACATATAAACCGCCAGAGCACTAGCTGGAGTTACAGAATTACAGCAATAGATGTACAGCTTTGGTTTGTATACAGTTGAACAAGTGTTTACAATAACATCATTTTAAAAAATTGTAAAACAAGTTTATTTTTAACAATTAATTTTAAGTTTCAGTGTTATTTGTATATTTTTTTTGTACAAGGAGAAATTAAATGTATTATTATTATTATTATTATTATTATTATTATTATTATTATTATTATTATTATGACTCAGGCTAGGAAATTCACTTGTTTTTTTTGGAGAGTGGAGTTGCATGACTTCTTCATCACTCAAGAGCCACTGCTTTCTGAGGGACATCAATCTAAACAGCCTAACATCCCACGGAGGGCATGTGGCTGAGGTAATTTCTTACTAAATGTATGTCACTTCTTGCTTTTCTAAGAGTACGTGTGTTATTCTGCTCTTAAACAAATGTCTCTGTGTCTTATGGGGATAACACTTTAAATCTGCAAGCTGTTGTTCTTTGTTCTAGTATTGACAATTATTTTTTATGTGCATATCCTAGCAGTAGAGTGTGTTTTTAAAAATTGAAGTTAGCATTTTTATCATCACTCTTATTATGCAACGCGGGCAATGTTGTTATACATGAGTCTCACACCACCACCTCATCTAATTATACATGCGTCTCGTGCCACCACCGTGTATAATAAGGCTGTAAAACGCAGAAGTGTGTAGGAAAATTATCATTCACCATGTAATGTAATAAGAATATTTGCTTGCAGATGAATCTTTACCCCAGAAGAATGCATATTATTCCTTGTATACTTTATTGTGATAAAAAATATTATAATACGATAAAAAATATTACTGGTATTTAGCACAAAATAGTAAGAGTATCAGAAACTGAATGTATATAAGACATCTGTCAGTCTGTCTGTAGTGAAATGTATTTTTCATGCCACTGATCCTTCTAATTGTGAATTTAAGGCTGCTCCGGGAGATGAATGTCACTGTCGTGCTTGTTATTGCATGTGTTTTAAGAACCTAGAACAGATTTATCTAAGTTAGAACAATAGCAGAAAAATAGGTCCTATCAAATGGAAAGGTTGATGCACATCTATGTGACTGATTGTCAAGAATATTGAATTAATAATTATCAAAACAAACTGCAGTTCTCTCATTATTTATTTATTTATTAATTTTTTGCCGCGCTCTGGCAAGAGTTTTGAAACAGCTGAGTCCACCCTGTACTGTAATAAAAGCACACGTTACAATGAGGACATTTTTCATTGCTTTCATCACTGTCTCTCACACATACTGTTGGTATTCCTTAAGGCAAGGAAAATTGAACTTATATTACTTTTTTTTTTAAAGGAAACTTCATTCTTTGCATAAAGAGTAATGAATGCATCTTGCTTCTTGAAAGACAATCACCTTTCAGCCACAAAAAATAGAGACATGGAATGATTTGAAAAAAAAGCAAATCTATTTGCTTGGTTGCTAGTTGATGGAGTATGTGTGCATGAAATACATCCTTATTTTAAAGTTTAAGAAAACACCTTAAATACAATGTTTTTACAAAAAAAAAAGATAGTAACAAGGGGAACGCACATGAAAGATTAAGCTGTTAGAAAAGCATCACGAATCAATACATCTGCATCACATTCTGTCATCAAATTCATTTTATGTTTTGTCCAAGGGAGTTTGAAGCAGAAACTGATATCTTTGTGATGATTTGTGTCTATTAATTTTCTGTTGAAAGATTAACTGTCTACCCATGATTCTTAACCAAAGCACGCACGATTTTTCATCAGCAAATGGAGATGAGGACATTCATTCCTCAATGTTTCACAAGCTATTTATTTCCTGTTAAATGCACATGATTTTTTTTTTTTTTGCACACATTATTTGTTTTAGCAGGGCTGTACAGAGCAGGGGACTTTTACTACATTGTATTCTACATTGTAACCCGTTTTCTCATTGTATAATATCCCTATGTAACATATAACGATCCTGTAAGGTGATCCTTTGTTTCAGTAAATCCACAGGCATCCCACACTACATTTATACATACCTTTACTGGAAAATGTTTTAATGGGAAAAAATGACTGTTTCCCTCAATGGATTTCTTTTTGTCTGCACCCTGCCATAGTAAGACTCTATGACAGCCATTTTTTTATGTCCGAAAAAATTGTTTGTCAGTCGTGACAATTTAGACAGGAACAGGATTCCAATCTGGGACCTATGTTCACAATAAATAACCCTTTGTCCTGTACAACCATTCTGTTTTTACATAAGACAAACAAAACAAAAAAAAACTGCTTTTGCATTAGCTGTCTGGATATTATGCATTAGATTGATTTCTTAAGCTCGGTATGTTGGCTATCTCGCTGCCATATCCATTATCCTTACAGGCTGATCAGGGTCACTCAATAGCTTTGTAGTCACAAGTCTGACCCATACCCATGTGCTCCCTTTTGATAACAATAATAATAAAAACATGTTTATTGCATAAAAAAAAATCCTGGAGTATCTCGATTTAAAAAAATCAAATAAAATGTAAAAAACCCCACACAACTCCTTCTTAGATTTTGACCAGAGGACTTCTAGCTTCAAAATACATTTTAAACACTTGGGTCACAAAGATATGCTCAAGGGTAATGCAGACTATGTTAGTGCTATAGAACATTGGTATAATGTATCACACGGTTTTAAAGAGAGGTATTGATGTGCATGAATGTGTCTGAAAAGATATCCTTTCCTCACCTCTGTTTTTCAAAACGGTCTCTTGCTGTCTCTTGTCTGAGATTCTGATAGTTGTAAAACTAAATATTTGATAGAATTCTAATAACGAATGCAAATGTTGGACAAAAACAGGCTATATGGTAATAGTAACTGCTAAAACTACAACTACAACTACAACTACTACTACTACTACTTCTACTACTACTAATCATAATCATGCATTAGTAATTAAGAGAGATAATAACTGCTGACTGACACCGTTTGAGTTGGATTCATTTGCAATTAGTTTATATCACCTGTGTCATAAGCAAGTTAATCTTTACATTAACATACAACATGTGACAGACTGGGATGGGAGCCATAACCCTCAACGGAATTGCACAGAATCTGTTGAATTAATCTTTCAAGATTCATTTGGTTTTGTAAACAGTTCTGTTGTTTCTGTTTCCCATTCCCAGGGCTGTCTCTTCCTCTTCCTTCTTATTCATTTGCTTTTATAATTCCAGGCAGATTGCTCTGGCTATTGGCTGAACTCTTTTTATTATATTTATGATGTTGTGTTTCTGCCTGACAGTCATTGGAGGTTTGAAAATATTATGCCCACCCCTCTGTCTCAGAAGAGTTGAATTCATGGAAGACACGATGGAGGCAAGAGTGAAAATTGCACAAAATTGTATAAATGAGCATCTGACTAATAAACTATGAGTCAGAAATGTATTGCAGTAATCATTCACTACCATCAGTACCATGCTCTCTTTAATATGTGCTTGCCACAGTGTAGTCATCTAACAGTGTTATAATTAGAAAGCAATTAACCGCAGTGGTTGTATAGATGCTGCAAAGGAGGATATTAAATAAGTCCCTTTCCATAATTTTTTGAAACAATTTTTTTATTGTATTCTGGGTTTTTAATCAGTAAGTAGCGGGGTTCTGAAAAATATAGCATACACATCCCCACATGTTGCTTCATATGTTTACATAAGATACCTGTCATTTTTCTTTTCATTGTTAACATCTCGACAACTTTTTACATTCATAACTTTAATGGTTCAAGCTCTTTTCAAAGTGTCCGCTCTAGTGCACTGATAGTGTAACACGACAATAATGATCCATGATGTGATATGGATCAGAAAAGCCAGAGCACTTGTTATGGATTTTTAAAAATGTTTTTAATTGCTCTTCCTGCAGTATATAGAGGACAGATCTGGAAACATTTCAATCTTCCAAGTTGCAATTTGGATTTAAGATCTTACGACAAAAAAATGAAATCTGTGCGATAAGCCCAGAGGTGTGAGAGAATAATGGTTGTGTTGATAACAGGGTTTGCTATTATATCAACACAAGCTATTATCATCTCTAGAAGATTTTGACAGATTTAAATTCCCCATACTAAATTCAATGAAACACCAAGGTGAAAATGTTACACAGAGTAGCAATTTGGGGGCTGTCTATATCCCTGTGTTATGACGAGTTAGAGACTGAATGATTGGTCTATTCTTTATCACAGAATCCCATTGCTTTGGTGCCTTCACCTGCTTACATGGCAGGCAATCCTCAACTCATGGAATGTAATTGATCCCTCAGTGCATAGGCAAAACACTAAACTTCTGCAGTCGTTTTAGAAGGGGTAAGCACTATGGGAATTGTATAGGGACAAAGAGGCGTTTCAGTAGTACTTACCGTAGAACTTAAGCCCAAAGTGAGTATTCATTTAGTCCGCAGGAAATAGTTCTGAATTTCTGTAATCCTAACAGTTGTTGATCTACATTATGGAAACAACTTGTAGATTTTAAGACTTGCTTAAAAAGTGGCTGTATATATGTCATTGCATTTTTAACCAAACAGTACTGTATATTACACAGTAAAGAAAACTGGATTATAAACCAACAAGTCATGGAAAACCTTTGGGACTTGCTTAAAGGGCAAAAAGAAATTGAACCGCTGCTCTCCAGCACAAGGGAGCAAATTCAGTACAGACAAGTCTGAAGTAACACAGAGACTCATATCTATAAAACATAATGTTGCTATTACTAGATAGCAATTGGAGATGCTTGTATTTTTCCTGTACCACAAAAGACAGCTTTTTGTATAACTAATGTCTTAATAAAACCTGCCCCATGAAATTTCTACAACAGAACGGCTATCTGGTAAAGACAAATGCAGCAACTGTAGAAATGTCTAAGTTTCTTTTTAGCAGTTGGCTTCATATGCTGTTTCATTTAATATTCAGGACATGATTGTATTTAAATGAAGAATTGCCCTTTTGGTTATGAAGTGACGCACACCTGTTCGCAATATTAAAATCCTCAGAATCCTCAGGATATGTACTTTGTCATGGATTTATGATTTATGAGTAACCTTTGACTGGACTGTTGATTTGCATTTAAAGGAAGGATTAGGCGACATTGCTAATGTAATACATTTAAGTGTAGAAATATATTGGTGAAAGAAGGTACACTAATTCCTTTATATTCCTAATGCAACTTGAAGTTTTTAATAACGATGATTATATTTGCGCAGCAGCGACAGGGATGATCAGTTTTTGTTTCGGTTTGTATTTGCAATAGCAATATCCTGTAGGCCAAAATAGTTTACAAGAACATGTGTTTCATTTAAATTTGTTTCAGTTTGTAATCAGTTTAATCATCACCTTTTTAAAACACACGTGTGTTGCAGTCCCACACTCTTCCTTATTCGTACAGTGTAGAGATCCCACCAGTGGTATATCAGTGGTTTATCCTTCTCTGGAGATACATATCCCCAGCTATAGAGGCACATGTTCAAGTACTGATCCTCCAGTTCATTTGCATTCATTTTTGAAAGTATCAGAATCTATTATCTATGCTATTGAAGGCTTTACTGTTGAGAACTGCCTGACTTAGATCAGACTTAGTCATTGACCATTCTGTCACTAATTTTTATAATGTGTTATTTATATCTTTCCCCAAGGGGGTATGTATGTTACTTCCATATATTGTTTGGTTTCTGAAGCTGTCTCAGGAACAAATAAAGCAGGTGGTTTCCTATTTCAAAGAACAGATTGTCTGGTGCATGAGAATTTGTTTTTATTGAGCTGTGTTGAGTTGTCTTTTGGTATCTTTTGTTTCTGTCCACAGCTGTTGAAATGCTGCATGCGATTGGGGTAGGGGGAGGAGGTTATATTTTTGTCTCCAGAGTCTACAATCCTGTTGTGAAAGTGCTGCTGCCGACACTGTGTGACCAAAGAAGATACACTAACTATTTGTCTTGTGAGAAGTAGCTTTACTTTACTCCACGGAACCCTTACTGACATTTAGAATTATAAAGCTCCTCAGTCCTCTGATTGGATGCCTATTATGTGTCTGTGTATCCACTACAAGGAGCTCCCAAGTGCATATGATGGAAAACAACAATCATGTTTGCCCACAAAAACAAAGCAACCCTCAAGGTGTAATTTAAGGGGGACAGCAACTCTGATGGAATAGTTTGTAAGCATGAATTAAACTGTATCTCAAAACATTATTATGTTTATTATCTAGAAACCAGAAATTGCCCCTCATATGGCAGCCGTCTCAAGCCACAAGTCAAAGTGAATGAACAGTACCACTAGGAGATTTTATAGCGTTGTCTGCATCTCAAATAGGTGCTGTTGGATTATTAATAACATATAAGCTCTTCTCGCATTTTGAAAATTGCCACTAAACTCAGAAAAAAGGCTTTTGCTTCCTAATACACATTGCATGCCAAATGTAGTATATGCATATGGATGATCCTAGTCTGAAATCAGATTGATTGGTTATTGCCTTGTTCTACAAACTAAACCACTCAAAATGGTTGCCAATAGAGTCCTCAACATCCATTCCATAAGTGCATTCAAGGCTGGAAAAAGTAATGATATTGCAGCTGAATGTTGAGTCACAACTCAACAGAGGTACTTAGCTTTTAGACTGAATTTAAACATATTTTTTAAATGTCTCTCACAGTCACTGTAAATGTATACTGTAAATGGGAAGATTGGGGCTTTCGGGTCTTGATAAATAGAGGATACTCAATGAACATTCAAGGAGCTGTGTGGTTAGTCTGCAAATTAGGATGGGCGATTAACCAATGGGCCCCTGTAGGGGGTGACTGGGATGTTTACAGCCATCCTCATGACTGAACTAAAACATCACTCAAAGTAGTTTCACGTGTTCTGTTTATATAACAAGTACTCTACAAAGAAAGTATTTTGAACCTTAATTAAACTGCTGATTTCCAGGAACTTTTCCAGAAAAAAAATGTATTCACATGGTATGGTTGACTAAAAAAAAAAGAAATGACTCAACGGTAAATTTCAGTTCTTGTTGTATTGCACTATTTCCTTAAGAGGCAACCCAGTTCAAATTGGTGCATCTTTGACTCTTATACTACAGACTTGTACAGGCCAGATTGTCAATACCTCATACTAAACACATCTGGTAACACATTCATGTGAAGATTGTTGTAAACAGACTGTACTGAATAACCAGTATCTCACAAAAACATGAACATGATTCTGGAACACTGCAACTTTTTTTTAAAATTTTTTTTATGGTAGTTGTTTAATAAAATTTACAGTCATCTACAGGCACACTTTAGACAGGCTCAAACCAAAAACAAATTGTACCCATTCATAAGACAGAGAGAGTTTATACCTCAGATGTTGCTGTTTGTTTGAAAAGTCTCTGGTGGAATAAGGCCTCGTTTCCACTGTTGCATATAGGGATCAGCTGCCAACAGCTAGCTGCTGAAATCAAAAGAGCGCTTCAGAGCTTTTTCTGAACCTGGCCAACTTTGGAAATTCTTGCCTTGCGTCAAAGGTTACTGGGGGATTGTGGGATCACATTGTGTTTTGTTTTAAACAAACCGGTGGTAACAAATACATGAAATGATAGGCGCCTTACAAATAAAAAGGAATCTAGCTAAGAAGAAGAGCACAGCCCATCAAACAGGCAAGGTTTTGTTGATGCGTTTATCATGAATAAAAAAACAAACAATGCAGGATGAACATTGTTCAGTTTAACAAAGCTCTCTGCTTTTGGTGAATATAATAAAACTTAAAGAATAACAATAAAGAAAATGACATATGTGTGCTTTACCTATATGAAAGAAAATCATTGATAGCAATTTCCCTGTCAGTATCTTCTCTACACACGTCTCCTGACTATGTGGGAGTCAGTCCAATGCTTAAAGAAGCTGGCTTGTAACCAGGAAGTCCCTGGTTCAAATCACAGCTCAGCCACTGACTCACTGTATGACCCTGAGCAAGTCACTTAACCTCCTGATGCTCTGTCTGTCATGTGAGATGTTGTTGTAAGTGACTTTGCAACTGATGCATATTTCACACACCCTAGTCTCATATAAGAACATAAGAACATAAGAAAGTTTACAAACGAGAGGAGGCCATTCGGCCCATCTTGCTCGTTTGGTTGTTAGTAGCTTATTGATCCCAAAATCTCATCAAGCAGCTTCTTGAAGGATCCCAGGGTGTCAGCTTCAACAACATTACTGGGGAGTTGATTCCAGACCCTCACAATTCTCTGTGTAAAAAAGTGCCTCCTATTTTCTGTTCTGAATGCCCCTTTGTCTAAACTCCATTTGTGACCCCTGGTCCTTGTTTCTTTTTTCAGGCTGAAAAAGTCCCTTGGGTCGACACTGTCAATACCTTTTAGAATTTTGAATGCTTGAATTAGGTCGCCACGTAGTCTTCTTTGTTCAAGACTGAACAGATTCAATTCTTTTAGCCTGTCTGCATATGACATGCCTTTTAAGCCCGGAATAATTCTGGTCGCTCTTCTTTGCACTCTTTCTAGAGCAGCAATATCTTTTTTATAGCGAGGTGACCAGAACGGCACACAGTATTCAAGATGAGGTCTTACCAGTGCATTGTACAGTTTTAACATTACTTCCCTTGATTTAAATTCAACACTTTTCACAATGTATCCGAGCATCTTGTTAGCCTTTTTTATAGCTTCCCCACATTGTCTAGATGAAGACATTTCTGAGTCAACAAAAACTCCTAGGTCTTTTTCATAGATTCCTTCTCCAATTTCAGTATCTCCCATATGATATTTATAATGTACATTTTTATTTCCTGCGTGCAGTACCTTACACTTTTCTCTATTAAATGTCATTTGCCATGTGTCTGCCCAGTTCTGAATCTTGTCTAGATCATTTTGAATGACCTTTGCTGCTGCAACAGTGTTTGCCACTCCTCCTACTTTTGTGTTGTCTGCAAATTTAACAAGTTTGCTTACTATACCAGAATCTAAATCATTAATGTAGATTAGGAATAGCAGAGGACCTAATACTGATCCCTGTGGTACACCGCTGGTTACCACACTCCATTCTGAGGTTTTTCCTCTAATCAGTACTTTCTGTTTTCTACATGTTAACCACTCCCTAATCCATGTACATGTGTTTCCTTGAATCCCAACTGCGTTCAGTTTGAGAATTAATCTTTTGTGCGGGACTTTGTCAAAAGCTTTCTGGAAATCTAAATAAACCATGTCATATGCTTTGCAATTATCCATTATCGATGTTGCATCCTCAAAAAAATCAAGCAAGTTAGTTAGACACGATCTCCCTTTCCTAAAACCATGTTGACTGTCTCCCAGGACCCTGTTACCATATAGGTAATTTTCCATTTTGGATCTTATTATAGTTTCCATAAGTTTGCATATAATAGAAGTCAGGCTTACTGGTCTGTAGTTACCTGGTTCAGTTTTGTTTCCCTTTTTGTGGATCGGTATTACGTTTGCAATTTTCCAGTCTGTCGGTACCACCCCTGTGTCAAGAGACTGCTGCATGATCTTGGTTAGCGGTTTGTAAATTACTTCTTTCATTTCTTTGAGTACTACTGGGAGGATCTCATCCGGCCCAGGGGATTTGTTTATTTTAAGAGCTCCTAGTCCCTTTAACACTTCTGCCTCAGTTATGCTAAAGTTATTTAAAACTGGATAGGAACTGGATGACATGTGGGGCATGTTGTCAGTATCTTCCTTTGTAAAAACTTGTGAAAAGTAATCATTTAATATATTTGCTATTTTTTTTTCTTCATCTACAATTTTGCCATTTGTATCTCTTAAACATTTAATCTCCTCTTTGAATGTTCGCTTGCTGTTGTAATATTGGAAAAACATTTTGGAATTGGTTTTAGCTCCCTTAGCAATGTTCATTTCTATTTCTCTCTTGGCCTTTCTAACTTTCTTTTTGACTTGCGTTTGCAGTTCTGTGTACTCTTTCTGCGTACTTTCTTTTTGGTCCTTTTTTAATGCTCTGTAAAGTGCCTTTTTTCGCTGAATATTTTTTTTAATTGATCTATTAAACCATTTCGGCAATTTAGTTTTACATTTAGATTTGTCTACTTTAGGGATATAATTTTTTTGCGCCTCTAGTACTACATTTTTGAAGAACAACCATCCTTCTTCTGTGGGTGTTTTCTCTATTTTACTCCAATCTACTTCTGTTAGTCTTTGTTTCATACCTTCATAGTTTGCTTTTCTAAAATTGTAAACCTTAGCTTTAGTCATTACTTTTGGGGATTTAAAAAACACTTCAAATGAGACCATGTTGTGGTCTGAGTTTGCCAGTGGTTCTCTGACCTCTGTTTTATTTAGTTATTCTATCTTCGTTATTTGAAAAGACTAAATCAAGGCATGCCTCCCCTCTAGTCGGTGCCTTGACAAATTGTGTTAGGAAGCAGTCATTTGTCATTTCCACCATTTCTATTTCATCCTTCATGCTACCCACCGGGTTTTCCCATTTTATTTGGGGGAAGTTGAAATCCCCCATTAGTATGGCTTCTCCTTTGCTCCATGCATTTTTAATGTCATTGTATAACAGATTATTGTGCTCACCGTCTGAATCTGGCGGTCTATAGCATGCTCCTATTATTATGCCCTTTGAATTATCTTGTAAAGCGCTTTGTGATGGTGGGCCACTATGAAAGGTGCTATATAAAAATAAAGATTATTATTATAGAAAGATCATGTGAGGACGCACTTCCTTTTGTAGCCAGTGTGGCTACACTGAATGTGAGATACAAAGCCTGACCAGATAACTGTGCGCAGGCGCTCAGGTGAGCCGTGAAAACACCTTGTTTTGAAGTGTCTAAAATGTGTAAAAAAAATAAAAAGTCATGTCTGTAAAGTAGGTGTTATGGTACATTGTTAAGGACCTGGCAACCACTAGCTGAATGTACTGGGACTGTTAATCAAAAATCAGAGTCTTTAAAATAACATTCGGATTTGCTGGTAGCTAGTCTTGTAACATTTTATCTCCTTTCCCAAAAATGGTTCTGATTATGCTTGTGTGGTGTATAGGCTTTGATAAATCAAGCCGATTATTTCCTACAGTATTACAACATGTCCATGGTTAGCCTATGCTTACTAGTATTATATCACTCTGAATGATTGAGGTTTAAGTCTGATTTATTGGTATAACTGTAACCACAATGCAGCTTACATGAAGTGTTTTGGATGACTTACTACAGTTTGCAGTACTGTGTATAGCAGCCTCCAGATGCTGTTCTTTTCATAGTGGCTGACTGTAATCCTAAAGTTAATCCCCTATATAATTGCAGGTATTTCTTCCTTTTTTTTTTTTTTAACTCAGTTGTCACTGAAAGATTTCTGTCCAGACTTGTTTACATTTTCTTTTTATTATATCTTTCAACAGGTTTAGTTCTTTGAATTGTATCCCGTGCTAAGGAACTCTCCGTGATATTGTGTATTTCATTTCTAGTTCACCTCACCTATGATTATCCCTCACTATTTATTTTGCCAAGAGTTGTTTTGAAAAAATATTTAATAATATATTAATATATATATATATATATATATATATATATATATATATATATATATATATATATATATATATATATATAAATTCCCCTTGTGAATGCAAAACAGCAAGGACATTGATACACAAAAACACAAAAAAATGCTTGCTCCTTTAGCCCTCAGATCAAGCTGGGAACGGTCCTGTCTGAGTGTTGACCTGGTGAATACATGGAGCAGGCTTTTGATAAGATATAGATTCCATGATTGATTCATCTGGAGCTTTGGTGGATTGGATGTGAATATGAAAGCAAGGGAAATATTATTTTAGTAATGGAGTTCATGTATGGTAAAGAAGAGATTAAAGTGACATTCTGACAAGGACTGAACATGTTTTAACTGCAAAACACGTCGTTCCAAGAGTTTTTAATCATTGTGCAAGCTAGGTCTAAACATCAAATCTTACCCCTTTATATCTATAAATACTTTGCAGTGGCATTACTTCACATTATGTTTTTAGTCATTTATTTTAAGACTAGGGGACTATATATATATATCTTACGCAAAGATTTTTCCATGTTTAAACAAACAGAATCATCCATTTATTTTTACATTTTGTGCTCACTTAATAGTACTTTATTTTGTACAGTATTCAATTTGAAGGTCTTTTTGGTTGGTCATACTAAGCATATACTTTTAAAGCTGTTAGAAGAATACAGCTGACTAAAGTAAGCAATCCTGTGGAGATTTATGGCTTCTGTGATTGTATATATTATATCCATTGCCCAAGGACCAGACAGTGGGGGTGTCACTTTTATATTTATAGAATTTGGATGCTTGACAGTTTGGAACTCGCCATTTCCGTTCATCGTACTGTATATTTATCTTGTTGCATGATAGGCAATACTAGCCACAAAGCACACCACATACTACATGCTATTATCATGTGCCTTGAAGCTAAGCAATATTCATATGTTGTTCGAAAAAGTAAAATGAAAAACAGGTCTCCTCTTGTATTAACCATTTCAATGATTTTTTTGAATAGCACTAAGATACAATATTTCCTATTTTGTTGCCCACAATTTCTGTGTCCTAAATTAGAGCAGCAAACACATGAACGTTATTCTTATAAAACAGAAGGCTTATGAACTCACTGCAGGTTTCACTTTCTGCAGTTCTCAGGCAGGACTCAATGTTATTGGCAGATAGCAGGGCTGTTCTCTCGATAAATCAAGTTGTTGGCTGAGACGTGAAGTCCAAGATTGTGATCGGCTTGGCGAGACATTGTGATTCATGGATAGTATATTGCAGCAGAAAAATTGGGATTTATCCTTCACATCCGCTCTAAATTCCTTGTAGAGATAACTAGATCATTCTCACCTCTGGAGCCCATACACAGAACCCAGGGACAGATCAATAACACATACTATACAAGAGCAGTTTTGAGATGACCAAAGAACCTTTACGAAAAGCATTTCATAAATAAGTTTGTCATTTTCCTGGCTTTGAAGAAATTCCCCAAAGGGTTATGTAATGTGATCTGACCCATGGATGAATGGATTCATCTCAGAATATGACAGACGTTAAGGCCAGAGCATGGCTAGAAAGGATTCATTACAGAATATTAGAGTCAGACACAATTAAGAGTCAGACACATTCATTTCACTATTTTGTAGTGCTTTTGGGCAATCCTAATAAAAATGTTGACCTAATTCACAAATCTTTAAGTTGTTTTATTAATGAAATAGAGGTTGGTGTTAATTGACCTATTAAAGAACCCAGCCATAAGAAGAGCACCCTCTAGTGTACATTGCATGGATGACAGCTTTAGATGCCCTAGTTGAAAATATAAGCTCATGCATGCTACTGCTGTCTTCATCCTTGGTTAGTGTGAAATTTGTATGAATTACATTGAAATGAGAGACCAATTAAGTACTTTCAGATGTGTTGCGTTCTCAAGAAACAATGTATCACGAACCAGGAGAAATAAGATGATATGCACACATTCAAATCAATGACAGTGAGGTGGCACTCCAGTTGTGATGCAAGGTTTCCATAGACATCCATAACTATTAAACATTCAATAGTGCTGAATAAAGAAATGCTAAAAGAAACACAAATTCAACAACATATGTTTCGACTAGAGGGTTACTCTAAACAGAGGCAATGGCGACACAAACCTATCTACAATTGTATGAGCCTATGTAGAAGTGCACAGTGTTATATTGTTTGAAATATGCCACTGTGTTTCCATTTCTGGTAATGCTGTGGTTTGGTTTTCTAATGGTTTTGCCTCAGGTTTTTAACTTTTCTGTAATGGAAGCAGAAGCATATTTTTAATTTATTGTTGAAAGTATTTTCAATAATATCAAGTAAACACACAGTCATATGTAATCTTGTGAAACAGGTTAATTTAAAAGGGATTAAGATAATGATAATGTATGTAGCATTTCAATCAGTAAACAAACAAACTAGGTTGGAGAGAAATTGGGAATGTACTAAGGGATTGGTCAATATCAAACCATTCTAATTAGACTTTAGCCACTGTTGTAAATTACTTTGTGAAATAAGGTTTCCTCCAATGAATTTTTAATAGACTTCAAGCTTTTAGGTCTGCTGTGTAGCAGGTACAATTTTCCGAATAAAAAAAAAAAAAAAAAAAAAAAAAGCCATATTTTGAGCAAAGTCTTATATTATCGCTCGTTCTGTTATATTAGTAGTGTAAGACAACCAGTCTCTATGGGCTCTTACAGGCAAATGCACATGTTCAAGCAGCAGGAATAACAAAAAAATAGATAATGGTAATGTATAAAACTAACAAAGTTACTTAAAACTCAAACTCTTCCTTCTTGCAACTAAGCTGATTCCAAGCATTATTTTATAACAATGTCTGTATTCCTCTCCTTTACACCTCTGCTGGATTTGATAACCTAGTATTTCTTCATTCTTTACTATATAGACTTTACTATATCTCAGCTGTTTCAGGGAGGTGCAGGAGTCTGCTTTTGACTGCTACTGCTGAAGAGCAAAATTATATGATAGCTGATGTGACACGATTCTGCTTCTTTAAAGGAAGGCACCTCCCTGAACAGTGCCGACATCTGGAACCCACCCATAGCTGTGGTTTGGATCACAGTCTGATTGGCAATGTGGGGATTGAAATGAATTAACAATGATGTCAAGGGTCAAAACATTAAGAAGCAGCCTTTATCATTACAATATTGGTTGCATTCACAATTATTGTGATGGTTCATTTGAAATGAATTACTTAGAAGCCAACACTTCATTTTAACAGTATTGTGTTTTTTTAATCCACACAGCATGTTACACTAACCTTTTTTTAAGTCAGCAAATGGTTTTTATCATTTATAACAACAGCCAACAAACAACTAACAATCTATATACAATAAAATTTTAATAATAAAAAAAAACCTGTATATGAATGATACAGAATGATACAGACTCAAAGTAAAGCTAAACATAACATAGATTTGATTGTGTTACATTCTGTAGGTTTGTCAGAGAGATGCATTGATCTTTGCCATGGTCGATCAAGAATAATCTCTGGAGTAGTGTAATACATATAAAACAGATAGGCGATCTGGAGCACACCAGGGGGACAGAATCGTCTTTTTTTTTTTGCTTCAGCAATGGCAGCTAGAAGTATTCTCCGAGCAGAGATTAAGAACTATAGCAGTGCGTCATCATCACATAATAGAACATGCAACAATAGGGAGATGCAGGCACTGCCAGCCCAAGCAGAACATAATTTGTCACTTTCCATTCCCATGTAAATTGCAGCCTTGTTTACTAAGACCAAATTACAATGAAGGAGATTCCCCCAGCTTTCCAATTAAATTACCTGAAATAATGAATTATTTTTAGAATGAATCATTTGGTTAGACTGAATATTCCATACTCTGACAATATGTTATGCTATTTTATGTGAAGAGCAACTTCACATAATGTTTACTGGGGAGAATACAAAAACATATCAGATTGAATACAATTGTTATAAAGGGGCTCAAAATTTATACCCCCCCCCCCCCCCCCCCCCCCCAGTTATTAATAATGTGTTATATATTTTTTAACTGCTGGATAAAAATAAAAGATTTATATGCCATGCTTAGGGGGTGAGTAATGATTATTTGTAGTGATTGTGAGGGTAATGATTAAAAATGTAACCAGCATAAAAGATTTCTGAGCTGTATTTTTCCCTTAGTTTAAGTCTGTATTTCAAATAGGTTCGTTTGTACCTTTTATTGTTGTTGTGGACTATTTTACTGTCACTGTAGTTGCTGTTCTATCTTGATGGCAGTGCACTGTGTTTATTCATTTTTAGAAAGGGAAACTGATTTGATTGAAGTTTTCTAATGTGACAGCGTAGGTTCTGTGAAACACGGAGGAAATAACAAAAATGCAGCACTCTGATAGTCTGAAACACTTAACAGCATTTTGATGCAGAGTGTTTATTGGCATGAGATGGGATGTCGGTGTGATTCAGTGTTGCGTACCATGTGAAAGATTTCTGGGGGCGCTCCAGAGTACAGGTATAACGTTAGTTACTAACCGAGCACAATAAACAGACTTTGATCAATCTCAGCTGCTTGAACAATTTTATAAAGTGCATGGCTTTCATACCAATGAGGGCGCTCTGTTGGGTTATTGTTGAGGCTCACCTGTCTTGAGAGAAGGTGCATTTATCTGCCCTCTCAAGTAGGCTGTCGTCAACAGACCTGCAGTCATTTGTTGTCATTTGTCATTGCTCGTTATTGTTTTTTGTATTATTCGTTACAATCCTTTAATAAACTGTGCATGCTGCATAAGCAGAGTCAATATACAGGACACCTTTAACTACAGGAGACTGTAGTTTAAATATTATCCAAATGTTTTATTAGCGCAGTGTTTTCAGAACATGCAGGTCGAAATGTCTTTCTCCACATCTCTAGGCTCTACACACTTGAATGGTTTATTGAAGTAGTCTGGCTGTGTACCGGTCTTGTGGGTATTGTTTTACTTTAATATTTCATAAAACCATTTAACGCAAGAGGTAACCTCTATTTTTATCAAACATGACAAGACAGGAAATAAACAGCAGGAAGAAGTCATAATCGGACAAACACACAGTATCTGGGGAAATTAACCACTGATGTATCCTCTTGACATTGCCGTCCCTCTGCCAAAACCTTCCTGACAGGTAACATCATGTATTGCCGCTGTTTTGACCCAGCAGTATATGAAATCCGGTACACCCATTAATTTATTTTGCGCTTCTGTTTTAACTAATTCATTAGAAGTTATGCATTTTTTAAAATTATTATTACATTTTAAACTTGATGAAATGCCATTAAAAAAAAGTAAATATCGTCGTAAGGATACACACCGTTTATTCTAAATATAAATCTGTTTTGTTACAGATGACCAGACCTTGGGCTCATCACATGACATCAGCTGAAATTAGATCCTTGTTGATCTATAGAGACAGTCTTATGCAACAGGGACAGAGGAAACCACTGGTAAACAACGCCTTGTTATTGTGTCCCCCTGTTGAGTTTGTAAACACTAACAGAGGATTTATCTGGAGAGAAAGATGGCTTTTTCAACTGCAAGCTAATAATAAAAAAAATGACAACAGTGTATTCTACAATTTCAGGCAGGCTTTCCCAATTTGAACTATAAAATACACTGTTGAGTTTAGAATGATTCATTAGATTCGCGCAGTACATAATAAAACACAGAACATCTGCACTAAAAACTGAACACCATTGCAAAGCATTTAACTATGTAACTGTAACATAATTTTTGTCAAATGTTTCATTCAAAGCTTAAATTACATGGTAAACCACTCCATAAATGATATAATGATTACAGATATAAAGGCATAAAAAATGCATTCAAGCTTACATTTATCCTTTTTGCATTTTCAATGTTTTTGCGTGTGTGTATTTTACACCGCAACTCATTGTCATTCCATCACGTCTCCGTCTTTATAAATCTTATGGTAGTATAACATGATATAATGCTTTGCAGATTTTCAATTATTTTACACTGAACTGTGAAAACTGTAATTATCACTTATTTAAGGTAATTGACAACACCTTAATAATATAAATGAAAAAAAACGTATTCAATATGCACTCTTAATTATAGCAAAGGTTTGACGTTGAAGATATGAAGCAACAAAGAGCTGAAAACACCTCAGTTCACTTATGAATAATAATAGGCCATTAAGCAAAAACCTCTGTGATTTGTGAACATATACAGATTTAATTTTTTTTTTAATGTGAAAAATGACTTAACAGTGTGAGTTGTTGGTTGAAATATATATATATATATATATATATATATATATATATATATATATATATATATATATATATATATACAGTACTGTGCAAAAGTTTTAGGCAGGTGTGAAATAAAGAAATAAGACTTTCAATGCAGGGGCTTGAATGAAGTATTGAGTTGCTTGTTTAATTGGTGTTTTTTTTCCATTCACAAACAAATGTGCTTATGATGATTTAGAGAAAGTAACTTTGAGAATCTAGTCCAAAATGCCTTAAATGCTTTGAGATTGCATGCATCAAATATTTAAAGTTACTTCCTTGTAGCTGATCACTGCTTTATAAAATTACTGACCATTGATCTTACCAAAAGAAATTTAACATTTATTCTGAAATCTGCTTTTTCATTTATTTCCCTATAAATTGTATTGTTCTGCTTTGTATCTTTAACTTATAATGCACATATGTTGTAAAGTATGAAGCATTCTTACATCAATATATGCTGACGAGTCAAAAAAGACAAACAAAGCATTCTGTCAGCCCCGCCCTCCCTTCTACAGAAAGGTTCATTTACCAGCTTTCATTTGTCATCAAAGAAACTTCAATTGATTCGCACCTGCCTAAAACTTTTGCACAGTACTGTGTGTATATATATATATATATATATATATATATATATATATATATATATATATATATATATATATTATAGCAGAGTAAGGGGTAAAGGGACATATTTTAATCATTCTGCTCCAGACCTCCCTTCACCTTATTTTGCCATTTATTTCCAAACATGAAACTGCCCTTTTCATAGAAACATTGTGATAATTTATTATTAAAATGCAAATTATTCACTTTGAAATATAAATGGTCCGGTATATTCCGTAAAGATCTGACATATATTGATTGTTCTAATGTTTTCTGAGGACAGCGATCAATGTTTATTTCTGTCATTGGGGGCAAGGGGGCTGCTTTTTAGTCATATATTCTTCAGCAATTTATTAGCAGTATTTTGTCAGAGGAATTCAAGGACAAACATTTTTGTGGACTTTTTAAATCTAGCTGCAAGTATGAACAGGTTTAGCAATGTCTGATACTTTTCATGAACTTCCTCAATTGTGAGGTTTTGGAAACCAATATAGACTTGGTATACTGTACCTGGAGCACATACAAATATTGTGCATTCCAGCAACTCACTGTGCAGGCCTACCTAATAGTCTTTTTGAAGCATCTTTTAAATTTTTGATGAATCTGGAATAGCTTTTCCGAAATATACTGTCAAATCAGTGTCTGAAACCACGGTGGCTATGGTGTTCTTCAGCTGGCATTTTTATTATAACCTCCAAGATTAAATTGCTTCTACCAGTGAAAAAGAAAAACGAGAGAATGTTTGGAACATAAATTGAAAAGTTCATCCTGACTAGTGCTTTTTTATTATTTATTATTTAAGTTTTTTTGCAACAAAAGAGGCTAATAAAAAAGCACCTGTGGTTTGAGCTGTGAGATCAACCACTTTTTTTTCCCCTTACCAACTTTACCCCCTGCTGGCCAATTGGAACTAGTAGCCCAGGGCATAATGTCTTCAATAGGCAAAGTGGAGAAAGCCTGACATTTTAAACATGCTGAACATTATTGTGTATTCTGTGCGGAGTCAATAATGTTTGTTAAACATAATTGTTTATATTAGTTTGTCAATTATAAGGGTCCTTATTAAGTAACATCTGAGTGATACAGGATTTTGGCAGAACCATGTGTTTTTTTTTTTCACATCAGTTGTCATAAACTGACTATTTTATTATTGTCACATTTACTGATTGTAAGAGATATAATAGAATGTGTTATGGTTGAAGGGTAGAAAGAAGTATGTATTGATGGGTGGGTGGGGGGTGAAACATAACCTATGTGAAAAAAATGCGAGCAAAATATATCTTTATTATTAGCACTACCTTATTGAACTTTTGTCAGTGGTTCTGGACAGCAAATGTTGATTTGGAATCTCCTCTTTGCTGTGACACCCTGTGATAATTATCCATATTTCTATATATGTCTGATTCAAGGCAGTCCCCTGAAAATGTCAGTGGAAAGTCCATGATTAATAATTAAGCATCAATATCCACAGGGGACATATATGAAAACAAAGTGTTCTGTTTGACCACCTGACACCAATAATCCCCTACCAGTTAGAATCAGTGGGAGTCGAATGCCTTGCCCAGTCTGTCCACGACACACATCTGTTGAGGAAAAACCAAGCTCAGCACCTCATAACTGAAATAACCTCCTGCACCTTAATAGCAGTGCCCCACCCCACTCCCCGCTCCACCCCCCACCATTAAATCCACACTGTCGCTCACTTTCATTCTCTCAAGTAACAAAAATTAATGAGCATATTGTTTTCTCTTTTTCAGGATCTGCCTCCCATGGCAGCAAATTAATCCCAATTAAGAACAATATTTAGACTCTATAAATGACGCTTTTGATTTACCTTGTTTCCATGGCACAAGCTGCAAATGTTAATGATCGAGTTTGCTGGGAATTTACGCTCCTGTCTGTTTTTCATTTGCTGATCGCTGTGGCTCGTCAGCACTTACCGGCCTCTACTAATGAATTGGTGGCCTCAGAGGAATAACGGTGGACTCTATTTTAATACCCTCTGTAAAAATACCATTTTTCTTGATAGAAATATTCCTGCCAGCCAGAAAAGATAATAATTTCAATTGAAGTTTGTTTGATGACAAATAAAAGCTGGTAAATTAACCTTTCTGTAGAAGGGAGGGCGGGGCTCTCTGCTTTGTTTGTCTTTTTTGACTTGTCAGCATATATTGATGTAAGAATGCTTCATACTTTACAACATATGTACATTGTAAGTTAAAGATACAAAAAGCAGAACAATACGATTTACAGGGAAATAAATGAAAAAGCAGATTTCAGAATAAATGTTAAATTTCTTTTGGTAAGATCAATGGTCAGTAATTTTATAAAGCAATGATCAGCTACAAGGAAGTAACTTTAAATATTTGATGCATGCAATCTCAAAGCATTTAAGGCATTTTGGACTAGATTCTCAAAGTTACTTTCTTTAAATCATCATAAACACATTTGTTTGTGAATGGGAAAAAAACACCAATTAAACAAACAACTCAATACTTCATTCAAGCCCCTGCATTGAAAGTCTTATTTCTTTATTTCTGGATTAGTGCCATTTATTGGGTGCATTTCTCCTTTCTGAGAAAACCTTCTTATAATGATGTTAGCCCTTAATTGTTTATTACTCACAAATGTATAGGAAATGTAACGATTAACAGTACTTGTAATGTTTTTCTTAGAAAATAACCAATGGCACTACAAATGTCTCACATACTTGATATCTCACATACGATTTCTAGTCTTATTTCAAACTAATTCTCTCTTTACACTTAGAAGGGAGTAAAGAAGCAAATAAATAAGGACTGTGTCTTTATTGTCGGTTTTCTTTTGCTTTCTGAACTCTATTCTTTATCTGAGTGATACCAATTCAATTATATTGAGCAATTAATGGTGTAGCACTCTTCCAGTATGCATTGGTTACACCACTCCCTTTTCCCAGTGGAGGAACACTGTTGCTCATCCGCCAGTGCCTTCATCTTCTGGCTTCTGTGAAGTGGCTTTTTGTACTATTTAATTAAAAAAAAAAAAAAAAAAAATTTTGGCATTTATTTCTTTCCCCTACTTCATATTTTAAATTATTTCTTACTGACATATATAGTTTAAATCAAATAAAATTACATGGTTATGTTAAATAGTGTACCGTTATTCAGACATTTATACAAAAAAATGAAAAACTTAAAAAAAAAATAACTTGAAAATGTGTCTTATATATTGTGTTTTTGGAAAAAAAACAACATACAAAAATGCAAACACAGTATTTTTTCATGAACACAGATTTGTAAAGCTGGCACTTTTATAAATGTGACTCTCATGCATGGTTTCTTCGTTCATGTGGAACTACAATTGTTGCGCTTTATGCACAAACCACAAGATATTTGTGGTTATAAAATTAAAAAAGGACATATACAACAGTTCTAACACTATATTGAATACTGTTTTATGGAACCACACTATTAATTTTATATTTATTATATTCCCCAAATAGTGACTGAATTCAATTTTTTTTATTGGTCAAATCACAATTTTACCGCAAGCCTTTAATTGAATCCTAACCTTAAAGTCACTAGCTATTGCTATTCAGTGCCCCAGTGGGATGATTCAGTATTATTCTTCATGCAAAAAATGCTTTTTGATGTGTAAATGCTCCTTAAGCATTTCATTCTGGAGAAGTTGTGAAAGTACATATTTGTGTGGGTTGCAAAGTTCTCTCCTCTAAATTCACTACTAGTACAATTTTTCATCATGCTTTTCAGTTTAATGAAACATATATATGACAGCCAGCACAGGTCATCCCAGGTCCCCAGTCATAGTAAAGTTCCAAGGTACACTCAGCAATTTCAATAACTAGTCTGTATCATCTAGAGAATTTACAGAGGTCACGGGTGCAAAGGTCATTACATGCTTTGGAAACTTTGATTTTCAGAAGCAATTTTCAAGAGAACAACCACATCACTTTTTTAAATGATTTAAAAAAAAAAAAAAAGGTGTCTCATCAGTCCTTGTTGCTTTTCTGTTAGTTACATTTTTACCCCAAGTGTTGTGTCAGCAAGCCATGGCAACTGCATCTGTATCTTGAAATCTTGCACCTTTTCCTTTTCTATCTGTCAGATTTTGTCTCAATTCTGTATGCAACTTTCAAAAACAGTGTTGATGCTATTAAATGATAGCTACCTGCACACTCCTGTTGAGCAAGATGAATCCTGTACATTGTTATGCATTCAGAAGGTGAAAGAAACTAGACAGCCAGTCATTCAGCTTGTGATGGAGCTTAATTAGTGTAGATACTGAGCAATCAGCTCCTTTCTTTAAAAGTACAACTGAAAAGAAGTGGTTACAGTTCTATATTCTAAGACACATAGTTGTTTATTGCAGTTGTCTACGTACAGGACAGGTAAATGCAACACAATCACATTGTAGCAAAATATAAAGACAATTGCTTTGAAAAAATGAAGAGTTATGTTCTATTATCGTCCTGATTTATTCCATGCACAGAGCAGCTCACATCAGGCTAACATTTAATATGAAATTTAGAAAAAATTAGAAAAAAATGTGCTTGCTCTACTGCATATTTTGTCACCCAAGAGTACAATCAGAATTTATTAGCCTCTTCGTCTGATTTGTAGAGGGGTCAAAAGTTGGTTACTTCATAATGCACTGTAACATCATGTCCATATTTCTTGCCGTAGGTCACTAAGAAAGGTTTCTTTGTTCAATGATTCTCACACATTACAGAGTCAAGTAGAATGGGTGATTTGTCATCATGCACAGCTTTCGGGCAGCCATGTAATGGCTGGTATAACTGTCTCCAGTACTCATTTAGTGAGACAAAGACCAAATGGAGAAAATATAGCTTGCGGCCATGCATTGCTCGTGCGTAACAGACTCACTTGCCATTCTTCAGTCCACAGAAAGTTTTGCCAGTGGTCTCGTCTTGTCATGTCTGACATTTATTTGTAGCCTCCTGTGTTCTTCCTCACCAAACAAACCATTGTTGTGCACTCCTCTTTGGTGGAACATGTTCTTTGCCATTGCCTCCCATGTGCCTTGGACAGTCCGTGTTGCTCAAGAGCTGCTATGAACTTCAGCTACTTGAAACGCAAATACCTATTCATTATTCAAATACTGTATTCTGAAGACATTTTCATTTCCATTGACTGTAAATCACAGGCTTTTACATAATTTTTTTGACTGTTTGCATGTTATGTTATATACAGCTTGGATATGTTTGTATTTGCACATTTATAGCAAGTAATGTTATTACATCTTTCTCAACTGTTCATAAAGTGGGTTTAGAGCTTATTCTTATAAAGATGTATTTTTAGTGAAGTGTGATGAAACATGAATTACAAATTATTTTATTTATTTATACCTTCTGTGCTGTGGCATGGGTTGTCTTCCCTGTGTTGCCTTTGAAAGGATGTAACATGTCCCCTGTAATTAAATGTACGTGTCTTTCTAAACATGCAGCCCTTCTGGGTTCACCAGGGAAAACACTGGGGTATATTATCAGTATGCTTCATGCATATGTGATATACTTCCAGCATACTATACAGCAGGAACTCAGCTTTTCCCCAATCTGTAAAAAGGGAAACATGGTGCTTTGTGAAAAAGGCAAATCCCCTTAATGTGGGATGAAGAAATTCCTAAGATTCAGCTTCTGTACCAGACACTTAATGTTTCTTGGACATAAATGTGATTTCACAGTCAGATGTTTGGAAACATGCAGCAATACATACAGCTCTGGAAAAAATTAAGAGACCACTGCAAAATTATCAGTTTCTCTGGTTTTACTATTTATAGATATGTGTTTGGGTAAAATGAACATTTTTGTTTTATTCTATAAACTACTGACGACATTTCTCCCAAATTCTAAATAAAAATATTGTCATTTAGAGCATTTATTTGCAGAAAATGACAACTGGTCAAAATAACAAAAAAGATGCAGTGTTGTCAGACCTTGAATAATGCAAAGAAAATAAGTTCAGATTCATTTTTAAACAACACAATACTAATTTCTTAACTTAGGAAGAGTTCAGAAATCAATATTTGGTGGAATAACCCTGATTTTCAAGTACAGCTTTCATGCGTCTTGGCATGCTCTCCACCAGTCTTTCACACTGATGTTGGGTGACTTTATGCCACTCCTGGCGCAAAAATTCAAGCAGCTCGGATTTGTTTGATGGCTTGTGACCATCCATCTTCCCCTTGATCACATTCCAGAGGTTTTCAATGGGGTTCAGGTCTGGAGATTGGACTGGCCATGACAGGGTCTTGATCTGGTGGTCCTCCATCCACACCTTAAATGACCTGGCTGTGTGGCATGTCCTGCTGGAAAAAACAATCCTCAGAGTTGGGGAACATTGTCAGAGCAGAAGGAAGCAAGCTTTCTTCCAGGACAACCTTGTAGTTGGCTTGATTTATGCCAAAGCTGCCCGATTCCAGCCTTGCTGAAGCACCCTTAGATCATCACCGATCCTCCACCACATTTCACAGTGGGTGCGAGACACTGTGGCTTGTAGACCTCTCCAGGTCTCCATCTAGCCATTAGATGACCAGGTGTTGGGCAATGGTGAAAATTGGACTCATCTGGGGGTGCTTCAGCAAGGCTGGAATCGGGCAGATTTGTCTTTGTGAAGGGCGCATGAATCAAGCCAAGTACAAGGTTGTCCTGGAAGAAAACTTGCTTCCTTCTGCTCTGACAATGTTCCCCAACTCTGAGGATTGGTTTTTCCAGCAGGACAATGCTCCATGCCACACAGCCAGGTCAATCAAGGTGTGGATGGAAGACCACCAGATCAAGACCCTGTCATGGCCAGCCCAATCTCCAGACCTGAACCCCATTGAAAACCTCTGGAATGTGATCAAGAGGAAGATGGATGGTCACAAGCCATCAAACAAATCCGAGCTGCTTGAATTTTTGCGCCAGGAGTGGCATAAAGTCACCCAACATCAATGTGAAAGACTGGTGGAGAGCATGCCAAGACGCATGAAAGCTGTACTTGAAAATCAGGGTTATTCCACCAAATATTGATTTCTGAACTCTTCCTAAGTTAAGAAATTAGTATTGTGTTGTTTAAAAATGAATCTGAACTTATTTTCTTTGCATTATTCAAGGTCTGACAACACTGCATCTTTTTTGTTATTTTGACCAGTTGTCATTTTCTGCAAATAAATGCTCTAAATGACAATATTTTTATTTGGAATTTGGGAGAAATGTTGTCAGTAGTTTATAGAATAAAACAAAAATGTTCATTTTACCCAAACACATATCTATAAATAGTAAAACCAGAGAAACTGATAATTTTGCAGTGGTCTCTTAATTTTTTCCAGAGCTGTATATCGCTTGAACTGAGCAGTCACAGTGGATAACAGAAAGGGTGTTGTTCTACAGTACATTCAGGAGATATGTAGCAGGTCTACTCCATGGATTTGAACAGAGACTGCAGAAATAGAACTTCATCAGTGTTTAGATCGGACATGCAGATATGGTACTATTAAGACAGTACATTTAAATATACATTTAAATATATACCAGAATTCAATATAATACAACGTGAGGTTTGTATGTACATATTGTAGTACATATAGCACACAGACTCCTATGTTTAAACATTGCAATAATACACCCAACATTGATTCCCTCTTGGATTTCCACTGGCTGAAAGGGCACTTTTGGATTGACTGACAAACAGGTTTCACCTTTCCTGTGAAATCTAGTGATGTCGCCATACACAATGTGCCTAGGATTAGTTGAAATCCTACAAGAAATAATTTGTTTCATTTGAAAGCAAACGTTTTGTTGCCATGTTGGCCTTTTGTTTATAGATACAAAGGTCAGCATTATAATAATTTTTAAAACAGCAAACAAATTAAAAAACTATCTCAAGACAGAGACCTTTTTATTTCAGATGACAAAGTAGCAACTGAGTACAGTAAAAGACCAAAGAAAAAGTGCTAAACTTGTACAAAAGGACACTTAAATGGCATACAAGAGCGAAATATTACATTGTAAAGATAAGGCTTACATGCATAATCTTGCCAAAGAACCAACTATGTTCCTGAGTTAAAGCCTGAAAAAGGTGAAAATACCAGGCTTATCGTGTTTACAGGTGGACACAATTGGTGCATTTTGGCTCTACATTTGGAATGTGAACATACTCCAGTAGCAGAGTCTGTATAGTAAAAAGTGATTTTTTGGGAGCAGGGATTTGTAACAATCTTGAGTTTTTTCCCCAGTTTGGTAAGTTTATTGTGCGAGTTGCCTTTCTTAAAAAAATCATTTTACTGACATTTTGAGACTGCAGCCTGAATTTTTTATTTTTTTTCAATATTGTGTTGGCTCATTGCACGGTTTAGTAATGCGAGTCTATGAATTATGCATTTTTTAGAGGGTTTATATATACCACTGGCAGTTGTATTAATGCAGAAGTAGTTGAAGAGCATCCAAATTGAATACCAGTCCCTAAACAAATGAGTGTTTGTGTACACCAGAGTTGCTACAGGCAGCTCACGCTGATTGACTGAAGACAGACGGTAAACCACCCATATGGACATGATGACACATTCTATGGTAGTCTATTTCTTAAACCCAGTCTCTGTTTGGAGGTTCATAATGTCTTCCTTTGTCAGAAAGGAAAAGGATTGCAGTCATTGACACACTCTTTCTAAACTGGGGAACAGTTTTGGCAGGTGCCTGATTCCAGATGCAAAACCTGTGAGGTCCTATCTCAGCCCCTAACCATATTCCTTGGGCTAATTAACCTGTGTAGGTCTCCCAAGAGAGTCATAAACATGGCATCAGCAAAGAAAACCAGTCCCATAGTACATAACACTCCACAGAGAGCAGCAGACAGTGAAACAGTGACTCTCCTCATTCTTTTTAATCTCTTCCAGCATTGTTTGAAACATAGCCAGTACAGCCATATAAATCACGCTGCCGTGACTCTCCAGAACCTGATTCCACATCATGGTGTTGACAGACTATCTGGTACAGCAGACCACAGAGACCAAGTAACATCTTGGCTGAAGCCTGGAATTGCCAATCAAATCTTTAAACAAATAATAAATAATATTAATAACAAAAAAAAACAAAAAAAACAAGGAGAGGCTTTTAACATGTGTTATTACTTTCTTTCTGCAACCATAGTTTAAGAGTAAAAGTTAACATTGCTAAATGTTATAATTTAGGAAATAGAATGTGTATCAGAATGGTTTTGGTTGCTACTCTGTTGTTGTTCACAGTAATGTCGCAGCTAATCAGAAACATAAACTGAACATGGTGGCAGAAGAGGGCTAATTATATTAGTCCAGAGAGTACATCAGGCATTGGGTCTTATTTACGAAAGGGAACTACATTTGTGGTTTAGCACTCATGTAGTGAGCCTAACGTGCACTATAATCTAAATTTATAGTGCACATAAGGCTCACTACTTTATCTAAATCAGAGAATGCATTAATTTATGTGCACAGTATTTGGCTAATTTACATACCACACAGTGCATGCTACATGTATTGTGCATAATGATGTCAGAGACTTATTCTTGCCCACTGTGATATCAAAAGCTCCAACAGTCCTGGCATATCTTTTAGTCAGTAGCTTATTGTGAAGGTGGTGGCGGCTTACATTGACACAGCACTCAGCAGGGGACAGGCAGAGGCAACGTAAAGTGAAACTGCACTGCTTAACTTTTAATTTTAGCATGTAATCCTTGTCTGATATAAAAAAAAAAAAAAAAAAAAGCCTTTTTCCTTTCTCCTTTACTGCATTAGTTTCTAAAATTGCATTGTACTGTATCGCTTTGGAATTCTTCTTAAAACAACCCGCCTCTTAATATAACACACATATTGAACATGTGTAGGCTGCATTGTATGAGTAACATTCCCACTAAGCCAATCACAGCTCACAGAGGTAGTAAAATAGCCAATCAAATAGCACACAGGATCGATTTCCACATGCACACAGTACACATAATTTTGATTTGGAAAGCGGTATGAAGGCTTGTTTAAACTACTTGCACAGTGAAGTCCATCATTATGAAGTGGAAGATGTATCATACCACCCAGACACTACCCAGATCAGGTCATCCTCACAAACTGAGCAGCCAGGTAAGCAGGAAACTGGTTTGGGATGTCACTCTGAAGCTAACAATGATCTTGAGAGATCTGCAAAGTTCTGTGGCTGAGATGGGAGTCAGTGTTCACACATCAACAATAAGCCGGTCCCTACACAAAGCTGGCCTATATAGACGGGTGGCAAGAAAGAAGCCATTACTCAAAAAGATTCATCTTAAAGCACTTATGGAGTTTACGAAAAAGCATGTAGCTGATACTGCAGACGTGGGAAAAGGTTTTGTGGTCAGACAAGACAAAATTGAACTATTCGGTCTAAATTCCAACCATTACATCTGGCGCAAGCCCAACACTGCACATCACCCAGTCAACACCATCCCAACTGTCAAGCATGGTGGTGGCAACATCATGTTATGGCGATGCTTCTCTTCAGCAGGGACTGGGAAGCTTGTCAGGATAGAGGGGAGAATGGATGGTGCAAAGTATAGGCAAATCCTTGAGGAAAACCTGTTTGAATCAGCCAAGAATCTGAATGGGGAGGAAATTCACATTTCAACAGGACAATGACACGAAGCACAAAGCCAAAGCCAAACTGGAGTGGTTGAACAAGAAGAGAATTAATGTTCTTGAGTGGCCCAGTCAAAGCCCTGACTTGAAGCCAATCAAATATTTATGGCGAGACTTAAAGATTGCAGTCCATTGACGATCCCCAACAAATTTATCAGAACTGGAGCAATTTTCCTGTGAATAATTGGCACAAATTTCACTATCCTACTGTGCAAAGCTAGTAGAGACCTATCCAAAAAGACTCATAGCAGTAATTGCTGCAAAAGGTGCTTCTACCAAGTACTGACTTAAGGGGCTGAATACTTATGCAACCAGTACGTTTCATTTTGTACATTTTCTTTGCAAGTTTTGCTGACATTTAACCTCCTCATATAACAGTGTTCAATTTAACCACTACAGCTTTGAATTAAAAAAAAAACATTTGTTTGAAAAACTGTGCATACATTAGTTCAACAAAATTAACTAATAGTTCAACAAAATGTGACATTATTGATAGGGGGGTGAATACGTCTGCAAACCACTGTGTGTGTGTGTATATATATACACACACACTTTGTTATGGTGCGGCACACCAAGTGAACAGGCTTAACTGAAGTGGTCCTTGCTGGCAGATTTTTCTGAGTAACCAAGTAATTCAGCAAGATGTATTTCTTTCGTGTTAGTGAATCATACAAACACATCTCTTGAATTGATTCACTAAACTGAATGAGTCAAACAAATCAAGTCAGTAAAAAGAATCAAACTGCACATCACTAGTTTTCAAGCCAGAAAGTAGCGTGCCTATCAGTAGTTAAATCCGGGTTGCCATAAGCACTAATAAATTATCACTTTAATGCACATGTCCTTTAGTGCATACCATGTGAGTACAGCTCATCTCATTAAATGAGAATCCAGCTCAGAAAAAATACATTATGATGCATTACCATACAAATCACATATTCATTCCGATTACCATAGGATGGCACAATAAAATTAGTGTGCACCATAATATGCCCACTATTTTGCACGATAATGAATAAAACTGCAATAGTAAATATGGAAATCAATAACGTGCACAGTAAAATTTTATTTATCATGCACCACAAAGTTTAAGACCTTTTCGTAAATGAGGCCCAATATCTGCTGTTTGAAATACTAGCCCATCCCTCATATCTGTGTTTTTATGCATTCATGCAATGGTAGGATGTTTGAGTGAAACTGCATATTGGCCGTTATATACAACATTTGTATTTCTTAAAGTATGCTGTCTATACAGCATAAATATATATGGACAGTCCTCGCACGTATGACACAACTGGTTCCCGAAAGTCACGTTGAAAGTCGAAGCGTCGTAAGTCGAAGCACATTTTCCCATTGGAACAATGTTATAAATTGGGGTTACGTTCCTGACTCTTCAGCCAGATAACAGAGTTTTACAAAAATGGCTCGTTATATTGTACTCATGCAAATATTTATTTAAATCTTTATACTCAGCCCGGTGGTTACGCTCATATTACTCATACACCTGTCTGGCTTGTTTAAAAGTACAGACTCTTGACTTTCCAATGATGTATTCAGTGTGTGTATGCGGAACTCCTAGCAGCAAATACGATTGCCTGAACTTAATCCCCTCATCATGTGACAGAGTTCACAGCTTTGGTTTCGTTTTGAGTCAATTGCTCTTATCAGACATTGTTAACGGCAAATAATAATAAAAAAAAAAAAAAAACGCGAGACTAAGTGAGGGCGACCACGGCAGGTACTGCGGTTCGGACACCGAGCTGCGCACATGATGCAAGCAGAGTAATAATGCAAAAGTGCCGCAGGTAAGTGCCGTGCATCGTAAGTTGAAGCGTCGCAAATCGAGGATCACCTGTACAACATAAACATATACAACGATGATAGGGTGTGTTGATGTGGAAAACTTTATTTCGAATTACCCTGTATGTATGTGTTTATATACACTATATATATATATATATATATATATATATATATATATATATATATATATATATATATATATATATATACACACACACACACACACACACACACACACACACACACACACACACACACACACACTGTTTCTGATTGGGCTTGAAAAGTAGCTGGAAAATATAATAACTGTAGAGGACCAAAAAAGCAAATAGCAGATGGTTGTTGCAAGTAAAATAAATTGGTAGGAACATCAGAGTGGGACCCAGCTTGTGGAGAGCGGGCTGGTCTATGGCAGAATGTTGCTCAGCGGTCTGGTGGGAATGATTCAAGGAAACATTCCCTCCAGGGTGGGGTGGTTTCATAGGAGATAAGGTTAGGTCTGGAAACTAAAGACTGCAGAAGAAGCTTTTAGGAGGTTTCCTCATCACTGCCACCCACAGCTATCTTGAGTAGAAGGCATCAGCCTTTAAAAAACAGCTCCAGAAAAATAAACCCATGTTGCCAAGCCTGTTGGGGAAAGAGGAAACGTTTTAGTGTGACAAAGCCATTGCCTTGATGTAGTACTTCAAACTCAATGCAGCTTACATGTGTGTGTTTGTTACCTCTCCAAAGACCTGTTTTCATAATTCTCTTATTTTAGCTTTCTTTTAATCTTGCTGTTTCCATAACCCTGTTCTTGTCATACCACTCATTTGTACATATAATTTTGCTCTGTAGTTAGGTGCAAGACTTTATAAGCTTGCAAGAAAGTGACAGTACCCAATAAAAAACAGCCCCTACCTTCTGTTTTTTTTAAATACTAGTTTTGCAACATCAACCTTTTTATTCATTACTCCAGTTACCAGTTAAAAAGCTTCTGAGTTGACCTTGAGGAGGCCAGTCTGGATACATTTTGGAAAGTGGAATGATAGTTGTTTTTAACTGATTTCTTGACTGCTGTTGTGTGAAATGCCTGCTAAAGACAGAGTAGATGGTTTTTGTTGTCCGAATACTGTAGATTCCATTTCTGTGTTCTAGGTTGAACACCAGCTGAGATAATTAGTTTAGAGTAATATATTGTAGTGAATATGCATGCATGTAATAAAGCTTCAATAATACATATGATTATAACAATAAAGTGATGAGATCTTACACTGTGATCATTACATTCTAGTAAAGGAGCGTTTAGCCTACAGTCCTGTATACAGTATGTTTTACTGTCTCCTATCTATGAAACAATAGAATACTGGCTTCTATTGCAAAAGCTTTGACTCAAAGAGTTTTGAATGCTTGTTAAAAATCTATTTTTAATAATAAAATACAGTTTGGTATTCATAAAAATATTCTAGACTAAAATAGAAATATTATTCTTTTTTAATCTCATCTGGCTAAATATCATGGTAACGCTGACTGCTGACAAACTATGTCATCCATAATATTTGCAGTCCTGTGGAATATTGGTTTCTTAGTAATAAAAAGGAAACTATTTGCCTGAATTTGATTAAACTTTGCAAGCACATTTCTGGTGTTGGCATTTACAGAACCTGAACTCTGAGATGGCTGAGGGTTATACACAAAAACAGCAAGCGTTGTAAAGTGCAGGTGACACAGCATGCTTGTGACACTGGACAACTTTTATGACATCAAGTTTGAATGGAAATGTACTGTATGCATAACACGGTTCAATACACTACTGTGGACTTACTATAGTTTACCATGACTTACCATGCTTTGACTTGCATGTTTTACTACACTTCACTCTTTTGCAATGGTAAACATTTATAAAATGACTTAACAGGTTTCTGAAGCTTGCTAGAGAAACAAAATGTGTTGTGAGCTTTGCATTAATTCAGTGTGAAAAAGTTAAACCTTTTTTATTAGCAATTTGGGCAAGGTGGAAGCAGAATGATAAAATGACATTATCTGTGCACTTTGAAAGATGTGGCTTAGCTTTCATCCACCAACTACAGACAAACAACATGGTAGGCAGCTTGCTGGCAATGAAGGGGCTTTCTCTTCTTGTAGTCAGAGCTTTTTGGCTGCATATTATCTGCTGTATAAGGGCTTAGGGCTCATATGGTCATGATCCAATATACAGTGGCTGATTTTACAGGAGGCAGTCTTGTATCATTTTACAGTGTAGGAAATCCTTATCCTGGGACCAGATTAAGCATATAGGCTGCTGTACATAGTCATGTGCTCTGTACCGTTGTCTTGCAATATTGTAATGTATTTAGCTATACCTACCAGGTACTTTAAAAAGTTGAAACCGCTGAATAAAGTAAACAGGTTGTTTCACTTAATATGCATAACTTGAAATACACCCATCACAGGTAAAACTTAAAAGAAGCCCAGTCAAGCAGGCACATTTATATTATGACATATTGAAAATGGTGAATTAGTTCAGAACTGATATACAGTTAAGTACAGAATTGTGATTTATAGAATCGTGAAATAACAAAGAGCACTCCATATTGCATTAATCCTGGACATTAGTCCTATCCCTGCCTGAGTAATCAAATGGCCTTCTATTGATATTAATACCATTACAGCCAGTTATGATAAGCTAAAGTTATTATATATAAAAAAAAAATTATAATAATAATAATTAAAGTAGCTCCCCTAGCTATGTAGAATGGTGTTTGCAATTCATTTTTTTTGACCTGAACTTAATATTTTGTAGGTACATTATGCTTTTCACAGCATAATTCCTGGATATTTTAAATAAAAAAGTGACCCTTTTATTTATCAGCACTGCTGGTACTTCGAAACAAAATGATTAAATTGCAGTCACATCCACACATTAAACCAGGATCCATTTAACTGCAGGATGGTAGCTGTGTTGCTGTCATTTAATATAATGTTATGTAAATGAAAACCCTAACCAGCTGTGTTTATGTAAGGTGTATCATTTTTTCAAAAGCCTTCCCCTCTTTGATGTCTATATTGCTCTTGGAAACCTATTATTTAATTCTTGGCCTGTTACAATAGAAAATTCCAGAGTTGTATGCCTACTGTGTTTTAGTTTACTATCGCTGTCATGCATCTGTTTGCCACACAAGTAAACTCAGTGCCCTACAGTAGCATGCATTGTTTGTCCATCTTCCAATATAAGGTTTAGATTTCAAAATCACCTGCCAACTGTTGCTTTTGATTCAAACTTAAAACAATAAAAGCTAAAAAAAGCAATGAGATTACAGCTTTATCAAGGAACCAGTGCTATTCCCATATAAGAACATTATACACAGTATAATGTGTGTACATAATGAGCCCAGTCTGCCACTCTATAAACATATGCAGTCCTAGCTGAAATATACCCGGGTTGATAGCCTGTTTGTTCATAAGAACATCTGAAATAATGTACTCTAGCTTCTTATTTCTATCAGCGCAGATTCCCCCATGAAATTTTCCACTGATCCTAATTTTAACTTTACCTTGGAACTGCACAACATTTCTAGATGTTTTAATGTAGGCATTGCGTTTCTGTCTGGTAAAGTAATGTATCTACTTTTTGAATGTCTTCGTTTGTCCATGATGGATTCAATAGGACCCCACCAAGCACTTTTGGTCTGATTTTTTTTACTTTTCTTACTCATGTCAAGTCTGTGTTAAACCACTTGGATTGTAAGCACCATCTGTCTTCAGTGATGGATCACATAATATAGTACTTTACATGAAGACAGCAATTTGATGGAAGAATAGTACCAAAAAAAAAAAACAAGTGCATTCAAGTACTAATGCCATTTTCTAATCATTCATACAAGACCTATTTTTCAAACCAAATGAGCTCTCATGTGGCTGGAGAAGAGGGCAAAGCTCTCAAAATATCTAATTAGAGCCCAAACATTTGTTAGGAGTGAAGGAGGTAATTGTGTTGTTGATTGTTGTGCTCCTGACAAAGGTCAGATGAAATGCATTATGGATTAAACATGACACAGCCAACGCAAAGCTAATGTGATGCACCCTTGCATGTCTGTGCCCTGAAGAGACTAGTTCAAACACTTGTCCTACAAAGGAACTTGGGGATGAGCCGATCATCAACTAAAGGCGAGGCAGGATGCATTTATTTCAATTATTGGAATTTTATAAATTGCTCTGATCAGTAAGTCTGGGTATTGGCCAATTAGATTTTCATTAACACATATGTAATCTGGTATTGATAAGCCATTTTGGTGCTATAAGTAATGCATACTACATGCATACATTGTAAGATGCTTAATACATTGTTTAAAATGCATCAATAAGGCAATTACAGAGCATGTTATACACTGCACCCCACACTCCATACAGTAATGTCTGGAGCAAAACATTTTATTGTAAGGTCTTTGCAACTCACAACCCCACGTTAAAATACCCCTGTGCAAAATAACTTGTGTGTGCTAACTCTAGTGCCAGTCCTCCTTACAGCTGTGTGCTTTGGGCATCTGAGGTCTGCATGAGTGCTGCTTTAAAAAGAGAAATTGCAAGAAGACACTTACAATGGATGGTTTCCTTTTACAAAACTCCATCCTTAGTCTATAAAATACAGCCATGTGTGGTAGCCTTTAAACTATTACCTCAGAATTAGATATGTTTGGTCCTGAGAATAAATGAAGGCATGGCCATAGAAAATAAACAACAAAAGAGATGTCCTTAACGTGTACTGTATGGTGTAGTTTAAGATTCTTCTGGAAAAAATAGAAAAATGTTGTCCCATCCATGTCCAGTATTCCTACATGCACAATCCTGGTAAGCCTTGTGAAAACATAGGCACAACTGGAGAGGAAAGGGCCACTGAATAATGTCTGTTCCTGTGTGTGTGCGTGTGTGTGTTTGTTTTAAGTTAAGGGAGGAAAGGTCTCAGTTAGAATACAATGGTTTAGGTTTTAGGTGACGTTTTCAATTCATAATATACAGAGTGTTTATTGTTGGTTCACCACTTTGAGTATGCTTTATATGAATTGGCCATTCATTGTGTTGTTTTGTATTGCTCATATATGTATTTGGTCTGAACTCCCAAACACTTTGACTGTAATGTTGCTAATTGTACTGATGAGGATACAGCCATTTCTTTTTTAATCTTATGAATACTTTATTACAATAAAATGTTTAAGCATCTAACTGGAAAATGTGCCTGAAGGATTAACACAAGATCAGCTTGTCCTGTGAAAACCATCGGAAATCCTTTAGAATCTGTTACATGTGCGTAAATGAAGTCATGGTAACCATTTAGTTTAAGAAATGATTGCCTAAAAGGAATTGTTGTGATAGATCAATTGTGAGCAGGTGCTGTTGTTGTAAATGCCACATTGCAGTTATTTTATCTTTCGGCTTGTGCTCTGGAGTAATTTTGCAGGGAATAATATTCCATTGACAACCTTTGCTTGACTTTACTCTCAGAGAAGCAGTTATAATAAAATACAACAACCAGTAGCACATTCATTATTGTAATTGCGATACAGTAATTACAAAAATGTCAGGGGGGGGGGGGGGGGGGGGGGGGGGGGGGGGGGGGTTGTTATACTGACACCTTGGTATATATTTCTACACATAGGGTACTGTTCATTATAATGTGGAATATGGCTGGCAAAATATACTACTCTACACAACACATCAATCAGGCTAAATGAAACATCACACAAAGAAAACGAAAATAAAACAAATTTAAAAGTTTTAATGATTAAAAGCAAAACTCCAGTTTCTGCCAGCAATGGCATTCAATGTATTCAATTCAAAATGATAGGAGTAATAGGAGTTTATTCCAAGGCCAACAGCCTTATATTATCTGCCAAAGCACAGCAGTTACATCCATGATACACCATTTAAGGTAAAGAAGTAGATAAAATGGTGAGGCAATACCAACATTGTCCGAGAAGGCAGTGAAAAGTCTAGGGAGGTGGTATGATGGGGATCTAAAGGACACAGTTCTTGTGGGAGAAGTTAGACAACAAACAGTGGAAGGGTTGAAGAGCATAGACAGCAGCACCTTACCGGGCAAAATGAAACTGGTGCTTTCAGTTTGGTCTACTGCCAAGACTGCTGTGGCCACTGACTGTGTACGAGGTTTCCTTGACAACAGTTGAGAAGCTGGAAGCTTTAAATCAGTTCATACGTCAGGAAATGGTTGGGAGTTCCACGCTGCCTCAGCAGAGTGGGACTTTATGGTAAATGAATACTACAGCTGCCAATCTCTGCTCTAACCGAGGGGTTTAAATGCGCCAAAGTCCGACTGAAAATGACATAGTAGATTCATGCGACAAATGCGTAAGAGAGGCAGTATCTGTGTTGAAAACTGGAAGAAAATGGGCAGCAAAGAAAGCTGTGGAAGATGCTAAGGCTGCCATTCAGATCGGATATATTATGGGGCAAGTTCAGCATGGAAAAGGAGGTCTTGGTCTCAGTTCAGCTCCTCCTACATGGCACAAGGCAACCCCAGCTCAATGGAGGAAGCTGGTAGTCAATGAGGTGCAAAAGCAGGAGGAAAGGATTAAGTGTGTAGGCAGTTTCCCAGGCCAAGCAGGGAGAATGGATGAGATGGGAGAGTGTGGAACAATGCAAGATTGGCTGGCAAGACCTATGGACAATGGAACAGAGCAGGATCAGTTTCCTCATCAGATCAACATATGATGTTCTGCCATCACCACAGAACCTAAACCTCTGGGTGGGTGAGGATCCCTCATGTCCTTTGTGTTCATCACCTGCAACATTAAGGCACATTTTGACAGGATGTAAGGTGGGTCTTAGCTAAGGACGATTTACTTGGCGCCATGACCAGGTGCTGCGATGTTTGGCCTTAGCATTGGAAGACAAGCATAACATGAACAATAAGTTGCCACCAGTTCCATCAAAGCATTACACACAAAAGACAATATTCCTCCATCCAGGAGAGCAACCACCAAGAAAAGATGTTAAAACCAAGCCTCGCCCAGGACAACTGGAAGCTGCTAGAGACTGGAAGATGCTGGCAGATGTTTGTCAACAGCTTATTTTTCCACCTGAGATTGCCACCACTAACCTTCGACCAGACATTGTCTTTTGGTCTGGATCAGGACGCCTTGTTCAACAGTGCCATGGGAGGATGCTGTGGATGAGGCATCTGAGAGGAAGAAACTTTGGTATGCTCAACTAGCTGCCGAAAAGGAACAGCGAGGATGGAGAGTCTGAGTTTACCCGGTGGAGGTGGCTTGTTGAGGATTTGCGGCAGAATCTACAACTCAGTTTCTCAGAGATGTCAGGTTCAGTGGCCAAGAGTTGCATCGCACAGTGAAGAACTTCTGAAGCAGCAGAAAGGAGCAGCAACTGGCTGTGATCGAGACGGAAAGATTCTGGATGGGGATCTCAAGCACAATAGAAAGAAAGCAACACCGATGTACGGGTAAGTAAGCTGGGATGAGCCGTGGAGGGGGGTGTTGCTGGGATGCCAGAATCACAGTTGAGCCCTCTTGAGGTGTCTTGGGCTAGTCAATGAAACACTGATGATGGAAGCTGCCCACTTGAAGACCCCAGAGATGTATCCTACTTAGCTCAATCCAGACGGTTGTCATGCTAATGTGCTGGGGAGATCGCACTGCGGTTGATCCCTGGAGCCAGCATCGCAGCCGTTGTGTGTGCTGATGCACAGGGGAGGCAAAAATAAGCTGATCCCTGGAGCCAGCATTACACTTCAGCAATCAACACCAGACAGAAGGATATCTACATCATCAGATGGAAAGCAACGCAAAAGGATGGAGATGCAGATGGATCCCATTAGTTTACTGTAAAGCTACGTCTTAGTTGGTGCTTATCTTGGCGAGAGCCGAGTTCAAATCGGCATGAAGTTTAACACCTACTCTCATGTAATGGAAATCATAATCAGCCATGGCAAGTGGTAAAATACCAAGAGTAAACAAAAAACAACATCAAAAATAGGTCACTATTTTATGCAGTGAAGTCAGGTTTTGCCTACAGTGTATGTATGTGGCTGAATGATTCGTGATTGAAGGTTGGCGTTTGGTTTGGCACATCATGAACACAGTAGAACAGGAACTATAAGCAGCCAGAATTTATTGTTTATCCCTTGGCATCAAGGAACTCAACAGTATTAACAGTTCCTAGACACTTGTCCTATTGAGAAAAATAAGACTGTAGGTCCAATCTTTGCCAAATTTTCCATGAAAGAATCATTGATCTAAAATGCAAAAGACAGCCTAGCAACCACCAAGAGAAAGTGAAACAGCCAGTTCTTTTCATTCTTTTATATTAAGCTGGTATTACAAAGAGCCCTGATAGCATCTAATAACTGCTTTAGGGAAAAGGAACAATTTAAGGAGACTTTAGCAAATGCACTTTTAAGTGACCTGCACTTAATGATTTAGAGAGTTCTGAACTGTGGGTTTGCAAAGAAGCTGGGGTTGTTCATCACAGCACTGCAAGTATTGCATTGGAACTAAGTGCAGAAACTTGTATACAAGAAGCTTGTAATTTCTAGCTGTTTGCCAGTTAACATGATCATCACATTACCAGAGGTTTCTTATAGGTTAACAACTTTTAACAACTGCCTCAGAAGCCCCCCCCCTCCCCCCGTCCAAATGAGCCCTTGGGTTCATTTTCAAAGTATCAGTCGGCAGTATAAGATTTTATACCATGGGTAAGCTGTTGCCATGGACACCCAGCAGGGTAAACATTACAACATTCACAGCAGTCTGTGACACGGCATACAAACTTCTACTTGTATTTCTGGTTTCTTACATTGCACCACATAATTGGAACCTTTCAGAATTCTAATTATTACAGAATCAAACTTGAGAAAGAAAAGTGAAAAAAAAACAAGACAAACAATATTCGCTGTTACTATCTTTTGACTGAGTTTTTTTGTTTTTAGCATTTAAATAAAGCTACATATTACACAAACATCTGTAGAAAACTAACCTTGTTAAAATGGTCAGTGTGTAATAACAATTTGATGTAATTATCACACATAAGGCAAGCAGATAGAGGGCAGTAGGTCAAACACTAAACAGTATATACCACCCTCAAATGCAAATTATATTATACTTTGTAAATTGGAAGAACATGAAAATTTCACGTGAAAATTGTTAATAATGGTGTACATGAAATGCTCCTATTAATTATGAGCTTTGCTGAACTAGTTGCTGAAGATTTACTAATGATTTATAAATTCAAATTAAATTTGAACACTATGCCACATAAAGCTGCATTATTTACATCCCTAGATTTCTTGTACTGTGCATCTAGTGGCAACGTCGCTACAACCGGATTGCTATTTTCTGTTCCCAGGGGGGGTACTTTTATTTAAGTATGCATGTGGAAATGTTATTCTGAAGTGGCCATTGATAGTCATGGGAATGTGTACAAGAGAAAAGTAAGTCCTCAGTTGAGAAATAACCCTGGGCATGTAATAAAAAAGGTTCTTAAACTTTTATTTAACAATAAAAAAACTAACTTACAGTGCCACCATATTGAGAACTAAGAAGTTTAACCAGCCAGCAGTTTAAGTGCAATATTGCTTGTAGCCGTACATGCTACAGTGAAATCAACACAGTGCCATAACAGAATGCATGCACACCTAAGGGACAGTCTGAATAAAGTTTCAGTACCACGGATCTATCTTCTCAGTATCAACAAAGTCTATTTTTTTGCATTTTAGTTTTTTAGATGGATTTCGGTGAAGAACGGTACTTCAGTGTGTACAGGAAAATATATTTGGGGTTGGTTTCAGTTAAAACATTCTGGCGTTTCTTCTTAAAGTCAAATTGTAGGTTTGTAAAGGACAGAAGTCAGTTCATTATGCTACACTGTTGTGGTTTGCAGTAAACACACACAATTTGGTAGGCTTTGTAATGCTGTGGTTTTAAATATGTTAAAACGTTATTCAACACTGGGGCATTAAATAGGTACAAAAATCTCTTACCCTTATACAACATTGCATTGAATCTATAGTCCATGTACAATGACGTTAATTAACCCCCTAAAGTTCTAACTATACCAGAGAGCTTAGCCATTTACCAGTCACAAAACCCACAGTTGTTTCACTACAAGTATTAAATACATTTTCGTCCAAGGTTTGCACACATCCAGTCAACACGTCAACCCGCACTCGCCTGCTACAGGGGGGGGTGTGGAGACTTATCCAATTATGATCTTTCAGTTTTGTATTTTAATATATAATTTTTTTCTCGATAAAAACTTTTTTCCCCTTAACAGTGTGGAGTATGGTGTGTAGATAAGTGGAAAAAAATCCTGATTTAAGTGCATGAAACACAAAACGTGAAAAAAAGTTCAAGGGAGTCTAGACTTTCTATAGGCACTGTGTGTGTGTGTGTGTGTGTGTGTGTGTGTGTGTGTGTGTGTGTGTGTGTGTGTGTGTGTGTGTGTGTGTGTGTGTGTGTGTGTGTGTGTGTGTGTGTGGTGTGTGTGTGTGTGTGTGTGTGTGTGTGTGTGTGTGTGTGTGTGTGGTGTGTGTGTGTGTGTGTGTGTGTGTGTGTGTGTGTGTGTGTGTGTGTGTGTGTGTGTGTGTGTGTGTGTGTGTGTGTGTGTGTGTGTGTGTGTGTGTGTGTGTGTGTGTGTGTGTGTGTGTGTGTGTGTGTGTGTGTGTGTGTGTGTGTGTGTGTGTGTGTGTGTGTGTGTGTGTGTGTGTGTGTGTGTGTGTGTGTGTGTGTGTGTGTGTGTGTGTGTGTGTGTGTGTGTGTGTGTGTGTGTGTGTGTGTGTGTGTGTGTGTGTGTGTGTGTGTGTGTGTGTGTGTGTGTGTGTGTGTGTGTGTGTGTGTGTGTGTGTGTGTGTGTGTGTGTGTGTGTTGTGTGTGTGTGTGTGTGTGTGTGTGTGTGTGTGTGTATATATATATATATATAAAAAAAATCAAAGCAATCATGGACACTAATGCCACATGTAAAACTCATCTGTGTTGTAAAGAATCCTCCTGGTAAATCATTCTCACCTTAATACGCTCTGAGCAATGCTGTTTCCCCCACAATAGGTGTGTGTGTGTGGGGGGGATTATCTTGCATAGTGACCTGAAGATCTTAACAGCACAGTACCTGGGAAAAATTGTTCAATATGCTGGGAACTGGGCCATTTAAGCATTTCTGTGTCAGTGCCAATAACAAATAAAGTGCATTGTTCTATTTGGCAGACAGAGACAGTGCAGATCAATATACTGCACATATTGTTATGTCTAAAAATCATATACCGTGCAACATAAAACTGTATTACACAGTGGAAAAATAAAGATAGCATGAACATTTGTATTGTCTGATTAAAGAATATATAAATAAATATATTTTGTCCCTTTACAGCACGAACCTTTGAACAATTATTGTGCATTAATTTCCAACACAGTGGTCATTACATGCTGGATCATTGATCTATAGTGTGTCACTGTATGAAAAACACCCAGATGGAATGTCTAGCTTTACAAAAATTGAATGGTAAAAAACTTTGAAAAAGGTAAATAAATGTGGATCAAACGTTTAGAATAGAAAGAAAGGCCTGTGTACTGGTTTCTAATTGCAATAAAAAAGGCATTACCTTGGTAGTTGACCATGCCTTCTATACATAAGGATTTAGGTTGGTAAGACTACAGGTCCTATACAGCTATGGCCAAAAGTTTTGCATCACCTAGAATTTTAGGACTGAGACATCATTTTGTTTTATTTATTTTTTTATTTGAACTAATTTAACATTATGTAATCAAAGAAACTACACAATGATATTGAAAAAGTGTACCGGAGTCTTAGATTTGGAAATGTCACATTTTTCAATCCTTCTGAATGATTCGTTAAGTATATGGAAAACTTCAACACCACATGTAATTTAATATGTTAACATAACATTATTCAGCAGGTTTCATTCGACTTTATGAAGCAAAATGACTTAATTCTATAGGGTGATGCAAAAGCTTTGACCATAGCTAAAATCGAAGCAGGCAATTATTGAGAATAAAAAGTGATTGTAAACACATGGGAAGGCATTTAGTTATAACTAAATAAACCTTATCAAATTATCTTCAATGACAATGCAAAGGCTATATACTTAGGGTATGTGGCAATGGCAATGCAAGGACAGGTACAACCACAATGGTGATACCGGTGGTAAGAAGCAAAACACACTGGTTGTCAAACTTAGTACCATGAAATACCAATTTGCTAATGTATCAGAATCCATGTGCAATATTCCTTCTCAATCTATTGTTTTTAATTTGCTGGCAATTTTGCTGATCACTGGTTTCTACAGTGCAAAAAAAGTATTTTATCTACTGTATTATTACAATACTTTTAAAACTCTTCTGTTAGGGAGACTTTGATCTACAGGTACTAGTGATATTGGCCATGGCTATACAGCAAGCAATCATCGATCTGAGTACCAACCACAATCATTCATCCTGCTAGCTTCAAAGAGTATGCACTCCTGACAAAAATGATTTACCCAAAACATAATTGTACAGTTAGAAAGACAAAGCTTTCTTCCTTCAGAAAATATTAATAAACAGTAAGAAACGTATGAGTGGTGGAAATTGCATCAGGAAATTGTTGGCTATTATGTATAAAAGCTCAACAAAGCCTTTTCTCCAACAAATTTACTATCATCCGACAGGCTCTGGTAATCAAATGCCCCAAGGGTTAAGACCTAACTGTTTTGAAATCAGATACTTCTTTCTGCAAGAAACAGGTTGCCTCCCTGATATTGAGAGTAATCTGAGTGTGTAGGTTGGGAGAATTTGATTATTTTTTTTTATGTCAAAGGCAAAACTCAGTTATGATATTTAGCCAGGTGATAATATGTGAGTGAAAGAACACATCATGTCTATTGATTGGTTCAATGTGAAGATTTAAACAAAACATTAATATTTCTGTTGCATTGCCGTGAAGGAAATTGTCCTGCTTGTCAAGCAATAATTTTTACAGTTCAAGGCAAAGAAGATGAATCAAATGTATCTATAATATCTATGTATCTAATAATAACAAACAGCTAGTCTAGTGAGTTCAGCAGCTTAACAGTATGTCTGTACAAAGTTTCCATTCTTTTGAGAATCGATTAGAGCTATTGTAGGGTAAAAACAAAATGTGAAAAAGAATTGAAAAAGCAGATGGCAGTGTTGGAATAAAAAGTTTTCTTGACAGGATTTTTAATCAAAACCAAGCCGCTGCAGAACAATAACATTTAGGGAAGATTGCTTCAAAAATGAGGTCTTGACCTGACTCATTTCAAAGTACAGTAATCCATCGCGTATCTGAATGCATCTCAAGTTTAGCAATTGAATGTCTTTCTAATCATTCACAAGACTGCTTGCAAGATGGGGTGACTTTATTTCCTCCTGCAGTAAATGCACACAGGGAAGATTGCATTCAGAGCAATAAACATCCCCCTTAAACCAGATTCTCTACTGATTTGACCATTTTTCAAACTGGCATCTTGGCTTTCACAGCCTGCACCTGGCTGCTGCCTTTAGCATGGAGCTGGGATGGCACTGAGCTCAATGGAGTATTCCAAGAGAATCTGAGGTCAAATGAGTCTTGTTCAATGTTTAACTTTACTCTTGAGGAAAATGAAAAGAAACACGATGTAGAGTGGCTTGAGGGAGAAATCACGGGTGTACACCCTGGTGCCATAAGTTATCTTTATTAATGTTGGCAGAGCTAAGTGTACTAGCGGCTCGACCAGAGGGCATGCCGTCATTCATTATCTGAGCACCAGAAACTAAAGATACAGATTTAAGATGCAGATTTACTTAAGAGTGTAACTACAACAGCCGAGTGTTTTACAGTCTATAATAAACAATGTATAACTCTGGATTGGATTACATGTCTGTTTAATGTTATCCAACATCTTTTTTTTGCTTTCATTGTAAAGCTAAGTGATGCATTCTTAAGTAGATGCATATGACTTTAATTTACCCAAGGTCTAAAAAAACCTTCACTGTTTGCAAGTTGTGATTTATTAGCTGGGGTACAATGGGGGCTATATTCACTCTCTAGTTTTTTTTAAAATACAGAAAAAAAAAAAAAAAAAATATATATATATATATATATATATATATATATATATATATATATATATATATATATATATATGTATGTACAACTTGTGCCATATGCAGGACTGTGTTTACTACTGCAGGAGCGTGTTGTGCTTTCTACTGCATTCAAGTAAGGGACCCATCTTGTCTCCATCTGCTTCAGACAGCACTGGTGCAGTGTCGAGACTAGCTGTCAGACAGCTCACACTTCACCACCATACTGACCCACACCTGCCTGTCACTTCTATCCTTTGGTTCTCTAGTGGTGTGTCCTCTGACATTGAGATACTGTGAATAAAATCTTGTCATGTGCCGTCTTGATTTGCACAGCATTGGGACCAAAGAGCATGTGAATAAAGAAATAAGCAAGGTCTGTTTTGGCATAACATTTTAGAAAATGTGCACGTACAGCAAACTTTGGAGAAAAAAGAAAGCAACAGTATGCATACAGTATGTAAATACAAACACTCATAGAAAATTGGAAATCAGAATCAAACCTATTCATTGAAATAAGGCTGTTTACATTTATATTTATAATCCTGGATTTGTACTGTATAGGCAAAAATAACTTGTGCTGGAACTCCGGACAGGGTTTGCTTGAATATTAATGTCACCAAAATGCTTGTAGGTCACATCAATGTTTTTCAACTGTTTAGCCAGACATAGTAGGCGTATGAAAACAAAGGAATTGTATTGCTGGCAAAGGAAAATGTAGCCTGTGGGATAAATTCTTACCAGTCCGTGTACCATCTGAGCTACTTCCTTTAATCAGCAATGCACATGGCCCGTGTATTCTCAGGAGACACAATCACCATAACAATTTTATCAAACTAAATAGTACAACGCTGCAAGAGAGGAAAACGAAATTCAGGAACCAATCTTTTCTTTTTGTCTCCCCCTTCATTTAAAATCTGCATCACTGCTCTGGATGCAAGAGATACATATCAAAAAGGCTGTTAAAAAACAATACAAATGTAAAATCTTTACAAAAGGGAACGAGATGGAGCCATTAGCTTGAAAAATGGGCAATCAAAGGAACTATTCTGCGAGGCAGATGGAAAAGCAGCAGGTGCCATGGTGTGATGGGACCTCGCTTCCCATCATGCACGCTCTGAAATTATGCAGCCTGACAGGGAAGGGAATTAATGTGTCAGAGCAGGTACTTTCTATCCATTAGCCAATTCTCAATATCCACATACACTGCTGCTTGAAGCTACTCTGCAAAATGACTAACTGGCCATTTGAACACAACTTGTCTGAAAAAAAAGGATGGGTTTGTTTGACGTGCCTGTCACTATCCCAGTTTTACGGTGTCTAAGTGACCAGGTATGGACTCCACTGTCTTACGCTGGGATTCAAGATTTCAGCCCATGAATAAGTTATCTTAATGTAGATGTTTAGAATGCATTAAGGTAAGTACACTGCCTTGAGCCCACTGGAGGAATCAACACTGATGAATAGAATTTTCAAAACCAAATTAGCACAGGCAAATAAATGTGAGCTGTGTGCAACAACTGATAGCACACCTACCTTGCAATTTCCCTTTCAAAAAAGCTCAGAAGATCACAGAGAGTCCCTGCAGCAGATATTGCCCTTGCATTAGAGCTAATGAACTATGTCCTAGTGATACTACTATTAAAGTGTCAATGTATCAAAGGCAAGGCTTAGTTTGGAAAATTAAAATGCACGCTTCACTGGTTTAGCTGTTTAATGCTATTTAAATACCTGTGTGTGTGTTCATTTGTGCAGTTCAAATCCAACACCCCGATGTTTTGGTCTGTTATTTGAAATCAGAGTGTCTTTTGGTTAAACTTGTTATCTGTGAGTATTTGAGTCAGCCGAGTACATTTCTTTGAAAACATATTTTTAAAGAGTAAATAGTGGGGTTCCGAAAAATATAGCATTATACACCCACACGTGTTGTTATAATAGTTTAACAAATGTACCTGTCATTTTTCTTTTCATTAACATCCTGACAAATTTTTACATTTTTTACCCTGTTTCAAAGCTCTTTTCAAAATGGCTGCTCTAGTGCAGTGATAGTGTCAGGATTATTGCCCACATTGTTAAACAGGTAACACAGCAACAATGATCCATGATGTGGTACGGGACAGAAAAGCTGGAGCACTTGTAGGTTTTTTTTTTTTTTTTAATCTCTCTTCCTGCAGTGATTTGGAGGACAGATCTCAAACTCTGTTGCACTAGAGTGGCCATTTTGAAAAGAGCTTTGTAACCAAGTTTATAGTTATAAGTGTAAAAAGCTGTCAGAATGTTCTGCTATGGTAGCAAACTGGTACTGATGTATTGTTTCATGGTACTAAGTTTGACAACCAGTGTGTATTGCTTTTTACCACTGTAGTACCATTGATATCTCAAAATGTAATGTATCAATGGTATCACCACTGTGGTTGTATCTGTTCTTACACTACCATTGCCCCATACCCTGAGTATATAACCTTTGTATTGTCATTGAAGATAATTTGATAAGGGTTATTTAGTTATAACAGAATGTCTTCCTCTCTGGCTACCAAGAAAACAAATTCTGCAATTCCCGTGGGTTTCCAATCATATGAATACAATCTATTTTTATTCTCAGTAATTGCCTGCATCGATTTTGATTTGCCGTATACAGCCAAAAGTTACCACCTTACAGAATAAACTAATTATGCTTCATAAAGTCGAATGAAACCTGCTGAATAATGTTAACGAAAAACTGACAAAAAGACTTTTGTGATACCATTTTGTAGTTTCTTTTATTACACAATGTTAAATAAAAGATCAAAATTTTGTTCATATAGTTGTTTTTTTTAATTATTATGTCCCAATCCTAAAATTCCAGGTGATGCAATCTTCTGGTTGACTGTTGATGTTTATGGCACTTTTAATGCATATGTTTTTCATATGTGAAGCATACATAATGTAACCTGTGAGTCAAAATATTAATACAAGAAATAATAAGAAAAATCCAATACAATGTGTTGTTTTAAATTCTCAGCATGTCCTTTTTTTTAAACCCTAGGTAATAGACTTACTAAGGTACAACATTTCAATTATTTTAAGACTTACTTATCAGTAACTGCAGCAAATGTATAGATACATATCAAATCATGCTTAGCTAATTTATTTTTGTATTTTTTAAAATGTGTGCCCACCAGGGCTAGCCACCAAAACCATGTGCATTGCTATATACGTGTGAGTAATAGATGGCTGCTCAGGCTACTGTTTCTTTTATATGCATATATCGGAAGCAACGTTAAAAATCTCACAAGATCGGAATAGCATTATATCCTTTTTAAAGGTATGTGTGGAAGAAACTGCAGTAGCAAAAACTGTCAAAACAACAGCACATGAACATGGAACATAATCTGACACAACTAGAACAAAACATAAATAATACATGAGATCATGTATCTTCAACTTAAAGAATGCTGAAATACATCATTGACATAACTACCTGAAACCATTATACATTTCCACTTTACAAATATTGTCCAACTGCATCTGTATATAGTATGTGATCAAATTCGTTAAAATATATATATATATATATATATATATATATATATATATATATATATATATATATATATATATATGAAATACAACTGCTGTATAACAAATTTGGGACAAGCAATTTCAACTATATTGGACTGTAGACGTACCTATGGTACAACTTTGTAACTGGATGGGTAGTTTGTCCACTTTGACATGTGGGTATCGAATTAATTTGACATTTTGGACACATACAAAATCAACATGTATCGATTACTTTTGGGGATTTAATTGATTATTTGTTGGGGTGTTATTGATTATTATGATTGATTATTAGTATTCTTGTTAAATTTTAAGGTGTTGAGGCAATTGCTGGCCCAAACTAGGTAATTCAAGTAAATCATGCTCTTTTATTCCAACAAAGTCATTGCAGATACTGCTAAGCATGTGTCATTAAGATAATAACCTTAAATGCTAATTAGTCTGTTTCACAGAATGCTGAACGAAGGAATTAGAAGTTGACCCCTAGGCTCCATATAATGTATTTATTTATTTATTTTACTGAAACAGCTAGACATACCATTTTAAATGTCCATCCATCCTCTGATACAAGAAAATGCAGATTTAAACCATCTTCAAATAATGCATTCTGTAGAATAACAAAATGAAAAAGGTGCCCTTTTAATAGATATCAGTTTAAAATAAACAGTTTTGTTCTAATATGTGCCTTGTCAAATGAAATATAGGCCACTTTTTGGAGATATCCCATCATAACAAACATCAAATGAGTGGTGCACTGTGGTGCAAATACTTGGAACGGATGGGGACTCCCTGCCCCTGTGCGTATTATGATTTGTATTTTGTTTTGTTGTAGTATTATTATTATTATTATTATTATTATATTATTATTATTATTATTATTATTATTATTATTATTTTATGTATTACACTGGGCGGCTAAAAGCCAGTTTTATTGTGTATTATTGTTTGTCAGGACGAGTGAGGTGCCATCTACCATTATTTGTTATTGTTTTATTGTTTCAAATTCCTCGTGAGAATGCATGACTGTCAACTACTGATTGTTTAACTGGCTGAGTGACAGTCACGCAGATTAGTAAACCTCGTGCAGACTATGGCCAAGGGGTAGTAATACATCAATAGCTAGTTAATCCCTCGGCCAAAATATAGAATACCTTCAGTTTGGCTGCACAGGGTGGAGTGTTTGTAAGTGGAGAACAAGAGTGAGAGTGAGACAAGAGACAGAGACAGAGACAGGTACGACAAAAGTAATTCAATAACGAACATGTGCTACTGGTGCTTGAAGCACTAGCACGATACTTGTTGAAGCATTTGTTTGTTTGTTTGGCTAAGGTGCCTTTTGTTTGTAAAAGTGTTTTGTTTTCTAAAAAATGTTTATTTATTAGGATTATTTTTTATTGTACTCCAGTGTGTCTGTGTGTGAGTTGCTTCTTCTTGGTCTGACATCTCCACACACGCCATCCTTGTCACAGTCCCATATGAAGACAACACTGTTGCTACTTGGTTGAAAATGGTTATATTATTTTCTTGAGGGGTATAGCATGGGAAATATTACTTTAAATTTTGATTGCAGTTTTAAAGCTGTTGGCTGTGGAAACACAAGATTGACACAGTTATTTCTGGATGTCTAAAACCCAGTCATAAGCATGGTGCATTCATCAGCATAATGATGCATTACAATGTTCCAGTGATGCATGTTCATTTGTAATCTAATCCACATACCCACTTTTAAAAGGCAACTATCCCTGTGAAATGGATAAAATGCAATTACTAAATGAAGTGTATTATCATTCAGTCGTGTTATTTGGGAAAATTGATATTGAAATGACATTGAAAATTATATAAGCTAGATCTCACTGTAATGTCATTGTAGTTGTGAAGGAACACTGGAATGTCATAGCAGGTGCATTTTAAAATGTAATTGTGATTCAGTTACTCGTACTTACAATAGCTTCTAGGAAGCATGTCTGCCAAGAGTTTATAATGCTTTGGAAATATAATGCTTTTGAATTTTTCTGGTGTAGAGGCCTGAAACTAATTTACAGCATAATCTCACTTGTATCTAATCAATCAACATTAATATTCAGTGAATAATGGGAATAAAGTATAAGGGACATATATGTTTTTTCTTAAGCCTTTAGTATCCAAAAGCAATGAAGTAAAAGTTGAATGTAGTATGACAGCATCACAAAACTATCATGTTGGCACTTTCGATCTAGTATTAAATTGAACATTTTCAGGTCAGGGCACCTGGCAAAATACTAACTGAGAAAACAGAAGACTTTGTTTGAACCCTGTGAATGCTGTACAACACGTAGAGAAGATACACACCATTGCAGCAAATACTCAACGCTGTCTAAATATGTAAGGAATTAAATCATAAGATGAGGCTTTATTGGGCAATTTGAGTGTGCAAAATAGTTGTTAAAAATACGCTTTCCACTACTTTATTTCTGCCATCTGTTTCAATTTACTGGAGTCAATTCTCACACTCAGTGGCGTGCATTGATTAATCGAGCAGGTCCTATGTGTTTATGGATAGTTTTAAATGGTTTTATTGTCTTCCCTGTTAAAGGACATCCAAACACACTCTGCTTAGCAGTTAAATGTGGTTTGGGAGCTGAGAAAAAAGCAAACGTGTGAGTTTCTGCACAGCTGTAGTCTGTCAATGCTTCTTCTCATTCAGGAGGTCATCACCCTTGCTTCTGCAGAAGGAAACATTGAGTGAAATGCAGCAAACACAGAGATGGCACTGATGACTAGAGGACAAAGATGGCCACACTGGGTAAGGTGCATTGCTGCAGTAAGCCACAGGTATCATTATCATTACATGGAAATATACAAGAGCAGCCAGTGAATAATGTAACATCTACTACCATGCAACTAAAGGTCACTGGTATAGTCTGAAGGTACCAGAATGCCACAAAAATATTGTTCTTAAACAAGAACTATTATACGAATTCACATTTTATTTGTATACTGAACTTCTAGTACACTTGTAATAGGTAATGCATTTATCTAATTTCTGCAAGTATTTCTACAAAGTGTTTTCTCCAGCTTGTCAATATGCTTTGCTGTGCGTGTCTCAGTGTCAGTGGCAGAACGATCGTGTCTGAGCCAAGTTTTGGTGCATTGTGAGGATTCCACGTGGAAGAGCTTTGTTTGCGTTTGTATATACAGTCGTAGCCGGTGCACTGTTGCTGTCATCTTATTCAGCATTTTTAGCCTTCTTAAAGAAGTAGTTTGTAATAGAAAAGTTCTTAATGTTCTTTTCATTGCATCAGGGGGAATCACAGTCATGTGATAAAAAACAATACTGGAAACGACATTCCGACTCGACTACACCACTGCTACAGGTAATGATCTTAGAAATGTGTGGTACATTCATGTGTACATTACCACAAACTAATATATATATATATATATATATATATATATATATATATATATATATATATATATATATATATATATATATCCTTCTTACACATCCTCTGAACCACCGAACACTGTGTTTTACAATGTAAAACACTTTGGAGAATTTATTCTAAGCCCAGTGATGTAGATGCTTAAATAATTAGAAAATGACCTGTGCAAACATAATGAAACTATTGGCAAGAGGAAGAGACGATGATATAATACTGATATAAACATGGGGTCTGTACTGATTATATTTAAATAATTAAGAGGGCCTTCACTTGTACTCTGGTAGCAATGTCAGTTTTCATAACCTTGGTACACAAAAGGTCTTATGTAATTTTTCTAAGCAGAAGTTATATATAGATCAGCCGTCGTTTAGATTAATCAAATATACATGAAAACCAAAGCTTGAAATCGGGTTGATGCCTTGGAGTATTTGCAGTGAATATTGTTTGCCAGTATATAAGTACACTTCTAGGATGAGACGCATTTGAAATTAGAAAATTATGTCCGCTGAGTCGACTGCATATCTTCAGTTTTATAGTAATTGCTAGTGCTGGCCTAGTCTCTAGATGGCCTAATCTCAGTCAGCCAGTGATATCAAAAACTCCATTAAAAAATGCAGTTGCCAACTGTGGAAACCAATTACACTACAGGTAGACCTGTGATTTTGTTGTCTTTCATATAACATTTGCAGTGGACCCTTCTTTAATCAAGTAGAATGCGTGTCCCCCCCGTTTGATATAAATTCCCTAATACTTTAATCGGTATTTACAGCATCCAAAGAGCATTTAGCTTTAATAACCTCCCTGCTATATTTTTCTAACTACTTTAATGAATGCATGCCTGAGTGTTTAATGAGAAAAAGGTGGCGAATATAGCACTATAGAGTCTCGGTCGTTGATCTTCCATGCTACTAATACATCATGTGATGTTAGTAGGAAGGGAATGTGAGAGAATGTTAGGTAGGAAGTAGAGAAAAATGTGATAAGCTGCTTCAACAATATAGTAGATTAGTCACCTTCACCATCCATACTGCATTGTATGTCGTTTGATCCCTATCTCACCACAGAGGCAAAGTGGCATACAATGTCTGCTTGTTATTAGCTTGTTATTCACTTGTAGATACCCCCTTTTTTTCAGTTTTGTATCAGAGGCAGATCATTTTAAGTTTTTATTAATTTCCCCCTTAACTTAAATGGTTTACAAAAGTATATCTAGATATTCTGGTGCTGTATACAGAATGTATTTGAATGCTTCCTTGCTGTGCATTGGAGGAAGATGTTCTTCTGGTGTCGTTCAATAAAATTAAGACTTTTTAAGGGAATCTGGGCAATAATAAACACATGGTGGTGTAAACGTTGGAAGCGAAAGTACTTCAGGTAATGCGCCCCTTTGAATCAAAGAAACGAAACATTGGATTATACAAGACATGAAAAATATAAAATGTTAATAAACATCTGCTCTGATTCTCATTTGCTCAGCAACATCAACCCGCTTATAACTCTCTTTTGTAATTAGAAATCATGTCATAATTGATCTCAGATGAGGAAATAAATAGAAAAGATGAATCATAAGCAGAAATACATTGATTGTACATTTTAAGTTGCAAAAAAGCACTCAACAGTCTTAATAATGCATGGTTGTTTTATCAGCAGTCTGACGAACCGTGTACGATTTACTATAATAAAAAAGCAAAATATAGATTGATATGGTATAAAGAAATTACAAGTCATTTATAATGGTAAACGACCATGGCATTTGGAAATCTACTGAATCCATTTATCTTCTTATCTTCTTTTTGCTGAAGTCCTTTCACTGCTGTATAATTTCTAAATACAAACTGAGCCAATTTAATGTAAATTTCTATGCTTGTCCTGGATGACCCATTAGGATGCATGCAGCCAATAATGGTTTAAAGCACTTCCTGAGGCAGATGACTCACAGGGTGTTTGATAATCAATTCTCATCGTTTCAGCTGCATAAGCTGATTTTTGGACCAGCTATTTCTCAGAGCTGGGATTCAGCATGAACACTAAAGCAGTAGCAGATGGAAAAAGCTAGTTTGGATTTATTGTTGCAGTCCAGACTTATTGGTTTCCAAAATTGCTCTACAGGACAGAATTCGAGACGACTGTTTCATAAAAAAATACCATTTCAGGTGATTTAAAAACTAATACAGCAGCAGGGGTTGAACAAAAAACTAAAATTGAAACACAACAGCACACATCAAATGGGCTGTGCATCAAATGACAGGTATAATTTGTTACTGAATGGCATGTCTAACAGTATGTAGGGGCTGCATATCCCTGTTGCAATCCAATTTCATTCACCACAGTGTTTCCATGTGTAAAACTGCAACAATTGCTGATGTGTCACAAGAAACATTCTCAACAGTTATTGTAGATTTCTGAAGGAGTTAGACTCTGTAACCATGAGAAACAGTCACATATCCCTCCAGAACAATGTAAACGCCTTTCCCCAGGTCGCCGTTTATTGACAGTGTTATGGCAGGTGTTTATAGTGTGCTGTTCAACCCCTGTGTTTCCCCACTGTTGATAGGTATACAAAAAGTATAAGATTAAGTTTAGTATAATGTTGTCAAATGCATTAACCTAAAACGTATTTAGAACTAAACAATTTAGTAATTTGCACTTACAATAGTGAGTGTTAATATATTTATGGTTAATATTTTTGATTGTCTTTTTCCTAATAATGATTTATTGATATGCCTTTAGACCACACAGTTGAATGGAGGGAAAAAAAGAAAAACAGATGTTTATGTATATGCAATATAGCTTGGTGTTAAGATGGTTTTCTATTGCTAGAGAACTAACAAACACAATATACATGTCTGTAAAACCTTTTCTCTTTAGATGAGGTGTCCAGTTTTGATGCCTGCTCATAAATCAATAATGAATTCAATAAAAAATACAATATATATAAAAAAAAAAAACATAAACTGTTACATTGGTTTATTTATGGTGTATGTATATGGGACATCTTAGGTGGAGATTACATGTGCCTTTGTCAAAGATTGTGTTATCACTCTTTTGGGAAGATCATAAGATTTACATAACAAAATTGACATCTTACATAATAAAGTTTTCAATAATGCTCCGATTGATAAAATCTACTACCGGTATACTGATGTTTCTGTCATCCAATGTTGTGTGATATATTTACAAAAAACAAAACAATAGGAATTTCAGAGACCGGACGATGATTTTGACTTCCACAAAGTATTCAAATCAGGTTCCCAAAAAAACCTGCAGCTCCCTAACGCCCCACATTACCAGCACAAGTGTATTGGAGATTGGTCCCCCTCCTGTCTACAGAGTAAACCTGGCCCCACACGAGAACCATCTGCAGTCAATCTCAAGCAGAACCTTTTAGGCACAAATACAGACGGCAAAACGTCATTGGCAGTGCTGTCCATCAGGAGTTCCCAAGATGCCTGCCAGACTTGTGAGCTTAGAGCATCAAGAAGATGCAGTATTAGACAGATGTGACCAAGCCGGAAGGAGACTATATTCTATTTTCAGACTTTAGTGAAGTGTCAGTGAAGTACAACATACAAACCCAACGATTATATCTCTAATGGCAACCCCAATAACATTGTTGGGGATTCAATTTAATAGCATTTAAACCTACATTCATTCGCTGTACTTGTACCTGTACCAACAACACATTTAATAGCAGAGACATTGCTGACTTACCTTCTCTGCAAACATATATTTGAGCTGCTATGTCTGTGTAGTTCCAGTGATTTGACTAGTTTTAATTAGGTTTTATATGTAAATTCATTTTTATATTAGTAATGCTTAGCATTTCAGTATTCTTGATATTTCTGGGTTTCATGCATACTGTACACTGGGGAATTGTGTTGGGTGAACAGTAATTCCAGTAATATCCTGTATCAGAAAAAAGTGCAAAGCTAAATTTAAATAATGCTTCTTTCCCATAGAGACATAGCTGTTGCAGTAAAATAAATAAATGTTTTTTTTTTTTTTTTTTTTTTTTAATGCACAGGTTTAAATCTTTAGGCTTTGCAAGTACTGTGGCAACTGCTGACACTACAGTAAGTTATCATTAAATGCTTATGCAAGAAACTGAAAACAGCAGTCTTAGAGCCCTCCATTATGTCATTTGCTCAGGATTTTGTTGGAATATATTTCCACTGTCACAGCTTTTTTTATTTTATTTTAAGTGCATTACATAAATCACATAAATTAATTCAGCTATGCTTGGGTGGTGTGCTAATAAAATGCTGCATATTGTAACAGAACTGCCTACCTTTACATTCCAAAACAAGTGATTTTGCCAGATTCTGCAGTAAGCCTTTGAAATGTCACATGCATGAAACAAGTACTCAAATGCACATGGTTATGAGTGAAGTGAGGAACCTCTGCTGCAGGAAAAACTGTAATGTACTCGGGTGCAGATGGGTATCACTGTCTTTTATTGGGTGTTTATTGGGGAATGGACATACCGTATATTAGGTATAGCAGCCAAACTGGGTTATTTAAGTGAACTTTAGCCCACTGTAAAGTAATGGAATTGTGCTCTCTCAATGTTCATGCCACAGTTTGAATTACTCTCATTGTTTAATATTTCCAACATTTGTTTCTAAACGAAAAAAAAATCCAAGTCAATTATTATATATATATATATATATATATATATATATATATATATATAATATATATATATATATATATATATATATTACCCTCTCAGTTTAAATTTGTTGGTGAAGAGCCTCCTTAAATATGCTTTAAATATTGTGCTTTTAAATGTCATGCTTTGCCTGTCAGGCTGAGTAGATGGATATGTAATGAGTCTGCCAGAGTAGAGGGACATGAGGGTTCAGTACATGTCCACTTCCATGGTGGCTTTCTATATATATATAACAAAACCTCGGAGCGTATTTCATATTCTATTTATTTATTACTTTATCATGAATACAAATAATTTAATAGCCCAGCATACAAATAATATTGGTTACTTCCTTATTAAATAAATATAACAAATGGCAAGATCCGAGATCGTTGGAAGGATGGGAGTTGTCTGAGGAGGGAGGATACATTCACATTGAGGAACTCAATATGCCAAGGCTACAAGCCCTGTTAAAAGCATTTGTCTTCCATCGAGCTCATTAAGAACACCACGATAAGAGAAAAGTAAACATGATTGAGGGTGCATTATAAAGCTGAGACACTCTGCACTTCACTGCAAATGTAGGTTCTGCTATGTGCATCATTCTTCTGACAGCTCAAACAAAAACAAATAAATCAAATTCAATTGTGTACATGCTGATGACATAGTTTGCTGTCCACTTGTTATTGCATGCATGTATGTGGAGTACAGCAATTTTTATGTTAGCTTTCCATTACGTTTTTAGTGTTTCAGCGTGAAATACATTTCATGAAGTCAATAGCTCACCTTTTCAAATGCACAGCAAAAACAACTTATTAATTCCGAATCGATCATCATGTGAAGGGACCAAACATCTGGAAAACAAACCCAGCTACCGTGTGACTGGAATAGTTTTAATGATCTCCTGAGCAAAACTCATTTTCGGAGTTTGATTTCTTAGGAGAGTGAGGTTAAAGATTTCTGACCGTAATAAACAGGGATTGTTTTTCTTCAGTGGTAGCTACTTGATATGACAAAAGATAATTGCCTGAAGGAATATCTTGTTTATTTTAACAATCTTGAAGAGCAAAAGCTTTTAAGCCACTGTTACAAACCGTTACAGACCCTTTGTGCAGTGTACTCTTGTTCTGGTATCTCCCAGGGTTCAAAACAAAAGACTTGCATTTTCAAGATACCAGTTAGAAATCATTAACAGACTACTGGTTTCACACATAATATTTTGGTATCATTGGGCTCTGATGAGTGTAAATATGCCTGTACACAAGCTAATCAGTGAGTACACTCTTATTTTTTTTGTACTGTTATTGTTATCTCATTGTACCAACAGCTATGGCCAAAAGTTTTTAATCACCCTATAGATGAACTCATTTTGCTTCATAAAGTCAAATAAAACCTTTTGCGTAATGTTACGCTAACATATTGAATTACATACCGCTCTGTAGTTCTCCATATACAGTACTTAATGGAAAACTGACACAAAAAAGCCCTGAAATGTGACTTTTTGGAAAAAAAAATCTAACATGAAATACCATACTACTGTTATTTCTTTCGATAGACTTTTGCCGTATTATTTTGTCGACAATAATCTTTGATTAACTGAACATACCTGAAACTGACACAGAGTGCATATTAGGTACACATGTACTGTAGATACCAAAAGCATCTCTGCAAACTGCTTTTCTTAATTTACTCATACAGTAATCTGTATAGAAATGCATATCCAGATAGTTTGCTATCCCACCAAAATTGGATTTAAAAAAAAGCCTGCAACAGCTATGTCAGCTAGTATACCTTGACTGAGTGATACTATTCCAATATTAACTTTGACTACTCAGACTGTATTGGAGGACTGTAATGTAATATCATATTAGCCAGAGGTTTAAGCAAGTAATGCATAACATGCAGACTTTGTTATTTGAGAAACAGGAAAAGTATTTTCTGTTCATTGCTTTTAAGTTCTAAATAGTTTGGAATAATGCCAAACTTGAGCAGAACAGTTTTCTCCCACAAGACTGCAATTAGATTTAGAGAGAGAGAACTGATGCTTGAAGGCCTAATGAAGGCTGTGTTTTTTTTTTTTTTGTTTGTTTTTTTTTACAAATCCTGTCTAAAATAAAAGTAATACTGTCAACTAATAATGTGTTACCTACTTTTTTTTCAGAAGTTACTTCCCTTATGAATTAATTTTTTCAACCCCCACTTTACCTCCCCATCCCATTTTGTTCAGACAGACTAATTTAAATAAATTCCCAAAATTTAAATGAATTATTGATTAAAGTAAAAAATGAAGTGAAAACAAAATAAATCATTCCCAGCTGTATACATGTAGCATTATCTATTCATTAACTATGGGCTGTATTTTACGCACATATAGCATAATAGAATATTATATAACATATTACAATAGCGCATAATAGAAAAGTTCCTGCTTTTTGTTTTATTTTTATTTTTTTATATATTTTTTATTATACTTTTACATTTGAAAGAGTTTTCTTTTTTAAATTCAAGGTCATCTTGATTGCAGATCCCTATTTAAATGTCATTTAAACTACAAAGTATTTCAGTTCTATCCGAGTTAATTCTTTCTATCAATCTTAATACAATTAAAGAACAAAACAAACCTCAGCAAATGACCTGCTAACGATACAAGTTGCATTTAAACTAAAGATGAATGACTGACTTTATTGTTGTCTGTTTTGTTGAGGATTTTCTGGGACTAATGAACTAACAGCACTTAGCTAAAAGACAGATGGTACCTCACCATTACAAATACATGTATACTTTTATGGCAGGAACTGTAGTAGTCCTTATAAAACCCTCATGTTTTATTTTTGAAGACCCTTCAGTCTTTCTCAAGCTCTAGAGAGCATTTAATTATTTTATACGAGCATTACTTTCGTATGGATTTTTTTTTTACTGTATAATGTATCTCCCTCCCATTCCACAGAGTACTCTTGAGAAGCACATTTGTATAGCAATGTGGGGAGCTCAGTCGGCTGTCAGCCAAGTGATAGTATCTTCCTGTGCCTTGCATTCTGTTCTGGGAAGCATTTTGTGATATAGGCAATGGCTGAAATTCAGTGAGAGAATCATGGCCACTTGCTAAATTGATTCCTTCTTTCCTGTAAACCCCCCCCCCTCAAAATCATATCTGTATTTATACTAAAGAAATCTATACTACTTAACCTCCTCCTCCCCATTATCCATCTTCTGCAGGCTGTCCCACTTGGAGGGAGATGTGGGTTAGCATGACCTTCACTGGGACAACCCTGATGGTTTAACTTCTTAAAGGCATAGTCACTAAGGCTTTAAAATCTATTTGCCTACCCTGTGTTACTGTAGATTAAATATCATTTGAAGTGCCCATTGAAAACATTGTGCCCTAATACCATACCATAGAGTTATTCTTCTAAAAGAGACAGACAGTGATTATTGTGGGACTAATATGGAGATACTGTAGAATTATTTACTTTTAGGGAAATACAGTATATTCCCAATTCCTGTGACTAAAAACTTAACTGGATGTAGTTTTTAAAAACAATATTTCAAGAAAGCTTTTGCATTGAAAGGAGTTTTTCTTTTTTTTTCTTTTTTTAATTATTACTACTTGAAACTCTTATGAAAAGTGGCCATTCTATTGTCACATATGAGAAATTTTCCTAATGAATTAACATAGTCATTTTATGAAGCAATTAACTTCTGATGGAAAGTGCACAATCCATTAGACTGGCCCTACTAAGACAGAACTCATTAATGGGTAGCTCTTTAATTAATGTGATTCAGTACTGCTACTCTGTTTAGTGGGCCATAGAGTCCTTCAAACTGAACCTGTCTCATTGTATTCAACCTGCAGCCATCAAGTCCTCTGTTTGGGTTTATATCTCTCAGTTCCACAGATGCTGTCCAAGCACCGATAACTGCTTTCCATCCAGCAGTCAAGACAAGTTATAAGCAAGCCATACCCTGATATACAAACGTTTTAGAATGAGCTAATTCTCACAATGAAATGAAACCGTAAGAACATTCCATATGGGTGTCTGGGGTTCCAAATTGCTCTTATAGTTTACAGGAAAATAATTTATTTTACATAGTTTTGATGAAGTGATTTTTTTTTCAAAGAAGTTATACTTTGTTTTCTTAACTGGAGTAGAAGGAGGCCAGAATTTTGTTTTTGACAGTTTAAGTAAGAATGTTTTTCTTTGGATTTGATTGGTTTGAGGCATAACTATTTAACACTCCTCTGCATTGGAATCTATTGGCTAAGTCCCATGGATCACTACTCTCAACTCTCTGTTACTTCCCCTCATGCAATATGTTCTGCCCATGCAACTGAGCCAAAATATTCATTTGTGTGCCTGACGAAGAGACAAGCACTGAGCAATCTGTCTTATACTGGAAGAATATGAAACATTGAATGTTGTTGGCCATTGTTTTATTTAACTGGATTGTAGTTTTTGTTAAATGTTAAAAGCCCAGTGCATATTAGACTCTCAGCTTATACTCGAGAAAAAGATGGTTCATAATAAAGGGTTCCAAATATGAATCATGTAATATGCAACTCCCAATGATTCTATTAAATTTCCCCTATATAGTATTTATTACTATAAATCCAGACATCATCAATATTATTTGACATGTTCTAAAGTTACATTTTAAAGTCCTGTACTTATTTGAACAACATGTCTTACTGTAGATATTTTACTAATCTGTTATCATGTGATCCTTGCCTGGTGTCTTAATGCAGAATTCCTGTAAATTGTACGTTTTCCATGGACCATGGATCTATTGCTCTACAGACAAGCTACTAACTGAAAACTGTGTACGTTTTTACTTATCATATTGTCACTGACTGAATTAAAAACTGTAATGCTGTACTATAAGGGAGGAAAAACAACGTTATTAATTATTAAATGACTTCCAGCAAGACATTTTCATTATAGAAATTAAGTGCAGTTCATTTTTAAATCACTAATGATCAAAGTTAATGAAGAAAAGCTATTTTATAAATATTTTATGGGAATTGCAATTTTCAAAGAATATATAGTAGACAGATTTCAGAGAATATGTCATTTACAATAATTAAAATTATGCATCATTTCTGGAGGCTATTGTATACTGTTATAGTAGAAAAAAACATCATGCTGTTGTTGAACTTCCACAGATTCAATTATTTCAGACAACAGTCAGTATGTTACTGGTTTGTCATTGGTTACCAGAATGAGAGACTAAACAACTATGTTAATGCATTATTTTGCTAATGATTAATCATTACCTTATTGATATATCACAATATGTGGACATCAATCATAATAAATATATAATTCAGCTGGTTGACTATATCAGCCTTAGGATGATTATATGGATTCCAAAAAAAGTGCTACTGGTAAAACATATGCATAATATGATTTGACGTGTTTTAAAACATGCTTTTATTTTTATAAAATAACAACATTTGCAAAAAATGACAGCCCTTATTATAACTGTAACCATACAAATGCTATCCAATTTTCATGTTGTTATTAATGGAGGACCATTTAAAAATTAACTTGTAGATTTAGCAATGGTGTCAGGTACTCTCCTAATTTGAAAGAATGATTAGTAATTTTTCAATTAAAAAAATTCCCAAAAATGTGGGCTTGAAAAAATAATCTTTAATGTGGAATGCATTTTAGGGTAATGTAACTCATTTTTCTGTTTAACATGGTTTGCCCTTGTAAAAGTTTACCATAGTAAAAACATTACAAAATGTAATAAAGCATAGTGAAAGAATGGTAAAGCATAGGCAAAGAATAGTGAGATATCGTATAGTACAGTATATTGATGAATATCGCAAACCAAGGTAAACTGTGGTATATGCATAGTATAGCCATGGAAATTAAGGTCAGGTTAGCGACCATCTTAATAGGGGTCTTAATAGGGTGTGGTCTTACTACTGAGGGCACAGGTGTGTTATTGTGACAAACTTCTACTGTAGTCTTTAAATACTAAATAATTATGTTTATGTAAATATAAATAAGGTATATATATATATATATATATATATATATATATATATATATATATATATATTATATCTAGATATACTCACCTTTGATCAAGTCAAATATATGAGTGGAAACTAGTTCAGTTTATGTAACAGGATAACACTTTATTGAGCAGAATAATATTTTCAATTGAGGGTTATATCTGTTATGTGAAGTGCTATAATTTAAAAACATATGCTTAAGATTCCTAATCAGGTCTCTTGTTTAGTTCATTGCGGAGCATTTTTGCACAATGACTGTTTCCAATGGTAGTTAGGATGCCCTAATACTTTACATTTTTTACTGTTTACCTGTTTTAAAGTTACACTTCATGAATACCAAAGCTGGTGTTTTTAAGGTACCGTTTAGAAAATGTGACTTGGTGGCTCACTTGAGCTACATGGAGAGTTGTAGTTAGTTTGTCCTTTTTATATCTTAAATGGCTATAGGCATTAATTAGAGAAGGCAGGCTTCCATGCTCACTCAATTCTGCTTTAAATTTGACATTCGATTCAGAGAAATCTATAATTCACTCTCGTTGGTTATTGTCCTTGGCCTCTTACAGGACAAAGACTAGAGGCTCTCTTGAATTATGTTGAATTATTTAATGCTTTGTGATCACCAGTCCACTAGGGACTGAGCTGAGAACAGTCTTTGTCTAATCTTTAGTTTTCAAAGGTACATGATAGCTATACAAAGAGGTGTCACTTAGTCCTTATATTATGTCCTGCTTCTAGCTGATATATGGTTGTGTTTAATTGTTAAATATCGAGCCAGTGGCAGTCTTAAGAGCTGGGAAAGTCCTAGGTTGCCAAAAGTCAGGGTTATGGGATTTTGGTTGGCTGTCTTTTAAAGGTAACTGGAGTAAGTTATTATTATTATTATTATTATTATTATTATTATTATTATTATTATTATTATTATTATTAGTAGTAGTATTATATTAATACTATAATAATAATAATAATAATAATAATAATAATAATAATAATAATAATAATAATAATACACAGATGTAAACCATTGTAAATGCATAGTATAAGCATGGTAAGCTACTTGCAGTGGTACACTTTTCCCAGGTTTACTCTAATGTATACATTTTTTATATTTTGTATTCATACAGTATATAGCTACCAAAGTATATACCTTCTATCTGTCTTTTATAAAATACTTTTACATTGTCCTGTGCCAATTTGTTCTGACAAGTAAAGGAAAGGGATATATTAAAACTGGTAATTAATACAGCTGAAGTGGATACAAAGGAGCTTTTCACAGTGGCTGTGCTCCAGAATGTTCCTCTGAATGAATAAAGGCCAAGGCAGTTGAAGAGCAGGAAATTAAAGTACTACCTGAGCCACTGCAGCCCCGTTCTATGAAAATGAAAAGGGCTGTCTGAATTTTTTGATGTATTCTCACATAGCAAGTCATTTGAAATGCAACCCCTATCATGCTCGGTGTCACTTACACACCACTCAATCCACTGAGTAAACTTACAAAAGTTTCCTTCACAATACCTTCATACGAAACATGTGCATTATTATATTGAACACGTGGTATAATAACTACAACATTTTTATTTTAAATTTTTTTAATGTAGAGTGAACAATTTCTATTTTTATTTTTTTTCCCCAATTTGGAACATCCTATTATGTTTTTTCTCCTCACTGCAGTGGGTCCCCACACAGCACAAGTCTAAAGCTAGAATCGCTTTCACGCCGAGCAATCTAGAGCAGAGGTGGGCGGGCTACCGATATCGGTGAACAGAGATCAGCCCTGCTTTTATCCACTCTGAATGTGCTCGGTGTCTGGCCAGTAGGGTTCGCTGTTGCGCGATGAGGAGAAAGAGTCCCTGCCGGTTTCCCGTCCCCATGTGACGTCCCCTTCGAAGTCCTCAGCAAAGTTCGGCCTCTTTGCACAACCCGGTCACAAACCGATGCCGTCCAAGCTGTGGGACTCATCCTGCGCTCCCAGCAGCAGCACTTTAACTGGACCAGCCACTTGGGGACCCCTACGACAACTTCAGTAGCAACTGATTTTCAAATGGAATTTGTTAATAACATCAGTCCGATAATGCTTTGAAATTGAGTCGATGAGGTCACTAATGAACGAATTTCTCTGTAAAAAGCTTAATTGTTGCAGGTCACTTCCTTTCTCAATGACTACTGAAGTGGAACTTGTTAATCAAAATGCATGCTGACGAGATCAGGAAAAATAATTCGCTGTTATCACCTGCTGGAAGTGTACAGGGACAAGAGACAACTCCCCATTCCCAGGCTGTGTCTGTCCCTCTGTGTCGCACTGGCCAACATGTAGGTAGAGGGGGCAAAGAAAATAATATTTTTAATGGGAAATTATTTTAATTTTCTTTTTTTTTTTTTTTTTGGATGGGCTGATGGATAAGCCATCTATGACGGCTTGGTTGGAATTTATTTTCTTATGTTGACATCTAGTTTTGTATGTATTTTAGTACGTATGATTGTAGGCTATAAATAAATAAGTTTCAAGTAGGCTATAAATAAATAAGTTTCATTATATATTTATTAAGCGTTTAAAATTACGATAAACCTCCCTAAACCAACACACAATTTGTTTAGAATTGTTCAGTGAATTCCTCTAATCATGTTGAATGCATTTTCTCTGGCACTCTTTGCTCGCCTCTGTGATAAATAAAATCAACATGATTAGAAGTAGCCACCGAACATTTGCAGTATTATAAGATCATTTTATATGTATACTTACAAATACGTTTAGGCAAAATTCATCTCAATGATCTGTTGCCTGACAGCCTTGACCGTGGTGGCTTCTCCGGGAGGAATATTCTGAGGAGGCTCCAGTGGTCCAAGATGAGGCGTTTCTTCCTTCTCCCCTTCCTCAAGTGTGTCGAGCATTTATTGGTCACCCAGCAACCTTCGACATATAGCTTTATTGTGCAGGATACAACATGTTACACAGACCCCTCCCGCAGTCTGACAGAGGTTAACATTAGCTGCCCTATCCAGACACAATCAACTTTTTAGATTGTCATCTGGTAAATCTAAGAAATTAACCCTGGTCTTGTATTCCCTTTCTCTGCATCGTCCGAGTCGCAACCAGAGTCAATCTCAGGCTCGCATTCAAACTCTAAAATTACATTTGCTGCTACTGCTGCTGCCACTCCAAGCAAAGCCATACTGTAGTTTGTTTATTCTTTTTTAAGTGTAAATTAACTCCTGATTAATTATGACAATTAACATGGATTTCCTTTTAAATTCCAACACAAACAAAACAAATAGTCGCAAGAAACATTGCTCCTTAAGATATTAACATTATTTCGTAAATCAACACAATTTCAGGAAATCCCATTAGCATGATTATTTAATAATGAAACAGGCATAACATTTGCTTGAAAATGCCAAAATCAATGCTACATACCGTTTTGTTCATTAACACTGGAGTTATCATTTACGAACTTTTGAAACCACCCCCCCCCCCCCCCCCCCCCCGGAGTCTAAATACAGTTTTTTTTAATATGGTTCAGAGTAGTTATGTCTTGATTTTAGCTGAAAGTGCTAAAATAACACTTGTTCGGTGGTATTCATATTGTTTCCTAGTGCATCATTTCAAATTGTGGACTGTGGCTCCATCAGAATGGTGTGTACAATATAATCTGTTTATAATTAGCTAGTGTCAATTTTACTGTGCTATACATTTATCAATGCTATGCGTACTCTAATGTTATTAAATAATTAGCACCAGTATATCACGAAATAATTGGTGGTACAGTACAGTATGTTTGACAGAAAACAAGGCTTTATTACTTTTGGTTGAAAACATTAAGCTGGAAGTGTGGTTGTTGTGCCTAATGAGGATCAGCAGGTGGGAATCTCATCCCTCGTTTACGCAGATGAGTGGTTTCACTAACCAGGTGTGGATCATTGGGCTAGAAGGGAACTGACTTGAGATTGATCCAACAGGACCAAAAGAGGTTTCCCCAGATATGGGTGGAGGGATATGCGGGGTGGGGCTGTGATCCAAGACATATGATATCAGTGTCCTGATCAGTGTCCTGGGCATATCAAGGAAGCCTCTAACAAGGTCACCCGAGAAAACCCTTAGACAAGGTAGAGGACAGAAATATTTGCAATTAACATAAAGTTATCAGAGATAATTCTTTCAGGCGTGGCATCATTTCATAATTAACGCTGCATGAAGTGTATTCAAGCTATTTCAGCAACATCAAAAGTGAATCCCATTAACCTGGGGAAGAGCAGTTGTTGCAGTTAAGACAATGTCATTGGACCGAGCCCCAGATGATGAGAAGATTTAATTGCAGTGGACCTGGAAATCATGGGCAGTGATGGATGTCGGCTATCAATCCAAAGCAAAATAGGATGATGTCTCAGAGTGAGCCCAGAGGGGCCAAGAGATCCGTTGCCAACGGATACTAATGTCATTTAAACAAGAAGCTAGGGAACCAGACAGACCTTAATAGCTTGGGAATTCAGTTTGTCCTCTTATTTTTGTGAATTCAAAGGTTTAGGAATGTGAGTGAATCATTAGGAAGACACTTGGTTTCACGTTGAAATAGCAAGATTAAGAAATCAATTGTAACATGTTTCTTTTTAATGATGTATTCATGTAGTAGGAGCTACTGCAAGTACTTTTTTTCTTTTTTTTTTTTTAGTTTAATCATTTTGTTAATAATTAAATGTAATCCAAAAGATGAGAAAGAAATTATCTAATAAAAAAAAAAGTAGCTCCATTCCACAACTGGACCAAATGGAAACATGTGGAAACTGTAAGTTAATTTAGAAGAACCATGGAATAACATAATTAACTGTTTAAAAGGTTGATTTCCCAAGAGGGGTATACAGTATTTATAAGACATGGAAATGTCTTGGAAAAGTCCTTACATTGTCCTGGGGGGATATCTAGCAATCATGCTGATAACTGTTGAAGACAGAAAAGAAGGGTCAGTCAAAGCAAAATTGATTTTTGACAGCCTTTAAGATACACGTGCTTAGACAGACAGACACACACACGCACACACACTCACACATATACAAACTATTTGCATGCATAATTCATGTTGTTTAATAGATGCACTCCGACTGTGTGAGCAGTTAAAAATAACGAGAAATACAAGGTATGAAGATTACAAAATCATTTGGAAGCACCTGTGATACTGGAACCTTGTGTACTAGGCACAGGTACTCAATTCTGTTTTTGAGTTCAAGGACTGTGCTGCATATGAGTTGAATATAGAGTTAATCATGCTTCAGTCCCTGCATAGATCAGCTACATTTGTGACACTTCTCAAAGTCAAATGTGTGAAAGAGTTTCGTCACTATTACTAGGGCAATAATGGTACTCTGTATACTATTTCTATAGTATATGTGTAATCTACATTTAAAAAAAAATAAACACAGTGTAACTATTTACAAAATACATGATACAATTTAGCACAGCAGCCTTACTCCAAGCTCCCCTTTTTTTTGTCTTGTTTTAAGTTTATTGAAAGTTCACACCTTTTGGTATACTATTCCAAAAGCTTAAATAACGATCCAGTCTAATTTTCTGATTTAAAAAAAATGTGTGTGTCAAATACAGATGTTGTCTTCATTTGATATGTATTTTATACCTGATGCCCAGAGCATAGATCACAATGCTCCCATGTGCCTCTGTTTATTTCCTGTGCTTCTCATTTACTACATTACTGTACAGTATATCAAAACAAAGACACACAGGCTCTTAGGAGGTCAGTGGGTGTCATATTTCACATTCTAACAGATGTCCCTTCAGAGATTAAAATAGCAAATGTGACCATCACAACTGTTAAGTTAAAACAAACAGTAAAATAACTCACTTCCTAAAATTACTTATTTTTTATTTTATTTTGAACGCTACAGTAATAGAGCTGGTTGTAGAAAAAAAAAATATCCATCTGTTTTAGTAGAATTTAAAGAATGCATGCCAGAAGATTGAGCGATTGCCAGAAGATTGAAAAAGAAGTGCTATGGAGAACAAGCTGTTTCTTTAATCAAACAAAATACATGATAGTAAAACAGGAAGGGTTGAGGACCTTAACCCAGATATCCTGAATAAAGATATCCAGCTGTGTAAACAGGGTGACCAGCCCTCTGTTCAATGAGGCCTCAATTACAATTGGGGTTTGGCTTGAGAGTGCAATTTGTATGCCAATTGACTACGGTTTTAATGGCTGTTTTAGCCTCCATTTATGGGGTTATTGGTGTCAAAAGGTGGTTCAGGACTTCTTTATGTCTATAGGTGGAATTTATCTGGTTTCTCTTATTACAGCTACATTTACACTAGTCTTTTATTCTGCAAGCCCCTCTATTGCAAGAAAAATAAAATCCTTGCTTAAATGTAACTTATGTACGAGTGGAAGCCAGAGCATTAGGGATGTGTTCCAGTATGTCTTTGATCAATCGAACAATAGTTCATTTTCTAATTCAAAGAGACACAAGCACTGTCACTAGGTCCGCGACAGCACAAAGAAGGGAATGTTTCTTTCTTCCTCAGCTGACACAAATCACCTTCACATCCAGATAAGGGAACAAAGGAAGAGCATAAAAAGATGCAATACCAAGATACCTAATGGGATACTTCGGGATTTAGAAGTGAAGCCTTCATCAACCCGACTGTAAATGGTTTTTCACAAGCTGTCTGTCTGGACTTTTCAGTGAAGAACGAAGAAGTTGGCACTTGTGTTAGATTAACAAATTTGAAGGACAAATTAGATTACCTAAGGCAAACGTGAACTGAATTAAGTCAAGGTTACTGGAGATGCACTGTGACTAGACTGTGACAGATATTTAGAAATGTGTTACATTCCTCAGTTAAGCCGAATAAGGAGAATAACGTATTAATTTTACCTTTAGGAACATTCTGTCGAAGCAGAACTCAGTTATGGACTGTTTACTTGAAGCATATGTTCATTTTTAATCCTGCACTCAAGAAAGTTGAAAGATGAAATCAGGCTATAAGATTAAGTGAATAGGTTTTGGAGAAAAAAAAAACATTTCTGTGTTACTCTTACTACTTTTCTGAATGAAGGAGAAACTGAATCCTTTCTAATCAACCATTTATGTCTGGATGCATCTTGACAAATGTTATTACCTCCTTATTCAGTGGGTGCAGAATTTTCATTTAGGAGCATACTGCAATATAAGATGCAAAAATTACATCACCCTAGCAATTATGATTAATACATAAATTCATGTCTATTACCTTTTTATATCTTGATTTTACATTCAGGAGCAAGCTTTTGCTTTCAGTCAAACATGTGTCATAAAAACAATATAGAATATAAAAAACAACACAAACACAGAACAGGTGTTTTAGCTAAAGAGTATTTTTTATAAGTTTATATATCTCTTACTACCATTAATAAATTCACACTGCAGTCTTACCCAAACAAACAGCAAGTACAGATAATCTAGCACATCCACTATATACTTCCAGGCTACAAACACAGAACATTTTGAAGGCTAGTTACTGTTTTATTGTCTCATTATTGTAACATTTACCAAATGGTTCAATGTTATTATTAAAGTTCCCCTTTTTTCAGGTATGATCAGATCAGACATAAGAAAAAATGCAATGCAAATGTTGATTAAGATGGTCAACCATGTCTGAGAACTCTCCATGGGATACCTGACGCCCATACTCTGCTGAAAGTAGGACAAGTCAAGCGTTTAAAAGATTAATAATAACAAAAAAAGCTTCATCCAAACACATTTTCAAGTAGTGGCATCACTGACTGATGTCTGGTCTTATTTTCAACCACATGTGCGATTACTCTTAATTTCTGAAGCCATGTTTTTCAGATGCTCTTGGTGTTTTGTGGGGCTGCTATTTTACATTTTAGCCTTGCATGTGACTTAGAAAATTGAATTCTCTCCAGCGATGGGTTTATATTCTAGTCACTTAGAGTATTTTGAAAACCAGCTATGAGAAAATGCATTATAGCTTAAAAGATAGTCACATGATTCATTCCACTACTTATGGAAGACTCTCCAGTTTGCTACAGACACGGTTGCATTAAATAGCACCTGTGGCATACAACAATTCCAGAGGATTCTAGAATATAGACAGCATGGTGGTTTTCAGTTCTATCAATTGTTAATCAGCACATCCTGCTGAATGCAACATGGCAGCTGTTTTTAAACACAGCCCACAGCCGAAATGTCAGATTGCCTGTCTCACCTGGGAATACTACTGGAGGGTTAATAAACCATACTGTATAACCAAATTAATTCTGTGAGCACTGTAAACCATGGAGTTTTCCTGTCACATTGAAAAATATATTTATACCGGATAGATGCACTCAGATGCAGCATCTCATTTCAAGAGTTAGCTTGTCGTTATTCACGGGGGTTGGGGAATTGTGGATTTATAAGTGGCATTTTCCAGAGCATGGGTGAATTCTGAATTGCAACCGTGTCTTAATTGGAAGTTAGGCTTGACAGTTGAGAAAATGAATGCCATGTGATTTTTGTAATACCCACATAGTAGACAGTGCTCTGTTTTAAAGTGTAATCCAAAGTAATGCAAACTAAAGAACATGATACCCCCTAACATTATGTAGGTGCATTATTTTATTTCTATTTAGAGGGAAGAGGGTGCCCCCTACTGAGCAACCAATACTGTATCCTTAAACAGCTGGTTCAGTGAGGCTATTCCATCCAGTTGTTGACCAGACCTAGCCTAGCTTCTGAGAGCTGGTCAGATCAGAATTGTAAGGTGGTATATGGATGTAGCACCGTTATTTCCAAAAGATGTAAAAACCCAGTTGCAATTAATAGTAGATCTGTAAATAAAACACAAAGTATTTAAATACCCCAGCTTGTTTACAAGTACCATTCTAATGCATCTAATGAATTGAAAAAGAAAACTCTTTACCTCTGAAGTCTTCCCTCTGGATAGATATACTAGCAGTTATTCATGCATTAGTAATACAACCGTTCTTATGTATTTTATCATAACATTATTTTTAGTGAATGCAAATAATTCAAGTAAAATTAGCTTAATACCATCTGGAAGTTTTTTTTTTTTTTTTTAAAAGAGAGAACCGGAACCCTGTTGTACTTCCACCCACTCGTAATTAGGTTTGAGTGAGAACACACACCTCAAATTTCAATCAGTCATCAGCTTTATATAAATCTCATTCATAGAACCTGAAGGTATAAAAAAGAAAAGCTTTCTTCTTGGTGATACATTTTTAAAAATAGTTTTGGTTTTTAGAAATCACGCTTCTGGGTAGCATCGAGGCATAACGATATTATAAAAGAATATTCTTCTCTTGTTTTATTAATTTTAATATAAGGTTATACAAATACTATGGTATATCAATAAGATATTAACCATAAACACTAGAAATGTAATATCATGGCATCTTGATCTCACCAGCTGTACCAGTAAACTCAGTAGACAAAAATAAATAGTCACATTTGGGAATATGTAATGGCAGATCTGGTTACATATTATTTGATTTGACCCATTTTAGGCGTAAGTACCTTTTAGGCAATTAAAGACACATCCAGTAGATACCGGTATACCAGCTTTGGAGATAAAACATTATTGCAGTAATCCTAGGATTAAAAAAGCAGCTTTAAGTCTTAAGACCCAAAAGAGCATTTCTACTGCCTACAACTGTATTTCAATGAGTTCCAACGCAATACATTTGGTATGTGCCAAAGGTGTGTCAAAGGCTGAAACTTTAAACAAACTATTAGTTTCTAGTATCCCACAATCCTCCAACCAAAATAGTACCTCTATATCTCAATGGGTTATAGATAATGTTTTCCACATTTCCCTGTTTCCAATAGTAGTTTGCTTGCAGTGCAAACTGAGAAGTATTACTTGACACTTAAGATACTTATCTTGGTAAAATCACAATATTTTTTATACTGCTAATAAGTAATGGTTTTAGGCAATCTCCAAAACACTTAATATTGAGGTGCAGAAATTGATTCGTTATTTGAATTATTTATTCTTTAACTTGGCAAGATTACCTCTCTCTCTGAGGCAGCAACAAATATGCATTAATGTCCCTCACTGCATTTTCTGTTTTGAAAATACCATCCCAGTATCGGGTAAAAGTGCCACACAAGATATATATATATTATATAAAATATAATATATTTATATATTATATATATATAATATATATATATAAATATAAATATATTTATATATAGATATAAATCGCACATACATTCTTTATGTTTATGTACCATATAAAAGTTTTGTCATGTTTTAACTGTGTTATGATTGAAGAATGGAAAGTATGATGCAGATACAGCAACAAACACAGAACATATACAAACACAAGTCAAGAGGATTCAAGAAGAGGATAATTATTTTGCTTCAGTGTTTTGCGTCTTAGATTCTCAGATGGAAACAAAGGTGACATTATTAATGTAGATGCACAAATAATTCCTTCAAATGAATACCATTTTACAGAGACATTTTACAGTCTATTGCCTTCTCTCTCAGTTATGATCCCCAACCGATGTGTTTGAATGAAACATGAGATTGCTTTCATAATTACAATGTAACACCTGCACCAAACTACAATTCACCCCAGATAGTCCTCACCCTAGGGGTGTTGCAGCTGGATGAACAAGGAAAAGAGAGCCAACTCCACCCCCTGTCACTGTTAGAATCGCATCAAGTCCTGAGAGATGGCATCTTGCAATAGTTAGGCGCCAAGTATTCTATAGGTGTTGAATCTTCTGTACTCCTTTTTAAGTAACAGCCTCTGATTTCTAATTAGTACAAACAGCTTGTCAGCCACAACACACAGGGGTGGGAAGAAAGGTGTTTTATTGCTCTCTGTGCTGGTTAGTGAAAACTAAAACCAGATATTCATAACTCACAAAGGGTTATTGAATATAAGTCCTTTTAATATATATATATATATATATATATATATTAAAAGGACCATTTGATTTCTTCTGTAATTGAGTAAAAAAATATGTGTGTCCCACATGCAATATTTATGGATTTTGGTACTATTATATTAATGTATAACAAACTAAATAAATAAATACATTCCATTAAATTATTTAATTTACAATCAAGGTTTATACAGGGAAGGGTTAACAAAAAAAGTACTGCTGACCAGAAATGGATGTTATCACTATATAACCTGACCTTCTATAATCCCATTTTCTGATAAAATATCATCCTGTTCAGTCCTTAAGACCGAAAGGAATTGCAAGGCCCCCTAGAGAAATCATCAACACAGTTAATAAAGCTCCAGCCTTAAAACCTGGTTTATGTATACTGAACATAAAAGCAAGTGAAGAATTTCTTTAAGGAATACAAAATCTGACAGTTGTAAAAGTGAGACTGTGGTGAAGAGTCTGACCTTTGCAGTGTGTCAGTAACTTCACAACAAACAGGAGTTTCCCACTTGCATAGCTCACTGCAGCTGTCAAGAGGTTAGCTGAATAAGGAGCCAAGAGGGTGAGAGGGGTCTGACGTGTTAAAGATCTGTTTCACGATGAGGTTTCAGCTGTATGCAGACAAGCTTCCTTCCTATTGAGACCTGTGTAACACATTGCATTATTTCATTGTATTACCCTAACCCTTGTCTCAGTACTGCCCTTAACCTAATACATTTTTAACAGTTATTAGAGAAAATGAAGACACGGTTACTGGTAATTGCCCCTTTATTACTCTAATTAATAGTAATTATTGCTAATTTAAAGTTATTTTGTAATTCATTTTTAAAAGGGTTTCCCCTGACGTGTTGCACTGTTAAATTCAAATGGTGTAAAACTCACATGGTGACTTCTGGAGCTATACAAGAATACTAAAAGAGACCCAATTCTACCCTTGCTAATGCATGTTTTCATATTAGGAGCTGGGATGTGCTTGTTTAAACCTTCACAAATAACCTGTACAATTATTAGATTTGTTTGCTGTTTAAGCGGTTATTTTTTCTCATTGTTTTAAGCCTGGGGCCCAGGGGTGAAAAGAGAGGCAGGGAGTGTACTAACCCTGCTCCTTTGGCTCTTATTTCAAGCTTAAGCCTGCAGAGATACCGTACTGATGTATTCAGAGAGGCACACCGATTCTGCAAACAGGGTTCCAGTCCTTGGGAGTTTAAAACAGATGGCTAGAAACTATTCCTCTGAATATTAAAAACAGAAAGAACAAAACAAAGTTTGTCTTCTCACTCCCTCTGTTGAAGACACCCACAATCCAAAATCCAAGTCTGAACATTGCATAACTAGGGCAAATCTTACAGTATAGCCCATCTGTGCCTACCTTGGCATCTTTTATTCCATGTTTTCTTTTTTTTTGTTTTTTTTATTGCTGCATCCTGTGAAATATGTATGGATAGTTGGATGTAAGTCACTTAATGTTGACTTGCCATATGTGCTAATCCTTCTTGATCTCACCACTGCATTTGATACCATTGACCACACAGTTCTCTTGGATCGCCTCGTGAAATATATAGGTCTATCTGGATTGTCCTAATCGTGGCTGAGTTCCTATTTATCTAGCCGTACACAGTCTCTATTGTTTGCTGGTGATACCTAGCTCACATGTGGTATACCCCAGGGCTCTGTTCTCAGGCCACTACTGTTTAACATCTACACGTTTCCTCTTGGTCATTTAATTCATCATCATGGTCTTCTGTTCCACTCTTATGCTGAAGACACCCAGCATTATATGAAAGTCTCTCCTGGATCTTCCTCCCAGATGCCCCAGGTCTCTGCCTGCTTGGAAGACATTGAGGCCTAGATGTCTGCCAACTACCTACAATTAAATATGAAGAAGACAGAGCTCTTGCTAGTGGGCTACCACCCTCAACTTAAAAAATTCAGTTCCTTTTCCACCAACTTTGGAAACTGCTGCCTAGTTCCTTCCCCTTCTGTTCGTAGTCTTGGAGTTCTTCTGGATGTTGGGCTTACCTTTGATTCCCACATCTCATCTATTGTTAAATCTTCCTTTTATAATCTCCGTAACGTTGCCAAAGTACATCCATATCTTTCTGTATCTGATGCTGAGATCCTTTGCCATGCATCTGTCACTTCTCATCTGGACTAATGCAATTCAATCTACACTGGTCTTCCAGCATGTGCCATTAATAGACTACAATTAATACAAAATGCAGCAGCCAGGATCCTTTCCAAATCCAAACATCATGATTGCATCACTCCTCATCTGGCCCTTCTTCACTGGTTACCTATCAGATATAGGGTTGCTTTAAAAATTCTTCTGCTTACATACAAATCTCTTCATAACTCTGGCCCCGAATACTTGTCCTCCTTGTTGTGCCGCTATATCCCCACGTGTAATTTGAGATCCTCTGACTACTGACTTGGCGGACATTCTTTCAGATATGCAACTCCTGCACTCTGGAACGCTCTTCCCTTCTCTGTTTGAACTACTCCCATTCTCTCACTCTTTTAGTCAAAGCTAGTCAAATCTTTTTATTCTAGTCTGCTTTTCTGTTTCTTCATTTTAAATGTTCATTTTAAAATTATTGTTGTTTCTCTCATTATTTTTTATTAGTTACTATTTGTATTTAGGTATTTTATATTTTTACATTTGTATTGTTTGTTATTATTTTTTCATGGTATGACAAAATAGTGGATGTATTGCTTAGTTATTGTAGCAATATTGGGAAGCTTAAGTTTTCACAGGAAATTCACAGTACTGTACTGCCAAACCTCTGGGATTTACAAACACATTTCCTGATGGAATATTACAGTTCTCCATTTGAGAAAAAAATATTTTAGTCCAGGTGATGCCGGTATTAGTTTGAAAACATATCGTTTTGGTTTGATCAAGACTGTTCATTTTGGAATGTTTGTATTAGCTGTTTTTTTTTTCTTCATATAAAATCATAGCTTAAATATCAAATGGAAAGCAGTCTTATGGTTGATTTTAACAGCAGATATTATCAAAGAATTCCAGAGTGAATTTAGATGAAAGCCTTCAGAGAAACAGTTTTTTTTTAATCTTGAATTATATATATATATATATATATATATAATATTTATATATATATATATATATATAGATATATATATATATATATATATTATATATGTACACACACACACACACACACACACACACATTTTCCTACTGATTATAACTTCATGTTGGCAAGCAACTTTTGTATTTAAATTTCAACAGTTACATTGACTAATTTAGTCACATGCAAATCAGTAAAACAATGCTTAATAGAAGCATGGAAAATGACTTGTGGATTGTAAACAGATGTTTGGCTGATACTTGTTTGTAATTCTCGACATGGTGTGCAGTCTGTCACTTTCTTTTAGAAAAAGAGAGATGCCAGTTGTATGTGAAGGAGTGCTTTGTACTTGCTCTGTGAGTCACTCCTTGTGAGTGTGGGTGTGTTTGACTCTGTGTTCCCCAACAATTCAATAAAAAGATGCAACTAGATGAAAGTGTTGGCTTCTTGTTTGCTGCCAGTAAACAATAGTCAAAGTGTTTGAAATGGTTAATCTCTGTAGAAATATATAGCCTTTTTATCATTCGCAAGCCAGTTCAATAAAACTGAAGTTTCAGTGATCATAGCAAATGACTTTATTTGAACTGTAGCTGCCTGATGATAAAAAGGATGGTTCACTTGCTGAAGTTTATTGAAATGGGCCAGGAGATGAGATACGTTCCAACTGTCCATTTCAGGAATCACATGGCTCTTCACAAAGCGCTCCTCATGACTAACCTCTTAGGCTGCTCTCTTCCTCTTCCTGCCCTCCTGGGTGGAGACATTTCCCAGTCAATTTCAGTAATGTCAAAATAAGTGAACCGAAACCAAGAACAAAGCAGCGGTTCTCTGTCGCAAAGAATTTGTTTCAACAGTAAATAATACAACTTTTACCTGTCTATCTCTGTCTAATATGTAGTACAGACATGTTTTTTAAGCTGTAGTTTCTATGATCTAACTGATCTTGGCATAAAGCAAGGATATATTTTCACAAAGCAGTTGCACCGACAAATGCTGCTGTGCAGAGATGGTGACCTTATCATTAGCTCCAAGGTCTCCGTAGAGTGTTTATTGTCTGTTTGTGAAAAGCACATCAATAAGGTGGCTGTGGAAGCAAGCAGGTAAAGTTGCTAGCTTGGCATTTAAGGTAATGTTTGTTTCAGTTCTTCTTTCATGAAATGTTATCACTAGACATTTGCTGCTCTTTAGAGCATGCAGTTAGATGAGTGCCGGAGACATTGCCCTATTGATGTAATGGCATCACAACGGGAAGATCTTTGAAGGGAATAGGGGAACATTCATGTGTCTAAATGAACAAGACGTGAGTTTCATTACAAACCAGCCCAGGTTCACATTGTTCCTTCAGAGTAGGGACTGAATGCAATACCACAATGGCCAGTGACCTTACAGTGGTATTGATAACAAATAAATCAGGGGCAAAAATTGTCAATTTAGTTTTTTATAGTTACGCTTCAGAAAATACATCATGTTGCAGATGAAGAAAATCTTCCATTATTTATTATGTATTCCCCCACCTACACATCAGCTTCAAGATGTCGAGGAGGGTCTTACTGAATATGAAAATACAATTTTTTTTTTTTACTTCTGTATTCCGGAATGTATGCATTCATCACTCCCACATGTATGATTTTTTGTAACTTTGAATTGCTCACCAAATACCACTTATTTTTTGGTAAATTCCTGAATTGTTCTATAAGGAATGGAGATGTCCTGTGCCATGATGTTACCATGTAATGATCTAGTTATTACAGTGTCGTGATATAACTGTATCTTCTTATGTATAGTTCTATCCCTTATTTTTCTATGAAAGTGAGTACTGCTGTTATGATTTTTCTGGTGTGTTCCTTTAAAACACGTCAAGTCTCTATTTATACCTTGGTCTTCATCACCTTTGTCTTCTTGCTCTAATTAGTTTTCTTTACCTTCATCTTACTCATCGCCTTTTTATCTGGCATCCAAAAATTCAATAATGATTTAATGTAGCTAAACATGTACACTTGTGTTAGTCACTCTTCAAAAAAACTGTTAATAACAGATAAAGATTTTGCAAAGAATCACACTAAAATGATACCAGCTGTTAATCAATTTGGCATTTCATTCTAAAGCCTTACATGGGTCCACAGAGTATTAGCCAAGCTTGACGTAATTATTATTATTTTTGTATTCTCTCTTTCTCTATTCTTTTCTAATTATACCATTATTCCCTCTCATCAGCCACATATGATGTACTATTAACGTACAACACTGCAGATCTGCCAGCTTGCTGAGGATAATATCTTATTCTGCAGTGCACTATGTAAACCTGTCCTTGGAGAATTAGACAGCCCGCATGGTTTCCATGTGCATAGATGAGATTACAAAACAAGAAAGGCAATCAAAAGCCACGCTTTTTAAATTTTTTTATAAGGTGTCATTTTTGTTTACCGTTGTGTTATCTTCATGCAGCATGTCAGAGCAGTACCGCTACTCGTTTTAATTCTGCTGACTCCATATATTTGCAATAATTGCTGAAAGGGATTTTGTACTTTTGTTTTGCAGTGATAGAGCCATATACATTTTGTTCATAGTGATGTCATTTTGAAGGCTTGAGATGGAGACAAAGACTTCAAATAAGGTGGCACATAACACATCAGTGGCACACTTTTCAAGTGTGTGTGTGTGTGTGTGTGTGTGTGTGTGTGTGTGTGTTGTGACGATGTCAATATACAAAAGGGCTTGTTGTTCCTGGCTAGTGCAGTCTTCAGGGGTTCTGTACACAAAATCAAGTACGAGGTTTGGTTTAGGAACAAAATAAATAGGTTTTATTCAAAAACTTAACAAACAAAAGACTCGCGGAACATAAAGTACACACTGTAACTGTAAATAAACATGCCATTCAGGCTTCTCTTATACTCAGACTTATGCCACACAGCCTTCCACTCATCTCCTACACACTCCAAACAAACACTCCTTGTCTCTCTTTATACCATGTGGCCAGGGCTGATTGACAATTCATTATTCAATCCAGGTCTGGCCACTTTTCACAGCTGTCTCCCATTCACTCCCACATACACATCTACACAATACCATCACCATGTAACACACACACACAAACACGCCCACACACTCATGCACCCCCATGTGCACAGCCTGTGCTCTGTCACAGTGTACTGTATATATTTGTAATGTGCAAGGTATATTTGTATTTGAACTAGTTTAAGTTGTAATCATATAACACCTTATTTGAATTCAAATCATGACAACCAACCACCATTGAAATAATCGGACTGGACAACGTTTCTAGTGAGTATGAAGGAACAGTTTTATTAGAAATAAAACTAAATAAACGAAAAATTAAAGGTGCAACAACTAAAGTAAAATAATACAGTAAGGAAGAATTAAACTGAACAGTACTGCTGGTAGATCAGTGAGCCAATGCGATATATGGGAGATTCCCTTAAAGGTTACATCTGCATTCCTGACAGCTATAAGAAGAAGGTCAGTCTTAACAAGGGTATCGTTAGTAACACAAATTCTTACTTTTGTTAATATTTGATAATCAAAGCATCATTAAATTAGTCTCATATAGATATTTTGGTTCAGAAGGCTATTCTCACTCTTGTGAGATAAAGATGCTCTTTGCATCCAGACAACCTACCAAAAATGATCTATTATCAAGACAGCTACATTTGGATTCTAGCCTTAAAAGTGGAACAATAATTACTTTGTAAAACCCACAATAATTTGTATAAATCACAAACAACTACTATAGTGTTCATTAACTCAAAGCACTAATTGAAAGCTATAATACTTTTATTACATTCTACCTAAAACCAAACGTTAATTTTACGTTAAGGTCTGCTTATTCTCAAGTTCATAAGAGGACTAAAACATTACTTATTGAATACTTAACAGATGTTCTCTGCCTCCTCCAGCTGATCTGTGTCTTCAACAATACAGGTGCTTGAAGGGTCTCCTGCTGGCAAGGACAGGTCCAGGTTCCGGTGTCTGTCTTCCTTGTGTTTCATCTCCACTTCAGGGTATGAAAGAAATGTCTTTCCACTGAAACAGCAGTGAATGGCTTAAGACCCCCTCTGTATATTTCAATTCTGTTAATTTTATACACAGAATGATATTATGACCCACTCTGATGCTACATATTCTTGAGAATATTCTTGGCTGTGGTGTAATAGAAGATTTCAGATTTTACCAAAGCACACTCATGTAATGTATGAATCCAAAATATCCAAAATGATCTTACCCCTCTAGTCCATGACCTGGGATTCCTTGTGTTGATTGCACTACTGTTAAAGCTTCAGGTGCTAATTGGTTTTTCGTTAACTTTATAATACGTGAAAGCAGTGTACACAATCAGACAGTTCTTTGTTTTGTTTGTCTTAGTGAAATAACTAATCATGTTGTAATTTCATACCTCGGAAGGTGTTAAATCCCATGTTAGACTTGTCTCTTGCTGCACATGGGATTGTTTTAACAGCCTTTCACTTTCTTGCACTATCCAGATATGAAGAATGCTTATGAAGATATGAATAATCACCTTACTGAGGTGGGGGATAATTAAATAACTAAGTACATATTGTAATGGTTGTCAAATAGATGTAGGCAGTTATGTGCATACATATTGTGGAGTGTATGTTTCATTTTATATCCTGTACAACATTTAATAGGTTTTAACAGAGCCCTGTACCTTTAACCACACAGATCAATCTTTAAAGAAGTAGCTCTTGATGCCAAACCAGCATCATGCTCCTTTGTTATGGAAATTCTCATCTATATAGGGAATCTGTTGCAGGGTATGTAGGTTGACATTGTGTAACGGAGTTTTGAGGTTGACATTGTGATTATAATTATTACCTATTATCCTGTCACAGTGTCAACTCTCCTTATGTCATGGCTATTTGTAGAATGCAGGGCTTTTCCATTACACAGATAAATACAGTTGGTTTAGTATTTATTTTTGCTTTTTTTTTGGTTTTAATCCTAATACCGAAAGGCATCCTTGTGCTTGACGATCTCTAACATTTCTTTATTCATAGCATCACATACATTAGAAACCCATTAGCAACATTTAGGCAAGTTCACTCTGAACTTAAGTACTGCTTTACACAAACATGTATTTTTATTATTGAATTGATTTAGTTTCAAGCAGGTTCTTGAAAAGGTCAGACTGTTATGCAGTCCTAATTCTATTAATTTTCTATCGCTATGACTGGTGTAACCATGTCAATTAGGAATAATTGCAGCATTTATTAAATCATGTGTTTGTCATTTAACCCCTGGTCCTCAAATTAATTATTCGTTCACACTGCACCTCTAATAGGCTTGGCATGCTTTTAGTTGATAAACTATTAAAACTTACCTGAGTATGAATGAACACATGACATAACATTGATGTTCCTTAAGTATGAATGATTATATATCTTGTCTCCAGTTAACAGTCCAGCTGACTAAATTGAGTCCAAGCAATAAATATTACTGCAAATAACACTATGTAACACAATTTTTGTTCCTGGGTAGTAAGTGTTATTTCCTAATTGCTTATGCCTCAAAAGTATAGAAAATGGCTATTATTCCCCACAAACTTTGCTTTTGTGACCAGGACAGTGATATTTCAAAATATCACTATTTCCAATGGGAAAACGGGCAAATGTGTGTCTTTTCGTTCACATAAAGTCAGAAAAAAACAACATATGAATCCAAATTAACATGTATTTATACTAAAGTAATACAAACATGACTACAAAAGATTTAGAAGTGAGTAGTTTTTCGAGATTTACGATTATACTGTAAATACAGTATAATCGTAAATCTCCCATTGGAAAACGAGCAAATGTGTGTCTAAATCTTTTGTAGTCATTTTTGTATTACTTTAGTATAAATAGCTGTTAATTTGGATTCATATGTTGTTTTTTTTTCTGACTTTATGTGAACGAAAAGACACACATTTGCCCGTTTTCCCATTGGAAATAGTGATATTTTGAAATATCACTGTCCTGGTCACAAAAGCAAAGTTTGTGGGGAATAATATCCATTTTCTATACTTTTGAGGCATAAGCAATTAGGAGATAACATTTACTACCCAGGAACAAAAAAAAAAAAAAATAGTTACACAGTGTAATGAAATATTTACAAGCAAATAATGCTAAAAATAAATAAAAGGCTGGAATCAACACTGTGATAATTAACACAGTAAACCAAAAGTTTATCCCCTGTGCGATAATATAAACACACCTTTTTAAAACTGAAAATGTAGACCCTAAAACTCTTCAGTGTTTGCAATTGAAATGGTTTTCATTTCGCAGGAGAGTAACATCACTCCATAGGTGTTTGATAATATTTACATTGATAGAACATTAAGCTATTGAATGCTGAAGCTCATTATTGTGGGTAATCTCACTTGCGTTCAAATCGTAGACGCTGCGGACGAGTTGGTAGATTTTAACTTCTCAGCACCAAGTTGTGACGTCACTCGAGTTCAACCAATCATGTGACTTTCTTACAAGTAAAATACAATTTACCGTTTATTATTGGAAATAAATTATACTTGTATAGATATAGTGGAAAATGTCTAAAGAACTAATAATTAAGCATGTACAGCACCATAAATAAATAATCAGAATGAAAACTAACAACACAGGAATTTAAACAGTGTTTGATGTGTGTCTCTCAGCAGCCTACGTGGTGTTTACTGAAAACGGGGTGGTTACATTGAGCGGGTCAGCTCAACAAAGCCTGAGCGAATGACAGTGATTTTACCATGAAACTGAATGGTGGAATTTGCTGTCAATCACACAATTTTTATTTTTCTGGATCAGCTGTTTATAAAAAGAGGCGCTGTGGTTATACAGTGTATAAGTTAAATGCGGCTGTGTGTACAACTCCACGAACCCCCAAGAGTGCTGTCTTTTTTAAAACCAGTCATAATGAACTAATTCAGGGAGAAGATCGCTCAGTGTGAACTACAGCCTGCGTCCGTTCATAGCATCCATCTGAATCGTATGCCGAGTGTGAACCAACCTTAATTCATGGATTCATTTTTGGCTAGGCTTCTGCCAAATCACTTGTGACTCACATGTTTACAGTTTTGATCATTAACCTAATTTGTCAGCGGTCCTGGCCAAAATATTGTTGCTTTACACATGTGCTGTGTATTATTTTTCTGTGTTGTAATCTCTATAGTGTCTTAATCTCTATGCAAAAGAGCCGGGCTTACGTGCATTCAAGGTTTTAAAGCTTTTAATCTCACCAACGTCATTTTCTACTTACTGTACCAGCTAGAGAGGAAGCCAACTTACTACAGTATTCAAATCATATGCAAAGGGTACAATAGGGTGTTTTATGCCATTTATTTTTAAGATTTATTACTAATTATATATTTTATTTATTCTACTATTTTAGTATTTCTCAGGTGATAGCAAAATATTTTTCCCATTATGACTCTCTGTCAGTATTATGGCCGAGGCAGCTCGTGTTAGTGCACTGGAATTTTAAAGATCTGCTTTTTATCTGTAAATAATTAAGAAGATTGATGTTTATAGTATGAACTTGCCTTTGACTTCTTGCAAAGAAACAGCACTTGCTCATATTCAAGCCACTTGCTCATATTCTAACCAATTACATTAATTGTCTGTGAAACTATAATGGTTATCGGATGTTATCTCTACATCACCAATTATTTGTTTAAAACCAATCTTACTGTTTGTCATTGTATGTATTTGCCATACAATTTCCCAGCATTTGATCAGACTCTGCCGAGCTGGTCATTAAAAATGCAGTGTGCTTTCCCATGGCTAAAATTCCCTGCTTCAGCTGGATGTTCACAGACGGAACTGGATGCTTGTCATTGAGTTGGATATCTTTGTTTTTGCCTTCATTATTATTCCCCGGTAGTGCGATCAAGATTAATACAATGATGGCAGACCAGCTCATAAAAGGTGTTACTGTCTTTCAAATCACAAACTCCCTTCGGTTTGTTTCTGTGTGTAATTATTCTCAGAAAACATCCTGACACATAAGGACAATCTCAAAAACAGGAACAAAAAAACAAAACAACTTTGCTCTAGGTTGTTCAATCTCACTCTTTAATGCAAAAAATGTCCCATCCAAAATGTTTGTTCCTGTTAACTAGTTTTATTGAGACCAGCTGCTTTTCCTGTCATCCTCCTGCTCACTGGTAAATCCATCTCAGTTACATATGTGAGCAGGAGGATGATGGGAAATGTAGTTCTGAGCGGTCCATGTGGGTACACGGGAAGCCACCTTGAGGCAGGGAATGCAATTAAAAATGGTCAAAATGCAATTTAAACAATACACACACCTTATGTAAACGGTTGCAGCAGCACATGGGAGTATGTAAATAAAATAAAAAGGTCCTTATGTACCCTTTAATTGTTTTTAAATAATTGTTCTGCCACCATCTGACTAAGTTGCTGGTGCCAAAAAAAAAATAGATAATTTTTACTAGCATTTCAAAGCAATTGAAATGGAATGAGATAATGAACTGAAACAAAAATTCTTCAGTGACACAGGCTTATGTTTTATCCTCAACAGCGAATAAGACCTGCTAATGTGGTTTAAGTAATTTAAGTGCATGCCACATTTAATAGATGCAAAACTACTTTCCCTTGTTGGGGTCCGAGTGATGATGTCTCTAAATGTGTGTTATTTAGCAAGATAATGTGTAGTTGTTCATCCACTGACAGCTGTCTGGATTGGCAACTGCCACAGCGTGAAACAGGCTATAGACATTGGAGTGCAAGACATATTCTATATGCTTCATTGCAGAGCATGAATACTGCTGTTTTCTTTCAGCTTATCAAGATGTGCAGATCATGTAGTTGTTCGCACTGGTGCAGCCACTTGCAAGGCAGTTTTATTGACAGAAATGAACTTCCTCCAGGAAGGTCTTAATGTACAGAAGCACTGCTTATACATTGTTCCAAGTCTGTCCTTGAAATTGTTTTGTTGCAACCAGAAACTTTCGTCTGTGAAAGTGGGGCTGCATGCAACCGATTAACCCCAATTCTAAAATGCATTCTCTTCTTCTTCATCCCTCCATCCCCACTGTTCACTACAGGAAATGAAATACTGCAAATAATACACAGTACAGGGATATTCAAAAGTTAGAACTGGCACTACCGACAATCTATTTGACAGATACAAATATCACCACTGAGCGAATTAAAATTGGTCAACGCCGAATCCACCAGCGAAGAAGAGAGAAATAAGACATCTCAATGTACAAATGAAAGCCTGTCCAAATCTTATCCTCCACAGCTAGACCTGCATGTACTTGGCAATTAAGGCAGTCCAATTTATATTTTTAATAAATTGAGTTGGATTTTTATTATAGTGATCTAAATGTGGGAAGATCTTTGTAATGTCACCCTTTTAACTACACTACTAGCCAGAGTGTCTTGGGATCTGCAAGTGATATGAAGAAGTATTTTTAAATGTGCACTGGCTAAAGTTTATTTTATTTTATTTACATAAGTGATGCAGATTCAGTTGCAGGGGGAACACACTGTTTACAGTTCCTTTGATCTCCCATGAAAGATGTGCCATTTTATACTGACAAGGTGAGTTACATGATAACACCTGTCAAAGAGCTGGCTGATTTTAAAACAACAACAACAACAACAACAACAAAAAAGATGTAAAAATGAGTGTGTATGTTTGCCACTTCTAGAATGTACTTTATGCAGATGGGTTTTGACCCCCATTTCTCATGTGATCAGTGCAGTCACCTCATACTAGTAGCCAGTGGATGTTGTTACAACAGAGAATTGTGGGAGTCTGGAACCAACTCCCCAGTAATGTTGTTGAAGCTGACACTGGTATCCTTCAAGAAGCTGCTTGATTTGATTCTGGGATCAATAAGATACCAACAACTAAGTGAGCAAGATGGGGCAAATGGTCTCCTCTCGTTTGTAACCTTTCTTATGTTCTTAGCACTTTCTCCTGTAATAAAATGGGTAGTTTCAAATTCAACCCTCTTTCAATATCAACAGGATTTCCAATTTAAGTATCTGAAACAGGATCAGTAAAACAGAATTGAATGAAGAAATGAAGTTGCATTTGCTTGTTGATTATCATGACTTGTGTAATTATGGAAAGATTTTGGAATTTGGGCCATTTAAGAACAAAAAATGTTTGCTAGTTTAAAAAAATCAAGCAAAGGTGCAAAAAAACTTGTTAAAACAATCATGAGACAGAAGTTTAATAATATACTTGTCACATGACCCAAAATTATTCCTGAATGCTACAGGGGCACTTCTATTATCGGTGAAACAGGCCTGGGTCGCTCAGACATCTGGATGTAATTCTAAAAGATTTCCTGCATCCTTAAAAACTGGAACTTTAAGGGGGCAAATCAATCAAATCTATTTTAATTGGATCACAGACCTTGCCTTCTACATACACAGCCAGGGAGGGCATGCCAAACTTGAGCTGCTTTTGAAAATACAGTTTGTGAAATGTAAGGAAACAAATAAGGTTTTCCTTAGTATCTAAATGGCAAGAATAAAATCTGTTCTGAGTCAGTATTGTATCTAATACAGAAATAAATGGCAAACTACCGGCAAGAAGATGAGGAATAAAGGCCAGCTGTTCTTGGTTGATCTCTACTACTGTATCAGAGCCAAAACGGTCTTCATAAAAATATCCTTGGGTGTAAATTATTGATATGATACAAGAGTTAATTAGATATGTCCTTACCATTTAAGAAACTAGTATGGGGAGTAATATGAAAACAGAGATCAATCAGCCTCTGGGTAGTCCTGTTTTTATCTCTTTGTGTATTGAATAATAAACCCCCCTTACAAGATTTGATTTTACAGTAATAAGCCATAAGAGCTGATTTCTGACGGCTATATGTTAAGGATTTTTGGAGCATATTACTTTGAAAAACTAATTTGCAAAAAAATTAAAAAGGTAGCAGTCTTATTTGGAGGCATAAGGAGAGTATGATTCAATTAGTAAATATTAATCAATATTGAATGCGGCAAGGCATTTTGCAAAAACAAAGCGCCAATACAATAATATTCATGACCAGGTTTATAAGGCATAGTAGGGCTATCTGATCAAAAACCTATGTTCATGAGTCATACAAAAAGACAAGGACAAAGAAGGGGGTGAGCTGCATATATATGTATTGTAATTTAGGATTTCACAGACAAAGGGGTAGAAAAATGGAAGAAAGATGTCGTAGCTTTCTGATATATTATCATGCTTTCATCTGATAAATATCTTTGCTATGAGCCTTTTGAAATCGGGTGGAAAAATATGTTTATTATTCCTTTCCTCCTTCTAGCGTATAATATTGGAAAGCACATTATTTCCCTGTGGAAGAAAAGATATTGAAAAGAGTTTGACAGATGTATGGGCAATGAACAAATGAGTATTCCATCCGTTGCTGCAGACTTTTTAATTGACCACCTGATCTTTCCCCAAAATATTAAATTATCATGTATAACATTGCCATGAGACATCGATATGGTAGCTCTGAAAAAATGTGTATTCACATGCAAGTCAGTCCAAACTCCCAGGGTACTGTGAGTTATTAGGTTCTAATAGCAGCAAGAGAACACTCAGTTTCACAGTTCAACTGGTGCATTATTCTATTTATAAGATTGTGTTGGTTAAAAATCCCCTATATATATGTAGGGTTACAATATATATATTATATATAATATATATATATATATATATATATATATATATATATATATATATATATACACACACACACACACACACACACACACACACACACACACACACACACACACACACAATGCATTTCTCCTTTGCTAAGATAATCCATCCACCTGATTAAACAGCATGATCATTACACAGGTGCACCTTGTGCTGGGGACAATAAAAGGCCACTCTACAATGTGCAGTTTTGATCACACAGCACAATGCCACAAATGTCTCAAGTTTTGAGGGAGCGTGCAATTGGCATACTGACTGCAGGAATGTCCACTAGAGCTCTTTGTCAGAGACCTGAATGTTCATTTCTCTACCATAAGCCACCTCCAACATGGTTTTAGAGAATTTGGCAGTACGTCCAACCGGCCTCACAATCGCAGACCACGTGTAACCACGCCAGCCCAGGACCTCCACATCCGGCTTCTTCACCTGTGGGATCATCTGAGACCAGCTACCCATACAGCTGATGAAACTGTGAGTTTGCAGTACCGAAGAATTTCTGCACAAACTGTCAGAAACCATCTCAGGGAAGCTCATCTGCGTGCTCTTCGTCCTCACCAGGGTCTTGACCTGACTGCAGTTCAACGTCGTAACCGACTTCAGTGGGCAAATGCTCACCTTCGATGGTCACTGGCACGCTGGAGAAGTGTGCTCTTCACAGATGAATCTCGGTTTCAACTGTACCGGGCAGATGGCAGACAGCATGTATGGCGTCATGTGGGCAAGCGGTTTGCTGATGTCAACATTGTGAACAGAGTGCCCCATGGTGGCGGTGGGGTTATGGTATTGGCAGGCATAAGCTACGGACAATGAACACAATTGCATTTTATCTGGCAATTTGAATGCACAGAGATGCCGTGACAAGATCCTGAGGCCCATTGTCGTGCCATTCATCCGCCATCATCACCTCATGTTTCTGCATGATAATGCACGGTCCCATGTCACAAGGATCTGTATGCAATTCCTGGAAGCTGAAAATGTCCCAGTTCTTCCATGGTCTGCATACTCACCAGACACGGCACCCATTGAGCATGTTTGGGATGCTCTGGATTGACGTGTACGACAGCGTGTTCCAGTTCTCGCCAATATCCAGCAACTTCGCACAGCCATTGAAGAGGAGTGGGACAACATTCCACAGGCCACAATCAACAGCCTGATCATGTGAAGGAGATGTGTCATGTTGCATGAGGCATATGGTGGTCACACCAGATACTGACTGGTTTTCTGATCCATGCCCCTACCTTTTTTTTTTTTTTTTTTTTTTTGAATATAAAGAATCTGTGACCAACAGATGCATATCTGTATTCCCAGTCATGTGAAATCCATAGATTAGGGCCTAATGAATTTATTTCAATTGACTGATTTCCTTATATGAACTGTAACTCAGTAAAATCTTTGAAATTTTTGCATTTATATTTTTGTTTATGCTATATATATATATATATATATATATATATATATATATATATATATATATATATATATATATATATATATATATAATAGTAACCCGGGCTCCTCTGTCCACAGTACATTGCCCCTTTAAGAATGACCCAGCACACAGAAATTGAAAGAAAAGTGCACACACTGTAATTTTTACAAAATAACAATAAATAAAACAAATACCTCTCTTTTCTTGAACACTAACTAACACACAAAACAGGAACCTAAACTATAAAACAGAACAGCTAAGCTGTTTACCTTTTACACAAAATTAAACCCAAAAAGGCTTTACACAATACCTTTCTTTCTATACGCTTGCGCACACTACCAAGCAGACTTCTTCACACACAGCAGTCCTGAACAGACTGGCTGCACTCTTTTTAAACCCTGCACCTGGCTCTAATTTACAATAATAGCCAGGTGCAGGTGAACTAACAAAACAATTAACAAACCATTTCAATTACACAAATGTCCATTTGCACACTTTTTTTTTTCTAAAGCAGGGAGGAATTTAACCCTCTCCCTGCTCACTATACCACTGTTAATAAAAAAAAATACCATTAAAGATAAATAAAGTATACTCATATGATTCATATGATATATAGCTATATCATATATAGCTATATATATATATATATATATATATATATATATATATATATATATATATATATATATATATATATATATATATATACACACAGTATACTTTATTTATCTTTTATGATATATTTTTTTTTATTAACAATGGTTAGGGTTTTTAAAGTTCATGCATACCTAAAGTAACGTTATTTTTCTTGTTAAAGGGTAGCGTGGCTTCTTCAAATATAGTTCCAGCAGTAACAAGTGAATTATATAATTCAATGATGTGTTAACTGGCTTAACGTGGTTGGGGATTTTACAATAGTGCTTCAGATTAAACATGTACATTGGAGTTTTAAAAACTGTTTATTTATGGATATACACACACACACACACACACACACACACACACACACACACACACACACACACACACACACACACACACACACACACACACACACACACACAGAATAATAATACCTGGACCTAAAGGGGAAAGGCCTTTATTAAGTTGTGTTGAATGTGCCCCTTCCTTAAGGGTCATGCAATAGGAATATGAATATGAGTGAAAGGAAAATATGAAACAGATGAAATTGTAGAAAGTGTGGTTCAATTTACAGCTTCCTTTTTGAACTTACCAAATTGATGAGTCATGCCTTATCATTAAAGCACAATGCAAAACAGGACCCGAGGGCCTTAGAGTATGATGAAGGATGCTACTGCTACTACTACTAGCACTAATGTTTATAATGATAAAAATGTCAGCATGTCAAATCTGTTAGGTCTAACCCTAGGATTACATTTTAATTATGGTGCCCATATCATATAGTGTATTTTACAAAGTGCAACATAACAAAACAAACAGTAACTGTGTCAAAGATAAATGGTGGTTTTTGACATCGTATGCATCTAGATGCGCATAGTAACCATTTGTTATTTAATGAAAAGAAAAAAAAAAAAACACTATGAGGATAGTGGTGCCATAATTAAAATGTAATCCTCCAGTCAGACAATGTTGCATTTTCAATGTTACTTCTGGATATAGATAGAACAGCAAGGACACACACAGTGGTTGAAAGCCTTCATGAGACACAGTACAACTGTTTTTAACCTTTGAAGATTTTGTGGGATTATACTTCTATCCAGTATTCGCCTTTATAATCATTTAAGAAATGCTCGTCCTATTTCAGACGTCATGGCAATACACTATATGCCTTAAAGATAAAATTATGTAACAAACACACAGGACAACAGGGCAGCATGTAGCCCTAGCTTGATCTCTGCTCAATATTATGCTCAATGCAGCTCTTTTTAGGTCTAGATAATCCTACCAGGAGGTATGTTCATTGGGCTAAGCATATCATGAAATGCTTCCCTTTTGCCAAGTTTGTAGAAATGAAATTCTCAAGGGCTTTTCATTTCTACAAACTTTTTAGCCTTTTCCAGTGCAGCCTAATTACGGGCAAGGCACAATGTGGCCAACCTGGCACTTGAGAGGATTAAAATGCTGACCTTTTACCTGGATGATATAAGTAGGCAGCTACAAGTTAATCAAAATCTAAAGTGACAGATTTTCCTCTGCAAATGTCCTCATTACTCTTTATACTGTAGCCTTATACTGGCAATGTACAGCATGCATTCATAACTTAATATAAAGATATTGTGGTTGTTCTAAAAAATCCCCCTCAGCAATTTAGCTTGTCTGGTCAAAGATTAAGCTGCCACTGCAATTCAGACATTGAATTGCGTTGATTTAAACATTACTTTAGGGCCTGTTTGTATAATAATGTTACTATTCTATAGCACTCCTGCATCAGAGATCAATAATGGCCATTCCTTGCTGCAGTACAGTTCTTTACAGCGATGGAGAAACAAATTATATGACATATAAGAGAGGTTTTCAGGTGCTCTTTGCCCTCATTGGAAGGGTGATACAGTACCTTTAGTGACTTAAGAGTGTCACTAGAATGTCGATTTTGAGAAATTTTATGTAATAATGTGTTGTTTTATTATAAAGCTGAATCTCTAATTTATATATTTCAATAGAACAATTAGAAATTATAGAAATCACTTTCACTGTGTTTTTCTCTCGCTCTCTTTGTTTTTTTTAAACTGTCCAAATACTTTTGTCTGTGACTAACTAACCCAAACCTTAAATCATAAATTTACCCTAGACTTTTAACTTAAATCCTTACAGCCACTATCAAAGTTGTTTACAACAGGTGCTATTTAAAGTGTGGATGCTCCTGGAACATTTAGTACCAGACAAATCAACAACCAGTGGTGCATACCAGCTTGTACAGTATTTAGAACTCTATTGCATGCTATGCATATACATTATGTACTAAGAAGAACTAGTTAAATGAGGAGTGTATGGTAATTTAATATGCATTTATTATGCATGATCATAAATTCACTGTGCTTTACCATCTGTGTCTGTGCTTCTGTTGTGCTTTTGTCACCCTTCACTATCCTTGCTATGCTTTTACCATTGAACAGAAATCTTATACAAGAAATATGAGCAATAGGCTAAACCCTTTATATTAAAATGTATTTTTGTGACCACCCTGTGACCACCCCCACATGCAGAATGTGAAAATGAAAACACGGCAGCTATATTTGTGGGTTTGTGATCTCTGCATTCGAGAACAAGAGATCCCATGTGGTGTTCTGAGTACAAATTATCACCACCTTGGGTGTTTGTTTTTTCATATTCTAGGGGTCCTTCATCACTAATGCCCTGAATGATAAGAAGAAAGCAATTCAGCCTTCACTTTAATGAGCTCAGGGATAGCCCCTCTGATATGGGGCTGCTATATTGTACCTTTCAAGTATAATAAACCCTGTATTCTTATCTGTTTTAGAACAGCCACTGTAGAGAACAATATACATAGGAGTTGATATGACACTAAAATCAATCTAATTTATCATCAAAAATCCAGATCAAGGATATGCTTAGATTTATTTTTTCCTTCCTTGGACAATCAAACAAAAATGTATTCGTGCCTAGCAATGAATTTAGATTTATCCAAGGCATTTACAAACAACGTGATTAAAAACATGTCTCTAAGTACTGTATTATGATGAAGTATGCTTGCACTGTTCTCCTTGTTAGAAGCTGAAACAGCATATTCCTGCCCTAAAACCATCTGGGTTTTTTTTGTTTGTTTCTCTGATGTGGGTTTTTTTTTTTTTTTTTTTTTTTTGTAAGTTATTTGGCTTTTCGTCAGTGTCAGTCATTTAGGGGTGAGGGAGGAGAAGTTGAATAGTTTTTCTAATTGGTAGGTCAACTGTATTTGTCAAATGGTGTTACATTGACATAGAAGGGCAAACAAATGGGTACAATAGAGTGGTGCTAATGAGTCAAGACATGTTAAAGTAAAGCAAAGGTCAATGGGTGGTCAACAAGTGTTACCAAGAGCAAGCACTATCTTTCATGTGATGCCTTTGCAAGTCAGTAGGAAAATAATCATAAACAACTGGACTAAACACAAAAGATCAATGGAGTATTACAGTTCAATGAGGCTTTGTAATCATTACCATGCAAGTAATGTTCTACGTGATCATAGTTAGTAGTTGCTGCTGACATTTGATGAACTGAGCTATCAGTAGAAAAGATGAAAAACTAAAGATAAATGTCAACCCCCCCATGCTGCCCCCTCCCCACCGAGTGACAGTTTGCAATTCACTCATTCTATTTCTTTCTTTAAAGACTCAAATCTTCTAGTTAATGCCACTGCCTGCAGGTTTAATATATTACTAGGTGCGGGAGAACAGGGTCAATGTGATTGTACTGTCAGCATTCATTCATCAAAATCCATTGTGCAGAAAGCACACTTTTACCATCACCTATGGTGACCTGTTATAATTTCCTTAATTAAGCCTCAGAAATGAAGGTGCTCAAGTAAACAATGCTCTAATTGGTTTTCAAGTAAAGACATTTGAAACAGTTTAGGGACTGCCTTTCCAGGAGTATGAGAGAACCAGTGCATGAACTTCCAACTACCCCAGCCTAAACCAAACTTAGTTTATACAACATAGTAGGTGGCATTTATATATATATATATATATATATATATATATATATATATATATATATATATATATATATATATATATATCAAAGTGAAACTTGTTTGGGTTAAATAAATGATCTAATATCTACAAGTTGGTTTCTAATCCTTTAACCTTGATGTTGTCTTATAGAATGAGCTTAACATGGGCTTTGACAGCCTTCAGATCATGCAATAAGTGTCACATTTCAGCAGTGGATAGCTTTAGCTTTTAAGATAAATAAGTGTTGGTTCTGTGGGTACAGAATATTTTTCTAGTTCAAAAGCAGCACATTTATGACAACAGTATTTGAACAGCATTTCCTTTTTAATTTTTTTTTTTTCTTTTTAGTGATAAAACAGTGAATTTGTATCGCAATATCCAGCACTTGTAAAAAGAGATTTAGTCTAGACCAAACTTATCGAGAATGAGACCAAGACCGAGACCAAAGATATCGAGACCAAGACCAAAAGCAAGACCTTTGAATGTGGTCTCGAGATCGGCCTTGAGACCAAGACCGGGTCTCGAGACTCCATCTCTGCAAATATATTACAGGAAATGTATTTGGTGGAAAGAGGAAAGTTTGCTTCATGGGACAGGCTGACAGACGCTGTGTCTGATGCGTTAAATTTAGTAATTTCAGTACCATCTGAATGCTGCTCTAGAGTATAATGGCTACATTATTTTGTATATAATAGTTGTGAATGTATAAAAGTATGTGTAAAAGCCATGTGGTTTGTTTATTATGATTTATTTATTGTTGTATATTTGCATATGACGGCGAAGCGCCATGTGTTTTGTTATTGCTTTGTATGTGTTTTGTTATTCGTTTGTATGTGTTTTGCAGCATGGATGGGAAGCCCCATCCACATTAAAAACCCATGCAGATAAAAACCCATGGTCACCTGTATAAAAACCCTGCAGTTTTCCCTGCTCGTGGCGGGTGTTCGGAAGTGGAGAACGGGAGAGCAAGAGGAGAGAGATTAATTTTACAGTACAGTATAGGATCAGTGAAGGCGATTGGCCAGCCTGACCTGTGCTTTTGTGCTTGTGATTTTGTTTTTGTTTACATTGTTTGTTTCGCTCTGTGAGCAGTGTTTGTTTGTCTAAATATTTTATTTATTTTTTGTTCCTGAAAATAAACGGCGCACCACGCGTCTTTTCAACTGCAGTACTTGCCTGTCTGTTGTTCTTCCTACATCTGGCCTGGCGTGACCTCTCAGCTACTTCCTGTCACACGAGGAAATAAAATAATCTTGCGAATTTTTATGAACGAGACAGATCTGCGTGCTGACTGCTACCAAGGCCATAACCTGACGTGCCGATGGCGAGACCGAGACCAAGACCTTAAAATGTGGCCTCGAGATCAGCATTGAGACTGAGACCAGGTTGTGAGACTCCATCTGCTTGCAAATAGATATTTTTGTTTTAGTGAAGAGGGATAGTTATTATAAATACTGGTTTGAACTGTATTTCAGCATTCTCATAAAAGGTGCATTGATTTAGGCCTCTATATAAATGCTCATTAAATATGTTTGGCATTATAAGAAAGAAAAAAAGAAAGATTAACTCATATTAAAGTATTACCTCAATTAAAATATGTAAATAATGCAATTAAAATATGTAATTAAATGTAACAATTCATTTGTACTAATAAAACTGGTTTGTTTAGATGGAATATAGATATCCTAAGGTCAAAGAAATGGATGACATATTAGTCTTGTAATTATAAAGCCTGAGAAATAACACAAACTCATTTTTCATTTTCTAAACCACATAATTGGAATACTGGATCAAAAAGCATTGAGTGTTATTGTGATAAGAATATCCGATATTCTAAGAGCCCTTTTTATTTCTGACACGCATACTTATCATTTGCATTTTTAAATTAGGCTGCCTCTAGATACAAGAAGCTAATTATAGAATTGTTGATTTTATTGAGCCCTGTGACCGATGGCAAAGCCGACCGGAAACTCTGTAATTATACAGCAGTCAGAAATAAGAATGTTAGCAAGATCCTCTTGAGATACTCTACCTTGAATCATCAGAAGGGAGTAATGACATCAATTACTGTTTCTCTTCATGTTATAGTTGCTGCATGTTAAACACTCTGTGTCAGACGGATATTGACAATGTGTTATTCCATTGCCCTTCACCTGGATATACTTGGGATTTGAATCAATAAGTGCCCCGTCAATGTCTTTACAATGCGCCTTGTAAGACAGTAATGCATGTAGGAAAAGCATGTCCCCATAAAGCATGGCATGCTAGCTCTAACTCTCACTGGTCTCTTAGATGGGGCTGCAACACCCAATCCCTTCCCCCTCAGTCTTCCTCCGCCAAATATAATATGGATTAAGTATTGATTTAAATGTCATACCCAATACAGAATAAAATTATATTTGGGAATTATTAAAGTAATGGTTTAGGTTTTCATACCTTTTTCATCCAAATGACTTTTTCTCTCATACCATAATATAACTTGAAAGGAAGCATATATGCATTATATTATTAGACAGTGGTAGTCATCAAAAATTAATGAATAGCATTAACTAGATGTGTAACTGCCACTGCTGTTATTTATTATGGTGGGCTTGGCTTTTACTAACAGCTGTTAAATATTTACTTTTTTTTTCCCCAAGCACAATTACCTCAGGATAATTAGAAACATGACCTTTGCGAGCATTTGAAAAATCACGGCCATATAACATTATGACTTTATGCTTGCCGTAACACAGTATGACTTTTAATGAGGAGCGGCTGTTAAAGAAATACAAAACATTCGTTGAGACTAAGTTAGAAATTGCAGGAATGTATTAGCAAATAAAAAATAAATAAAAAAAGATTATTTGAAGTGGTGTTTAACTTACAGTAAGCAGTCTTCAGGCACTGTGGCAAGTATTTTTTGGATATCGAGTAAAACACAGTACTATCAAGTCATTGGAAAAGTAAGTATTGGTACCATTAAATATAATGGGATTGTTTCTTCCTCAGACTGCCAATTAATTTTATAAAGTTATGCAAACTACTGTATATATATATATATACAGTAGTTTGCAGAAGTATTCACCCCCCTGCAAAGTTTTTACATTTTGTTGGCACTCCACGATGCTTTCAAATTAGGCTTTACATGTAGAAACTACACAAACTACTCCACATTGATAAAGTTAAAAAATGCATATATAATACAAATAAGTAAGATTTACAGAGAAAAACAGATTCAGATTCATCTCGTCTTTGCTACTGCAGTCCTAAATCAGCTCAGGTGCAAATGATTTGTTTGAAAGGTCACAGAATTAGTGAAATGGTTTCAGCCTGTGTGCACTTAAAGTGGTTTAACTTGTAGATCATTTCCCTCGGGTATATAAAGACTTTCAAGCTGCAACTCACATAGTGATCCAGCAAAGCAACCATAAAAACCAAGGAGCTTTCAAAACAAGTCAGGGATAAATTGGTAGAGAGGCACAGAGCAGGAGAAGGGTACAAGAAAATTTCAAAGTCGCTGATTATCCCTTTCAGCAGAGTGAAGTCCATCATTAAGAAATGGAAGATGCATCATACCACCCAGACGCTACCCAGATCAGGTCACCCTCCCAAACTGAAACTGGTTTGGGATGTCACTCCTTGCAAAGTTCTTCATTTAGTCCACATTAACATATAGATGTGTCTTATTTATGTTGTTCTTTTTTGTAGGCTGCTGACTAAGTTTGAACAACACATGTATTAATTGTGTTGCTTGTATTTGTTTTATTGTCCAACCCTTGTAAATGAAGCCTTGGTCTCAATGGGTAAATCTTCTATATAAATACATAAATAAATTAATAAATTTAAAAAATGGAAGCATGATACTTTGTATATGTTCTTCCGTTGCTTCTGATTAGTCAAATTAGGATAGGACTAATGGACAGGACCAAAATTACCTAAAATGCTATTAATTGCTATCACAGACTGTATTTCATTCACAGGGAATGAATAGTGTTTTAAAAATGTAAATAACACCTCGAAGAATGAGTGGCTCTCTATAAGAGCCTCCTATTGCCTTCCATCGCAAACCATTCCCGATTGCCTTTATGTAAGTATGGGTAAGAAGGATGGCCATAAGGTCAAGGTAGACAGCCAGTGACTTATGGTGTCTGGATGTTTTTTCCATAGTGATTCCTTTGGGCACCTAAGTTCAGAAATGCTGGAAGAAATGTGGAAAGAAGCATCGTACAGATTAAAAAGCCAGTGTAACCTCTCAGGATCTCTATTTTTTTTATTAGTACCATACCTTGAGGAAATGACTATGTGATATAAATACATCCATGACTATGCATGAGTACAGAGAAAACTGTTCAATAACAGGGAGAACTTTCTCTCTTTTTTTTCTGATGATGTAATATTTAAAGTTTGAACTTAATATCCAGAATACACTCTGTTACCTTAGAGCACATATTGTATGGCCCAAACCTTATAAGCTCACTCACTCACTCACACACAGTCTCTATGCGTTTACTTTTTATATGAGATTCTTTAATTTGATACAGCATTACTCTTCCATTTGATGGTATAAAGTGTGCGAATGGGGGGTATGTTTAAACCATTCACTAGATAAGCACATTAAAAGCTTTGAATGGGGTTGTCTTTTAAGTCCCACTGCTTCTAATTCCAGATATGTCAAAAATAGCAGAATAAAGCTGTGCTTTTGCTTTCTAATTTTCATCCTTTTTTTAAGTCACTGATAAAGATTATACATTTTCTAAGGTCAGAGGAAAGGCTGACCTCTTTAATCTTCTCTGACACAATCATTACTGTGTGCTCCTGAATGTTTTTCATGAATACCTATGTTCCACTCTATTGACTGGGCTTTTATGTAAATGCCTGAATTATTTCAGTATGCACCTCATATTGGCATTTGATAGATACTTAGGAAAGGATGCATCCTCCTTGGTACATTTCATTTGAAGTTAAGTAATGAAAACCTGTATTGAAATAAATGATATTTTTGTAAAACATGAACATGTGCAATATTTAAATTAAATTTAAAATATCTCATATGTAGGGCTATTTCCCTGTGGTATGTGCTTGAAGCTAACACTACAAATATGTTGTAGGAAGGAAGCCTGAGGATAACCGTATACTCACATTGTGTAAATGCTGCATCATATCACCGACATCTTGTCTCATCACAGTTAGATTTTTCAGGCTTTATTTGATACCCATGTGAACTAACTTAATGAACTGGTTCTCCCAGCTAAAGGAACCTGGCAGTCCCCAGGGTAAAGTAAAGGAATCTGGCAGTCCCAGGGTATTGTACATCAGTGTTCATACACCAGTTACATGTTAAAGGCGATCTTCATGTTGGGGACAGACATTTCATAGAAATCAGATATAATTTCCATCAATACATACTGGACCCCATACACCACTTGCATATTCATTGAAGTAAATTGTATTTTTTTTTTTTTTTTAAATGTGCATGCTACTTTGGTTCTCGGCAAGAATAAAACTGACGTTACCAACTGATGCACTGTATCTAGCTGTATAGTTTTTTGCGGTCTTGTCTAAGAGGAAAAGAATTGCTGTTGTTTATCAATAATCTCTTGGATAATTGAACACGATCCCTGAACAGTCTGTAATGCAAGCAAACAAAATAAATAGTAAAGAAGAACAAGTTGCACCATCATTAATGAAAACACCCAGCTCCTTTTGCACTAGCACTGAGCCATCTATTATTAAACATTGACTGGCCAGTAAATTTAAAATGTTGACACAATCCATTGATTTACAATCTCAGTTCTTTGGCTTGGACACTGTTAGATTAATAGGCTCACTACCCATGAACGACTTAAGATGTTCTTTGTGGATCTTTGCATATTATATCCATCTCCTGAAGTTTAATCGACAGGCCTATCAAATTTTAATAGGACTATATGACTAGCATTTTGTTATGAAAAGATGTTATTGCAATTTTAATTTAAAAGAATGCCATGCTGCCTCTCCAAATGATAGCGTGTTAATGTGTTGGGATTATTTTGAATCTTTTCATTCAGGCAGCAAATTAACAAGAGCTAAAATTAAAACTCTGCCGAGTCAGCCTCATTTAAGAAGATTCAGGTCTATAAATAATTGAGTGTGCTGCGACCCATGACATCTGTTATTTATGAGCCAAAATGACAGTTTTAATTTGATTCTTCATTTGCCAGCTGTATGGTATGAAGTCCTGATGTTTTTGGGTAGATTCTGCTAAAATGCAGTGGTAAGATTTATTTACCATCACAAAATATTTTGTGTTCCATTTTTTCTATCATTGATGGGCTCAGAACTCACATCAACATTAAAAAGGATTTTTAGTGAATCTTTTAGATGAATCATTTCTTTTTTCCCCACTTTGCTAGTCTAACCAGAAAACTATTGACTGCTTCCATTTTAATGTACCCTGACATGCTAAGGTTTAATCTACTGTAAAACTTGTAAAATTGCAGAGCAAGTAGTCACGCTGAGAAAAATGGTACCAAATGCAGATACTGTACAACTTATCTTTGTGCCAGATGTTTCAATGTGATCACCACAGAGGAGCTTTATTCCAGCTATATACAGTCTGTTTGAAATGCTGCTGCATATCTTTTTTTTTTTTTTTAAATGTATTTATTTATCATGACCACTTCCCTCACATCTGTTTGTAATATTTTCTCCTCAGTTTGGTAGATGCTAGAACCTGCTGTCATCTTGGCAGTTCTATCTACATAAATGTTTAATCGTTATTTTCCTCTCTCTCTAAAGTTTAAAACAAAGCAAGTGGAGAACCAAATAAAAGGGATACCAGTAATCATTTCAATTTAACTATTTTTGCAGTGTTTCTGCTAATTGAAATGATCACTAAATATGCACTACTGTTACAGAATAAAACAGTCTTCTCCTTCATTCAAGGCTCAGAGGATGTAACCTCATTTGGTAAGCAGTGTTGCTCAGCCTTACTGATAATAGCTTATATAAGCTTTTTGAACACATGGTTTTAGTGAGTACAACCTAGCTGTCTCAATTTCATGCACATTGTATCCCAAGCCCCTGTGAATTTCTCGGTGTGGTGCTGCCTATGGTAGGCGGTTGGATTATCTGTGAACTCAGTGTGGTTAATTAACTAAATGCATCAAATAAATAATGGAATACTGCTTTTATTCAGTTTCCACATACTGATAGTTATAGAAAGTAGATTAAAGTAAATGTACTGTAATGCTGGATCTTTTTCAAGCACGGTTTCTCTCCCAATCCCAAAATATAAACCCAATTAGCCTCGAGTGTGCTGTTGTGAACATATTTTCTTTTTGTATTATCTTATCTTGAGTTTTTGTTCTTTAAGTCCTTCCTGACAGATTACAGACTATTCTTTGGTTTATTCGGATGAGGTGAATTTAGAGTGCCTCTGTTTTTTTGTGACCACAGCAAGGTCATAAAGTCAGGTGACCACTTTGCTCTTGTGTTGTGGAAAACCGTTCCCCTATTAAACATGGCAGGTGGAAACACCAGATGGGAAATGAGGACTACCACCAGGGGTCCTTCACACCCCGTAGCGGACACCTCTGTGCTTAACGACTTTCTATGGCACTGTTAGTATTAAGAAAGGTTCCATCATGGAGCTACAGTATTGGGACTTGAAACCTATTGATAGACAGCACTTAAAAATCTGTTTGAAATTTTTTTTTTTTTTTTTTTTTTTTTTTTTACCAGCAGCAGTGATATCTATCACCCTGTATATAGATGATATGAATTAAACATGGATATATAACCAGAATGTATTAATGGTTTAGAATATTGGGAGTTTATGGATTATGGGATGGCTGCGGTTCAGTGTTTGTGAATAATTTGGGGTCATGGATGCATCTGAGACATTATGTAAAAGAATACTCAGTTTTATTATATGATATATCTAGGATTTGAAAATACAAGTGAAGCTTTTTTTTTTTTTATTATTATTATTATTTTTTTTTTTTACAGCTGTCTATCTCTAGATCCAAAGATCTGTTAAGGAGTCCTTGTAGACAGGCACTATGACCCTGCAGAAATTAATCAGGTTTTACCGTGCTCAACTGTGGGGCCTTAAGTTAATAGCATTGTTTAAATTATTCCAGCTGTTTATTGTAAAATTATTTTCGTATTTTTGTTGTTAACTTTAGGATTCCACTGGGCCCTAACATTTTATTGAGAAGGAGAAGGGAAATGGATACCTGCAAACAGGAAATGTAAGTGAGGCAGAAAGTAAAACAAAAAGCAGGAAACGCCTTGTCAACAGATAAAACAGTATTATTATTATTATTATTATTATTATTATTATTATTATAATTAATATATAATAATAATAATAATAATAATAATAATAATAATAATAATAACAGCAGTAATAGTAGTAGTAGTAGTAGTAGTGTTTTTTTTTTTTTTTTTTTTTTTTTTTTTTTCATCCAAAAAATATATTTATTAGCTCTTAAGATACACAAGCACTACAGTGATTTTTGGTAGCGTGGCAGTACAGGGTGTTGTGCCTTCTCCAGCAAGTGCGGCGAGAGCCACCAATAGTAAGGTGGAACTTGTGGCCCTTGCCCAGACCACAGCTCTTCTTGCTGGCTGACGTAAGCCCACACATCTCTCAGTGCTTGTGGACTGGCTTTGTGAGCTATTGGATATCGGGATTGCGGCTGATGGCCTTGTGGAATGGGTCAATGAGGATCACCTCAAAGAACTTGTATGTAGCGTCTTCACCCACCCAGTAGGAGTTCAGTACTCTGAGGGCACAGCAATGACGGCCAGCACGCTCCTCAGACACTGACTGGAGACTGTGGGAAAACTTGATCTTGTTGAATCCCGTTGTTCACAAGTTTACAGTCGGTGGCACCCTTGGGGACAGGGCGTTAGCGAGCACCAGAGAGCACACGCACGTGATAGATGACGTAACCTTGCTTTGCTTTGTATCCTAGTCTGGAAGCCTTGTTGGGTTTGGTGGGTCTAGGAGCTTGGTGGAGACCCAAGTGTTGGCGATACTGCCAATAGCTCCTCCATGTACTTGTACACTCCCATGTTGTTTAAATGATTGTAGTAGTAGTATTATGTTTGATATTAGTATGGCTTGGAGGTGCTTCCAAATCAACAGTCAGATAAGGCTTTGAAGTAAAACAAAGGAAATATCCAGATAAAGATGACTTAAGTGTGTGACAGAGAGATTCCACATGTCATCTAAAAAAATATTTATCAAGCAGACCTTAATATTTATCTACATGGCAAAAGAATAATATTGCAACATAAGAAAAGCAAAAAAAAAAAAAAAAAAAAAAAAGTTACTTGAACTGAACAGTTAAACGTTTATGCAGCAAGAAGAGACTTATGTTTTATGCCAAAACATACTGTAGTAAGTTAGAAACTGAAGTTCCACCTCAGCAAATAAGTATATTCACACTTGCAGCTGTTTTAAATTAGGTTTGAGAGAAAAAAAAGAAAAAGAAACATAAAAAGATGCCACGCCTACTTCCTGCTGAAAAGGTCATGCATGGTTCTGCTCTGCCCTTTACCGAGTTGTGTTCAAGGAGGGTTTTTGAAAATTAACACTTGAAACACTGACAGCAGACTCTAGTGGTAAGAGCTGAGTACTTCAAACTGAGTACATGCATTCACATTTTAAATGCGGTAATTAAAAGGCTGAAACTAATGTAGTAAGTGACCTCAACCTGCTTCTGTTTTCACAATACCTGTGAAGACTTTCTAAGCCTGGCTAGTGGATTTTATTTATTTGCTTATCCTGTTTCGGGGGAGCTGGTGCTGGTGTGGACCTCTTTTCACACTAGACAGGGGATTTGAGCCTCCAGACCCAGCTGCCCTTCTCATGCCAATCATTTTACAGGTTTTAACTGGTGGCAGCAGCTATTTCCTGTCCATCAGGATTTATGGAACTGGGAAGCTCATTGGTTTCAGGTGCTGAATTATTACTGTGTGAATGTTTATACAGTATTGCCATAAGTATGATACTTTCCTGAAGAGCCAGCATTGACAGTTCTCCAAATTAATAAACCAGAATACATCTCACTGATGAAAGCAATTACAAAACTTCAATATCCTCCACTATGAGGCAGATTGAATCAAAAGTACACAGCTGCTGTTCCTGAGGGGCAATATGCTGTCTTCAATGAATAATATTTTGTTTGTTGTTGTAGGTTCAGGGTTGAATAACACCAAAGAACTGGGAAATAATACAGGTAACAAAGTGACACTATATACATTTGTTTAATCCAACCCTTAGACCAAGGTTTTAACCACCAAAGCATGCAGGTGTTAGTATAGAAGTGGGCATCTCAAACGAGGCAGAGCAGTCTATGGGAAAGCATGCACCATCTGTTGGTTTTGTGTGATAGCCTTTGATCTATCGTTTATCAAACGGGCTTCAAGATTTGCACTTTGAGATTCTCTCAGGTTACCCTTTTGCTCCTGGCCTGGCATATTCAACATCATGTTAGGAATGCATTCAAGTGACTCACAAAAGCTCAATGTTTTATCTACAACTTACTCACAAACATCTTTTTTTTATGAAAAGGCTTTATATTCTTTCAGTAGCTGAGATTATTTAAAATCACGCTTTCCACTATAAATCGAGGTGGGATTATTTACATTTCTTTCTCGGTTTCTGGATGATAAAGACCTTATGCTTCAAGATATTGGCTTTGTAATCAGTACACGTGTACTGTGATTCTCCAGGTTTTTAACCACTGGATTATAACATTTCCATTTGACATCATTAGGTCTAATATGAAATACCCCTTAGATAATGCTACCAGGTATCTTTGTTTTTAATCACAGAAACACCTTTGTAGTTTATATCAGAATGCCCTGAATAAGAAGTGCTGTATCTTGTGTGACAGAAGTGCATCTGTCGTGTTTGTATTTTGAATGCCCTCCACCGAGATTCCTTTCATGTAGGATCTTTTGAATTATTCCATTTGAATGGAGAATTTCATGTAGTACATATTAAATACCTATTTGAACCAGAATCCATGTGTTTATATTACATCATGGTGTAAACATTTTTTTTTAAATGCAGTGAGATTTTGTTGATCAAAATATAGTTAATTTAGCATGTTACTATATTTCCCTCAGTGAGACAGGCTTGAGTACTGTACTTTACGATGTGTTATTGGTATTCAAATGCGTTTCTTTATCAATTCGGTAATATTGCTAAGATGTGATTTAGAATATTCATGGCTGACTATGCAGCTCACTCAACAATGGCTTCCCTGATCGCCAGAGACGCATTTGATTGATTTACTATTTCAATATAGGGATGAAGTTTTGTTAAATTTAATTCCTTGAGTAAAATTACCGGTATTAATGCCCATGTAATAAATGAGATAGCAGAAAATCTATACTTGTTCTTGCTACCCACACCAGGGAATATTTTGTACAGAAATTATGCAGAAAAAACTAAATGTTACAGCATCCTTTCTAAACGAATTTTAAGCATGAAGCTTATAAGCAGACAATTATTGCTGGAAACATGAAAGAGGATTGTCAATTGTCTATTAATGTGGTAATTAGTAAGCATGTAACACATTACCAGATGTCTTTTCTTTGTTTGTAATCTATCATTTCTATATTAAGGGTAACACATTATGCTTTGTGTTTGAGTCCATTGTACCAATGCAGTAGGTAGACACTGAAATTAGGACTAATACAATCCAATCTTATTTTAAGCAGTCATTTTGTTTAAAAGCTGCAAGACATTTATGTTTTATTTCTATCAGAAAAAATAGAGAACTTACCGACCATGTTTTACAGGTGAGAGTTTAAAAATAAAATGCAGTTTCTCTAATTAAACAATTTCTCGATTTCACGCGCCATTGAGTTTGTTTGTTTGTTTGTTTTTAGCAAAAAATAAATAAATGTTGCTTGCTATTTCCTGGTGTTTCACAAATTGATTCTGTTGCCAGTCAAACTATAGTTAAGATTCTTGATGTTCTTGCGATAATGTTAGATTTGAAAAGTGTTTTAAGCATTCCCTGCTGACGAGGTACTGTGAAGCAGGAGTGTAGGAAAAGTACCGGAGGTAAGTTAATGGAAAAAGTGTTGACAGGTCCGATTCCAGCTAAATACATGATAATGGTGAAGGAAAAGAAAAAAACTGGATGATTAATATAAAATGAACCCACATGGTCATTTTAATATCTCATGTTAGCTATATAAAGAACTTAGGAGCTATTATACTCCATCAATGGAATTGTTTTGTTTTAAAAGCCATTACATTCTTAACTACCAAAGCTTTTCCAAAGTGTTGTATCTGAAAGGTACTTCATCAAATCATTTTGATTCACGGTTTAAATCAAATGTTTAGTTTAGCTGTGATTGCTTTTCCTACACATCTGCAAGGGCTGGGATTTTTTTCTTGAGTGGTGTTATTCCTTGAATACATTTTTACGCTGTATTTTTCTTTTAGGTTTACTGTTCATTTAGCAAAGACCCAGAAAAAGAAAATACAACACTGTACAATTGAGTGATGTCACTTCTGTAGAGTAGAAGGAAGCAAGGATCAAAAATCCTGTTGGAACCCTAATAAGTTTCCCATAGTAAAGTATAATAAAGCACAGTTAAAGCATGGTAAAACATAGCCAAACATTGGAAGCCTCAAAGGGGTATGGTAAAGCATATTAAAAAAACATGGCCAACCAAGGTAAACTATGGTACTGTAAATGCATAGTATAGCAATAGGAAAGGCATGGCAAAAGTGCAAAAATACTGTGAAAGATAGTGTAGTAAACTCAAGAGAAAATCCATTCCATTGCCATTATTGCAATTTGTATTGAACCTGCTATAGTAATGTGGAAATACTGTTGTTGTATACATATTGTACAATTCATGATTATCAATTACATGTTTTTTTACTGTCCTCATTAGAACCTATGAAGAGCAGCTACACTTAAATGCTTGTATGAGAAAATAACATTCAGCCATGCATTGTAGAGTTAACATCAATTCCAGTTGGAAAATGCAAACAAAAAAAGGGAGTTATCTTAATTATTCTTTGGCGACCATGGGTCTTGCGTACAAAGAAAGCAAGAGACAGCTTTCTTAAAGCAATCAGATATAGCTGTACGGTTATTTCCCTCAGTGCTTGGTTTTATCTTTTTTTTTTTCCTTTCCAAAACAAAGAAACTCTAACATACAGTTAAATAATATATGCAGTAATTTAGATTTTGTTTCCTCAGAGTTAAAAAAAAAAAAAAAAAAAGTTTTGTTTTGCAAAGCAAAATCATTGCTCAAAGGCAGGGTTAATGCCCATTTCCATCATAACTGCAATTCCAAAATGCTACACATGCCCAGGAAATGACTTGCTGTGCACTTCATGTTCCCTACACCGTGCATGCAGTTTCTAACAAACCACACTCACGCAATCATATACAGACAGCTGATTTCTGGGAAGCCATTTCAAAAGAATTAGCCAGGGTATTTGTTAGGGTGATAATGTTTGAAGGAAATGACTCAGACTGTGTCACGCCAATGAGAGACCAGGACCTGCTGTATCAGGAGCTCTGTTAGTCAGGCACTACTGGCACTGAAGGATTTAATCAAGGTCAGGGATTATGATGCTATCTTTTCGAGAAGGCCTGATCCAGGGGAAAGAAACTGCGATCTGAAACACCAGGGTGAAATACAATAGGCTGTGTTCCAGAATACTGTTTAAAAGAGATGCGTGTATCTTGAACTAAATGCACTCTACATTATATGCTGTATCTACAGTGGTAGTGCAGAGCGAAAAACCTTGTGCCCATTGGATTGCATTTGCTTCCCCCTTTGTGAAACATTGATTTAGTTGTTTTAGTCCTGGACTTCCATCACTATTTTTACAGGAGAAAATGCACAAGGTCCTTGTATGTTTGGAATTTGGAATGCAATTGGCTCAGGGAGTTCACATTTTTTCAGATTTGGTTTAATTGATGTGTATGCCTTTTTACTTGTCTAAAAGGGTTGATTCAATCAAAAAATATATAGTACCTATAGTGTTTCCCAGTTCTATTGCAATATTAAATCACGTTTCTCGGACTATGCAGAGTTTCAATTAAGGGCTTATTGAATGTTAACACAAGAGTTTGCATGTTTGGGGCACCTACTCGTACTAATTAAGTGTCGTTGACGAATATGGAAAGGACTCAGGTCATAAAATAGTACTGAATGAATCCACCTGCAGTATTTGCATCCTGGTTGTATTCAGATATTAGGAGTGTTTGCAGTTATGGATGAATAGATGGATATACCCCCCATTTTCACTGCAATAAAGTGCTAAAAAAATCTAGTTCAGGAAATAAGCAAGCACTTCACTAATTTCTACCAGCCACTGCATGTTTCTCCACCCTTGTGAACAATTAAAAAGGTTGTTGCTGTCACTGGCAAAGTGTTTTCATTAGGGTAACTACTTTCTTTATAATTCTTTATATCCTGACATAGCACTGTAGACAATGCAACAGGTATTGGAATGATATGAAACATGAAACTCCCTTTGCTGCTCGTAGGACTTTAAGGGGTTCAAAGTAACATGATAACATTCTTGGAAGAAAGCTCCATGAATATACATGGTGTGCTGTGTTTATATCACCGTTAACAACCTAATCACCACCTCCAGGCCTCCTCAGTTGCTTGGCCATCCTCATTTGTGCAGTCATGCATCCTCTACAGTATACAACTATAGTGAAGGCCTATGCTTTCAAATGATATATTTAGCTGTGTAATGATGTGCATTCTTTTTTTTTTTTTTTAAGAAACAGAATAACACTTGCAATAAATTATCTTAAACTTAGTATTTTACAAACTAGGTGGAAAACAAGAGTCAGTATCTTGGAAACTTGCCGTTAACATTGGGAAAGCTACCAGGCACAGTCTCAGATCAGTGCATTTGTTATTCAGTCTTCATATGAAGAAACGCATGTATCACAAATGGATCGGTAAATATGCCAACATAGAACTTTTCGGCTTCATAGCCTTCACTGGGAAGTTTTAACAACCTGTGGTTTCCATCTGGTTTCTGTAAACTGTCCAGAAACTGAAACTACATATCCCATCCAAGTGACAGTACTTTAATTAGTTTTCCTAGGATAAAAAATAAAAACTTGGGAAGGAGCACCATCTGACGTTCCATACAGTAATTACATGAAACAACAAAATAAGACTTCTCACAGATCTTCTTTGTGTTAACAGTTCCCTCTGCTGGACTATCACGGTACTACATGTATGCATCTACATTCCTATGAATTATCAACCGTAAACACACCTATTGAACTCGAACACAGTTCATTAGGCTTCATTGCCCAGTGAGCTTACAGCTACTTCAATCCGTCACAACTGGATGGATTCTGTAATGGCTGTAATATTGCACTGCTCCTCATTAACCTTTTTTTTTTTTACTCTCTCTGGAAATATCCTCCTCTTATAGCTAGGCGTCAGACAGCAAAGTCACTGTGATAATTCTACTGTAGAATACCGTTTGCTTGCTTTCAGCTCTCAAAAGGCTACAAAAAGGTAATCCAAGTATGTACAGGTGGCTTCATACTTACTGATAAGAAAGGAAATGCCCCAGAAATGTAACAGTTATTCAGGTTAGTTCCAGACAGGCGATTCCAACAATAAAAAAAGTTAATATGTGTATTGATTGTGACAAAATATTACTTTTGTGTTTCTTTCTTGGAGTGTTTTAGGTACATCTTCCGTGCTAGTCCTGTAAGCCTTTTTACCAGTACAGCAGCTTGTGAATGTGTTTGATTTCGAAGCATCTTGAATCTTGATGAGAGGCCTTGAGGAATCAGCTTGAAGATTTAAGTCAGTTATACCACACATCAGTGCTTTATTGCTGGTGATTAAGACCTGGCCATACTACTTCGTCTTCTCCCTTTATTACACGTTTAGCAGCTGGCACAAGATGTTTATACCAAAGGTTTAAGCACAGTAGTTATTTGGATTCATTCCGTCGGTGAGGATCGTTTGGATTATTATTATTATTATTATTATTATTATTATTATTATTATTATTATTATTAATAATAATAATAATAATAATAATAATAATAATAATAATAATAATCATAATCATCATAATAATAATAACATGGTCTAATATGGTCTTCAATGCACAAAGAAAACCTCTTAAGGAAGGCTTCCTACTGGTGAACCAATCAGAAAAGCAACCATTTTAGAACAATGTTTTCCAACCAGGGACAATGTGCATTTAGAGTAGACCTCTATTATCCCCCCTGATGTTGAGGAGTGGTAACGGTATTGTTCATATAAACACAACACACTGAATACAGTGTGCATTGAGCTAAAGTAATACAAAAATATTATCAACCATATTCACATGCAGTCCATCTTTTTTGTTTAACCCTATAAGGCTGGAAAAAACAAAAAATATTTGACATGTGGTGTGAATATTCTCTTTTACTCTGTGGGCTGCCAAATTCCTGTGGTTTCTCATTCTGGTACCGCCTCAATATTTTTATTAATTTGCAACCTGCCAGTCTAGGAAATTGTGAAATCTGACAAACGGTAAGTGACACGTAAAAATGTCACACAAGTGAAGAAGTTCAAACCTACTTCAGAGTTCATTTGGATGACATTGCTGTACACTTTACTGTAAGTAAAGTGAGATCTAGACATTACATTTGGTTTTGGCCTCTAGCAAGTAATGTAAGATTACACCTGGAAAGTCATTGCCAACACGGTTAACTGCGGAGATTGAAAAGCTAGGCCTGAATATCTTTTTACCTGTTTTCTTAACCAAAATTGAAGTCTCTTTGTGTTTTTGAAGTGTACGGAAAAGGGACGTTTGTATTGTGGTTAAGCTGCTTGGTTACGGTCTTATGCCGAGAATTATATGCTCATGTTCTGAGACTGTCAGGATATCAGCATGGTGGAGAATGTAGTGGGGTGTGTAACTGAAGCACTCCTGTCTGATCTAGATTTTGCAGACCCCTGCAGTTGAGACCATGTAGTGGGGAAAAGGCTGCATAACTGCTTGTCCAAAAGGATTTGCACCTTTTGTACCGCGGTTAATAGACTTGCTTGGGAGACTAAGCGGCAGCTGACTCATGACCAGCCTCCTCAAGTTCCATTGCAATTAGCATTAGAGAATCAAGGAATACAAAGTGATCTTTACACAACTGAACAATACATTAAACAAGGCTTTTGTTGAGACAGATTCCTGTCTTGAGGAAAAAAAAAACAAAGCAGTTATACTGTTGGTGTTTAAGAATGCTCCTGATGATTGCTGTGATTAATAATGGACTTATGGTGCTTGTTATGCATTTCCAATAGGTTTCTTGAGGATAGCATATGAGATAACTGATGTAACACCTGCATTTTTCCCATTCCAGTAATATGACACTGGTCTCTGCAATAGATCATTTTCAATACTGCAATAATGACAATGTCAAGGTAGCAGAGCTCTGCCATGTGGAAATGGGTTTTGAACACGGAAAGTTAGGCATGTGATGTTTCACTGATGATAAAACCACTGAATTAAATCAGTCCATGTCAGTGCAATGTGCAGTGAGAAGAACTCAAAGATTGTTGGCTTATTGATAAGTCCAAGGCATGACTTAACTGAATCTGTTTAGTAATCCAGCTATTGCAAGACATTGGGGGGGGGGGGGGCACTTATTTGAGTTGTTTACTTCATAATGAAAGTAAGTTTTTCCATTAGTTATCTAACACAGTTTCTAAATACAACTGTAACAATATATAACCACAAAGTTTCAAACCTATTTTAAGCTCAGGCATTTTACACTTGGTTATCCTACCACATAAAACGAAGTTCCACACAAGCAGATTAGCACACATGCATTGTTTAAAGTCAGACATTCATTTTCTAATAGTAATTCTTTGCAACCTGTAATTAAAGCTAATTTAATTCTGATCAGTTCTAAATTGGATCTACCATATTTTAGCACTTGTCGCTTGTCTAGAGTTTTTCTTTGAATATGCATTTTAATTTTTGTCACTCTAAGTAACAGTGGAAGACGCTTTTCACACTGTGCTTTGGAGGATGTCAGTAAAATCAACATGCCTGTCTGTAAATGGCATAGAACCATTCTTTCCTGCAATTTTGGAGGCAGATGTTGTAACTTCAGATCATAGACACTTTGCAGTTAGTCCTAAGCATGGAGACACAGACTGCAGCCATTAGATTTACAATGACTGTACATTAGGAAATGGGGTTTTGATAATTAGTATACATACTTTGCAAGAACAAATTAGGCTGCAGTGCCAAGATAAGAACAGTTTGTATCTATGTGCTGTGAACCATTAAATATCCTTATTAGATCTAAAGCTCTAACAAACTAAATGAACAAGCGCGTCAGCAGTAACATACTATAGTAACATAAGTGTAAGCACATATTTGGTATATCATTGTACATCAATGTCATGTAAAGTGAGTGTGACATCCTAGGTTCTGATACTATCAATATCTTGTGCTATAGTACGCCTTCACTACGTTTTATCACAACTGAATGACCAGTTCTTTTATGCTCCAGGTGTTTATGGGCAGTTGTCTGGCTTGTCGGTTATATCCCCTTTCTTCTGTATGCTAATGGTGTTTTCCATCTCTTTACCCAGTGAACTGTCAGATAAAGTGTCCTGCCCTTTCCCAGCATTGCACAGTTTGTGGGTGAGGTGGAATTCCAAACCAAAACCTCTGTGAACCCAGTCACCGGGATCAATAATCAAGCCAAATTATTTATCTTTTAAAACATCATGGGTTTATCTATTCATTTTAGCCTTGTTTAAGCCAGGACACATTGCTTGGCTTCCAGTTTGTGTAGGTGTGGAGGCTGTGGCAGTGGGTTTTCTTTGACTTCAACACTAACAAAAGAACCCTTACCATTTTTTTTAAACCTGTGAGAAATACAATATTTGAAAATGCAACTTAATTCATACTTAACTAATTCCTTATTTATATAGTTAAGCGCACTGTACTACATAACTGCTTGCGAGTTGAGGTAAGAAAAAGCATTAGATACAGAAGCCTTTTGGTGACGTTCAGGTGATTTAGTTGGCTCTTCTAATATATATATAGAATAATAGATGAGCTTCAGTGAGTTACAGGAAAATAATGCCATCTATGGTTTCCATGACTTCATAAATTACGAGACAGGTCATAGAGTAATTTATAAACTGATGGATATAAGAGCATAATTCGCCCTTGCAAAGGAGTTGGCTCTTTTGTACAGTGGTATCAGCGCTATGCTTTAGTGCAAGAGGCCCTGGGTTCATGTCCACCCTCCACCTGTGTGTGGATTGCCTGCCCTGATATATATATATATATATATATATATATATATATAGTTTAGTTTACTTTTCATTAACTTTTACTAACTACATGTACTGACTTTTAATCCCTTTATAAACTTAGTAGATTCTGTCATTTTGTTTTGTACGTAACCTGAATAGATGATACTGGTTAAGAACAATGGGGGAAAAAAAAATCTAATGTTCAAACGTACAGCTCCATAATTCCAGGTTTTAGGTGGAAATTCAAATATCTGTCAGGATATGACACCTGGGTATAGATACAGTATGTTAAATAAATCTGAATTAAGTAACCTATATGGAATGTTAACACCAAGGCTCATTATTGTATATCATATATAGATGCGCATTAGAAGCTATTGTGTTAATACATGTTTGTATTTTATCATATAAACAAAAGCAATTGCATTTGAAATAATTATATCAGCGTTCAGTATTGTCACAGATGTGTTGCTTCCCTGGAGTAAGCCTTTCTTTTTGTGAGCTTAGTGACGCCCACATGGATTAGTCACCAGTTCAATCATTTCTTGCTGCTGCTTTAGCTTATACAGAGACAATGACCAAAGGAACAACTGGATCTTATTGGATCGTGTAGATTTGAGCCCCCAGTGGCACGAATCCAACACCTTGATTTCATCACTGCTGCTTCATCAGTTTGATGCTGTGGTGGTGGTCTCCATCTATCGCAGTCTTGGGAGGTTTTTAATAAATTATCCAGTCTAGTATGACACTTACATAATGATCCTTGTTTTGTCATCCAACACAGACGAAATAACAACTTTCTAACCATGTCATATTTTTTTTTTAAAAATGATCAACCACTTACGGCTAAAATTAACTTATTGTGTGAGACGACAGGGTAATTCTTAATGAATGACGAAAGCTCAGTAAGGCAGCAGGGTATTTTGATTACAGATATAAGTGGACCTTTGAAACTGTTTGCGTAGGTTGATGGATGAAGTCGCTTGGAGCAGCACAAGTTCCTCTTGCAGTTTGAAATATGTAAAGAATGCAGAAGAGGAAAAAGGCACTGTTTGAAATGTTGGCCATGAATGTTGGGGCACAGGAGACAAGTAGGTCAGAGGGGATATGAGTTGTGAATACCTAAGAATGTTTTGGAGAGGATACTAAACCCAGCCGCCAATCTAAACATAAATACATGATCAACGACTCCCCAGTAATACAGTGTTCAGAACAAAACACAAATATCAAGAACACAGGTATAAATCTCAAAGGGGCTATGCACTATATAGAACATAAAAAACCTTATAAAAGTACAAGAACAGCAATAAAGTGTGGAGTACAAATGAATATAGCTTGTGTCAGGGACCACAGCTGTAGGAAGTTAATTGTTTTCTTCAAATATGTCCTTTGAACATGGCAGAGGAGGATTAGATAAGTATCATACCAGTAATGTACATTCAAAATTAAGTTAAAAGGCAGGCTTCCTGAGTTGCTAAACTTACCCTATTATAGCGTCTTTCCATGTAGAATCACTCTATGACATTGTTAGTATTTTCTATAGCTAAACTGTTGCATTTAATGTATTTATTTGAATTATATTTTTAAACTGTATGTCCTCCATGTATAATTTCTACCTCTCTGCGATGAATGAGACACAGTTTAGAGGACCAGACTGTGGACTCTTTCATTTATATCCTCAACTGTACTTTGTATTTGAGTTTTATGTACAATACATATAGAGAGATGCTTATCAAATTGTGATGAAACTTGCAAAGGAAATTCTTTAGCTATAAAGAAACCACTGAGAATAACTGTAAAAGCAGAGATTAGGTAAAGGATACAATCTCAATTAATAAATTCTTTGGTGCAACAGTATATATCCTGTGAGATACATATATTGGATTATGTTTTTTTTCTGGATTCCATGCCTAGTCGGCAGTATAAAATATAGAAGTAGACTCTTCTATGATTCAAGGAAAATGCACACAAATGTTTTATGATTCAAACAAAGCTGCTTCATGAAAATATTATCACACTATAAAACATATAAAACACTAACTTTGCAAAATGATAGTGTTTTATCTTGCTTTCATGTCAATCTGTTTGCGGTTTTAGCAAATGAATTATATTTAGTTTTCTTGCTTTGTGCAAAAATTCAATTAAAAAGGTAATTCATAACAAAGGCAGCCTCGCTGGCTGATTGCCTTTTCCTTCCAGCACTTAGCTGACACAAATCCAATAAAGCAACAGTGTACGTTTGCATTTATGGACAAATACATTCAGCCTGCAAAATATACACCTTAATCCCAGCAGTTGCTTATTATTTCTCTCATAAGATCTACAGGCAATGTACTTCAGGAGATAAACTGTTTTAATATACGTGGGGTATAGCAGCAACAGTATATGGTTAGCTCTTAAACATCATACTAAGAGGTTCAAGGGTGATCAAAGGTCACACTAAGGGCTTCTGACAAGTTCGAATTAGAAACCAATTTACATACAGTAAAGAAAAACTACTGTACATACCGTGTTTGTTTAGGTTCAGTGAAGGAAGTAGGCCCAGCCTGAATGGGAGAGCATGTAGGAGAGCTGTTGTTTAAGGGAGTAGTGTTAGTTAGTGTTCCATGAGAGCTTGGATTTTGTTTGTTGTTTTTGTTTCATTGTAAATAATAAAAGTGCACAAACCATGCTAATATATATGCACTGACCTGAGACTTTCTTGGCGCACCCACACAAAAGAGGTGACACAGCCCCATTTCAGAGTTTTTCTCTTTTCATTTAATTAATATGTTTACTGTACAGTAAGGTACAGTAAGGGGGGGGGGCAGACTGACATTTGAAACACTTGTGATTTTGCACCTCTCTGTGTGAAGGGGTGTCAGGCCATCACAGGATTCTAAACATATTTTATTGTGTAACCGCAAGATAAAAACATTCCTTTTACATAAATAAGGATGACATCTATACCGCAGTGAGTCTCCAGTCTGGGACAGCAAGCCTATTGCATGTAGCTACATTTCCAGACTTTATTAGGTTCTCTCTCCCTGGACATCAATAGCTCACAGGTGCCTGCAGTAACAATCAGCCTTCTGTTAACAGATCAACAGCTATATTCTGCAGAGGTTACCACAGTACTGTGTGATTTCCTTTTAATGCAATCTGAAATTCACAGAGGAAAACGTGATGCAAGGACAGCTTTTTCACATCAGCAAATTAGTAATCTGTAGAGTGATTTCACAATGCAGTACAGAAAGAGAACACTGCAGAGTTAAGACCCCAGCGATTGGTGAAAATGTCATTGTTTTTCAAGGCCATGCCATCTGTCTTTCACCTCTTTATACACTGCAGGGTTTGATAAAAAATATATATATCAATAAATACTGTGCACTGAAAGTATATGCTGTTTGTCACACCTCTAGAGACACTGAACTGGAATAGCCTTTAGAGTTTTGGTGATTTCTAAATTTTATATAACAAAAATATAAACATTCAACAGTAATCTGCAATAACATTTTTTTTTTTTTTTTTTGATAACCCCATTTAAAAGTTTACCAAGATCACATGTCAATGTCATTTAGCAGTTTTCATGTTTCTACTATATGTTTACCTCAGCTAACCTTACTTTACCACACCACTCAATGATTTACCATGCTTGCCCATGCTTTATTGCATGTAAACTTCAATAAGGGACAGCTCAGTGAGGTTTTTTACATCTACCATATGTCCTGCCCAGATGTTAATGGAATGAGATTTCACCCAACCACAGACCCTACCACGCCTCTAAAAAAAAATGGAAAAGTTATAAATACAGTACAGCTCAGACTGTCTTCTGCAGACACAAGCTGGGACAACTTGGTCATGTGTTATTCTGCTCACAGATAGTTCAACACATCTGCTTGGCTGAAGAGAGGCTGCCTGCTTAATGGCTCATTTTAACCTTGGATGATTTTCCTAAGGCTCTGAAACAGTCATTTACACTAGGTTAAAGGCAAACTGGTTTCGGTTAGAAATTGTACTAGCAGGCAATGCGATGTTATGAAACAAAAACAGCCGCCCGCCCCTGTCTTTCTCATTACAGAATAATCAAATCTCTAAAAGTGTAGCACCAAAGTTAGTTTTCAAAATGTTCAAACATATTTAAGAAGGTTGTTGCAGTAAACTACTATACCACTAAAACAAAAACACCAGATCGTAAAAAACACAACAAAAACAAAAACAAAAAAAACACCTTGTTTTTCATTCCTGGTTTACTACCTGAGGCATAGTAACAAAGATTGAGATCACGTATATACCCCTAAGCTGCCAATGTAGTAATCTCATTTTGTAAGCTGTTAACACGCAATCAACAAAATACTGTCCCCTTAAAAGCGTGACATATTATATAGTACAGATATTTTTTTTCTGTTTGGTTGTGTTCTTGAAGATACATACTTAAAGATAAAGCATCTTGATTATATATTAAAAATAAATTTATACAAAAAACACGCAATCCAAAATACTTATTGATCTGTCAGAAGAAATACTTCCATTCACACTGTGAAACAATTCTTCTGGACAGTCTGTAAATTGCAGGTGCCTTTATATTATTAGAGAGTTGCTAATACACCCAGGAATGTGGAATGCCCTGAAGCAAAAACTGCTTCATCAAAAGAAAATCTATACATTCACTTGATTTCACCCTGACAAGCACAACATCTGCTGACTTATAATTTCCAATGGGAACTTTACAAACTCTTTAAACTCAATAATTGCGCATGCTTTCAGAGTCGTCCAAAGAAACAAACAAACGTACAAACATCTAAACAGTCAAACAATTAACCGTACAAAAACACTCACGTGGTTTTCTTAAGCAAGAAAGTGAGTGTGGGGGTCAAAGATCTGGACAGGGCAGCATTGGTGCACTTCACTCAAGTCAAAATTTAGTTGGAAAACTAAACGATCGCAAGCAACAGTACTTTAGATGTAGTTGCTTTCTAACGAGGAGGTCTCGGCATGCCTTTTAATCCTTGGTTATTATTTCCTCTTTAAAGCCATGTGAATGGCCTTTGGTTTGCAGGCTGCAGTTCAAGTTACACACTCTCACTCTTGTGCCCTCCCATCACTCCCCTGCTGACCTACTATGTCACTCCCGTTGTGTTCCTCTGCCAGTCAGATCCCATTGAACCGCTTCCTTACTTTATATCTTATCCTTATCCTATAGCTTAACCTACACACATTCTCTTCCAAGAGTACCATCATTATGCAGATCCACACATAGCACATATAGGGGCGTGTTTAAATACAGTGCCTACAATTGATGAGGATCGTGACCCAAACCTGCAGTGTTGTACTGTAGAATAATTATGTATCTCGTTAGACCCCCTGCAGCTATGAGTAATACACTGCGGCCCGCACTACCTGTCTGTTGCCACAAGTCAGTGGATATCTGTGAACGCGCACATCGTTTGTATTTCCTGTGGTGCGCGCTCTCGCAACCTTGAAGGGGCTGGGTGGCGCGCATTCCCTGGGAGCGAGAGAGTGCGCGTACTAACAACAGAGACCCATTCGTTCACCAAAGGATATAATCCGGGCATTTGTGTTTGACACCGAACCGAGACGGGAAATCTAGAGCATCATTATGGAAATTGTATAGAGGAGGTGGTTTTTTTTTTTTTTTTTTTTTTTAAAAACACGTAATTCTACGCAAGGTTTGTTTAGAAAAAGATACAAACAGGCCGCTGTAGGACTGGTGAGGTTCCTTTCAATTCTAACGTTGATGGGGAAACCGAGTGAGGAAGAGTGTCGGTGTAAATAATTAAATATCCGTCTACTGCAAGGAGAGAAAAAAAAAAATGCATCTTCACCAAGTGCTGACCGGAGCTGTCAATCCAGGAGACGGCTGTTACTCGGTCGGTAGCGTCAATGACATTCCTTTCACGGTAAGAATTAAAATAGCACGGTGCTTAATCTGTTGTGCCAGTTCTAGGAATAGGGATCAGCAAGTCAGAATTGAACGCTGCAAGACTTATTATTTTCTAGGGTTACTTTAATATATATATATATATATATATATATATATATATATATATATATATATATATATATATATATATATATATATATTCATAATAAACACTGTTAGGCTGCAATGCTCTGTTTAAAAATAAATGAATGGGGTTTGTCTGCAAATGACCGTCAGTGCGTTGATGCAGTTTTACAATACGATAAAATAAATAAATAAATAAAAATGGAGTGCTTTCTTTTGTGCTGTGCTAAAATTGCTCCTGAATCCTTCATCAATAGGTCTTGACTTGGTAACTGTAGCACAGCAGTTTACCAAGCGAGGTAAAGATACAGTAATTTTAATAAAGTAATCCAGTAGTCTCCTTCTAATGAGTCATGTGCAGCAACTGTGCAGACCAGACGTTAAAACAATTACACATTTGCGACATTTGTTGATAGTAAAATGAACAATTCCATGTGGTTAGACATACATGGAAGTAATACTAAATATTATAATCCTTCAAAAGGTCTCAACAACCGCCGCCTGCTTGCCAAAGCAGGCCACAGTTTAAATAGGAAAAACATAGTGGTGATCAGATCTGATGCGGCTTGAATGCCTTTGACATTGTGGTTGATATCTTAAAGCCCACAGTGCATATCCTCCATATTCGAGGGTAAATTATCTCAGATAAAAATCTGCAAAAACAATGTTAATATTTTATTTTTAGCACATTGTTTTAATGCACAGATTTGAGGGGTTTTACCATAAGCTTGAAAACAGAAAACATGCACTATCCAGTAATTCAGTTTTCTGAAGGTTAACAAACACCAAGTTGTAAACAGGAACCGCCTTATCCAATCAGACAACTAAATTTGCAGTTTATTTTTTCATAAGGTGTAAGAATATTTGCAGAATCTGAGTGACAGATGGCAGTCTGCATAGACATATAGCTGCCTGCATTAGCCAGGGTTTCCACTAGCTGTTACAATGTGTCTTGATTCCATCATGCATCAGAAACATGTTGTGTTAAACCCCTTACTTCTCAGGCTGTTACTTTAATATCTGACTGTATATAAAATCTGCATCACATTTTGCATGTCTCGTTTAGTAGTGATAGATTTTGTAAGTGCAGTTAAACTTTTTTAAGTCATATTTCCCAACCAAAAAAAACATTTTGTGGTTGAAACAAATTAATGCAGACATGTTTGTAGAGTGAAAATAAATACTTTTTGCTACAATTCCTTGTATAGGTTTGCATGTGAGGTTTATAAACTTATTTTAGTGATGTCCACATACTATGTGAGCTACTGCATAACTCTCCCAAAAATAAATAAATGCAAATAAATTACCTGTGTTTTCTAAAACCTGAGCACAATATATAAGTTGCTACAACAAAAATGAGCCCATAAATGGTATAAACTATAATTTTATTGTTTTTATTATTGTTTATTGTTTATGGGTTACATAATAGTTGTTAAGATTATTTGTAATTTTTGGGGAAAGAGCTGGCCTGTGCGTGACAGTGACTGGTTTTAATTCATGATCTAGAGTCTTTAATGCCCTGATGAGAGATGAGATGCAGTGTCTCACTCAGCTGTTTAGCAGCTATACTGCTTTGCAGGTCTTATGAAATGTTAACCATCGTAAGGTCTGAGGTCATTTTAACAACCTTGTAAAAATACACCATTATCTTGGTCAGCAGTGTTGTTAAATGTATTTTATGACAGTGCTGTTTTTGTATTGAATTCAGTTTGTATTTTAACATTATTTACTGTGCATATAGCAGAGGTTCCTTATTTCTTATGTTCCCATTAATAAATCATTGTGTTGACAGCAGCTCTCATGACATCCTGCAGGTTAGGTAACAACAGGTGCTGCATTGTGTGCTGTCCAAATGTACAGCATTAGTCTGTCATTGACAATATTCAGCACATAGTTTGCAGTTCGTGCTTTTTGGAATAAAGCATCACATTGCAGCTGCTTCCAATGTGGTCAACAGCAAAAAACAGCATTTATTTAAAACATTTAATCAATATAAACCAATTTTATACCAATACATGTCCTGCTTCAACTGCTTTGTCTGTCTAGAGGCTGTCTATAGTGCTTGAAGTACTGTAGTGAAGAGGTTTATTCCTCCTTTTCGCTATTTGTTATTGCAGACTTTGTAAAGTGGTTAAAATGTATGTTAAAATGTGCATAATGCCAAACTAATTTATTTCCTGAAAATGTCACTATAATTTCAGGCATATGGCTCAGGATGTGATATTGTCATTTTGGCAAGTGACTTTGAGTGTGTTCAGATCATTCCGGGTGCTAAACATGGAAACATTCAAGTGAGCTGCGTGGAGTGTTCACATCAGCTGGGAAGGGTAAGTATTTCATCTCATGTTTAAGGGTGTAAAAATAAACACTGCAGTTAATTATTTTGTGGTGGAAATGTTTTTTTTTCCCTTTGCTATGTAGGTTTTAATGCAATATATTAACTCTGAACAAATCAAAATACATCCACCCCTCGTTATATCGTCCCTCGGATTCGGATACATCGCGGTCCTGGAGTTGGCTCCCCATTTTGACTGTCTAACTGTGTATGCCTTAGCTGCAATACACATAGACACAAACAACAATATACAAAAAAATTAAAAACAAAGCATTAATATAATACTGTTATCATAAACACCTGTATTGCACAATAACACAAAGCAAATTAAATATCTACTTGCTGAAGCGGTTTTTATTTTAGCCAGTGAGGCGTTCACGTGTGGCAGCAATGCACTAGCAAAAGCCACAAGGCAGTAACGTCAGGTCCCTAGCAACAAGTCTTCAATGTTGTGAATGGATTTTTTCAATGCAGTGGGTTTGTGCATTTAAGAAAGGAGAGGAAGACACATTAAGTTAATTGGCGACTGAAGTTGATGAGAAGCAGTAAAAACAGTGTGCTGCTTTTTAAATGAAAAAATGAGAAAAAGCAGGTTGCGTAGAGGATTTATACTGGACCCTGACGTCCCCGATAAAATGAAGGAGTGGTTGTACAGTATTTGTTAGCCTATTTATTTTTCTGTGGATCTCTCGCTATATTGAGGCCCTCGATATACAACAGATTTGTATTGGACCCCGACACTGCGATATATTGAGTGGGTGGTGACACATTTTACTGGTTACTGTAGAAAAATGTGCTATAGCAGTTTTGATCTGGGAATTTGTTTCGGCAAAACATTTGTCATAGTAATTTTAAATACCTAAGACTGTTTGCTGTTGTCAACAACTTAAATGATATCGAGCAGGGGAGTGATCACTAATAGCCCTGCAGATTTAATGTCCAAAGATTAACATTATTAGAACATATACATTTGGGAACCTTTTGACCTAAGAGAACTGTTCATTTTAAGGAAGGAATGAACAAATGTCAGTATATAATTTTCTGCATTTTTATGTTTTATAAAGCTGCAGTATATTTCACACATTGTGATTTACAGTAGCAGTATGTAGGGTATCCTAATTCATCTTTATCCCTTTCTGTTTTTTAGATTGCAGCCTCCTATGGGAATACAGTGTGTATTTTTGAACCAGTTGTTACAAATCTCCACAAAAGAAACAATGTAAGTGTAGTGGTGTTTTATATGTTCCAATTATTGTCATTTGCTTGAAGTGAAAAAAATAAATGCTTTGGACTATTTACTAATTACTGGTAGTAATCATTAATTATTAACACTGCCCCAATCTCTCATCTCAAATGATAATAACACAAATACAAAAAAATGTTATTAACATTACAGAATCTTTTTGGAATCGAAAGGATATTTCAATATTGGTAAAAAGGTGTGCATTTTTATTTGAAAATAAGTGGTTTACATGGTAATTGTTCCTTAAAATAGTGAAGACACAAGTAAAAAGACATGTAAAAAAGTGTAAAGCTGGACAATTGGACAAATACATTTATTTATCTTTTGAGTTTGAAGGGCAAGTCTTTCTGGCATGTGTACGGTGCGGTGTCAGCAGAAAGGGAATGAGAATGATGCTTCGCTTTTTTTTTATAGTGACGGCTTCAGTGTACACAGCATTCGCAGTGTTGATAGCATGTATTATTTGCAACATGTTTTATTTGCTAAAAAAGCTTTTAATATCTATTATTTATTCATTATTTTCACCCTTACACATAAATGTGACATTAATGTGTTGAAAGTGACTCAAATGTGTGTGTGTTTTTAAGTTTGTTTTTACTAACATGTATTTACATTACCAGCAGCTAAATTATCAATGGCAAAAGACAGGACAATTTTTCCTCAATTCTATGACCTACAATTTGGCATGGGACCCACAAGGTAACATGCATTTAATTTTTTAATTGACCTTTTTCATATTAAGAGAATCTTTTATTAACTCATTGTACTGTTCAACAATTTAATTGACTCTGGAAAAAATCTACAGAATCATACAGAACAGAAAAAAATCCTTTTGAGCTAAGTGTTGGCTGAATGAGGCAGATGGCTTATTTATGCTGTAATGCACAAAGCTGTATTGCTATCTGTGTAGTCTCTAAAATGCTTGTCAGAAATGGAAAGACAATTAACAGCTTTATAATTTAAGATTAAGCCTGAACTGTTGCCATCATACCAAAAATGAAACATGTTACATTGCATTCTTTTAATACAGAAGAAGTTACCTATACCGCTAATACTAGTCTTTAATTCCAGCTATGTGTTTTAGGAAGAATACATGACATTACATTGGTGATTTAAAGTTAGGTTTTAGTTTATAAAATCCTTACAGATGTGTTACTTCCTTGTTAGACAATGGTAAAGTGTTGCTTATTGACACACCCTTATTGGAATGACATCCTGCAGTTTTAACACATCATCTTACTCCTCTGAAATGTATTTTTGATTCGTAAACCTACATTTGTGATGCCCATTGTGCCATTCTTCATTGCTAATTTTGATCTGTGTTTCTTCTTCGTAGGTAACCGGATATTAACAGCAACAGACCGACTGCAGCTTTGGGCGCCGCCGTCTGGTGATGTTCTTTTGGAGGAGGATGATGGTCAGGCTGCAGATGATAAATTACCACCAGTCTTAAATGATTGGAAATGTGTCTGGCAGTGCAAGTAAGTATTGTTTGTGATAGCTTACACAAAGATAATTACATTGCCTCCTGCACACAGATTGTATCACAAAGAAAAGTGTACTTTGTGTTTTAGACTGTATAGTTAACGTTTGCAGTAAATGATACCTTTGTACGGTATGTTGCTGTGGGTGGTAGCTACATTTTCAAATGTCTGTATGACTGGAATAGGCAAAACCTGACAAGCTGTTTAAATCAAACACATTCTGACAGTTTAATAACTGCAAAACAACACGTGTTACATTTAGAGCGGCTAATCAAATGACTGGATGCAATGAGATGACCAGTTAATGGTTGCCTGCCACAAAGTAGCACATTGTCAATTCTATTGAAAAAGGACAACATTAAGCAAACCAGCTAGACCACAATAAAATAAGGAACTGTGAGTTTAAACTGTTGTAAAGCTGAAGAACATTATTGCTAATAGCCAGTGTGACCCTTCCTGTATCTGTCCTTCTGGACCGTTTTAGTTTTACATATGTACATTCCTTGGATTTCTGGATGTCTGTCATATTAAATAATTAATGGTAATATTTTACAGCTTTCTCAAGCTTCTAAATCCTTGAAATAGGGATCTATTTATGGCTATTTTCACAGACCCTGATTAGTACTAATTGAACTACCTTACCAAAGGTAACATTAGGTGGTCCAAGATGAGTAACTGTCCATTAAAAGTAATTGCTTCAAGTGCAATGTGAAGTATCATTTATTTATAGTTTAGTGTAGAGCTAGTTGAACCAAAAGAGTGAATGCAGAGGTGACAGGAGGAAAGTTGAAAATGTTCACTTTTTAATCTCTAAATAATACTTACTTTTTTGGTAATCTTTAGAAAAGGATACATTTTCATTTTAAGAAAATGCAGGGGATGTGTAAAACAATTATGGAAACTTGCTAAAATTGTTTATCAAATTGCTAAGCAAGCTAAGAAGAATACAGGGTTTGTAAAACCCTGCCGCCAAAGTTTACAAAATCAACAGAAAAGTTAATTTGGGTCAGAAAGTCACACTTCTTAAAAATAGAAAAAAGCAATAAGGTTTTTGATAGTGTTGTTTTGATAGGATTTTGGTTATTTTATTAAGTTTAGGAAACAATACAAAAACAGTGAATTCACTTTGACAGACCGTTTAACGCTTTGTAAGGTTTCACTATTTTTTTTTTGCTTCTACTTTTTCAGGACTGCAGTGTCTGTTCATATTATGAAGTGGTCCTCTGATGGTGAATACTTTGCAACAGCGGGGAAGGTAAGGAGAATCTCAAACTAGTCAAAGCATCACAGAATAATTTAGACTGTGTAAGATAACCCTTGGGGTCTCTAAAGGGAGTCTTGTTACTGATTTTACACAAACAGGGCCATATTCACAAACTCATGGGTTATTTAAAGAACGTTTTAAAGTATATTTTGATTAATTAAATAAAACATTGAATAAACGGGTTATCAACACAGACATTGTGACCATTGTAATGCTTTTCCTTGACCTACTAGGCTGATGTGTATACAGTATGTTTAGTGTTCTTTTAAGATGGAACTGAAACCTGTATTTCTAACATACCATTTTATTTTTTGCAGGATGACTGTTTACTGAAGGTGTGGTATCCAACCACTGCCTGGAAGTCTGCTGTTGTAATCCCGGATCTCCCTGACCGAAAGTCAGACGCTGTCCATTTCTCCTTTGTGTACTTGGCACATCCTCGGACTGTGACAGGCTTTTCATGGCGGAAGACCAGCAAATACATGCCTAGGTTAGCAACACCGTTCTGTTTGCTTTTAATCTGAAAATGAGAAAGTGCTAACTTTTTAAGATGTAGGCTATAATAAACAGAAAGCATGCATACATAATTTTTTTTTTGGTGACTTTGGTACTTTATTAGCCCGATTTAACATCACAGACAAGAAAATGACATTCATAAATAGTTAGCATTTCCTAGTGCACTATACTGTATATGGGAACGGTAAAACCTATTTGACAAATAATAAATACTGTAAAAACCTTTGTATAAGTCTATTTGCTATGGACCTAAAAAGGGGGGAGCGACTTATATACCATTATGATCTATAGGATTTTTCCTGAAATTGTTGTCCTCCAAAAAATTGGGGCGACTTATACACCGGTACGACTTACACGCTGTTTTTTACGGTACATTTTTTTGTACTATCATCATAGACCCACACATTCACTTTTTTAGTTTTTGGTTAAATTTGATATAAAATGTGAGGGGGAAAAAGGTTTTTAAAAAATAAGAAGTCGTGATGAATAAGTGGTGCTAGATATTAACAGTTTGTTGCCTCTCCAATGTATGTATGTGTTTCTACAGAGGGTCTGTGTGCAATGTGCTGCTTACTTCGTGTCAGGATGGTGTCTGTCGGCTCTGGTCCGAAACCTTGTTACCGGAGGATAGTCTTCTTGGTGGCCAAATCACTGAAAGCAGCACTAGCTCCAGCAGCAGCCTTCCTCGTCTCGGAAATCAGAAGGATAAGATACAGCATGCTCTGGAGGTAAACATTTGTGCCTGTGCGGTTTAGTCAAAATGATTGAATAGAAGGTACCGTAAAAATCGTTGTATTGGTCGCACTGGCGTAAAAGCTGCTTGCCCCTTTATGAGATTAATTTTAGGAAAACACCCTTTTTTGTGTGTTTTTAAAATACTTTTTTTTTTAATTGATTTTTTTTTCCCTCCATGCTCAACCCTGATAAAGAAATCACAGGTTTAGTTTTGAAATAACCCTTGTTTGCAACATTTTATTGTATTGATAATTTTACAGTGTTTTTTTTTGTTTGTTTGTTTTTGTTTACTGTTACTAGAAACTATATTACATTTTTCAAAATTTCTAAATAATTGGTTCAAGTAAATTTAAGTGCAATGTCAAAATACATCAAAGTAAAGGTATGGTACTACAGCTGTAAACTCTACTAGTAACAGTGTAAACCACTGACAAATGGTACTTGAATGGATTGAAAAAGTAATAATTAACAGTGCACCAGTAAGTAAAATCAAGTTATACATCCTACATCACATCTGTATTAACCAGTTTTATTTTAGCTTATCAAGTACCCAAACACTTCAACTACATATCTTCTTTGCTTTACTTAACATTTCTTTCTAAAACCATACTTGGACAATATAGTTCCAGCTGCATTGGCTTTTACAAATGCATTGTACTAATTACAATTTTAAAAGAAAAGTGTTAAACAGTGATGCTTGCATCAATTAAAAAAGCAAAACAAAAAACAAACAAAAAAAACAACTAAACAGTGCTAATAATCAGTTAACAAAACGTCTCAGTGTTGCATACAGTGCAGTACAATTGCATTAAACTTCCAGCTGTACAATGATACATTCATTTTGTTTTGTTAATCAGAACCATAACCATACACATACTTTACAAGTGTACCACTGTGTTGCACTGACATGTAGAACAAGTTACGCATGTATTAAAGTCACTAAAAGTACTCCATTCATACAAATGTTTTCTACATTGGGCCATAAACACTTTTCTCCTCTATTGGCTCATTTTCATTTCGCCGTATTTTTAAGTTTGTCTTTGTTTGGTCTCCAGTCAGATACTGTTTTTTCATTAATTCCAAACTCCCTTTCAACATTACGATTGGCATGCTTTTCGGCAAATTCGGCAATTTCAAACCTGTTGTGTAGCGCTTTCGTTTTTTGTCTGACTGTCCTACTTTATCCAGTCTCAAAGACACCTGAATTATAATTACAATGAACACAAAACTTGATAAGTTTACTCAGTTTTATAATCAATAGCTGTTTGCTGCAGATCCCATGGCCGGGTTCAGTCTGAATGTTGACAAATCAGTGGCCCGGGATGGTGGTAATAATTAAATTCATAGAGATGGACCGGTGTTGTGTTAACAGTGAAGCAAAGTAGCTGTGACTTTTTCATATTCGGATGATTGTTAACTTTAACCACTGTTTTTTTTTTTTTTTTCTCAATGTACATGCGTCTGGGTCATCAGTATGTCAGTCAAGGGTCCGAAAGCTTGTGTTTAACTTTCAAATTGATTAAGGGTATTGAGAGTAACGAATTCAAACTTTTAACAGTGGTTTTGTGTTTCTACCTAGCAACATTACCTGAGTGACGCAGAGCCTGAATAAATAATCAGGTTGCTGAAAAAATAATTGTGTTGCTGACTGTTAAGTTTGTGTGAGCCATAACCGTGGCCGTAGTAATCCCATTTGTATGTTATTATCTGTGGCACTGGTACAGTAGTTTAATATTAGACACTCTGGCGCATAGGTCACACCAGTGTATTAGTCACACCACCCTTTTTCTTACAGGAAGTCTGTTCTGACTAGTTTGTTTTTATCCCTCAATGCAAATACCCAGCTGATAAAACTTGCATATATTTTCATATACTTGAAGCAGTTTGGCCAATAAGGCTGCATTGATTTTATATTTCATTGGTTGTGTATCCTGCAGACAATTCACCACTTTAAACATCTGAGAAGAGGTCGGAGGAGATCTTCAGCTCTGGTCGCCCACACAGATCTGTTGCCAAGCCAGCTTGGTTCACATGATGTGCACAGGCAGATTTCTCACCATGCTAATGCACTCTGCCATTTTCACATTGCAGCAAGTATCAGCCCTAGCACAGGTGATCTACCAACTGGGCTCTATCTTGTATACAGAATATTTGTGGATGGCAATTGACTTCAAAAACCTAACATTGTCTAAGGAGGCAGTTTTTGTTCAGATACTTTTTGTTACTTTATTATTTATAGTGATTCTGGTAGGTAAACTACTATTCATTTATAAAGAAAACCACATATCAAGAAAACAAGATATATATAAAAATTCTGCAATGAATATAAATAAAACCAGAAATGATTCAATTATTTTTTCCAGCTATTCCAACGGCTTTGGCTGGCACAGCTTTCACATCTGATGAAGGAAATGGAGGCTTTGTTGTTCATTGGCTTAACAATAAGGATCTCAGCTTTACATCTGCCATGGATTTGTTTATGCAGCAACTAAGAAAGATCTCTGAGCAGCAGGTGGAACAAGGATGTGAAGACCTTGATCAAGACATTTTACAGAAGCTTGATCCTGGCAAGTGCTAGTGTAAAATTATGTGTGCATATAACTGTTTCATTTATTTTGTTTCATTTTATTTTACTAGTGTACAAATTAAATATTTTAGTTTCTAATGTTTTCTAGATAAAGAATAATTTTCTTAGTCTAGTTCATGTTCATACTAGATTAAAAATCAATAAAATCCCAAATTAAGGGAGTCTGTTTCTAAATTCATGAAAGCAATCAGATTGATAGAAGAGGGTGAAACTTATTTGCATGAGTTGTTTCAATGATTTCTAACATTCTAGAACTGGAAGATGTTTCAGATAAAGGGTCATCCGAGCATGAAGGGGAACAAGAAGGAAGTACCAAGGCATCATCCCCTGGTTCCAGTGCTAGTGTGCCACTCCCCACAGTGCTGCTTGATCGGAAAATGGAGGCACTTGTTAATGAGTGGAATAGGAACCCAGATATGCTTTTTACAATTCATCCTGTTGACGGCTCATTTTTAGTGTGGCATGTAAAATACTTAGATGAATACATCCCAGGAATCTTCAGACAGGTCCAGGTACCATATGATATTTTTGTGGCTGACTAATTACCCAAATGATGCTGATTTAAGTTCTGCATGTAATGTAAAATATACAGTTTTATATATTGTGTAAATGCATTTTACATGACATTTTTAACTGAGTAAGTTACTCCCTTTGTAAATCGAACTATCGATAATTGGAGAGTCAAAATCTGATGCGGTTCGTAATTTACTTTTTAACTGCAATGCCTATGTGAATGAGGCATTAAAATGCATGACTTTCCATCTTTTTTTTTTTTCCCCTTCAGGTTGCATTTTCTTCTCGTATTCCAGTAGCTTTTCCCACCGGAGATGCTAACTCGCTTAGTAAAAACATCATGGTGTATGCTTGTACATTTACTGAAAAAGATTCAAGTGATGCTGGGCAACAGAAGGAGAAAATTAAAAGTGTTCCTCATAGTGCATCAGAAACAAATGTACTTGGCTCTGGAACTGGCCATTCAGTGGTGCCTGTCATTAGTCCTGCAGTAATGATGGTGTCAAAACACATAGATGGATCCCTGAACCAGTGGGCTGTTACTTTTGCAGACAAGTCTGCCTTCTCATCAGTATTGACTGTCTCTCACAAATTTAGATATTGTGGACATCGTTTCCATCTTAATGACTTGGCCTGTCATACTGTACTTCCATTGTTGCTGACTTCTTCACATCATAATGCTTTGTTAACGCCTGAATCGGAGAACGAATGGGACGCTGAAAAAGTGAAGCAAAAACTACAGCCCTTCAAACCTCAGAAGGGTTTCTCGAGAAAGCAGCTGAAAAATGCAGCAACTCGAACATTTCATGACCCCAATGCAATCTACAGTGAGCTGATTCTCTGGCGTGTGGATCACATAGGACCCTTATCATGCACAGGAGGGGTGTCTGAGTTGGCACGAATTAACTCTCTATATACTTCAGCCTTTTCTAATGTCGCTTGGCTTCCAACACTGATACCAAGCCACTGTCTTGGTGAGTTTTATATGGAAATGTCCTTGTTTTATTTTGTAATCCACTTATTATAACAAAAAACAATAATTTGTCTTGTGGGTGCCTTGTAATGCAAATGCAAGTGTCTTATAACCAGCTCAGCACTATATTAGTATATTAAAAAAAAAAAAAAAAAACTTAAAGTTGTTGTTTTTGCTTGTTTTTAACATTCAGGAACTTACTGCAATTCTGCAAGTGCTTGCTTTGTGGCTTCAGATGGCAAGAACCTTCGGCTGTACCAAGCAGTGGTTGATGCTCGAAAACTTTTAGATGAACTTTCAGATCCAGAGATATCTGTAAGTTCATACAACTTACTGTCGATTTAAAAAAAAAAAAAAAAATTCCTAATAATAAATACCACTTTTTCAATGTCAGATTTTTAATTCACTGTATTTATTGCTCATATTCCAAGGGTGGATTCATGTAACTGTAAAAAATCTCGTAATTCTTGAATGGATACATTAATTGATAATCAGATCCTTGTTTGTTTTTAGAAACTTGTTGGTGAGGTCTTTAATATTGTCAGCCAGCAGTCTACAGCTCGTCCTGGTTGTATTATTGAACTTGATGTCATTACAAACCAGGTATCTAAACATATTTTGTATTTTTTGTTTGTTTGCCTGTTTGTTTTTTGTTTAGTTTTTTTAATAGTCTTTGTCCAAATATTATGGGAAGGAAGTAAAATGCTATTACTTTCAACATTGCTCCACACCTGGGGGAATGGAATGTTAAAATAGATCACCTGTAAACCAACAAAGACTCATTACCCATATAAAAGTGTAATAAAGCATAGTGAAAGCATTGTAAAGCATATAAAAAAAACATTGCACACTGGTAAATGCCTAGTATAACAATGAGAAAGTATGGGGAACCTGCAAAAGTAGTGTGGTAAAATGCTATATGCTATCATTTAGAGGGTTGCTTTTTTTGGTTATTTTGTCTGTTTTATGTTTAACAAATTAAAAGTCGTTGAAGACATGATTTGAATTGTTTTGACAGTTGTTGACTGCAGTTCATTTGCATTTAAACCAATATAAACTACAGTAAGAAAATGGTCTATCTTGTTCTTTTTTTTAATGTAGTGTGGATCAACCACGCAACTTCTTCATGTGTTTCAAGAGGATTTCATCTTGGGTTATAAACCACATGATGAGTCTGTCGCTTATGAGGATCTGGAATCTTCCAGTTTTCAGACAGAACAAGGTATTTAGTTTGTACTGTATTCCTTTTATATACATTAAGAAGTACATTAAGGATAAATAAATAAACCTAAAATATAGGTTATACATCTCTTATTCTGACTTGCAAAGAATATTTCTAAGTTTTAAAGTTATTCAAAGTTGTTGTTTTGTTATTTCCTTGAATGTTTCTTTAAAATCGTTGTTTACAAATACAACTCTACTTTTGTTCAGTAAATGTAAAATAACATTACAATGAAGTCAAATTGACAAGTTTGGAAATTGTATAAATATAGGAGGATGGTTAAATCCATATTAGTGAATTGTTCAGGGAGTACAGTAATTTTGAGGGTAACACACCTTTGCATAAAAAGGTGACACCATTGAATACCAAGTTTCTGATCTACAATTGTTTTTGTTTTGCTGAACAGTGCTGTATTTCCTCAGTAGTCAGATACATGTGCAGATATAAGGTTTTGTAAGACTGCCGATGATATATTCTATTGCCTGGAGGGTCAACGTGTTTCAAACAACATTGTTAATGAATTTGAATGAGCTTATTTTTATTTTTAATAGCATTTTCAATTTTACAGGGTACCGCCCTCCACTATTTTCAGAAACGTTTTTTCTTGTGGTAATTGCAAAGGACAACAATAGACGTTCTGTTCTTCAAATGTGGCATCTCCATTTAAAATCTGTGCAGGCTTGTGCCAGTAAGTACTTTCATTAATATGTTTTTTTTTTTTTTTTGGGGGGGGGGGGCTTTTGTGAAGTGTAGCATTCTTTAAAAAAAATTTGCAATATTTGAAATACAAGTCATGAGATAATAAAATAATCTGTCGCGTATCCAAATGCGGTTCGACCAGAGTAAGGGTGTATATGTAAAGGGAAGATAAATGAATCCTGTTTTAAATACCATTATACACAGCTGTAACAATTACTATATTCACACAATTATTGTTTTGAGATTCAGCTTTTATTAGGGAGATCCCCTACATCCCTTGTTTAGAAAGATACAGGGTATTAATGTATAATAATGATCCGTGCATTCGCCGCTGAGTGACACGCGGGCAATCAAGACAACGCCCCGCAGACAAATATGATTTATTTACACATCAACACACTTCCAGCAATGGTTGCACACGGAGCACATAGAACACAGAGTGTACAAAAACCTTGGTATGATCTACAATCTGTGAACTAATCTTCTCTGTTCAATAATAAACTACCGTTGCTGAACGGATTGATCATGGTGGATAAACGGTTAGGGCAAATATGTGACGGGCCGATACGCATCATAATAATCTGTTATAAAACCAGTTAAATTGACTTGCCATGTGTGATGACTTTGGTTAATTTCAGTTAACAACTCGGTAATGAAGAATATATAAAGGTTTTGCAGATAAACCTCCTGTTTATTTGTTGTTAAAGGTAATACGACACCTGAGCAGACATTTGAGAACAAGCTCACTGTTCCAGAGCAAGACAATGCAGAGTCTTCTCCAGATACTTCCCCTGGCCAAAGCCCTCTTCCACGCTCTTCTTCAACAGCTAATCTCCAGTCTGCCAGCAAGCTCATCCTGAGTTCCAAATTAGTATACAGCCAACCGCTGGATCTTCCCAATGACGTCGAAGTTATCCGTGCTACACCTTCAGCAGGTATTTTATTTTGGTTAAAATGTTCGATTTAAATCAAGTAAATAACATCTACTTTTTTTTTTTTTTTTTTTTTATATGGTACAATATAATTATATATTTTAAATATGTGTTTAAATTATCATATATTAAAATAATGATTTTGTCATGTTCTTGCTCTCAGCTAGCAATATGATCTTGGTTCAGATTGCTGATGAATTTATTGTCCAAATTTTAATATATTTCAAATTACTTTTTTATATATTGTGTATTATTTTAATAGCACTGTGTATTGTTTTTTGTCTGTTTAAACCCCTAATGAATAACACCAATCACTCCTCCTCCCCCCCCCCCCCCCCCCCCCTTTCTTTTGTTTTTAAAGGGCATCTTAGCTCCTCGTCTATTTACCCAGTCTGTCTCGCTCCCTATTTAATAGTGACAACCTGCTCCGACAGTAAGGTTAGGTTTTGGCACTGCATTGTGGAAATTGATCCAAGTTATGAAGATCCTGAAGAAGGGCGCACTTACCGATGGGAGCCATGGTCTTTAATGAACGAAGAAGATGACAGCAATAGTGCAGTGTGTGTTCCTGGGAGGCCAGTGGCTGTCAGCTGTTCTTATATTGGTCGCCTTGCAGTTGCTTTTAAACAGCTAAAGCAAAGCAATGGTTGCATATCAAAAGAGTTCTCAATGCACGTGTCTATATTTGAATGCGAGTCAACCGGAGGATCTGAGTGGGTGTTAGAACAGACTATTCACTTAGACGATTTAGCAAATGTGGGACATGCTCTGGACCCCAGGGTCAGTGTTGACAGTAACTTGTGTGTATATAGCAAGTCAGATTTGTACCTTAACAAAGACCATCATCTGACTCCAAATGTAAAACATTTTGTTCACCTTGATTGGTTATCCAAAGAAGACGGCTCACACATACTGACTGTGGGGGTCGGATCCAGCATATTGATGTATGGCAGAATTTCTGGCATTGTAAATGAACAAACCAGCAGCAAGGATGGTGTTGCAGTCATTACTCTACCACTAGGTGGAAGCATTAAGCAAGGAATAAAATCCAAGTGGATCCTTCTGAGATCCGTGGACTTGGTATCCTCAGTGGATGGCACACCTTCCTTACCAGTGTCACTGTCTTGGGTAAGGGATGGAATACTAGTAATAGGAATGGATTGTGAAATGCATGTCTATGCCCAGTGGAAACAAGACAAGAAATGCTGTGGTGAAACTGAGAGTGACAGTCTGTCATCTTCTGAAAACATAGCAGGCCAAGTTGACTCAAGAGGATTTGACACGAAAGCCCGTGCAATGAAGCACAGTGTTTTTGATGGTCCTGCTACTGCAGGTGATGCTTTCGCAGCTCCTACTGTTCTTCAGGATGGGGGTCTGTTTGAAGCTGCACATTCTCTTTCACCTACTCTTCCTCAGTACCATCCCACTCAACTCTTGGAGCTCATGGATTTAGGGAAAGTTCGAAGAGCAAAAGCCATTCTTTCTCATTTGGTGAAATGCATTGCTGGGGAGGTGGCGATTGTGAGAGATGCAGAGGCAGGAGAAGGAGGAGCCAGGAGACACCTTTCTCGGACCATCAGTGTAAGTGGTAGTACAGCGAAGGACACAATCATAGCTGGAAGAGATGGAGTCCGTGACTACACTGAAATTGACTCAATTCCGCCATTGCCATTATACGCCTTGCTGTCTGCTGACCTGGACACGTCCTATAAAATTGCAGATGAAAGTGGAAAAGTGCGCAAAGGCTCAGAGAGTCAACGAAAGCTATCAGGAGATCAATACGAAGACCTATTTCAGGTTCAAGCTGTGACCACTGATGACTTTGTTAGCTTTGCTACTGAAAAAAAAGAAAGCAAATCCAGAGTTATTAATTTGTCACAATATGGCCTGACATACTTTGGCCCAGAGCATGCTCGAGTTTTATCAAGCCATCTGATGCATTCTAGTTTACCTGGGCTAACTCGCCTTGAGCAGATGTTCCTGGTCGCATTGGCTGACACTGTGGCTACAACAAGCACTGAAGTTGGCGGAAGCAGAGAAAAAAGTTGTACAGGTTAGTAAGTTTACTGAATAGTCTCTTCACAGTTGTTGTCCTTCAGCAATAAAATACATTTCAAGAGAATGATGAGCGTTCCTTAGTAGTATGTAAAAGTGATTATAATAAAAAATAGTACAAAATCAGAATAGTACACAATCATGAAAACTCTGTGAAAAGGGCAAAGGCAGGACCTCTCAATTCAAAGTCTTATTTTACCTTAGGAAATATAATTATTTAGTCTTTTGGTATATGGTCCAGAACAGACCCAGAACATAGAGTACCAGCACTTTCAGTAAACATTCCTGAGGCGCACAGAAGCAGACGTCAGGGACTTCAGTAGGGACATGGCTCAGATGCAATTAACTGTAAAAAATCAGCCAGTCAGGTTTATAGTTTAGAAACAATTGTCCTTGTATTGTAATTTAAACTTTTAATGATACACTTACTATACACTTACTATATTTTATAAACTACATTCTTATTGGATATTTACCAAATTGTAGTTAAATGTCCTCAACTTGAAAAGTATGCCATATTTATTTATTTTTTTTCAAAGATTAAAAGATGAATGTCGTGAATATTTAACCAAAATATTGAACAGCGCTGCTATGTATCTGCTTTATATAACCTGGTTTTATTTCAATTTTGTTTTATGTACAGGAGGGGAAACACTTGATGAATGTGGTCTCCGGTATTTGCTAGCCATGCGCTTGCATACATGTTTGCTGACATCACTACCGCCTTTGTACCGCTTGCAGCTGTTACACCAAGGTATGCATTTTATTAATTATGTGCATTCCATAGTAAAACATTATCCAAACTTCAATATGGTGAGCGCATCTGTTATCTGAGCAGCGCCCTGCTGTGAGCAATGCTCTTCTGTCTCGTATTTCAAATAAAATGCACTAACCAGCCTTCAATATCTTGTATTTACAGAATGTGTTTTAATTCCTAATTGCATCTTTGCAGGTGTTTCTACCTGTCATTTTGCTTGGGCTTTTCACTCTGAGGCAGAAGAAGAAATGCTGAATATGATCCCAGCAATGCAAAGAGGAGATCCACAGTGGCCTGAGTTGCGAGCCATGGGAGTTGGCTGGTGGGTTCGAAATATTAATACGCTACGAAGGACCATTGAGAAGGTAATTTGAATTCCAGATTTATATTCGACTACAGAGAAACATCATTTGTAATTGGTAAACCCAGGACTGGGAGACCCAAAAAGCTGTCTAACAAAGATGAGCAATACTTGAAGATAATATCCTTAAGGAACAGAACTGGCAGAAGGCACAGGTGTCGTTTTCCATCAAACAACAGTACAAAAGTCACTCTTGAAATCAGGACTTAAAGGATGTGTTGCAGTAAGAATACCTGTTAAAAAAGGGGAACAAGACTAAAAGGCTAAAATATGCACAAGAACACAGAAATTGGACTATGTAACAATGGTCAAAGGTGCTTTGGACCATGGATGGACAATGACACCTGTGCCTTGTGCCAGTTCTGTTGTCAATTCAACACTTGCATTCTTTCTATTCCTTAAGGATGTTATCTTCAAGTATTACTCATCCTTGTTAGACAGCTTTTTGGGTCTTCCAGCCCTGGGTTTGTCAATTACAGATGATGTTTCTCTGTACTTGTTGATTATGCTTCAGGTACCACAGCGTGGAAATTGAAAAATGTAAACTATTTCACTCAATGTTTTTCCTTCTTTATGCAAGTCAAGGTTGTTATAATAGTAGAAAACAGTAGTGGAGGCTTTGAGTAAATTGTTGATGCTCATAATGCATCAGAGTAGAAAAATGCAAAATGTTTAAGACTTTTGTACAGCAGTGTGTGTGTGTGTGTGTCTATATATATATAATATATATATATATATATATATATATATATATATATATATATATATATATATATATATATGCCAACTTATTTAATATATTCTACTTGTAGGTTGCGAAAGCTGCATTTCAAAAGAAAAATGATCCATTAGATGCTGCATTGTTTTATCTTGCTATAAAGAAGAAAGCAGTTCTTTGGGGGTTGTTTAGGTGAGTTTTTGAGCTGTTCCATCTATTTACTATGTTGCTGGTTTTTACCTTTTTCAACTTTTTAAAATATTGTCTATTTATTGTTTGAGGTTTTTGCAGGAATATAATTTTACTAGGGTTAAACTGGGGCAGATTTTTTTTAGAACATAAGTGTTGATGGTCATGCCTGTGTTTATTAATATAAGTTAGTACGTTGTGTAGGGTGTCTGTGATTGTATAATCTCATGCAGCTAGAGGGAGAGGTTCTGGCTGCTCATACTGTGCAAAATGAAGTATTTTTACACAATAAGAGAAACCCTATACACAATGTGTTAACGTATTATAAGTCACACATACTTTTGAATTTTTTTTACAAACATAATTTTGTTTGTACCTCCCCCCATTGTGAAATGGTTCACTGTTTTGTTACCAGGTCTCAGCATGACGATAAGATGACACAGTTTTTCAGCCACAACTTCAATGAAGATAGATGGCGCAAAGCAGCTTTAAAAAATGCCTTTTCTTTACTGGGAAAACAGCGCTTTGAGCAGGCTGCAGGCTTCTTTTTACTGGCTGGCTCTTTGAAAGATGCTATTGAGGTAAAAAAAAAAAAAAAAATATATATATATATATATATATATATATATATATATATATATATATATATATATATATATATATATGATATAACAGAAAAGTGCACATTTGATGTATATTTCTTATTCCATAGTCGTTCAAGCACATCATTTTATGTAACACATTTCAAAATTATATTGGGACCACCCAGACAGAATGCATGTACGTAAAATTATGTTTTGTCTTCATGTCTATCTTCTTTTTACCTTGAACCTTTAAATATCCAGGAAAAGTCATAGTCTAAACTATTAGGATAATGCACTGCATGTACTAACAAATGCCTTTGTTGGTTTACCTTGGGCAGTAAGCTAAAATATATAGTCAAAACATTAGGATATGCCATATTTTGATATGGCTGTCCAACATTGTGGCTCTTTTTGGTTGAGCAGGTAAACTACTGAAAGTAAAAATGATTGCTACTATTCTTGTTTGATCAAGAAGAACTGCACATACAGACTTTTGACTTGGTATTAGAAAGACCACCAAATTATAGTGCACATTTAATTTTAACTATTAAAAAAATATATATATATATATATATATATATAACCATAACCATAGGATACTCTCAAAGCTGTTCCTTTTTGAAGAATTTGACATTGCTTAAATATTACTACCATAGTGTATTTTTTGAAAAAGACAACTGTTAGTCATAGTTATTTAAATGGGAGGTAATTGCTTATAAATACAGTTATAATTGTAAATACGTTTTTGCTGGTGGTGAGCCATTTAGATATGAAAATACTGTGAATAAACTGTTTTGTTGTTATTTTAATTTAGTTTTTTTCCTTTGAAAGGTTTGTCTTGAGAAAATGGAAGACATACAGCTGGCCATGGTTGTTTCACGTCTGTACGAGTCGGATTATGAAGCATCCCCCTCCTACAAGGGTATCCTCAATGAAAGGGTACTAGGCTGTTTAAAAGATGGTTCTGGCTTCATCTGCAGCAAACTACACCCTGATCCTTTCCTGCGCAGTATGTCATTCTGGATAATGAAAGACTACACAAGGGCACTGGATACATTATTAGAGCAGATTCCAAAGGAAGATGATGAAAATCCAGGTAACTTATTTTTGTGAGCGTTTATTTGAAAACAGTTGACATGACCCTTCACCAAAATATGCTACTTACAAAATATAGTCCTAAAAAAAGGATTTTTTTATCTTTTAATATATATATAGATTATATATATATATATATATATATATATATATATATATATATATATATATATATATATGTATATATATATATGTATATTTATTTTATTTATTTATTTATTTTTTAAACCTAGTATCCCTCTATCTTTTCCAGATGTGATTGTGAAATCTTGCAACCCAGTTGTCTTCAGTTTCTACAATTATTTACGAACCCATCCTCTGCTGATCCGAAGACACTTTGCATCACCAGAAGGGTCATTGTCCACCGTAGGACTTACAGCTGAGAAAAGCAGTGCTGATGAAATCAATCTTATTGAGAGAAAACTATTCTTTACAACTGCAAATGCTCACTTTAAAGTGGGTTGCCCTGTACTGGCTCTTGAGGTCCTTTCTAAAATACCAAAAGTCTTTAAAAAGACAGGATCCCCCCTAAGCAAAGACACAAATGTTAGCGCATCACAGCCACTAGAAAATGGCGGAAGAGGTAGTGACTTGGATTGGTCACAGACTGGGGCAGCATCCTCTACTGTAGACTGGGGAAGCAGCGGTGAAGTTGCTACTGCTGTTGACTGGAGCCAACCTCTCGTTAAATTGGAAGACGATGGATTGCAGCTCGAGTGGGAAAATGACAAAGATGAGGAGGATGATGATGAGGATGATGTTGGTTTAACCATGAAGGATTCCAAATCAGATGAAAAGATTACAAAACAGAAAGACAAGTCAAGCCCATGGTCAGAAAAATCTCCAGGTCTAAAAAGGGGTGATTCTGCCTTTGAATCAGAGGTTGATGTCATTGCAGAACAGCTGAAATTCAGAGCATGTTTGAAAATACTGATGACTGAGCTAAGGACATTGGCTACAGGTTATGAGGTGGACGGAGGGAAGCTCAGGTTTCAGCTTTACAACTGGTTAGAAAAGGAGATCTGGGCACTGCATCAAATCTGTAACTATAAAGTAGAAGGGAAGGATTCCACAAATGAACTGGATAAATGGAAAGACATTGATTCAATGGAGCTGGAAGGTGCTGTGTACAAGTCTGACGCTGGGTCGTACGAACGTCACCAATTAGAGCGTCGGAGGTTGCAAGCAAAGCAAGAACATGCTGAAAGGCGCAAGGGCTGGCTGAGAAAGAATCAGGCACTTCTCCGAGTGTTTCTGAGCTACTGTAGCTTGCATGGTGCACAGGGAGGTGGTGTTGCATCAGTAAGAATGGAGCTCATCTTTTTGTTGCAAGAGTCACAGCAGGTAAGGCAAACACCTGTTGTGGAAGTGCGGCTAAATATGTCTACAAATATAGATATGATTTAGTTTTAAGTTATATTTTATTTTTGTTAATACTTTTTTCACAGGAAACCACAGTAAAGCAGCTTCAGTCTCCTCTTCCATTGCCAACAACACTGCCTTTACTTTCTGCAAGCATAGCTGCAACCAAGACAGTCATTGCCAACCCAGTTTTGCACCTGACTAACCATATCCATGACATTATGTATACTATAGTTCAGATGGACTGCCCACCTCATCCAAACATTCACGATGACAAGGTAATGAAACATATACAGCACTGGAATCAGGTCTTTGGTTTGATTTTGTTTTAGTGGCATAAATATATATATAAAGCTGATTTTGAGGAGCAACTTAGTTTGATATTCATATTTATTAGTGAATATCACATGAACTAAAGGACTAAATATGTTGATGTTGTGAATATGATTCAAAATCATCACTTAAGGTTTTTTTTTGTTCGATAATGTATACTTAGTAAATCTAATAATTTATAGAACAAAAATTGCAAACCAAATTTTATGCATATTTACTGAAACAGCATAACTTAACTGAGCAATACAGAACATACATTGAAGTAGAAATACAACATTTAAAGCAGATTTATATTTTAAAAGATTAAAGTAAAATTCACTTAAAATCCACTTACCAAGTTTTTAAAATAAATCCCTGAATATGAAGTTGTGTTTCTTACAAACTGTTACTCAACAGGTATTTTGTTTACATGTGATATGTTTACTTTTTCTTCAACGCATTGATTTTTTAAATATATTTTCCCATGCAGACTTACACATTACACACTCAGGCAGCCTCACTTTCTGCTTGCATCTATCAAGCGCTCTGTGATAGTCACAGCTACAGGTAATTGCAATCCCTTAATTACTGTCATTAAGTGTATTACATGTAATTGCCTTAATTTAATCAGTTCAAACAAAGCAATCAAATGCATGTATAGTTGTTATGCAGTTACACATTATTTTTGTCTGTGTGTTTTTGTGTTTGTGAAATGAAGCAGTCAGACAGAAACAAGTCAGTTCACAGGAATGATTTATCAAGGTTTATTATTAAGTGAAAGACGGAGATTACGAACAGAGAGCATCGAGGAACATGCAACACCAAGCTCTCTTCCTGCTGAGTGGCCAGGTGAGAAAACAAACCCTTTGCTTGCTTTATTGAACGGTGCACAATATTTCGTTTAATGTATTTGTCATAACTTCAGTGCAGTTGCTTAAAGTATATTTTCAGTTTTATTTGCAAATTAAGTGTATCTGAATTAATTGTTCAGTGTTTAAAGATGTGTTTTAGTTTTTAGTTTTTTTTTTTACAAATTGACTAAAATAGGCTGTTAATGGGACATCTTTTCCAAAGAGAATATTGAGTTAAATATTCAGTTTAAGTAAGGTACACAGGCCAGATGCAGCTGGATTGACATATTGCTGCACAAGACAAGCTGGTGTAGCACCACAAGAGGGCAGAGTGGCTGCCCATCAGTGGGCTTTTTAGATATTCTGTTCTGAAAGTAGTGCATACCAGCTTGTATTCACCCATAATGTATTGTGGATTTCAAGTCAGATTCTAAGAGTTCCTGCCTCAGGGATGGACATAAGGCTGCCATTTCAGGTTTTACCATGAGCTTAATTACCAAGTATAGGTAACTAGCACATTCAGGAGTCTCTAATTAAGCAGACGTTAAGACCTGAAATGTCTGAAATTACTATGCAATGGTAGTCTTATTCCGACACCAATTGAGCGAAATTATGTACTTAGACTTTATCATGAAGTATAGGTAAGAATGGACAAGACCACTAGTGAGAGTGGCAGGATTTCTTGGATAGTATGCATTCAATTCCATGTTGGTAAATGAGGTTGATTTTATTATGTATTTATATCTTCAGGTGTCACATCACTCATTAACCTTGTAAAGTCAGCTCAGGATGAGGATCAGCCCAAGCTGAATGTGTTGCTTTGTGAAGCAGTTGTGGCTGTCTACCTCAGTTTGTTGATCCACGGCCTTGCCACCCATTCTAGCAATGAACTTTTTCGATTAGCTGCCCATCCGCTGAATAATAGAATGTGGGCGGCAGTGTTTGGCGGAGGAGCAAAACTGATAGTCAAACCTAAAAGGTCACCAGAAATTGCACCAGGTGAGGGTTTAATATTGTTATGGTTAATATTCCTTAAATGTAACAAAGGAGGCTTGGTTAACTTGTTATCCCACAGTGATATAGTGGAGTCGTTTGTCTGCATATCTATCTGTCTGACCTTCTGTATGTCTCATTTACTGCGCACTTTTAAATATCTAGAGAACCGCTTATGCAATTGTGATGAAAGGACGGACATTCAGCAACTGATAGCAGAATCCTGGAAGTTATATGGCATGTGTAGTTGAATGAATGAAAAAACAATTTAAAAGAAAAAAATACTTTTGAAGTAAAATACATTTGTAAAATGTGGTAACTATTTGAATGCATCATGCTGAACATGGGTTTTACTTTGCAAAATGTACTAAATATAGGTAAAAGAGAACCATTACCTGTGGTAGGGCCAGAGCAAATTATACCCTCAATTACTGAGCCGCAGGCTGCATTACAAACCACTTTATCTACCTCTGCGAGTGCCATTGAGTCTTCCTCAGAAGAATCCTCTGAACAGATGTGTGAGTAAAAGAGGTGTTGGTTGCTGTGCAGTGGTGGGTTTGCCAACGATACGTACCACCCATATATATATATATATATATATATATAGATATATATATATATATATATATAATATATATATAAATCTATATATATATATATACATTATAAGCTATATATATATTATGTATATATATATATATATATATATATAATATATATATATATATATATATAAAATATATAGTTATCATAATCACTTTTTTATTTCAAAAAAAGGGGGAGATCTCTAGAAAAAGATCTACTTTCATTGATGACAGTAAACTAATGTCTTGTATAGAACATTTTAGATAGATAGCTAGATAGATAATGTGAAATGTGAATCATACATGAGCAGTACTGCTGTACATCTTTGTTTCTTTTTGTGGTGTGGTAACACATTTAGTATGAAGCATAGCTGTAATTTGTTTTTCGTAGTGATTTGGCGTGTTTTCTTTAATTTGCAATTGTATTTTTAATATGCTTATTTATCAAAATAAAATACAGTATGTGTAAACTATTTATAAATAAATAAGTGTTTAACAACTGTATTTTTTAACTCAACATTGTTACAAGGACCAGTTTATTGGTACTCCAATTTCAAATATCAATACAGTGATATAGCATTATTTAATACAGCTTTATAAAATACTTTAAAATATTATTGTAAAAAAACAATTTTATTAACAGTTTAAAGTTTTTGTTGTGTAATCCCCTTGTTTCTGTTCATACAGCGTAAGACGTACCATGTTTGTTTTTACTGCATTTTATTGTTCTGTTTCATATGCTTTTTCCGACTGTGATTATTAGCCACAGTGGTCTCTGATGTAATGACTCAGGACAGTATGGAAGGTTTGTAATCACACACCAGTGCAGTGTTCCTTTTTTTGTGAAGTGATGAGTTATTAGATGGTAGATTTTTACAGAAATCCTTTTGTATTCAAATGTCCTCAGAAACCAACTGAATTTGGTCGACTGAATACAATTTTATGAAAGTGTGTGTGTGTGGGGGGGGGGGGGGGGGGGGGGGGGGGCTTTATATATAATTTCACATACTGTTTTAATTAAAGGTTCTTAGAATGATTCAGTAAACACTTACTCTCTTGCGTTTTGTATCTGATCACTTTATATAATGTATTAAACATTATGTGACAGGTAAGTAAACATTTTAGGTCATAGACAAAATGTACTGTACATTTTAAAAGTGTGTGTGTATACATGTATTGTTATTTTGTTATTGTTATACATGTAAAGTTTTTTTATTTATTTTTTTTATTTTGCTGAATTTGTTTCTTTCCAGCTCCTCCTGCTCGCACAGAAGAAATTGATAAGCATCGTCGTAGATTCAATATGAGAATGCTAGTGCCTGGCAGGCCAGTTAAGGAAACTGTGGTTCCTCCACCTGTACCTGCAGAGAGGCCAACCTACAAAGAGAAGTTTGTCCCCCCAGAACTCAGCATGTGGGATTACTTTGTAGCAAAAGTAGGAACCACTTGTTTTACTTTACTGCTTTTAAATGTTAGGTATTTATCATTTAAACAAAGATGATTTTCTTAATACTATCTATGCATCTATCTGTTTAGCAGACCAAAGAAGCTAAATGACTATTAAACTAATATTTATAAAATGGCTTGAACATTGCCTACATTCTGATTGGCTGCTGACATTCCAGTTCCATATGGTTAAAAGATTACAACCAGTGGTTCAGACCTCAATCAGGAAAAGCAGTGTTCTATGTCCACAATGATCCATGTTATAAGCACAATAACACACTTGCAGGCAAGGCTGCATTTCTTGCCACTGCAAACCTAAGGCATGGGTTTTACAGTATCAGTACAGCCCGCACCTGCTTCTGTGTTACTGGTCACACCACAGATGATTTTAACATCATGTTTGCGATGAGTATTTTTTGTAACTTGTATGATTAACAGCTGCTGTTACATCACCACTCACACACATTCTGGTTTTCTTTGTAGCCATTTCTTCCTCTATCTGATAGTGGTGCTTTGTATGATTCCGATGAAAGTCTTCCAAGCGATGATGAGGATGATGACGATGCTTTCCTTTCCGACACTCAAATAACGGAGCACTCGGACCCTAATTCATACAGGTTATCTGTTGTACCAGTGCTGTTCTATGTAGTGAGATTGCTGATAAATGGATGAAACCTGATTTTGTTCTGTGCTCATTATATAAGAAGCTGTTAATTTAAAATTCTATTAATTCTAAAATACTTTCAGCTAGAATTCTCATGTTGTATGTGTTTTCCACAGTTGGGCACTGTTGCGATTAGTACTGGTCAAGCTGGCTCTACACAATGTGAAGAATTTCTTTCCTGTTGCAGGACTGGAATTTTCAGGTACTGTACCTTTCCACAATTGCCTTTTCCATGGGTATAGATCAAATGTTTTTCCCTTACAAATATTTTGCTAGTTGTTGGTCAAGTGGCATGAGTAATTTAGTTCTCTGGACCAAGTTTAATAAAAATGCATTTACTGTGAAGTTTTTTGTTATGTTGTATAAAGTTGATGTTCTGTTAATGTAGGAGATGGCCGATACCCATAGCACCCTAACTATTGCATTGAGTATTGAAAAGGTACCTCCTTTTATTTTAGAACTTCCTGTAACCTCACCTTTGGGCAATGCTGTTATAAAAACTTTGGAAAACTGGGAGCAGATTCTTCTTGAAAAAATGAACAAGTTTGACGGCCCACCACCAAATTACATAAACACCTATCCAAGTGATGTCAATGCTGCAGGGGGACCAGCGATACTAAGACACAAAGCCATGCTTGAGCCAGACAACACCCCTTTCAAGTAAGTTGTGATAAAGATGATAGTGTTTTTAAATGTGTTCTTTTAAGGCATGTTTTTCCTATACAAATCTCTAAATAAATATTGTGTATTTTAATGATTTCTTAATATTATTTCATGATGTTTAAACTTTCACTTTCTGGATCTGTAGCTCTGAAACGTTCCCTCACACTTTCTGATATTGTAATGAATACATATATTACAATAGTTAGGCTTCTTATAATTCAGTGGAAAGCTAAAAGTTGCAACAGTGCATACATGATTGTCTCGTTAAACATATAATGCAATTGTTTTCCTAGGGCTAAGCATTATTTAGCTTTTCCTGTTAAACGGTTGTGGCATTTCCTTGTGAAACAAGACGGTCTTCAAGACACACTTATTCGCTACATTTTCACCAAAAAGAGGAAGCAGAGTGAGGTAAATGTGACATCAAAGAAAAAAAAATCATTCTTTTATTTTTTTATTTTTCTTGTTTTCATTTCCTTAACCTCTTATAATAAGACCTTACTGTAATTTTATTTGGCTCTTTCTAGAAGTGATCAGGCAACTGTGTTCAAATTTAAATATTCTGTATTCCTTCAAATTTAAGATGGCCTCGAATTTAATGCAGCGCAAATTACCTTTTTTTTCTTCCTTTTTGTGAACTGTGGTATTGCTTGGCATGACAGGAAACACGAGGGTCTGATCAGCATTTCAGACCTGTGCAAGCTGGTACTGTTTGTTAGAAGCCTAATAACAAAACGCTGAAATTGTAATTCTGATTCCTCATGAAGCTAATGACGCTTCTTTGGCTGCCAGTATGTCGTGAATGATTCGAGATTGGGCAGTAATGTATTTGTTCGTCTTTTCTCGGCAGGCAGTAACGTTCCTGTTTGTGTACTCGGGCCGTCACATCTTTTGTTGCAGATTTTATTAATAAACACATATCACTACTCGAATTTAAGATACAGGCCTTTTTTTTTTTTTTTTTAAGAAGAAAAAATTGTTTAAAAAGTGCATCTTAAATTCAAAGGAATACGGCAGTCCAAACTATTTCCGAAAAGGTTTTATTGATCATATTTTGTAAAGTTACTATTCTAGTGTGTTTATACAGTGAATTAATTTTCGCCTTTTAATTAAGGAAAAAAAAAAACTGATTTATCTTTTCATGAACAGATGGTATCAGAGTTGACTTGTAGGATGAGTTTGTAAAAAACAATAAATAAAAAAAAAACCTGCAAGCACCAGTGTGTTTGTGCTATGCATATATGTGCACATGCATACACACATGTACTTTGTGAGATAAAGGTAAGTGATGTAGATTCACAACATCATATGGCAATATATTGCATGTATTCCATGGCTGTGACCAAATTCTACAAAGCCACATGTAATGATTCAGAAAACTGTGAAATATCCACCGCTAAGAATTCACCGCTGTTAAGTGTATATTATAACATATTGCCCATATGTGTGCCTTTTATGCAGCGTGGAACCTTTTTCATTTTCATGTTTTGTTTTTGTGCATGTGTTGTGTGTTGTGACTTGTGTGCTGTATTGTGTAGTCATTAGAAGACCATGTGGACCAACTCAAACAAAACTGCATAGCAGAAGATCACAAAACCTGCAAGGTAGTAACCCTTTGCCCAGACCCCCACCTTTAGCAGCTGCCTGATATTCAATAGCTTTTGCTGGCTTGATCATTAGTATACAATAACAGTGCAAATTCATCACTTCTGCTAACCGATTGGGAAGCTTTCTTTAATAAAAAAAACATATACTACACTGATATGTAGCTTGCTATTGGCAAATCGGTTGGGTAACACTGAGGCTATATTAAAAGCATGCTGCTTCTTTTCACTTGCAAACTTCACTACACTGTGCATAATTGTTTGTATTTGGATACAGTGATTGGCATGCATTTTTAAATCCTACAGCACCTTATTTAATTAAAAAGACACTGACTAGCTATTGTGCATGTTATGTATGTATTATTTTATTAATACATATTTTTCACTGTATTGTTATGGTAGTTGTGTAAATGTGTATAAATCACTCAATAGCAGTGTTGTAATGCAATGTCTTTTAGGTGGAGGCAGATCTTGGTTATCCAGGTGGAAAAGCTAAAATCATTCACAAGGAATCAGATATTATAATGGCCTTTGCAGTCAATAAGGTATGTATATATTTTATATTGGATTACATTATTTATCAGTGTTCTGAAAGCTTTGGTCTAACAATAATAAAATGCCTTGCTTTTTCTTTACAGGCCAGTCATAATGAAATTGTGCTAGCTTCTACACATGATGTGCAGGAAATTGATGTCTCTGCACTTTTAGCTGCACAACCATACACCTGGATTGGAGAAGAGTTTGACAAAGAGTCCAGAAGGTACCTGTGGACCTGTTTCAATTATCTAAATAACTCTGTATTAAGCTCTGTTCTATAGTTACCTTGTTACCTAGTTACCCACTTAATATGTTAAAATCAAAAGTGGCAAGATGTCTGCAAAGTGTTTTTCGTAATTTTGTAGATATAAAACAATGCTAAGTACAGTACTAACTTATGTTTTATACAGCTCCGATGATCTTGATCATCGCTCCTCCCATACAAACATTGCCCAGGCAAGTGCACCTCCATTTGCACCCAGTCAGATCCCTGCGTCTGCATCAATGCCCTGGTTAGGCAGCGGGCAAACAAGCACAGGCGCTAATGTGGTATGTAAATACTTCTTGTCTTTTATTTTTGTGTACCATATGCAGAGATCTGCATTTGTTTACAGAAGTGTTTTCAAAGCCCCTGCTTTTGAAATTTGATTTTAAGTTTTATTTCTGTATTATACATTGTATATTCGTTAATAAAACATACTTTTAGTACTGTATGTATTCTTAAATTACAGATCATGAAAAGAAACTTGAATAATGTGAAAAGAATGACTTCACATCCTGTTTACCAGTACTGTAAGTATGCAGTATCAATAAGTGCATAAGGCTTTTAATTAATTTATTCTCCTGTTTTATAGATTTTAAAATGGCTACCAATTGGGTCCTGTTTTAATATTAGAAGAACTGTTTTTGTCCTTTCCACTTTTTAAATTAGATTTAACTGGAGCCCAGGATGGAAGTGTACGGATGTTTGAGTGGGGTCGTCCACAGCAACTTATATGTTTTCGCCAAGCTGGCAATGCTAGGGTTACACGATTGTACTTCAATTCCCAAGGCAACAAGGTAATTTCTTAACATTCATTGTGAACTTCACTTCATTTAATACCTTTTGAAATGAAAAAAATACAGTAACAAAACTATTGAATAAATCTATAAGTCAAAATTAATGTACTGTACATGTCATTAGTCCTGTTAAATTGTATGCCTTTGGTAGTTTCCTGTTTGCAATATGCTGTGTAAAGGAAGCTGGAACATCCAGTCGTTATACTACCTGATTCTTCTTGGGAAAATTAGTTAATGTGGAAACAAATAGGCATCAGGGAAATTTAGTTTCATTCCATTTGTGTATAAACTGATGTAATCTACATTTGACACTCATGTCTGTTATTGTTAAGAGTGGAGGAAATTAAGAATTTCCTGTGCTGAAAGTTGCCTTTGTGTACCTTTCCTTTTCATCTTAATAGAGTGCAATTTTATTTCATTTGTTTAATTAACTAGAGGTATTATTTTCTTTATTTACTTTTTAAACTTGATTAAAATTGCGGCCAAAGTATTCAATTACAATTAAACCCCATTTTAGTAGCAGAACATATTCTGTTCAGGTTTTCAGCTTAATTAAGCTTAGGTATCCCTTTTTAATTGTTTTGGTTTAAAAACAACATTAATTGGTTCATTTTTCTGTAGTGTGGGGTTGCGGACGGAGAAGGGTTTTTGAGCCTTTGGCAAGTTAACCAAACTGCATCAAATCCAAAACCTTATTTAGTAAGTAGTCTGAAGAAGACATGCACTTACATTTATTTTTTTTGATAATTTTAAATCTGGTATTATTGTTGTTACATACAACAAACAACCTTTATTGGCAAATTAATTACATTAGCTTGTTTTGTAAATAGGTCATGTCTGACTGTTAGTTACAAACACATGTTGGTAATTTCATGCACACTTTTAATTTTTTTTTTTTACATCAACTAAAGTGTTTGAGCATAAGTAATTAAAAGCTTTAGCGCCAATGTTTAACAGCCTCCCTGATCTTAATTTCAGTTGTGTTTATTCCAATATAGAGCTGGCAGTGTCACAGTAAAGCCACAAGTGACTTTGCCTTCCTCACCTCCTCAAGCCTCATAGCCACAACCGGACAATCCAATGATAACAGGTATTTATTTCTGTTAAAGTTGATGCGTCAACTTTAAATCAATTATATACATTACAGGTAGAAGGTTTTGCTATATGTTCATTGACAAGATAAGGCAGCAAACAATTAAAAGTACTATTTTTGGAGTAAATAAATTCATATTTGAATTGTATTAACTGCTCCATAGATATGACTGTCAACCAATAACATTGTTGGTTTTAGGTCTGGTAATGCTTATTTGATTTTTTCCTTTACAGAAATGTGTGTTTATGGGATACTCTGGTTTCACCAAATAATAGTCTGGTACATGGTAAGTACATTGTGTAAAATACAAATATATATTTCCCCTGTATAGATCATTAAGCAACACCTCCTGTTTTTAGTTAATTTTATTTAGTTGAACGAAAGTTCTTCTCTAAAGGAACAATTACTCAATTGTTTAATGGAGCATTTATTTATTTATTTATTTATTTATTTTTACATTCAGGCTCTAAGTGCAGCCCTTTGTCTGCCTGTATCCAGCAAATCTACTCTACTTTAATATAACTAAAGATACAAGGTCTATGTGCCTGTATATTTTGCAGATAATGCAAATATACTGCAAGTGGTGTTCAGCATTTTTGCTAATGTTTTAACAATTCGGCCCAAATCTTATTAACAGGGGCATGCATTTTGTTTATATAAATAGATGAAACCTTGCCATCAGAAGGTACTGTTGGTAAATGGTGTGTGCAAAGTGATTCTCACTGAATGTGTGTTTGTTTCTTTAGCTTTCCCCTGTCATGACAATGGGGCCACAGTTCTTCAGTATGCACCCAGGCAACAGCTCATCATCTCTGGAGGCAGGAAAGGCTTCATCTGCATTTTTGACATCAGACAGAGACAGCTGCTTCATACCTTTCAAGCACATGATTCTGCTGTTAAAGCTCTCGCAATGGACTCCACTGAGGACTACTTTATTACTGGCTCTGCAGAAGGAAATATGAAGGTAAGGCAGCAAAACATTAATTAATTTATTAAATTATTGTAAAATAGTATTATGTTTTAAATTACATTTACATATCATTGTCATATGGTGGTGCCTTTTTTTGTGTGTTTATATATATATATATACACACACACACACATAAAAATAAAACCTATATGAACATAATTTAGACATTGCAAAAGTCTTCTGAAATCCATAATACTAGTAATACTAGTACAGTAGCATTTGTCCTTTTTTTCATTTAGAATATTGGAAAACTATCAAGCATTATGTAATTCAGTATGTTAACGTAACATTATTCGGTTAGCTTTCATTTGACTTTATGAAGCAAAAATGTGTTCATTCTGTAGGGTGATGCAAAACATTTGACCATAGTTGCATTTGGCAGTCTGGAATTTAATTTAGAAAACAGTCATTACAAAATAACAGGGGGGGGGTCAATTAGGAGCATTACAAATAAACCGTCACCAGGTAGTGGTGTACATATATTTTCAGTCCACTAAAATAATACTAGTAAAAGCAGTTTGGGCAAGATCACGCACATACTTATTTTGTCTATATTTTGTTGACAGGTGTGGAAATTAACAGGCCATGGGTTGATTTATTCATTTACACATGAACATGCCAAGCAGTCCATATTCAGAAACATTGGTGCTGGGGTTGTGAAAATTGAAACTGGGCCAGGAAATCGCATCTTTACATGTGGAGCAGATGGAACTCTGAAAATGAGGGTTTTGCCTGACCGCTACAATGCACCGGAACTCTGAAAATGAGGGTTTTGCCTGACCGCTACAACGTACCTGCTAGTATAGTTGACATCCTGTAAGTGAGTAAATCATAAATTAGCATACAGACCTTACACGTTCTTAGGCTGTTGATTGTTATAAATGTTAAGCTCACAGCAAGTATTCGCAGAGCTTACAAAAGATAACTAAAAAGGCATTTATACTTGAAAAAAAGAAACATTTGTTCCAGAATCCCTTGTGAACTATATTCATGGGAGAGTTATGCATGTACTGTATTTGTAAAAGCAGTGAACTACAGGTAGGTGGTAGTGCTGTAAAAGTACTTGAAGCACAAGTCTAAAAGTGTGTATCTGTTGTATTTTGTGCTCACAGCTGAAACTCTTGGCTTCTGCTGCAAACACCGTGGTTCTAGATTTATGGTCAGTCAGTGATTTCCGGTGTGAATAGCTTTAATGGAGCTGCATTTTGTTTCTGCTGCTTGCATCATAGATTAAATGACACCAGGCCCTTTATGCCTGTTGGTAGCAATGAAGGTTTTGGTGAAAGGGGATTTATGCTGTTTTTCAGCATGCCGTCCTGAAAACTGTTTTGAAAATGCATATTCAAGTTTTGTGGGATTGCAAAACTCCAAACTGGGATATGATGTGATGTACTGTAGCCTATGTGCAATTTCTGTTTTGCTGGTTTGATAGTACTTTGGATAGTTTAAATTAGTAAAAGCACAGGAATGTTAAAGTACTCTGAAACCACAACATTTCATTCCTGTTTTGCGCATATAACTTTTTTTTTTTCCTTTTTGCAGACTGCCGCATTTTCTAAGTTTTTTAATGATTGCCTTTACATTAGGAATGTAAGGTGTATTACATAGCAGACAACGACACAGTACAACAATGTTGTTTTGTTTTTGTTTTTTTATGATTTATTCATACAATTTTAACATTGCACTCAAATTTGGGACGCTGCAAATAGGTCAAGAATTGAAACATACAAAACAGTAAAGAAAACAAGTGTTAATTTACAAATGAATGTCTGGCTTTATCTGGCCAAGTAATAAATAGTTTATTGAAATAGTTTTAATATATATATCAGTTATTACCACAAAACGCTTGTACAAACATTAAAGCTTTTCTCTTATTATTTGCCTGTAACATAGCAGCTGAAAGTCGTATTTTGGTTAAGTGTATGGTATTTATTAAAACACATTTGTGTTTCTAATACAATATTGGGAACCATGTCTAAGTATTTAAATGTTGTTAACCAGCAGTCTTTTCCTGTGTTCCGTCTTAATGTCTGTGTTGTGTATTTATCGTCAGCATTAATGCTCTGTTCATGAAAAAGATTCAAACTGCAGAGTGTGAAGCCTGTGTCTAAAAGAATGGGTGGTTGTGCAATTGTCAAGGTTTTACATTTATAAGTTAAATAAATTATTTTAATTTCATGAAAATACATTTTTCCTGTAATTTTTTTAAAATTGTAATATTTTTTTTTTTTTTTGCTGGCAGACGATTGGAAATATTGCTTTTGAGCTAGTTAAGGCAGAACGAATCTAGGGTTGGACGGAATTTTTTGATCTGTGTTTTTTTTGTTTTGTTTTTTTAACGGAACCAGGAGACAGAGCATAATTCTCTTTATTCAGACACTCTCCAACAACGTCATGCACCCCTATACAACATTGATAATGGGCTTGTTACAGGACTACATACATCAGATGATCTGTTAGATTAAGAACAGACATTCTGTACAATATGTAGAAATGGTATTTGTTACAAAATTGTTATACGATACACACTCATCTTACAGTATCTCTGATGCAGATGTATAGCATGCAGCAACATACACATTCATTTGTACTATTTTAATGTACAGCTTATGTAAAAAAAAAAAATAATAATAATAATAAATAAGCAACATTTGAATTTAGAAAAGCTGGTCATACAATCTGTGTAATAGGATAACTGGTTTAGTCCATGTAGCAAGCCAGGTCCTTTGAGTACAACGGGTAAAAACAATTACTTCACTAATAAATGTTGGACAGTTAAATTAATCTGAGATTTTTGCATATAAAATCTTCTGTTAACAATTGTTTAAAAAAAAAAAAAAAAAAAAAAAATGCCACTGTTGTACTTTTAAATTAACATGTAATCAAATAGTCAACTGGATTGTAAAATTGACATTCAAAAACACTACTTGAAATACATAAAACAGACAATTGTGTATTATTCATCGGAGAGAAAATGTACATTATATTTGGTTATAAAGCCATTGTCCCATGTATACAAATGACGATCCTTTGGATTATATGACAACATTGCCAGCACACCATTTGATGATCTTAAATCAAAACTAGAATTCAGAGGCTTCTTTTTCAATAAATCAAAAGCAAAAGTTACTTTTATATCCTTTGTATCGGTAACATAAAGGACTCCACATGCAATGAAAGCATTGCCAGCCTTTGATCTGGGATAGGTGGTGTTCATATGCTGGGTAACAGAAAATGTTTTTTCATCCAGTTGAGCTACCATAATATTGTCATCAATGCTTGAAGCATAGATGATCCACAGTCCATTTTCATCCACTGCCACATTAAAATATGTCTTGGAATTCTGGAAGAGATAGCTGAGATTGCGGTGTAGGGCATTCTCAATAGTAATTTTTTTTATTGTTGCGTTTTCAAAATCATATCTGTAAAAATAAACATGGATGATCATTAAAGAACCTTCGGAAAAACATCAGAACTGTGTAACGTGTCAAAGTGACAAACGAAAGATGCCAAATAAAAAGCAATTCTCGCATTTTTTTGAGATTTAGGTTAAATCCTCCCATCTACATTCCTAAATTAAGCCATATATTTAAAAAAACACACATATTACAATGCTGAGCACTTACTTTGCAATCTTGTATGTGCCGGCAACATGAAAATATAGAGATCCATTGTGAACAACGTGACCACAGCCCTGGAAGACAGCTCTTCTAAGGTCGATAACTTTGACACTGCCATTGTGGAAAGATGCTAAGTTGTCATATTCTTTTAACGTCCGACCTAAAAGCAGACATAAAATGTTTACTATTAGGTAACAAAAAGAGTTGTCACAACGATAATTAAAAAATGTTTTTGTTCATATCTCTAGCAGAAATATTCATGATTGCCACTGTCAGCTAGCTAATAGGTTAGTCATAGAATTATCTATTTAAATTGGCTGCTAGATTAAAAAAAAAAAAAAAGTACAGATAAATCTTACAATTCAACATCAAATGTGAAATGTGTTTAAATTACAATTCCTGTGGGGTTTACATAAGGTATGAAAATGTCAGAAACATACCTGAAAAATGCTCAGCAACCCAGATATGTTCATCATTCCTTGATGTATCCTGCATCCAAGTCCCAAACGTAGTTTCCATTTTTGTTACATTTGAAGTGCAGTTTACAGATTTAATGATGCATTCTGTTAATAAAAAAATAAAGCCATACTTATACTGTAGTTCAACATCAACTGGAATATTGTCAAAGTAAAAACAATAAAAAAACACATTTATACCAGGTTTCTTTAACAGGTGTCCTTCGGCTTTCATTAAATTTTTTCCAGCCAAGGTATCATCATTTGGTACAGCATCCGTCACTGTTCAAAACAAATGGAAATTGTAACTACTACACTCACAAAATGAAATCGAGTAGTAGATTTTAATTTTCTTCACCACTTAGGCATAACCTTGCAGTCTCCACACATTCTTAACTTGTGAGTTAAGTCTGTTTTAAATTAACAGTTTTCACAAATATCAAAACCTATTCTTTTAACACGGGTAAAAGTACAGTATAGTGAATGTTTGTTATAGCTTCTTGGATTTTTTTGTTGGGTAGTTTGAAGATATGTTTAGATCGAGCGTGAAAAAAGACGTTTCTTCTGCTCCTTTATGTAACCTTTCAGTACCACCCTGCACTTCAATAAACAATATCCAAAAGAAACCACAGTCCATCCACAAAGCATGTCAAACTACTTCTGCATTCTGTCTATATGGGATTCCAAGCAGATCATCCTAGCGCCCTTCAGAGCCCCTACATCTGGTTTCCAGTTATGTTTCCCATACATACCAATGGTGTTTTGCCGAGCCCTTGCTTTGTGACCTTTGTTTCGTGGGGCTCCGGGAGGTCCAGGGGGCCCAGGTGGGCCAGGAGGACCTGCTGGACCTTCTGGTCCTTGAGGCGCTTCAATCCAAATGCAGATAAGAGAATTAGCAGAAATGCAACGCAGCATACTGCAAGTAGTCACATTTACACTGACTGCTCAGGGTGTTCACAAAAATGATTTATCGCTATGGAAGACCTCAGCAGACATTAATATTGTAGGCACTTTTTTTTTTTCTTTCTTACTGGTGCTATTTGTAGCTAAAGGTGTTTAAGCTGCATAGTTTGAAGCACAAGAGAAAATGTACTACTGCATTTTTCTTTTCTTTTTAAAGACTCTTTTAAAATAAAATCTGTGCAGTGTAGTCACATAGGTAATGCGTTGTACAAGACAGATTTGTCTAATTTGCTTCCCCACCTCATTTCTGCATTATCATTCTTTGAGTCTTTTTAAAATAAATGTTTTACTGTAATAAAAAAAAATGCTATAGAACAAACATAACAGGATATTTAAACAGGTAAGGAACACCATAGCAAAAGATGTAGTCTGTTACAAAAACAAGTGCTAAGTGAAATGCTGTTCTAAACCCCTCTGATTTCAGCATCTTACCTTCCATTATGACCTCATTGAAGGACTCCCCATTTTCACCCTTTGGTCCTGGTTCCCCTTTTATGCCTGGCAATCCAGGCATACCAGGAAAACCTTTTTCACCCATATCCCCCTTTTCTCCTGGCTCCCCTTTTTCACCTGGAGGACCTGAAATATGAAGCACATTTGAAATTGGACGGCACTTGCTCTTCAAGGTGTAAGACGAGATGTCCCTTTTGATACAGGAGACCACACATCCAGACAGACTGCTCCATGAACCACCATGGAGTAGTGTGGCTATTCCACAAATGACCAGCCTAGTGAGTTGTTTACAGCCATCCTTATTCATAAATAAAAGCAGCACTTAGTGAACATTGACGGAGTATTTTGTTTATATAAAGAGAACCATTTATAAAAATAAAATAAAAATGAAAATATAAATTTAATTCTGGGAACTACTTCTAACAAACTCTACACCTGCCTAGTAACACAGCGTAATTTGGAACAGTGCAATACATCCAGGCATTGTGCTGTCAGATTTAAATGAATGCAAGATAGATTCCAAAATCACTACAGATAATATTGTACCGATAGGGTATTACACAGGTAAGAAACACAGATGTAATTCACAGCCTGTAAAATTAAATAAATCTTAATTTAAATTCTGTTCTAAAGCTGTCAGACTGCACTGAACTCAACACCCCTTCCCCCTCCTTCGGGCTTACTGTTCCCAGTCACGTCTTCTGTCCGACTGTGTCTTACCGGTCATTATGGTCTCATTGCAGCACTCTCCTTTTTCACCCTTTGGTCCTGGCGCCCCTGTCTCGCCTGTAAAACCTATTTCACAATCTCCCTTCTCTCCTGGTGGTCCTGTCTCACCAGGGGGACCTGAAATATTCAGCACATTTCAAATTATATTAGAAAACGGAATTGGTAAATTATCGAATTTTCAAATGGCAAGAATGGACATTGTGGTTTCATTCAGGATATTTGGTGGACAGTATATTTTAGAAGAGCAGCACAGAGATATCTGGTCTGTGTGGTCTACTGTGATTAAAGGCTTTTGTGAACATACAGTGAATTGTGCCAAAATATTATTAAGCTTGGTCTTGAAACTAGATTTATTGTAAGGATCACACATCCAGAGCCTCTATCTGGACAGATACAAACTAGTAGAACACCACATAGAGGATGTATTTAAGCCACAATGTATTCCCTTATTCATTGTTCTGTTGTGTTTCTGTTTGAATACAGCTATGATAAATCACAGAGCAATGATGGTGGGCACTAGTCCTAAATAGCATTCAAATATTCATTGATGGTTTTCTTTCTAAGTCAGCATATGTATTAAACCTACACCCAAGAATAAAATGATGTTTGACTAAACACACTTGGATAATTCCCCACTGCTTTCCCAGCAGTAGCAAGAAATTAGCACCCACATAGAGAAAAAACAAATAACCCACCCACCTAGCTTTACTCATAAAGTGAGTCATCGAAACACATCATGAACATGAATCCTACATTTGTATGCGTAAATCAATAAGGCTGTGAGCAAAACACCAAGCGAATGTAAGTTTGTGTTTAAGGAACATTGCCCCATTTGATTCACACCTGTTAGTCCCACATGACTAAACTGTATTTCCCATCAAAACTTATGTATTAACTAACGTATTTGTAGTGGCTTTTTTAATGAAAGCCTGTAGCAGTTGCATTCTGATTCTACATAGTGGTTTTATTTCACATATTGACTGTAGCAATATATTCTAGATTCTAGTCAGTGAGCTCACTGTCTTAGAAACCTCATCTAGATGCAGGAATTATCTTTCGTTGTTTTATATTATTTTATTACTAAACATCAGCAAAGGCATTTTAATTTGCAGGAGGCAATTCAGAGAAGAGTTGTCAACATAGTTTTCAATTGCCCTTTGTCTGGGGGAAAAAAAAAAAAAAAAAAAAAAAAACCCTAAAAAACAAAACAGTTTCTTTCAAACTTACGATGATAAAGAACATTTTTTTTTCTCACCCACCATCCCGGCAGTAGCTTTTCAGCTATGGTCTGTCTACAGCAGGTGAAAGTTGAAGGAGCGGTACTTGGATCTGTTGCTGCTCAGATCATTAACATTGCCTCCCTCTGAATTGCATACCTTTCTTCCCTCGTTTCCCCTGGGCTCCCTGCAGGCCTGGCAGTCCTATTGATCCATTGTATCCAGGCATGCCATCAAGGCCAGGTGGTCCTTTAGAACAGCACAAATACAAAAGCACTCGAGATTGTATTTGGATTTGAATCATTTTTAAAAGGGGGTGTTGAATTTACAAATATCTCATGCACTGATTCTGTACAAAGTTCTTTGTGCATGATAAACCAAAAGGAGAAATACATTGATAGCAGTTGTACATTTTAAACGTAGAGTACCATTAATTATTATTTCCGGTACAGTATAAGAGTCACACATGTCAAGATATGCCATTTTATTTATTTGTTTATTTTTTAAAAACATAAGTATTCCTTACCAGGTAGCCCAGGAGGTCCTATTAAGAAAATACAAAATAAATAACAGACTGGTTTTAGTATTTTGTTAATTTGTGTTTGTTTAAAAAGTGTTTAAAAATGTACAAGAAAGGTAGAGTTATCGCTTTACTATTAATTTATTATCATTCCAGAACATCACCGCTCTCTAGTTAGATGGTGACAGTTTGCAAGCTCAGTGTGCCTTTTTATCATGATTCCAAGCAGGTCTGATAATGTTACACTATTACTGAATACTGTTATTAATTATTATGTCCTCATTAGGCTTGTGAGAGCACACTAAAACAAAGCACAGCGTCTTCATTGCACATGCTTCATCTATACTTCCTACATAAACATCTGGTCCCTGCTACTCGGTTTCTGGCAAGATACAAGGGATAAAATGGTTCTGCATTCTTTAAAGAAATAGAAGCATGAATCAAAAACAAAGTGAATTACAAGTAGGTAACTGTAATAGTGTTTAATGAAAGGTTGTGCCACAGAAATCAACTTAAACCAAATAAAATTCGATTTTCACTGGGGTGGGGACAAAGGCAACATTTTGTTTTTTTACTTTATTATAAAGCAATAAACATTTGTGTTAGATTTATAAAGAATAATTAAGATATAGTATATTAATGTATAGTTTATATAACACTATGGGTATACTGTTATCATAAATCACCATCATCTTCTGTCTCATATAGTTCCCTTGTAACTCATTAACAAAAACATTCTTTATTGTTTATAACTTAAATCTGTCACCTATAGCTTTATGTTAGTGTTCACTGGATACCATACCTGTTAAGCAAATTCCTTTTGTGCTATTACACAAATCCACCATCACTCGGACCTACAATGACATTAAAATGAATGTATGTCCTATTACATAACAAGTAGATCATTAAAAACATTAATAATGGAGCAATATATACATCATACGCATTACACATGTTTTACCATTTCCGCATGTATTTGCATACATTTTCTTGTGAGCATCCACTTAAGATGAATTACTGAAACATGGTATGCCAGAAATCTGCAAACCATTAAGAAAATAAAAGAATAATCTGAATTTTAAACCAGCAATTGGCAAATCTAGTTAATTTAAGAAGATGTTTTCTTCACATCTTAGCCAATAAAAAAAACATCAGATTAGTGCTGGTTAGTTTGAGCTGTAAACTTCTTCCAGTAGTTTCCACACAGCCAGGCATCCGCTTAACAGCCTGTAACTTTAGTACACCTCATGTTTATTTAATTACAGCAGAATAAGTGCATCAATAAGCTGCCTAAAATGTAATCATGTTTTTCTGCAAATACCAAAATCAATTACATTATTTATTTATTTTTTAACAGAAAAAGAAACATGGAATCATTTTAACCTGGGGCATAAATAAGACAATAATGCCTTGAAAACAAAACAGCTCCTATTTGCAATGCAATCCACTAATCTCCAGCTAATTACTCCACTCTGGGACTAATGGAACATTGTCTACCGCATTAAGGTTTGAGTTCTAAAAAGGGGGCACATCAAAACTGCATGCAGCAAAATAGTCGTATCTGAGGCTTAGCCCAAATCTGTTCTGCTGACAGTACAGGATAGTGTATACTGAACACACAACTGGTCAGAAGGACAGGCATACACAGACAGTAAAGTAAATGACATTCTCCAGCTTCTTATTGAAACATTGAAAAGAGGTTTACCGGCACCATGGAGTAGGTCATCATCATGAGCATCTCCTCGTTTTCCGCTCGGATGTGGGTCTCGCGCAGCTCCTGGCTCCTCTTGTTCCGGGAGGACTGGAGTGGTTCGGGTTCCTCTGCTGTATCCCGGGTTACCTCGGAGAGGAACGCCACCACAGAACTTTTAGAAAAGTCATCCAGCCGAGCCGCCAACTCTCTCTGCTGAGAGGACAGAGTGTCGTGCTGCAAGATGAGAAACACCAGCCCAGCACAGTTCAGCACTGTGATAACAGAGACCCCTAGCAGGAACATGCTTAGCTTCCAAGAGCTGCTCCCATTACTCACTTTCATTTTATTTATTTTTTTGAGCCTTTAGTCATTTATTTCAATGCAGGCTTTAAAGCTGGTTAAAGAATCTGTCCAAACTTTTGAAGAAAAACGAAAGTATTACACAAGCAACCAAGGGTCGTTTCACAATATCAGTGTTGTGTAATCCCAGTGTTTGGGGAAGGAATCTAGCCTGACCAGGCGTCTGATTTATATGCAGTAGTGCCCATTTTTGCACTGTGACTATTGCCGTGGGCAGTTTTTGACATAATTTGCATTCATAGAGAGGTTAATGATGTGGAAGAGTTTTACCGGGCGTGTGTCCCAAGGCAAGCCTCCTGCAGTTTTTCAACTGTGACTAACCTTTACAAATCCTCCCTTTATTATTGATAGAAAGAATAGTGTTAAACAACACATTGTAACAGTCTATACTCTATATATTCAGATCTTTTAAGAAATTCTCTCAAATCCAGTTTCATTTAATTTGATCATGCTACAAATCTGTAAGAACTTGAATTTAAAATCCAAGTCTACAAAGTAAAATGTAAAGAAACTACAGTAAACAGAAATTATGATTTTATTATACCTTTTATAATGTTTTGTACATACCGTGTACAGTACCATATCCTAGTCATTTCCAAAAGCAAAAGCCATAAAAACAATAATACATCTAAGAGTAAACCCTTTGAAAATATGCCAGGTTTTATGATTTTATTATGAATTCTACATAACAAGTAAAGAAGTAGGCTGCTTGTTCTGTGTCTGCTTAGGATGCAGGTACATGAAGTTAACTTCAAGAACATTTAGAAGGAAACTATACTAAATAATTTCCTACATTACCACATAAACATAAATAATTTTCATTTTATACATGTATGGCTTGCAAACGTGACACTGAATGCAATTTATATAAATCTCCCAGGACTTCCCATGCATATGCATATTCTGTAAACTCCCTTCAAGTGCCAATACTGTAGAATCATTAACAAATTTAAATATCTGCTAAATGTATACTGTTTGTCCTTTCACCTCTAAAATTGCAACAAAAAAGAGAGAGATTGGCAACAATGGACATAAGGGTTTTACAGTTCTGTATATTGAATTACAAATTATTAAACCTTTCCAGAATTTCACAAGTTACAGAACTAGTCACGATGCAGCCCATCAGACATAAAGGTAACTATCTGTCCCAAATGCAGCACTGTTTACGTTGCCTTGATTTTCAGACATAGCGGTTCCATGTTTCAGCCCATTGTCTAGACAGATGCAGTTAGCCAAATAGGAGGATAGGAATTCAAATGAAAAGAATACTTTCTAAAACTCTTTCTTTGTTGCAACATCTGTGCCTAGTCTCTTGGGAAAATTGAAAAGGTGGAGGACGAGAGAAGCACTGTATTGTTTACAGGTAATATAGTATATTGGTCCCCTATAAACTCAATTAGGAGGAGAAAAAAAAACAAGATAGTGTTTCTTGTGAAAAGCCTCCAAACTCTAAATAGCATGGTGATGAGTTGGCAACTTTATATGCTGTTAAAATACAAAAACTTTTAACATTACTTTTACTGGTGAAGCAACACAATAAAATACAAATTTGACATGTATTAACTAGCGCAAATATATTTATGGGGTCTAGTGTATTTGTAATATAAACTGGATTAACAAAATATTTAAAAACACATACCAAAAAAAGTATATACAATACAAATAAATAACAATCTGCATTTAAGGTTACATTCGTATTTGTTTTAATCAAGATTGAAAGCTGTGGAATCTTGCTTGTGGTCAGAATGAAATTGATTAATTTGCCAGAAGACTTTTTAAATGGCATAATCACATGTGACAGAAATAAACCCTTATATCTGACCTCCAGGCTGTTGAAACAATCATTTTTATAAAATACCTACTTCTGCTTGTTTGATTAGCTTACTCTCAACAAACACAGTTTGACATTCTCTTGCGTATAGGGCTTCTACACATTGGAACCTGACAAAGAGCGCCCAGGAGAGAACTTTACAGTCTTTCACATCACTATATTGTAAGAAGGACCTGATAATTGTGTTTATATATAAATATACCATCACTACAAATACAGTACACACATGCACAGCACATGTACTGCATGTATGTACACAACAGATGACAGACAGGTTGAGTGCATATACAATATTATATAAAAGTAATAAAAAATTAAATAAGCCCTGTCATTTGTTATACATAGTTATGCATAACGATGCAGACCATTAATTTACAAATGGTTAATAGGTGCAAAAGGACTGTTAATATAAAACTGCACAGAGAAAGAGCTTACTGATGGAAAACAGCATTGGTAATGCTAACCGCAGGAGTCACAGTTTATATTTTTTAACACAGATGAGTGAGTGGTAGACTGATTTCTTTAATGGCTAAGTGGGTTCCCACAGTGAGTGCATCTTCCACTATGTGAGCTACTGTTTTTCCAGACTTGGTTTGCCTTCAGGCTGTAGGTCAAGGCAAGACAAAGCAACCATATCTGTGTTCTTTAACCTAAAGTGAATAAGGTAAGCAGAGCATGCTTCAAATGAAGGGAATGTGTCGATCTCCTTAGCAGTTCTGTTGCTATTCATAAATTGCATCATTACTTACAGTATGTATCCAGAGGCCTATGACCCCAGCCCTGCTCTATGCATCTCCTCTCTTTGTATATAAACAACAATACACTGCATGCATCTCTCCATCCCATCTCAGTACTCTTTACTGCATTTCTTTTACACAGAGAGTTAGAACTATTTTATATAATAAAACAAAAATGAGATACACTATCAACAAGTAGCGCAATTGTACCTTGTACTATTTCATTACATGCCTCTACAAACCTATAATGTTTATAATCAAGTGTAGATCTGTATTACCCATTAAGGATTTGGTGACATGGGGCTAGGCTATTAGGAATGTTGCATGTGTAAATAAAATTAAATGTAACTGAAACAAGAATATGCTTGATTATCGTCGATGAAATGGTTGCTACTTTAGTGCTAACGCCAATAAGTGAATTGGTTAACAATCTGTTGAGCTTTTTATAAAATCGGCATACACATGTGTTAAGGAGTCTCATTAACAAAATGAAAGCCTTTTTTATTATTTGAGCTGAGACTATTCAACATGATTGCTTTTGAAAACTGGCAGCTAGAAAATGTCAGAGCAAATCAGCATGAAATAAAATCCTTGTTTACAATTTAAAAAAAATAAACTTCTAGAAGGAAGCCCAGAATCCTAACTTAACTGTGTTGTAAACACGGATTTATGCCAAGCTCTTAATACCGGTACCATCATGTCAGCAACATGTTCAACTGTATATGAAAAGGATTCCCCATGTAAAGTACAGCCCAGGAGTTAATACTGCAGTATACTGTAAAGTAAAGCCCTGGAGTTAACATGGCAGTAGAGAGGTGGAAGTGTAGGCGATGGAACTGAAATGCTAGCGTTTCAAGGGGATTAGTCAAACTACCTGAATACATCTGCAGTTTCCCTGTGTATACCGAGTAGTTTATTATGTAGATTTATATTCAAAGCTTGGTAGCAATAGAATATGGTTTGACTGAGTCTGTATGACTTCTATAGTTTTACCATGTGACTTCTTATTAGTTGATACTTTATTAGTTTAGGTTCAATAGCATATGTTTTCATAGAGGTTAAACTAATTATTTACCCAAGTTAAAAGAACCAAACATAAAATGATTAATGGGTGGACCTTGAATAAAATGATTCATTTCCCCAATTCATATTTCATGTATTTATTTTGTGTTATTTTTTGCTGTTAAAAATGTATTATATTAAAAGTAAAACAACAAAATGTTCAATTAAATACAACATTTCCCAGAATTGAAGCTGAAGTTTTTTCTCTCTGCTTTCCCCTTTTTCCAATCAACTTTTTTTTTAATGCAAGTAACAGAAATTATGTAATTCTACAATATATGCTCGAACTTTCTTACTTATTCATCAAGGACAATAGTGCTATTCAGCAACAGCTCAGTTTAGTCTTCATCGTTTTAATGGATTAAAGAAGTCTTGTTTGTCTGAGTTGAGAGAGGCCCGTTCCAAGGACACACATTTCAGAATACTTCTGAAGGACACTGAAATTGCACTGTCCCTTTTATCCAGAAAAAAAAAAACATAAAAAGACATTCTATTTAAAAACACATATACCGGTATATATAGTCTCTCAATAATTAAATCACAGCATCTTAAACTACAATCTTCAATACTGTAATCTCTGCATGCATTACTGGTGTTTATTAATTGCACCTACTGCACCTGAATTTATTGCACTGCAGTTATCATGTTCCTTGAACTCAAATGTGAGTTAAAGCATTGTATTCATGGTATATTTTAACATGATAAAAAGCATTCCATCAATACAAAAAATATACTGTAGTTGCTGCTATAATAAAACACTAATGATAACTGCCTTCAATTGAGCATCGTGATGTAACATTCTGGATTATTCATTGGCTCATTTTTTTCCTATTTCGTGTTAAGCCAGTTAGAGGAAACAATGTGAGCCATATTCCCCAATTACCCTTACTTACAGTGCCAGTTCTATAATCAAGCGGTTCACTCACTTCCTGTAGCTCCTTTCCTCATTGAGCATTGAGAAAGGCTTTAGATTCATTTCACTCAGTGATGGAACAACACTAAGATGGGAATCATTGTCTTGTGTATAATAACACTCTTGTTATACATCTGAATGGTGCCTTTAGGCCAAAAAAAGACATAGAAGCATCACACTTAAAGCTGCAGTATCCCAAAATGAGATTCAATTGTATAAAGACTACCAGTCGATAGTGACAGTTTACTGCAGTATAGCCATAGACTTTTACTCACTACTTTTCCAGAATGTTTTTCTCTTTGCCAGTCTTTGTTTAGTTTCCCCAAAGGTAGTTTAGGGACAGAGGCCAACTTACTTGACTTTTTGTCCATAAAAATATTTCAAGCAAGTTACTATTTGCAGCAATATCTGGTTATAATTAAAATCTTTAAGCTCTGTTCAGGATGGATAATATTTTTAAACGAGACCCATATAGTGCTGATTTTTTTTTAAATCATAAGTACAACACCTTTCATTATGATGTGTTCTCCTTTAAGGATATTTGGGGGGTACAACAATATATGTTGAATCATCAAAACTAAAATGAAGTGTGTTATAAAGATTCCTTCCAATCTTCAATCAGCTTGCTTATTTAAACCCTTAGGCCAGTCATCTGATCTTTTTCATGTGCCCCATTGCCATCTCTGCAACAGCATCTCCATAGGGGGGGGGGGGGGGGGGGAGCTTCCTCAATTACAAGTTTTGTTTTTTTTTTTTGTTTTGTTTTTTTTTTTTTTTTGAAGTCACCCAGCTCAGCTCTTCCAGGGTCACTCTCAATGAATGGAGGAAGAACCCCAAATCCATCCAAACCATTGAAAGTACAAAACCACTACAACACAATCCTATCTGACTTTTCCCCAGAGACATTGCTCCAGTCCAGTGAATGTATGCATGTAAATGTTGACGTAGTAAGTGAGTAGCTATGTGTTCACACATTTTAATAATATGCAGACATTTAAAACATGCTTTACAATAAAACAAACCATTCTTTCACTGATTCACAGAAAGGCAATACAGGAGTATTATCAATATGGAAAACCCCAGGTTTTGTGTGGGACTACTAAAAATCATCCATTGCTAAAAAATACCAGAGAACTTTGACTGTAGCTTATTCATTCCAAAGAATTTCAGCTAGAAATAATACAACAAGCATAATCTTCCTTGTTGTTCACTACAAAAATGTCTGATTGAACAAAACAAATTCCTGGACCACAGTGTAGGAGTGAAGTGAATTCACAAAATGAATACTGATTAAATATGGGGCCAAGAACTTCTAGTCTTACAAAACGCTTTTGTAAAAACACATAGGAAAATCTTCACAGGTCTGAATTTAAAATGAACAGTATTGTTGGCATTAGGATAGCATAACACAGAGTATAAAAAACACAGCTGTAAACTGTTTGGGGTTTCTTTTAACAATTCTAAATGTTTCCTTGAAGACGTTATGTCAGGAAGCACAGTAAGTATGCTCCAAGTACACTGCTATGGCCACAAACAGTAGTTTACACGGCAATAGCCAGTAAACCTTTCAGCAAGGCTAGTTCATCAAATTCCCTGATCTTCCAGGTAGGCGTTTCAACCAGATCTATGTTGTCTTTTACATTTGTATCGTAATCTGTTGATGACTCTACAGAAACCACAGAGGCTGCACACGGTTTGAAATCGGAGGCTGTCTGCAAGTCTGCAAGGAAATGTGGCTCTTGAATGAAACGGAAATCGACTGTACCGGAGGACCGGCTTCATTAGGATATGTGCTCAAGAATGGCAGGATTGTACAATGAAGGCAGCACAAAGAAAATGAGGTTGATAGGGAGCAGTGTATACAGCTTCATAAAAATACTGTATTAATTCTAAGAATTCTTGTCAAGAGACACAGGGAAAGATTCATGTTAATACTGTATGTAGTAATCTTAATAAACCACTATTACCCTTTTACATTTCCATTTAAGCACAGGCTTTGCATGTTTAAGTGTCTACACAGTCATGGACGGACTGCTTGGATATTCTTTGATTCTTCTAAAATGTCTCATCAAGCATGTCAGCAACCGTGTTTTGTATTTTATTTTGTTGTACAATTATTTTTGCTAGAGGAAGCCAAACAGCAATGTGATAGGAGCAGAGTAAAACTGTTCTACAGCGCCATCTGGTGACTAAATATCATTCTAGTTCAACACACTTTGATGTCATCTCTGCTTTGCGTCTTTATTATGGGGTGATAATCCTAGTTCTATGCAATAAAAAGAACAATAAAAGATACAAAATAATAATAATAAAATCTGGTTATTCCACAATTAAAATAAATGGTTAAAATTGAGCCCCCCCAAAAAATATTATAAAATACACAATGTACTATTGAATACACAAGTATTTATTGGAATAAATATTTTAGCGACCAGGCAGAATTGAAGGGACTTTTGCGTGTTGTGCATCTTGTTTGTGATTTGTGTATTGTGAGACGAGCCCTCGCCAATTGGTGGGGGTGGGGGCCACGCAATTGATGTTGGAATGCCATTGTTCTTATGTTTGTTTTTTTTAAGAAACTAAGGCACTCTAACTTGACATTAAAACAGCATTTATAAAATCATTGTAGATTAAGAAAAATAAGTAGTCAAAAAGTGGGAGTATTATTGTTCTTTTCAGAAAACACAGGTGGATTTTCAATAAACATAACACACCTTTATAGGCTGATGTGAACTAGGGAAACTAGGAGTGTCCAGACAGGTTCTGAGATCAGCATTGAAGATGAACGTTTTAGCAAATATTATATTAGAAGTTTGTGAATGAGCTGATGCATGGCCTGTACACCCCAGAGTATATGTGGAGGCACATTGCAGTGTGGTATGGAGGCAAATATTAAAACAAGTATTCAGAAGAATAAATTGCTCGTAATCATTTGTAAGTTGCAATATAACGGTTTGACAATTTCAGTATTTAATGTGGTATAGTGAGATAACAGAATTTAACTAAGCAATACGGCTGACATTGCAAGTGTTTATAAACAGTTAAGTCAGCAGTTTTTATTTATTTTCTTCTTTTTCAGGTAACCATAACGAAAAAAATGGTTGTCAAAGTGATGTTGTTATACTCTGTATTTAGGTGTTTAATAGAATTAAATAACTGAAAAATGGTACATTGTCTTGTGTAGTAAAACATATTTTGTAAAAGTGATTTTCTGCTTAATTGTGTTCAATTCCTTGAGCTGCTTGGTTACTGCAGTGATTCAGAGGAATAGTGTAGTATTAGAAAACAACAACCCTTTATAAAGAATACAGTCATTCATTTTAAGAAATGCAAAATAGCCCCAGAACCAGTGCCTTCTGCAGTAGGACCGGCTTTACAGAGGTATTATAAAAGCAGTACTCGGAAAGAACTACAGTACACAGAAGTACTATAGTATTCTATAGAATCTGTCAACAATCCTATAGGACCTTTACTATAGTGTTCTATCGTAACTGTACTATAGAAACATTTCATATGGGCAGGAGGGCAGATAGATGCATTGTACAAAGTCTTAGTAAAGTGGACAAGCTTTAGAATCCCTGGGAAATCGAGTAGTATTCCAGCTTGGTTTCCCCGACTACAAGGAAACAGTCGCTGTGTGTCTCACCGAATCTTTTGTTTGTTTGTACAAAAAAAAACGAACCAATGCTAAGCCAAGGGCTTTATTAACTGTGTGCCATCTGCTGCAAGGGGCATAGCCTTTAAATATCAGCTTTCCTTTGAATAAATAGGTGGGTAGTGACTTGGTTCAAAATATGCACCATGTACTACAGCCCTTTATGTCTGTCTAGATGTAGAAATAACTTCCCCATAATAATGTACGTGTTTGACAAAAAATACAACACATATGCCATGTAAAGCACATGCTTCAGTGCAAATGGGCAGTCGTTCACAAATAATGACTAGTTTGTTATACATGTCAGGGATTCAATTTGCATCTCCCTTGTTTAAAGTTTCAGTCATGATGGGCAAGACAGCAGATCTGCCAGATTCTTGGCTGGCAGATGCTTCCAAACCCAGGAATACAAAAATGACTGACGTAGAACAGTTTGTTATTTTTTTACTGGCATATATAAAAGCTGCAGGATTTCCCAAAACAAAGCAACAAACAGACAGAAAATGATCTTGAATTATTCATACTAATTCAATTAAAAATTAAAGGCTCTATTTTTTCTACATTATTTTCTTTTTCTCTGACAAAAATGCAAATAGAATGCTGCAGTTATTGTAATGTATTTCTCTCATATAATTAACTCTCCGTGGATAAAATCAGTCTGAGCAGTCTTTTAAAACCGTTCATATTTATACAAATACAGCAGATCAAGGGACGAGCCGATAAAAGCATTCACATTATTTCACATGAAACATGGATAAACACTTGGTTGTGGTTTGTCACCTGTCCCCCAAGTATCCACAATCTCAGGCTCCTTGTAATGAATTACTCCTGGAATATTTAAAAAAAAAAAAAAAAAAAAATCAGGCAGGGCTGAGGCTATTGAAGGATAATGAATGCTTTTCTAACCTAGCAGTGAAGTTAGACTACTCCTAAACTGAGACACAGCACTCTAATTTCCAAAGCTTTTTTCTTCTTCAAATCACTTTATTCAGCATCAGTGCATCAATGTTCCAATTAAAAAGAGGCTTTGGTGCAAAATGTGGGCGAGCAAAGCCCTATTTCTGACAGTAACCTGCATTACCTATGCTTAACTGTAGTTTCTAGGCAACCAGTAAATTAGCAACCGAGCACACTTTTATAAATAGCAGCAGAATAGGTAGAAGGAAAAAAGTTGTTCAGCGGTAAGAAAAACAACTAGGTAGCTTTGAATAAAGATCTAAATAAAACAAGATAACAATCTTCTGCAGCTGAGCAGGACGACCAGAGTAATACCAGCCAGGTCGGTATTCTGAATTTTTTTTTTTTTTTTTTTTTTTGGAATTACTTGCACAGATAGTGTAGACTATTTGGAAACAGGCAGTGGAATTAGTTTCTCCTTATTTAAGCTTTAGCTGTTTCTTTTAACAGTGTTTCAGTACAGTGCGAGTTGAACCCATTAGAAACATTTCAGTGGCTAGTCTGTATAGAAATGTTTCGGTTAACCATGCTTTCCTCGTGTGTGTGTACATACTCCATTCATTCACCATCCCATGTGTCATTCATCTTTGTAAACTTTTTTTTTTTTTTAATTTATATTACCCACTGTACTATATATTTCATTCTGGGGGGCACAGATGTTATGAGTGACGCATATAGTATATGAAAATATGAATTGGGGCCACACACTGTAACTGCATTATCAAATAAACAACAACAACGTGACTTCTGCTTTTAAGGTGTAACAGAAAATATGGTTTTGCTCTTGGGTTAGTGTTTGCAGCCCTTGGTTAACCCATATTTGCTGATACAACATTACTGTTTATAACTCTGGTCAGGTGGGGTCTTATTACAGTACCTGTAATGGAGAGAAAACCACACTGGAAAAAGTGGCTTCCCTAGAGTCAAAGTGAAAATACAGTGTGAAAATTAGTAATCAACAACATAAAGTGAGGCAACATTTAAAAAAACAAAACATGGCTAGGTTCCATTTGAATGCAACTTGTGTTACATATAGGTCTATTCTCTTTACCAAGGATTCTGACAACGTGCCTCAGTTTTAAACTGAAAACATGAATTTAATCATTAGAAGGTAACAAAAAACCATCAACATTGTGGTCATTTTTTTCAAGCATCCCCAAAACATTTGAGAATACAAGCATTCAGTACAGCAAATGCATGTAGTGGCATCTTTTATGGCTTAAATGTTTTTGTTTTTTTTTTGGTATTTTCCAGCATGCGCATTTTGAAGGTCATTGTTTACCAAGGTTTGGTATTGCATGTTGCATAAGTCTAGTTTTGTTTTGTCCTTTTGAAATCTTAATGTCTCTTCCTTACTTTGTCACTATTGTACAGTATACACAGTGTTTTATTGGTAGATACTACATATTGCAAAAGATATAAAAAGAAGAAGCTGAAAAAGATGCACCCAGGCTGAAAATACAATCAATCAATCAAGAGGGGGTTATTTTTGTATAAGCTGGAGTTAGTTATGTGTGCAGTAAAAACTCTGTTTTAAAACAGCTGTAAATAAAGTACAGGTCTAAGATCAAATTCAAATGTTTTGGTTACACATTTAACGTGTACTTATCGTCTCATCATTTGATCCTCAAGGACATGATTAAAAAAAAGAAAATTGTTGTGGGTAGGTGACGGGTACTTAACATCAAGGTTACTTGGGGACTGGTTCAAGGGGATAAGTAAACTCTTTTGTTTTGACTTAAATCACTTTGCCCTGTCTAATAACTGTAACCTGCAAGCATATAAGAGAAACCTACTGCCGAGACAACTAGACTTTGTTTGCGCAGTGGAAAGGAAATGCCCAACCAGCTTTAAAACATCTATCCTTAAAACAAATTCTCCACACAATGAAACAGGTCCAGGTGGAGGAGCGGATTTTGAAGATGCTCATTCCAGTTCATCATAACATCATTGACATTGTGCCAGAATGCATGTCTGAAACTACAGTGATGCTTTCTCTCCTGTTGTGTCTCTTCATGCTAGTGTGGAACTGTAAGGTTAAAGCATCTATACCAGGTAAATATTATTCATCAAACTAAAAGCAAATACCTGTTTGAATACACTGTAAAGATCACAGTGTATGGAAATATATATATATATATATATATATATATATATATATATATATATATATATATATATATATAATTATTGCTATTACATGTACATGGACCTTTAAAAGATTAGTTGTTGGTACAGTGAATGTTTTAAAATTAACTGTTTTCTAAAGAATAAAAAGAGAGTGAACATACTTAACAGACTAAATCAATGTTGGTACAATTTTAATACTGTTGCATTAATAAATGAGATCCTTAAATCTCTTTTTAAATTCATGTTGAAATTAAAATCAAATGTATCTTAATTTTCTTTTCGTGATGGCAATTCATTTAAAATCAGCAGAAACTAATATAGTGAAAATTAATTTCTGTCGTATTACAAAGGGATGCTCAGACAATGTTCAGAAAATTAATAAAATTAGATTTTCATAAAAAGTTGAATACCCGTATTTTCAAAGAAGCCAACAACAACCTAGAACATTACATTCATATCCAGTGACATTTCATTCAAAACCATGAGTTGTAGCTTTGTGAATAGGGCACAGTCTATTAGCACTACATTTACAATATAAAACCAATTAGGTTAGTACCATTCCAACTGAGATTTAAAATGTGGTAAAGGAAGGGGATACTGTACAGATACACAGCACACTCCAACAGTGAACTACTGAGAAATCAAAAGTCATGTAGTAAACTGTGGCCGATATATTCAATTCAGTCTGTTTTTTTGCCTTTATTTTGATTATTTGTGCTATGTTTTGCAGGTCCCATTTTCTTTATGGGTATTGGTGCACTCCTTTCATATGGCAGATTTCTATGGACAGGAATAGGAAATGCAAGCAACTACTACAATGAGAAATATGGAGATAGAGTCAGAGTATGGATTGATGGAAAAGAAACTCATCTTAAGCAGGTGCTGTAACAATTTATATATATATATATATATATATATATATAATATAATATATATATCTTAAGATATATATCTATTATATATATTTATAATATAACAGGTTAATAATCGTTCGTTTCACATCAAGTCTTACCTACTGGAATAGTAAAGGTTATTACCCGAGGGTAGGTTATTTTAGCGTATTCACTTGTAATTGTTTAGTATGTTGAAAAGTATGAGTTACTGACCATAAATAAGTTGTACTAGATTTTTAGTTTGATTTACTATTTTTTATCAAGTTTATAATAAATGATAATTGATAATGATAATTATAATAATCATATATTATGTTGACTTATAGATAAGTTGATATATATATATATATATATTATATAGATATATATATATATATATATATATATATATATATATATACTGATTTATTTGTCACCATACTGTGTTCTACTGTATCTATATATAAACAATGGTATGATCCATAGAGATTGACACACTATTTATATCATATAACGTTGTGTGTGTGTATGTAAATTTTGTCATGGCCATCTTACATGACACCTAAGAATTTTCGAGGTTTAGTGAAAAAAAGTATTTCCTTAAAAAGGTCTTGCAAGTTTTTTTTCCAGAACGTTCAAAAAAGGGAGTAAACAAAATTCATTGTAGTTACCCACTGTTAATAAAACCATACAATAACACTGCTGCAACAGTTATATACAACACGTTACGTGTCAATGTATCCATGAATCTTTCCACATCTTGCGTTTTCTTGTTTCACTCCAGATCCTCTGCTGTGCATCACGTATTGAAACATGAAAAGTATGCCACGCGATTCGGAAACAAGCGTGGTCTGCAGTGTGTTGGCATGAATGACGGTGTTATTTTTAACTGTAACATTACTCTTTGGAAGAAGTTACGCTCCTATTTTGCTAAAGGTAAGTTGTTCCTTTATTAATAAAAAAATAAAAACACAGGTAATAAAATGCGATAATGGTAGCTTTTTAGTTGCTAAGAAAAGCTGATCTTATTGCCTCATTTTGCACTTTCTCTAGCTCTTACAGGTCCAACATTGCAGAAAGCTGTAACAGCCTGTACTGATTCCACTACCCTACACTTGAACAAGCTCCCCGAGATGACCAATCACTACGGCCAGGTGGACGTCTTAATGCTACTTAGACTGATCACTGTGAATGTCTCCAACAGGCTATTTCTGAATGTTCCAATGGACGGTGTGTGTTACATTTTAAAATGATATCCACTTTGTTAAATATATACAACTTACATTTTCTTTATTTGTTTTAGGGAAAATAAAATGCAACACACTATCTTGAATGTGGTGGCTATAAAGACAATTCTACCACCTCTGTCCATTCTCAATATGGTTGCATTTAAGATCGCTTTTGTAAGTCTTACTATATAACTGCTTTTTGGAGCTGTAATTTTCTCCTCTGGAGCAATGTACAAAGACTAATGCAATGGTATTTTATGCCTCACGTGGTTCAAGATGGGCTGTGGCATATTGAACTCTCATTGATTTTCTTTTCATTCAATTCAGAAAAGGAAGTGGTGTCTAAAATACAGCAGTACTTTGACATCTGGCAAGCACTACTTTTAAAGCCAGACATTTTCTTCATGTTCAAATGGATGTATCAAAGACATGAGGCTGCTGCGTAAGTAATGAATCTTGTCTTGCAACACACAAGACATCTAGGGTACAGGCACTCCAATGGCTAGTGCTTTAAACTGAAAACTAAGTAAAAATGGGTAAAAATACACATTTCCAATACGACTAAAGCTGTCTGTAGTTAATTGATGTTATCTTTCCTATACGACTAGAGTCGGTCTGCAGTTTTGAGTGGTTATCTTAAAAGTTTAGCAATGTTACTTTAGCCGATAGTTTTCAAAAGACAATTATTTGATATATTTTAAAGACTTAGCCTGTCCCAGATATTTCAGAGAACATATTAATGTCTTCAATAGTATTGCCATTTAATGGCATATGAAGAAGACCCATCCAAATTCTTATTTTATGGGTTTGGCTGGCATCTGTGTAGCTTTTGCCTTCACATACTGAACCTAATTATATTTTCTTACAAGAAGTGTATGCATTGTACTTACAGTATATGGTCTTCATTTCCAGACAGGAATTACCAAAAGCTATTGATAAGCTCATTGAGAAAAAGCGAAAGGCACTTCTAGAAGCTGAGAAATTGGAGGATTACATTGATTTCACATCAGAATTAATATTTGCTCAGGTGAGTAGACCTTACAGTAAACAAAAATATTACAAGTATTTGTGAAGCATTTTTAATGCTTATTGTACAGTGGCATGGCAGTATATTTTACATACAAATCTATTCCACAGCTATAAAGTGTAATATGATTAATTTATAAATGGCATTTTATAGGGATGGTGTGTTTGATTAGATTGGTGGTAATGTATGACCGGATGTTGTCTTCTGTTCTTATAGAGTCACGGGGAGCTGTCTGCTGACAACGTGAAGCAATGTGTGCTGGAGATGCTGATAGCTGCACCCGACACCATGTCGGTCACTTTGTTGTACATGCTAATGCTTATTGCCCAACACCCCGAGGTTGAGAGGAAACTGCTGGAGGAAATTGACACTGTTATAGGTAAGAGGCTGGTTAAAAGGATTTCAAAATCTTAACCAGTAAACACCTTAGTATGCGTAGATTCAAAACTATCCAGACTGCTGAAAACTGCACTGAACCTGGACAAATGTGTTACTCACTGGAGCACGCCGGTGAAAGCCTCGTAGACCTCATTAAGACCCCTGATTGGTCAGTGCTCAAAGTGTCATTTTGTTCCCCAGTGCTTTTTCTAGAACTCCAGGTCAGACAGAATCGCCACACACGTGATTGTACTCAATCGACTACTCTAACCCTGTATAAACAAAAGGAACAGGAGTGCAATGATGTATTGGGTCTTTTGTTGGTCAAATCTTTTTAAATGAGTCACTTCTCCTGCTTCTTTCCTGTTGCTGACTTTTTATATATGAAGTGGTCTCCTGGTACATTTAGACCTTGGTCTGTTTTCAGCATAGCTTTTTAAACAGAAAAAAACACTTCATTGTGACACATAGAACATGGCATATTGAATTATACAAATTCCATCAGCTTTTCTGTTTTCAGTACTGACAATTCTTATACGAAACGTTATAGACACTACGATCAACACAGTCAACCAATTTACAAATGCGAGCTTGCCATGATATAGCTGAATCATCTAGATACTGTCGTGTTTTAACTCTATATTAATACCCTTGGTTCTTATCATCACTAAGTAAGATAGCAGATTTTACCTTTACAGTAGTAAGATAGCAGAATTTAAGAATTACACTGACACCCCCTCCCCCCGCCCCCCCCGTTTCTGATGCATTTCAGATGATTTTTGCCTGATAAGTCGATGTTAAAGATTTCTTGTAAAATATATCAGAGTTGATCCTCTTCAAATCTTTATTTTGCTTTCCTACAAATGTCATTTTAAAACTCCACTTTGCTGCAAGCAGTAACTGGAACATGCAGAGGGATGCAATAGCTAGGAGTACTAAAACATGTTAGGCTCATTCGTTTTAGGGGAAAAAGAAATACAAAACAGAGACTTGCAGAATTTAAAGGTCTTGGAAAGCTTCATCAATGAGAGCCTGAGATTCCATCCAGTGGTGGAATTCTCCATGCGCAGAGCCATTGAAGATGATGTCATTGAAGGCTACACTGTGAGAAAGGGAACAAACATCATCCTGAACATGGGTTGGATGCATACAATGGAATTCTTTCTCAAACCACATGAGTTCAGCCTGGATAACTTTCACAGAACTGTAAGTAATAACTTTACAGAACAAATATTACCCAGGCTCTTATAAAAGTCATTTCCTTTCCCCTCACCCCTTCTCTTTGTCCTCTAAGCACCAGCTGAAAAAGTTTATCTGCAAGTTTTTTTTAAATGTTAAAGTTAGAGACATTCCAATTATAAATTACAGCCTGGAGTCTACAAGTTTAGAACAGCCCACCAAGGAGGCAAGGCTGCCACGTTAACATGGTATCTGCTATAACTCCAGGAAACTAAGCAGCACCATTTAAACAATAGGTGGGGCCTTTTAAAAGAAATAGTTCTGTAGTAAATTAATACAACAAGCAAATAAAAAATACCTTTCAATTGGGCATTACACATGATTTCACATTTACTACAGTACTAAACCATACGTAATATACTTTTCTATTCTAATAGAAAAATAAAATTAGACACAAACAAGTTATTTGTAAACATGTGCTTCTGTATTGTAACATAGAGCACTGGGAAAGCCTCATGGCAAATTAACATAAACTACGATCTGAAGCACACGCCAACTGCTAGTTAAGCTTCACTTTTATTGAACATTCTGTAAATCTACAGGTAATGTACCCATCAACTAATACTACAAATCTTATTTTGCCAAAAAAACTGCTTTTTATTTAGAGGAAAAAGTCTGCTTGCTTAAATGTTATTAGTGTTGGAGGTTGGCTATATATCGTCATTTAAACGGAGGTGTTCACACTTTTTAAAAAGGCGTCAGACTTACTAGGAAGACATTCTGCTTGTGTCTTCTAACTAAACACCTCTGATGTGTATTGTTACCTGACAGCTCATAATTACACTGTAAATGCTGCTTGTGAATTGTATCAAATCTGTGCTGGTCACAGGTTCCCAGTCGGTTCTTCCAGCCGTTCGGGTCTGGCCCTCGGTCCTGTATAGGGAAGCACACAGCCCTGGCGATGATGAAAGTGATCCTGGTTACCCTTCTGAAGAGATACACTGTCCAGCTTCAGACAGGATGTTCTTTAAAAACCATGAAAACCAGCAATGATCTGTCTCAGCACCCCATCGAGACTCAAAACAAGCTGGACATGATTATTATTCCCAGACAAAAAACAGAGTAATGTTACTGTACATTAAACTGAAAATTGCAAGACACAATCTTTTATTTTCCTATTGTTTGTTTGATATCACACTTTAATCTAGGAATGAGGTGTAGCACTAGTTAACCTGGCTGTGCAGAGTGTTGGGTTTGCTTAATTAAAATAATGACAAATAACAGAACTGTTCATAAGGAGAATAACACATATATTGTTATTATTCAATCCATATATATTACAGCATTAAAATAGTTACACACACTATGATAATTCCACATACAATGATGTCCTACGACTAGTATTTGTGCTGCATATTGTTTTGTTCTTTTATTCTGTTTTATATTAATATTGTATTACGTCCTACAATATAAATCTCAAAAATAGTGTGTAGCAGACCTTGAAAAAAAAAAAAAAAGTTTAAAAAATAATTTTAAAGCTTTATTAAAAAAAAGGTATAGTGGTGTATCTTTCTACTAAACAAATCCTGATTCAGCCTCATTTGAGTTTCTCACAAGTCTCTCATAAGGACTGCCTGCAGAGTTATTTCTTTGTTAATGTTCCCCCATTGTAGCAGAATATTGAAGCACATGAATTCGAATGAATGAATTAATTTATTTTTTTTACAATCATTTCTTGTATATTCCGGTGACACATGTTTTCAAAAGATCACCTCACTGTAAAGTGTAGTCCACGTGGACTAATGTAATATTAACAGAAGGTGCGGTACAAATAAAAATTGCTAACAGTACCTATTAAACATGAATACATTGTCAAAAAAAAACAAAAAAAACAAGATCAGTTTGGATGGATTTATTTATTTTGGGGGGGGGGTCACTATACTGGGCCCAGTTTTACGTTCTGTCTGTCTGCTTCTCTGTGCCAATGTGTTTCATTGTAGTGTCCAGGATGAGATGCATCATAATGCTGCTTGCGAGTATGTGTAAAGGACATTACAAAAACACACTGGGTTCTACTGATCTGAACAGCAGCAGACAGAAATACTGCACAACATCTCTGACACTTCCTGTCTATTGGAGTCTGTTGTCATTAAACATTACAAATTGCCAGGGTTGGTCCTATTTTCTATCATTTAGATCCACATCAGTTTAGAGTCATTATTGAACTTGACCCCACTGTCTTTTTGATTACATCAGATGCTTTGCTCTCTTTCAGACATCACCCTATATAATTAACTCCGTTTGCTTCATAAAGCTAAATGAAACCTGTTGAATAATGCTAACATATTGAATTACATATCGTTTTGTAGTTTTCCATACACTTAACGAAAAACTGACGAAAACCTAACAGTTTGAAAATCTAACATGAAATACTGTACTACTATTATGGCTTCCGGTAGACTGTTGCAATATCACATTGTACTTTTCTTTGATTACATGTTAAATAAAATATGTGAATTATGTTCATGTAGTATTTATTTATTTTTTTTAATGATCCCTCAATCCCGAAAATGTAGGTGATGCCAAACAGTTAGCCTTATGTACAGTTTTATGCAACCATTCAGAAATACATTAAAAAGTGATTTCTTCTATATTACAGTGTGTATAATATATATATAATAATCATTTATCTGGTTGTGAAAAACACAAATGTATAAGAATGCTGTAATGTGTAAAGAGGCACAGCAGGGGGGAGTAATGTTCTATTGCTGTAGCACTGGTAAGGCTACTTCTAGGTCAGACCAGTAAGAACACTAGTGAAGCCATCAATGCAATATCTTAATAAAATCATACTTTTTAGAAACACTACAAGCTTGCTGGTCTATGATTTAATAACAGTGAACAGGTCATTTTCTGAATACCCCTTGAGGGGTCTGATACTTTGATGCTGTTGTCTGTTTTAAGCTACTTTGCTACTGGCTAAATTACACTAAATATTATATTTTCCACATAATTATAAGGATTAGGTGTACAAGACAAGATTTAAAAATATATTTTTAAGGTGTTTTTAAAATAGAAACTCTAAAACCGTGGCTCATTTACAAATCTGAGTGGAGTTGATAACTCTCACTTCAGTTAATTTCTATTCTAATACTTTAATAATTGCTTGCGATAGGGACATGACCTCAACCAAAGAGAATTTGTCCATCCATATTGTAGATTTATGCCAGGTAGTATAATCCTAAAGATAGAGATCAACTGATTTTGCATCATGTTTGGTTACCAAGCAATGGTGAGAATCAATGTTTTCTGAAGATTCTCCGAACCTTTTCATTAACATGTTTTAGGATAGTAAAGCAGCTGGTGTAACCATATGCATAATGTTCCCTGCCTGTTGTGCTTTAAAATGTCAAATGGATTGGGTTTCCTTCAGGTTAATGTAATGGGCGAGACAACTGCTAGAAATAAACATCAAAGAAATATCAATAAAAACGGTTTACAGAATATCCACTTCTATCAAAACCCAAAGCGCACCCAACTGAATCATGAAAGTACCTTTGGAAATGCAGAGAGGCTCCTCAGGGGTTATTTGTTTTCACGTTTTGCATTTTAGATGGAACCAGAACAATTATTTCTGTGAATCAGGTGTTCCAACAGATGGACACCTCTCTGGTTTCTATTCATCTAATTGAGTGTTGCCTCTGAAAAACAAACCATACACCCTAAATGATTGAACTGCAATTTCTAAAATGATTATTTCCTTATTCAACACAATTACACAAAATGATGTATAGTATGTTTCCACTGTACTGTGATAACACAGTAAAGTAAGACTGGTTTAGCTAAGTAAATGCAGAAAACCGTACTGTAATTACATGTTTCAAATGTCCCTTTCACGTATTACATTTGTTCTGCATTTCCCTTATAATGGGATACACAGCTTAAATAAAAGGGCAATTTCAACATTTACACAGAAAGTGGAAAATCCTCTACAAAAATACTGTTTGAATTTTAGACAACGAACTCTGGAAAAAAAAGGCAAGCGAATATACCGATATGCATTTTATTGTATCTTTTGCCCACAATCCCACAATATATACAGTAAAAACCTATCATGTATATTTGTATCCAAAAGAATTACATTAACTATATTTAAATATATTTTTCAAACAGAGGTTTTCTTTAATAAAATACTAAAATAATTAAACCAGATTTATATTAAGCTATTAGTCAGAATTGTATTAGTTAGTATTACTAGCCAGGAAAGAGAACATTCTGTCTTTTTCTGTGTTTCATTTGGATAGGACAGAGTACAATTCTTTTAACCTAAGGCTTACCATTACATATGAATGAATAGGTGGCGAGAGTGCTGCTTTTAAATTCTCCCACTTCCTAAGCTATGAGCTGCAGAGTGAAAAATACAAAACTGAACAACTCTTGCAATCAAAAAAGGAATGTTGGTAGAATGCACGCACAGTACTTGGAGCTTTTCTGATTATAAAAGGCTAGAGATAGTGAAAGAAATCCATATACAGTAATTGCTTTAGAGAGACAGGGCCCTTAGACATTATTAAAACATTGCCAGACACTGTACAGTGCAGTGCTTAAAACGACCCCATTATCACTGATAATGCTTCATGTGATGTATGCATCTTTTCCACACTAAAATCACCATTACCTTGGTATCTATTATTCAACTGAACAGAAAAAAGGGGGGGGGGAGGGGCGGGGGAATCAAAAAGGGTATGATTCAGAACACGTTTAAATGTAAACAGATGATGACTGGTATTAGCAAGTACAACTAGCTTACATTAAAAGAAGCTTCTATTTTAATAATGAATCTCTATTGAAAAATGCCAGCGCCCACCGTGGACTGTAACATCTGCCAGCACCACTAGGGCTTTGTTTGTGGGATGAATAAAATATGTTATGCAGATAATCTTCAGCTCTGGTAATAAGTGTCACTGGATAACCAAATTACATTTTAAGTCATTATCTGAAAGCCTAGGAGGATTAGTGATGCAAGAACTTCACAAGAGTAAAAACACATGATGATTTCTATAAAACCTCTTGAAACTGCACAATTAACAACTGTTCTCCAATGAAAAACCACCTGCTTCTTGACGTGAATGCCTACATTATTCAGAGCAGGATGTAACACCGAAATTCTAGGTATTGCTTCATCTCACAACAATTCTTCAGCATGCTTGCTGTTGAAGTGACGCATGTGCCAGATACATAATAAATCCTTTAAAGTACAAAAGTCTGCTAAGGATTAAAGGTGTCAGTGCTATAGGGCAATGCTCTGTATGCAAACTGCAAGGATCCAATTTCTAAATTTGGTTGAACTGCTCTTTTCAAATTGCCATATGGTACAGAGTTGGCAAGTCTAAATATAGAATTAGATTCTCTTCAAATACATGCAAAACACTAGTATCCCCAAAAAAGTAACCCTTTACCAGGCACACCGAATTGGTTTATCTTTGGCAAGTGCCCCATCTTCAATTGCATGTATTTCTAACACGTCTGCAGTGGTACTCTCAAGCACTTCATTTGCTGCTGATGCAGAACAACTCTCTGGTGACACTGATTTTTCATGTTACCCCCAAAAATGTGTTTTATCTGCAATTGACAGCCAAGACTGAAATGAGAGTCATCGTTACTTATACCAGCATTGAAATGAAGGAAAGTTAGCAGCAGCAATGAAGGAAATACATTTCGGAGTAACTGTTCAGTGGCTTGTGACTACAAGCGAGATCCCTGCCCCAACAGAACACAGCCATTGGGAACTGGACAGGTATGCGGTTAAGTAGCTTTGACAGGTAAGGTCAGACATAGCCAGGGGCCCTTGACAAACACATTGTGGAGTTTAACATTGCCAAGAGTTAAAAAATTTAACAAGGTTCTAAAAATGTCCATAAAATAGCTAATACTCAGCCTGATAAAAAAAAATGATCTCAATGAATAGGGACGTTCTATATTAAATCTGTTACTATTCATTGAGTGGGTTTTCTAACCACTATAACTTAAGCCATATAAACCACATAATGGAAACCAAACCAGCTACATTATTATTTTCAATGGCATCTACTCAGAATAACTAAATCTGACAGAGCCCTGTGGCAACTCCATTCCAATTTTACCTACTAGTGCACAATGCTGCAGATATACAGCTTGCTGGACCTATTATTGGGCAGATTTGTTAAAAGATATCACGCAAATGAAATAAAAAAATGAATAAGCTCTATATAAAAAAATTACACACAATGTATGTGTTGCGGTCCTTTGAGTTCCTACTTCCTAAAGCATTGTCGGTTTTCAACTTTAGCAAACACGTTCTTTTACGTTGGTCACAACAGAAATCAATTTAACAAAGCTAACACTAGCATACAGCATCCATTTCAAAAGACCTTGCTCTTCAAGGGAAGATGTATGCAACTTTCTTGTACAATATTCTGTATTTTAGACCGTTTCTATAATTAAATGAATACATCAAATCCACACAAAAAAATACATTGTGATTTAATGTCCACGTTTGATGCAGACAGTTTAATCTGAACATTGGACACCATATGAGAACTGGAGTTCAAAACAAATCTGAACAAGAAAATTGGGTTCAGGTCTATTACAAACCCTAACGTTAAAACACAAAGGTCCCTTGAGAGATATAATTACAAGAATATGTATTGTGGCCAATTCACACAGCTTCCAGATGAAAGACAGTTCCAAATAGCTTTTCTGAGGGGAAAAATATGAATTAGAAAAAAAAAAAAAAACTTAAATTTACTTATTTCCTTTTTTACAATCAGCAGATATTACTTTAGCAACTAATTGGAACAGCTAGTGACATCACTTTACAATTGTCCTTATAATAATACTAACAATAGACCACAAGTCCCCGAGTCCTTCAAGCTACAGCGGCTCAGAATTCCCTGTTTACAGTTTAGCTTTTTATGCATTCTACTTTATCAGAACATCTTGCTGAATATTATCTCAAGGTTGTTTGAGCTGCAGCAACACAAACTTTATCTCATCTCAGAACCTGCTTTCCCTTATATGACTCTCTGATCCTAGAATACTTTATAAACTTCGACTACTATCGTTAGCAGAAGGTTATAAGTCAAGCAATACCAGAAACAGTGGAATAAAAACAGAAATCCAACACAGCTCTATAAAGTCTAAAACATTTCTAAATATTTATGTTTAGTTTAGTTTCCTCTTTCAAATAAAACATATTGGTTGCACACTACTACTCACAAGAAATGTCTCCTTGTCTCATTTGTTATTAAAACGCCATTGCTATATCTTCAAAGGGTTAATTTTTAGGACTGAATTGCATTATACCAGACTAATATGTAGAAACAGCATTACATTATCATGCTGGGGAATAACAGTAGAAGGAAAACTTAAAAAAAAAAAAAAAGGGAATTTTATTTTAGGTTTACAATAGATAAAGGGACTGAACTACAATTCAGGTTGTAGCTTCATTTAATTTAATGAAGCAAATGGAAAAATGAATTCCAAGCACTTATAAGCCTCACCCTTTGAAAATCTCAAACAATACAACTCTAAAACTCATTAGCCATTGGGACAGATTGAAGTATTAAAAGAACAAACTGGTGTGTGTAATCACACCAATCAATATGCAATTATGATCTGTATACTTGTTTGTAATATAAGAATATAATAAATTAACCTAGTCAGGTCCATGACTTCCTGGCCCTCTGATAAAGGTGTGGCACTGTAATTATATGCATGTTTGCAGTTTAGCAGACAAATCATATATAAAAATCAAAAGGCACAGATAATCAATAGAAACACAAGAGTAATCTCTCAATTTTTAGGGGAGGGGCTCTGAACTATTTAAAAGGTGCAGTGTGTCCCAGCCAGCGCTGATACAACTGCTGCATGTTATTCCGAGTGATTTCTCAAACCTAACCAATAAAAGACACAACTACAACATTGTCCGATAACCCTCCAATCATATCGAATACATGCAGAAGCACTGGCCTACACGGTGCTGAACCAATCAGCAAAACTATCCCCTGAAACAGAAGCTACAGCATCGTGAAATCAGTAAACTTAAACAAGTACCACATGTGCATTACAATAGCATTCAGCAACTGTTTAGAGTCTTTGGCTTAGTAAACTTTGTTTGACGTCAGCCTGAACTTTGACCTATTAAAACAGTCCAGATAGTACACTTAAATAAAGCCATAATCCCTGTAGAATCCGAAACTTCAGCCTGACAATTCTGTGGATTATGTACAGGATCTGTGCTGATGTATGTAATCAATATATGATTGAGAAGCAGAGGTAATCTGTGCAATGCCAAACAGAAGGACCAATTTCTGGCTTGAAAGAGGGTCTTTTCATGAAAGTTTAACCTGTCCTTGTTCCGTTCAAGTCTGTATGTATGCTTTTTCACATTATTCAAGTCTGCATTCATGTATTTTCACTGCACATTTTTAGCACATAAGAAATAAATTAGGTTACACAAGAAAAAGGGGAATAATAAACAAACAAACAGTATTATAATTAATGAATAATGGTCACTAGAACACACACAAAGGTCACCATTGGCGACACCATCAAAATTAACAACAATAGCCAAAGTACAAATTATCTCTGGAAGACTGGACAAAATTCACCAAGGAGTAAAATAATGAAGAGCTGAGCACAAACGTTAGCTGACAAGTCATTGCTGTCATGGGTTTCTTTACTTATGAAACAGTTGACATTGATGTCTCCAGATATATTGAACCACAGTTACTTGTACTTGGCAAACAGAAAAGCTTTGGTGTTTACATATGGACATAAGAACCAGGTAAAACAGTCCTGTGGTTGTTAGACTTAGCCAGTCTTATGGTCACCACACCATATGTCCACCAAAGAGAGCTTGACAATTAATGTGACCTTGACCTTAGCTCCAAGTTTATGATACATACAAAAAAAAACAGGTGTAACCAGATGACGTTGATTTTTAATCAATCAACAAAATTGCTAAAAAGAGCAGAATTATATAAACTACAGAGGCAGCACTTTCTGCTACACTAATAATGTCTGAGTCCACTGTTATTATTTATTTATTATGTATGGATAAAGGGATACAGATTAAGTTCCGTTTTCATTTCAGGGGCTGCAAATTACATTAACACAAATAGAGGAAAAACCTCCCACAGAATTTGGTCCATATGACTGGAAAGACTCATATTTAACCCTGTGATTTCACTTTGGATGGTGGTAAATGCTGTGTCAATATGGATCTTCTATAATGAATGTATGGAATACATGAATCTGTTCTCTTGACAATGTGTTAAATATAAAATTGCTGATAATGTGAAAAACAATGCCATCTGTTCTGACTGTTCTAAACCAAATTTACTGTTTCCTGAGAGTTTTTCCCTGCTAACAAAAACAGTCCTGAGAAGCAGTTAAGGTTTCACAAACAACTCCACAAAGAGCATTAGATGTCCATGATGTTATCCAATAATGTTTTCTAAAGACACAAAAGCAACTATGCACAGAAAATATTTCATAAATATGAAAGAAGATATCTATCTAGTGCCCGTCTGTGCTATACAGCAAACACATCCAATGTCTTTCACTCCCTTGTATCTACGTGCATTTTATGGAGTTTGTGCAGCTTTGGATATCAGCACAAACGAAAGCACCAATGAATCTTTTTCTATTATAGCTAACACAGCTATATTAACTAATCTGCTATTGTGTTAATTACCAAGGATATGAACAAACCATCTGCCAGTTCATCAACCTCTATTGGGTTCAAAACATCTCCACTATCACTTCAATTCCCCCAAAGTGATAAATACAGTTCAATAAGTGCGAAAAGAGTTATCAGGAAGGTATTTCATGACCACTTAACCTCGAACTTAAATACTGGGTCAGTGGACAATATATATTTTATAATAGTTTTACAAAAGCTTGCCTTTGATTTACAACTGTTCAAGCCATCAAATAAAAAACACATTTCTAGAATAGAATTCCTACAATGCTCTCTGCTCTACGATGTCAAAGGAAATTATACAGATTTTTGTATGCAACTAAATTCTGTTTTTAGATCTTGTACTGTATACATAGGTTATATGATTTGGAGACTATAATTATCCTCCACAGTTGATATTTCAGATGTATTTTTCCATGTCACTTTTCCATTTTGATGTTATGTTTAATTATTAGCTTGCATGCTTTAATAAGCACATTTCTGCCTTATATAATTATAAATATCAGGTCACCTGGAGCGGAACAGCAAAGCCTCCTCTTCAAAGAAAGCTTTAGCTCCTGTCTCAGCTGCTAGTTGGCATTTTCTAGGTATTTCATAATTTTAAATACTGTAAATGCAAAAAGTAATCCTAAAAAAGGTGGCGTATTATCAACAAGAAATACGAATAAATATAAGTTGTCTTTATTGCAAAAGTTTTACAATTTTGAATAAACACTTTATTTGGAGGAGCGCTTTCTCAGGCTCGTATTCCAACTCATCAGCGGAATGTTGGGATCATCCAATCAAACCTCAAGGGGGACCAAACCTTTTACAGTAGAGCCAATACGTGAGAGAACAAGGCTAAGGTTTAATTGATCTTTCAACGTCACATGCTAGGATGCTTTTACTTATTATCATCACTGATTAACATCCCCCTTCATTTTTTTAAACACTCAGAGTCCATAGCATTGCAAAGGGGAGAATGTTCTTTGACACTGTAGGATACTATACAGCAGCTTTTAACATAACAGGAATCAACTGGCAATTAGGACTCCTGGCATCTCTACAACTGATCTGAGAGATATGCTTAATGCACCATAAAGTTTTAGTTATGCACCTCATTCCTGTTTTAGAAGGAGGTACTACTGACTGCTAAATATTACATATTTTTACATATGAATACACCTGCCCCCCCCCCCCCCCCCCCCCGTTTTGGAAAATAATTGACTATGTGTAACTTTACTGCCCTTTCTTATTCCAGATATCCTTGTCATTTATGTTTTGTGGTCTACTAAAACTATAAATAATTCAGATCACATTAGACAGCATATCATAACTTAATGGGAAATGACTTTTTTTTTTTTGGCCCTACGTCACTATCCTTGACACTTCAATTCAACTGTTTGTTACTGGAGATCTCTAGCCATAATCTCCATTACACCAGAAAAGGCACACAATTCACTGTAAATCATACTAAAAGCCCTATTTATATATATTAAACAGAGTTGTATTTGAGTATTATGATCAGAGCACGGTTTTCAAATATTTGCTGCAGAACTTTTTCAATAAGACTGGGAAGAATGGCAAGTCTAGTCGACATAAATTTAATCCCTACTGAGCTTGAGAAGTGTCTGAGGGCCATGCACTTTCTTAAAAGTCCAGACATTGCTTTTAAAATTGGTTAAGATTACATTTTTTTTCAATGTGAATCAAGGTTAATACTTCATCTTTGTGTTCATTGAAATCAATACCACTGTTTTGGCCAGTATTAATCCCAATAGCTTTGCATTTGGCCCCCAAACTCCATTTCTGTTGCAGTATATGGATGATCAAATGTCCCCATTTCTTATTGACAGCGATGTTCAGTGCAGCAAGAGATTTAATTATTCCTTTGGAGACAGAAACTTCAGACTTCTAGGGTAAACAATGACATTCAGTATGTACTGGGAAGGTGTATTCTCCACTATATTTATATACAAAAACAAATACAAAAAACACATAAATAACCCTGCAATTCAGCATTCACTGGACATTTCACACACTAATTTCAGTAGCAGTAAAATCTCACTACTATTATGGAGTTTTGGTGCAATCATAAACGGTAGAAAAAACCTCAAGATGGTCACCAGGCAGCCATATTGTGTAGGACCACAACATACACCTCTGGGGTGTGAAATGCATCCAGAACTTTTAAAGATGGTAGAAGAAATAGACCCAGGAGACATAAGCAAGTGGAAGCGGCGGTCTATAAACGTGATAACTATCATCATGTCACTAACGCCTTCAATATTAGTTTTGCCACTTAATTGTAAAAAATATTTGGGACTAAAATGAATGATGTTCTGTGGGAACAGAAAATGGCATTGATCAGGATCTGAATACGCTGTGATGCATAGAAGATAAGTTTTCTCCTTTTTTCTGGCAAATGCTCTCAAGCACAAAAATTGCAAAATACATTCCACCCAAAATTATTTATGACCCACACTTTGTATAAAAGCCATCCAAACAATAACAGGATTATGTTTTAAAAACATATTATTGTTATACTGACAACACATGATACAGCAACAGTAAAGTAAGCCGTTTCTTGTAAACACTTCAGCATGTCACCCTTCAAGACTTTAATATGTTTACATATACATACACAGACTTGGTCTCACACACACAGAGTCTCTCTCTCTCTCTCTCTGTGTGAAAGACATGTGCCAACTTTACATTTTCTTAAACTATTTTTCCAAACAGTGACTTTGTTATGTAAACAGCATTATATGTCAGGGACACTTGCCAATTAGCATCTTCCATGGATGCAGTTCAATGACAAAATAGGCGGTCAATCTTCCTCATGAAAAATAGACCATTACCATCTTTCATGTTAAACTGGGGACAGCACTAAGGAGCTAATGCACTTAACAACAGTGTGCAGACTCAGACAACAATTTATCAAGGCAGTAAGCTGTTTAAAGAAGCTGAGAATATGCCAAGCCATCTTGCTGGCCAGTGACTGCCAAGATCTGCACAAAATAAGGAAAAAAAAAAAAATTGGCAAGAAGATCACAAAGTCAACAGTACTATTCCTCTGCCTTCCTACACAGCGGAGTGTCTTGGGGGGGGGGGGGGGGGGCGATGGGGGTCAGATCAAATAGATTTTTTTTGAAGGCATTAACTAAACCCCAGAGTCTATAAATGAACCTTTGTCTCACCTTCCAGGTGGAAGTCTCCTTGTTCAGTAAGCAAGCCTGCAGCATGGTAGCAGAGAGAGCATTGATAAATCCTTCGGTAAATATCACACAATTGTCATATCCTTCCCTCTTCTGTGCTTAGTTTCAATTAAATATATATATATATATAGGTTAATGTATGAAACCATTGGGTATGACTTCTACTAGCAATTAGTCTAACATCACTTTTTTTCTCTGCCAAGCATTTAGTAGGTCTTATTTTTACTAGTAGAATAGGTCTCAGGCATCAAGATTTCAGTAATGTGCTACAAATGAGAGACTTTTTTTTCTTTAACCCAAAGTTTTTACGGTTCTCCAGTTTACACCAGATTTGGTTTTCTATGTGCATTTCAATTGAAAGCAAGGCTGGAGTTTGGTAAATGTTTGTACAATGCAGGAGAGAAGTGCCTCTTTGCTTTGTCCTTCCATCCTTCGTTTGGCAATTCATCACAATTGAGCAATTGTGCATTTAGTAACAGGGTCTGCATTTCCTCTAATCTATTCCCACTCGAGTTGCTAGAAACTAGTATATCTCATTGTCTACAGAAACAGACCGTCAGATCGCTAGTTCCCAAAGTGAAAACTTGTTTACCCATCACTGGCACCACTCAGCCTTGGCAGAATACAATGCAACATTATTTTAGGCTACTCTTAAAAAACCCCAAGGGAATTCAAACTAAATACAACCATTTGGAAAAATGTAATGTAGTGGGAATATTAAACACAGACGAGGCAGTCAATAATTAGCTCAGATGAAAGTGTTCAATAGGGAAAAATATCCTTAAACAGATGTTGAAGATTCCAGAAGTTTTATTTGAATTATATAAAAACTATGTCACTTATTTATATTTTTTTAAGCAAGTAATAATCTGTAATATCGTTAAGTATTGCACTGTCTGCAACAACCATTTAACAAAATCTTCAGACATTTGGCAAGAGTGCTTAGGCATTTTGTTAAAATGAAATGAAAGACTGACTATTTTAAAACAAAGTTTAATCCATATCTAGCCAAGGAATATGTGTTAAATAAAACGTTTTTGTGTGTTATTCAGTGCAGGCTATTCATTTACCACTCAAAGTAGCCATAGAGTACTGTACACAGTAGCAGGCCAGCCTCTGTAGTGACCCTCAGAGTTCGTACCAATGAGGATGTGCAAGAACTCTGATTTCCAGAAAGAGAGAGTGAGAGAGAGAGAGAGAGAGAGACAGAGAGCGAGCTACAGACAGAGAGCTTACCAAATAGCTGACTGCCTCACTGCCAGCACTGTTCTATACACAGCTACTGCTTCTCAACTAGTTTCAGATTCAAGTCTATAGAAAGAAAGGTCCAGCTGACAACATGGACACAGATTCTGGAGAGTTGAGTGAAGGGGAGCTTTCTTCAGGTAAGGCTTGGAATTTAAAAATCTCTATGCTGTAAAGTTACAAAACATATCATTAGCTAAATTCATCTTCACTGTACATTGCATATGTAGTATATAAAATGTCTGCATGTGGTACTGTACGAGATTTTGCAAGTTCAGACAAATGCTGTTGGGTCCTATATCAACACCTTACATTTCAGGGGAATACAAGCATCACTAAGAGATGGTTAAATATAGAACACACAAAATTATGTATATCTCATAGCAGGTGAATGGCTGTGAGATTGTAAATGTTTGCAGTATTTGTTGCTCAACTCTAAAGAGAAGATGTATTGCTTTACTGGAAACCTTAATCCAAAGGTTTACAATATTTCAATATAAGCCTATTAACCTTTCGACTTTTCGGGGGTGTTCTGTGCAGTCATGTTGACTTTGCTTGAATAATTTTCACAGATTCCATGGTATCTATTATCTATTAAAGTGAACTGGTAATGGATTAATAAAATACATTTTTCAAAACACAAATATTTTTTTTAACTTATTTCTTGGTCAGCGTTACTTGGAAACTAAAGGTCCATTAAGACATCCCTTCTCCCTAACTAAAACATTATACTGGTAAACTAAAATTCCTTTAAATTGTTTTGATCAACCAAAGTAATACAGGAAAGTACATAATGTCTGTATACAATTTGACCAAATCTGCCATACAATCCTAAGCACATGGAGTGGTTGCTGTGTAACTGCAATATTGAGACATTTTCCTTAATTATAATAGTTCATGCTTTGTGGTTTCTTTGTTTGTTAGTTTTGAAATCTGTTATTAGACGGCTGCCTGGTGCAACTGTAACCATGTTTTAGTAAGTACTTAATTAGTTTTTGCTGGGCTGCTATTATTGTGGCCAGTGAAGACCATTTTCAAATTTATGATGTTATTTTTAAATACATGTTTGTTTTTATTAGAAGTGCCCGTCGGCCATTTACTGGATTAGACTTTCTAATGCTAGAAGACAGACACTAAGAAACCTAGTAGTAACTACACAAATGTTGCAACGATAATCCTAAGAAAGAAGAAAACCTTAAAGAGCACTAAAAAAAAAAAATAAAATCCCATATAAATCTGAAAAACTACCTTAACCCATTTGATCAAAAAATCAGGGGAATCAGATATATTTGCAGCTGTTTTGTGCTTTCATCTGGTCCACAGATGTAGTTGGGCACCCTCGGGATCTACTGCAAATGTAACCAAAAGCAAAATCTGGAAAGTCTGCTGAAACCTAAAAAAAAAAAAACTCTGTTTGGGGGGGATGGCTCAGTGCATGTCTCCATATCAGTTAAATTAAATAATGACAACCCCAATGCTTATGCCTCCAAAGCAGGCTCCAACAGTTACTAGGCTTTCTGCCTTTAATGTGCTAGGCATTCAGGGACACTAACAGTATTTTTCCTGTGGTGTTTAGTGCATGACTTACTTTTTTTTTCCCTTCCTTTAATTTGTTTTAAAAAAAGTATTTTCCTTATTTATACATTGAGAGATGGTGACATTTTAAATACACAGCGCCATATGTTATCAGATTTTTTAGCAGGATACATACTGTTCTTTATATTGCAATGGTGCCACTAACCCACGTTTTATTGAGCCTATTTTCACACCAATGTTTGCAGTTAAAACCACAGTCGTTTCCTCTGTAAAGCCTGGCTTTATATTGCGAGGGAGGAGGCAGCATTGTTTACAACTCCGATCATAGCTAAACCGCTCAGAGATTCAAGGGTGATTTATCATGAGATTGTACCAGGAAAATAAATCTTCAGTTGCAGCATCTCATTTAAAATGGAGTGCCTTGGGACAATAATGGAACATACATGCCAGGTACACAGGAGATCCATTAAATTCTACTCTGATCAGAAGGATAAGACCTGTTTAATAGGTTTCACAATAACTGGGATGATATGTTCTCAATGACCCCACTTAAATCAGCAAGATAAGTGTGGCTCCCTTAGCAAGACATTACAGAAAGAAGGTATATGCTCAGCTTTTCTAGAAACTTGCCTTTTATTCAAGCTCCAGTTGTGAATTGCAACAAGGGTGCTCTATGCACACTATTACTGCTTTCATGTGAAAACATAGATGTTATTTCTGGATAAGTTTGTTTGTATAACCCAATATTGTGGGGATCCAGACTAATAATTCAGTCACTTCCTCAAGGTTAAAACTGCCAAATCCAACAATACTTTACTTTTTAATGGTAGGGTTCTGACACATTCCAGCAAGAATATACAGAAATGCTGCTTTGAGAAAGCAAACAGACTGCCAGAAGAACTTCTGTCAAAATGCTTGGGTTTAATTTTTCCAGTGCTATAAAAAAAAAAAGAGGCTAATAGTTATTTTTCCTTGCATTTTCATCCCAAAGTATGTAGCTTTTGTGCTCAGAAAGCATTTAACATTCCTCCTGTGATCTTCTCAAAGTCACAGGTCAGCATACCTGAGTTACACTTCTAGGGAGCTGGTCATCCAATTGTGTCCAAATATCACTCAAGTTCTTCAGGCGAACAACTTATTCTTGCTTGTGATGGATTGGGATGAATTAAAGCTGTATCTTAAAAACCAGTCACCTCCATTTCATGAAATTAATACCATTCATATATGTTTATCTGTATGTTCAAAACCACATGTTGGATGGTCAACAGAGTCACTTTGAGACTTTAGCAATGGGGTTTCTGACGGCATTGCCTCAACCACAGAGGGAAGCATAGGGCCGTTCTCCGAAGAATTAATGGACTTAAAGCTATTTTCTGTAGCCAGGGTATAGACCTAGATTGGGAAATTCTCAATGAGCAAACAGATCTACATAATGCTAATGTATTGAAAAGGATTAAATATCAAGAGCTTACATAGCAGCTCATGACTCTACTGTATAGGAACACAAATAGTAGATGCTATTGCCCACAAAAGCAAAATTACTGCCTTCTGGTGTCACACAGTAAATAACTATTGCTGTATGATATTACACATAATGATTAGAGTTTAACATTGTATAAAAAAAAAAAAAAAAAAAAAAAAAACTACTTCTTGGACTGAAAAGGTGACCTCCAGTAGGAAGGTCATGGAACAAATGTATAGATATTAAAAGTATGCTGCCTAGAACTATCATAGGTTATGATATGAACATGATTTGCACACAACTGTTAAAAAGTAGGGTCTTGCTGTCCTTAAGTGAGGCAACCATGTGATGGACTTCATGGGAGTTACTGTACAATGGCATTTATGGGATCCATCTTATACAGTAGGGGCTTTCATAAAGTTTGTCACCTTAGCTAGCCATAGCTAAAATACCAATATGCACAGTCACAAAAAGAAGGTACTTCATATGGTTTTGTCTATAGAGAAGCAGCATATTGTTTCAGTCTTCTAAAAAAAAACCTGGTACCTGCTAGTTAATGTTGACTCCTAATATGATCTCATGTTATGGCTGGGATGTCTCTGCCATTACCTCTTTTTTTCCTAGTTGGCTTCTCTAAATGTGCTCAGTGGCAGCTGGCAGATTGAAAACATAACAAATCAAAGGGCATCAGGGAGATCCTTTTGATGAAGTAGCACTTTTTACAACATAAACCAATTATTCACAATATGCAACCCACATGGAATTGTATGACATTTTGTAACCTTGATTCACAAGGATTTTCAAGATTAATGACGGTTATTGTGCGGGACAATGGATGGTATTCGTTCACATGGATACTGAACATACAGTGAGTTTCTTCAAAGTTACACGTAGGTCAAGGACAAATCCCAATCCTGAGACAACTGTAAGGACATCCATGAGAACCAGACATCACCTGTAGCTTTTAACAAAATAAACAATAGCCTCTGAAAAGGAAGCAAAGTGCAAATTTGCACTTTTTGTAATTTTTTTATTTTTGCAAAGCTATTGAAGGTTATCTTAAGGACCTAATTTCCCATTCGTTCTGTAGCATTACCAATTTGTTTTCAAATTTTTGGATAAAACACAGGCCACAGTTGCCAAAGCTATAAAACATGTAGATAAAATACATGCTTTAGAACAAAGCATAAAGGGAAAGAAACAGGTCAGATTGTAAGTTTAGATAACACGGTCATGAAGGAACATATTAAAAGAAGTCATCTATGGCAGTAGAGACTAATGTTTCTATGCACTGGACTTGAGCCTACTGTAATAGAGAACAGTTTAACAACGTAGTGTTGCATAGATTTACAAACACAATGAAGTCTGGTTATTACAGGCCGTTTTGTTTTAGAGAAATGCTAATCTCTAGCTCATCTTTACCAGTAAAGCTTCCCAGAAACATTTTCATCTCTTCCGATTTGAAGAAAGTTGTTGGGGCACTGCTCCAATTATATAACTGACAAATTGAAAAATGTGACATTTCAAAATCCACCATGAAATACTATACTATTATTATGGCTTCTGGTAGACTTTTATTATATAATTTTGTGGTTTCTTGGATTACATGATGTTAAATAAAAGATCTCAATATATATATATATATATATATATATATATATATATATATAATATATATATATTATATATATATATATATATATATATATATTAATTATTATTTTTTCCCCCCAATTATGTCTCAATCCTAAAAATCTAGGTGATGTTAACCCTTTGGCCAGAGCCCTACTGTACACAGCCTGTGCAGACGGGTTGGTTTTTCTCACCATGGTTATGGGATAAATAGTTGCTTCTAAGTAGGAAAATACGAAGCCTAACAGCTTCCCTCTGCCAAGCCAGAAACCCTTGCCAGCTCCAATTCTTTCTGAGGGATCACTGTATCTCTCCCATTAAACTGTTTAACTTGAAAGAGAACCTACTGGAGCCACCACCTTTAATGAAATTAACATTAAGAATTACAAAGTAAAATGCGTAGATGTAAAGTATTGCTAGAAAACCCCCCAAAAAAGCAGGCAGCCCATTTTCTAAATGCATTTTGTAATACAGCAAAACTAAACCATGCAAGTAGTCCTGGTTACTTCGTGGAGGTCCCACCCCCACACCCCACATGACAAACCAAGACCATGCCACTTAGTTGTGGTTTAACAGTTTAATTTATCACTCAGGATATAACTGGATGTTCCAAATGAGCCATTGCAGATAAATAAAATTGCTGCTTCTAGGTTTAAACTAAACTAATTTAGAATAATCTGATTGTGTTCAAAGCATATTTCTTATTGGGGCTTACAAAGATTTAATGAATGGTATTTCAGATTAACAGAGCTGGTTTACAGCAAAAGAAGGATGTTTTTGGATTTATGTATCATCATTCTGAGCCTCACAGAAGAAAGCACATAATAAAAATAAGCGCTTTTCCATATGTTGCGCAGGATGGAAAATGCTTCTCGGATTACTCAAATACAAATGTAATAGAAAAAAAAAGATATACAGACAAGTAGTTCTGTTTGAGATGATGTCACCTGATTAGATATTTAGTAATTAGGAAGACACATTTAGAAGGATTGCTTTGAAGCTGTGCCTGTTGCTCTTCTTTAGACCATAAAGAAATACTCAGAATAAATAAAATACATCAAGCCAACATTTAACTTAAAGCATATTCAAAAGTATCTAGTATATTGTGGGAACAATTCAGCTGTTAATGTCCGGAAAAAAAAAAAAAAAAAAAAAAAAAAAAAACATTAAAATGACATGCGTGTGTGAATAAGAGTATGGTAATAACACTTGTACATTTTCGTGTTAATAGCATGGGAAAGCAGCCAGTTTTCTGAATCAAACACAGTTAAATGTTCAACACTTGAAGTGTTCCAGTGGTTTAGAATTAAAACACCTTTTCCAGAATGCTGATTTTAACATCTGATTTTCATAATGCCTTTAAAATGAAGACAAAACTTAAGAACTGGGAAAGAGAAAGGTATGTGATTATTAGACTACAGTGTGGAATCGCAGGACCAGCAGTAGAACTCGGGTGAGCTAAAACGTCTCAAAAGCTATCTCTGGGTAGGCTCAGAATTGTCAGACTGCATATACACGATCAACAAAAGCTGTCTTACAACCTGAAAGTGGCATATGTAAATGTATTTGTGAACTTGGAAACTGCTATTGTCCCACAAAAAGCAACAGCACCGATAATGACAATGTAACAGTTGAAGTGATCATTAAAAGTGCATGTTATCTGGTCTTGTAAATTAATTGACTTTAACAGAAAACACCTGACTGAAGTCACATGTCAAACACTTTTCTACTGAATGGTACCTTGTCAAAGCAAGATTTGTTGTACGAATAACACTTACTGTACAGCAAACACCAATAGGGCTAGTATTTTCAACACAAGCTTACAAGGTAAAACAGGCTTTTCACATAAGAAATATGTTTAAACTGCAATAAGCACTACAACTTTAAAATTTCAGTGGTCAAAATAGCAGAATGTGTTTTAAATGAACAAAAAGTGCATTATGTTTCATAGCAGTGTACATGTAGGTAAACAAAGTAAATTTCATTTCTTTTTTTTATCCACTACAATTTGCAATTAACATCGACCAAAAAACATTGATTCAAAACTGACATTTATTTGACATTGACCAGTTGACTGATACAAACACTGTAACGGCTGCAGTGTATTTTAGATGCCTAACATTCATATGGGGGGGTTACTATGCATTTGTATAACAATGCCATGCTATTTTTGTTATGTTTCATAAATATTTACAAGACTGCTGGGATGTGAACACAATGCCTTTAAAAAACCCATGCATTTGTGGTTTTCTTCAAGTTGGGACTGTTTTATATTCAATACAGTTCTTAGCCTGACAGGAGCTACTCCTTTACACTGCCTGTTACCAGTGCGTCTCAGTGTTGAGGGACCACCAACATGCAAGTTTTTGGTTTCAGGACCTAAATATTTATTTAAAATACACTATCTTGAACTTAAAATAACTATGTGAAAAAACTGGTTATCAGTAGTACAACAGTAGAACTGGGCCATTTCACTGGCTCAGGCGCCGACAATCCCAGAGCACAGGAATTGCTCAGCCTAGATCTGTCTTCGCGAAGCAGGGACAAGGTCAGTGGTTGTGCTTGAAGCAATGGGGAAAAAAAAAAAAAAACTCACTTCATATCCTTTCCTGCCTTGGATCTTGATTTGCAAAGAATCTTGTAGCTTCAAGGAAACGTTAAGAAATATTCATATTAGGCCAAGCGGAAATAGTCCAAATTAAGATTTACTGTTAGTTTGCTTGAAATGCTAATAAGCTTGTTTGATTTTATGCCATTTCCTTCAAAAAGACATTTAATTAAAGCTAGCAACTTTGACCTGAGATATACAGACGCTATGCAAAGGTTCAGCTGTGACATTTAAAACAAAGGACTCCAATCAATTCAATTTTTTTTTTTCTTCAACTATGAGCACATCTTGAATCAAAAGCGAAACCAAGACTGTGGAAAGAGCAATTATTTTTTAAGAACGCTTTGAATTAAATACGGATTAGTGTCTTTAATGTCTTATTTTAAAACTACCTTTAGTTGTACTAATATACACACACACAAAACCCACATTAATTGACCTAAGCAAACTGATTAAAGCAATATTGATATAACTATGTCAGAACTTTGACCCCCTACTAGTAGTGATTAAAAAGGGAAGGCTAACAGGGCTAATAAGGGTTTAAGACTCCTAGGTTGAATGTGTCTGTGCATTTTATTTACATGTACTGGTATTTACAGTAAAAAATGTAAAAAAAAAAAAACACATACCAGACTTTTACACCACTTTATCAAAACAAAATCTGACTTTAAAAGGACAGTTTACAAAGTACACCCAAATTCAATATTTTTTATTGCAGCTACTATTTAAACTCTAGTTAGTTAATGTTCCCAATCCAATACTCACTTTTACATTCCACAGCTATGTTTAAAATCTGAATGGTGACTGAACGCAGACATTTCTTAACTGTTGTGAGGGTACTTTTAACGCATGATTCCACCATTTGCTTCTGCTTGTTCCAAAGTAAGTGCAATAAAAACATAAACCCCAGACACAGGCTTTACAAATGCCTTGAAGAATTACAACAGTTTATAAAACACAATACCATCTTTGCATAAACCACATTTTCTGGTGATTTTTCATTGCAAAACAATATTTGAAAATCTAAGTTATATGAATCTACATTCTAAACCCTTTTTCTGGCGAGGACTATATATGGACGGCCACCATACTTACAACATAGAGTACTGTGTCTAGTTAACAGGTGATGTGTACTCCATACATACTCTTCAGCAAAATACATATTTCTCTGCATACATAAAGTTTATCCACAAATAACACATACCAGTGCACAGTGTTTACTGTCAATATTGGTTTGTGTATATCATTCAAGAAACAGTAATTCAACTAATTTCATTCAACCTCAGAATGAGAAAACATGTTTATTTATATTTATGTATGAACAGCTTTCATGTACAGCTTTGATCTAAGGTGAACAGGAATGCCATATAAACCATTAAAACATCCTCCACCTCACTGTGTTACAGGATTTAAAGACACTGATGTTCACACCATTTTTAAATATAAAAAAGTCAGTATGAAGATGTTGTTTAAACCAACTGAGCAGACTGTACCAGCTCTTAAACCAGTAGTATTAGAGTTAATACATTTGTATGATTGCTACACACAAATGTACAAGTTACAGCATGAAACAGATGACAAATACATGACACCAAAAAACATTCAGGGTGTAGCTGGTTTGTTCGCAGTGTATTGTGATATTACATTGCAAGACAACAGAAAGACTGTGCAGCAGGTTGTTGTATTTCTTAACAGCTGGCTTTAAGCATAGAAGTATATTATGGTGTAAAATCAAAGCCTCTAGTTAATGGATCATACCCATCAACCCATTCATAAGCATGATGGCATTTATAAAATGCAGCCGTGGCTCATCTGCAAGCCCTGTAATTACAACACTCACTATATATCTGCCATATGAAATTAACAACAGGTGCTTAATAACCAGTTTTGGTTACACGATTCAAATTGTATGCGGCTATAAATAAAATAGATCAGATCAAAAGAGATCAGATTTCAAACAGAATCAACTACTGTTCAAATGTTTCTACAAAAATTCAACAAGTTGCTATTTTAAATGTCAGTTAAACCTAACTTTCCAGGAAATACATTTTAATGTGGGATCAGTTTAACATACAATGTAAGGATGAATTTAGATGGAGATCAGAATACTAAAACTACAAGAACTCTGGTGACATTCCAAACATTACTGTGAAAAACAGAGATATTGAATGAAAACTAGTCAGACCTTATGGTTTTAGTACCAAAACTTTACAACATGGTATTATGAATACACAGTTGATAAAAGCCCAGATTTCTGAAGGCATAGGTTCCCCCTGTAACTTTTAACATAATATAATATATCCCTTGTATGTGTAACTCTGGGATTTAATTAATATGGGGAAAAAAAACCTTCCGCCACTACATCAATAAAATGGGGTATCAGATTAAAAATGATTTTTTTTTTCGGTTAATATCTGCAGCATAATTCCTGACTTGATGAGGCACATCAATTGGGAGGAAACAGCCTGGTGAAAAAGCCTTGCCAGGTTTAGACTGATGTGACGTGACAATGCTTCCATTTATACAGCAGTGCCTAGTCCCGGTTTTCCTGAGCTGTCACTTCTGCTAAAATGTAATGGTGGAAGCAGATGCAGTTTTATAAAGCAAAAAGCAAGAATAACTTATGCTCATGCAGGGTTGTTTCCAAGGAAATGAAAGAAAATCCCTGGTTTGTTGACTTTTGGAGTGATCCCCATTTACATTACAAGCTGGTCTCTCTAAATCTGGAATAATGTCCCGTTTGTTTCGACGTGTCACTACTGCTTTATTAAAGTACTTCTAATATTATTTACCTTGGGGTCCTTATACCTGCCCATCATATTTCTATTACTTTGTGATTTTTCTTCCAAAGAACAAACCTACACCTTATCAAATGTTACTCTGCGATATACAGTCTCCAATGGTTTGAAATTAGCCCGATTGACAGAGGCAGGTCCATTTGGTTGTGGGCAGGTGTATTTCACATACTAACCCGCTGTGGTGGGAAAATCGACATGTATTTGGTTTTTGGTGCTTACATTTCTAGTGGAAAGCATAATAGATGAGACTTGGTTTAAATTAGAGAGCCTGTACTATGGAAAAATCCTTAGCAATCAAGCTGTTTGGTGTATGACATAATAAAATACAACACAGTCACCAGATTTTGGTGGATTTTCCCTATTAACTATTTCTTACAGATTTAAAATAAATAATCCATTGTTGGTGTGCTGAATTATAAAAAATTTAAAAATGTCCAACTTCAAGACCGTAAATCAATACTGCTTTCAGTTTGTGCTTGAGCAGAAATGCCAGATCTCCACTAAAGCCTCATTTAAAATATACAGTATGGATGTTTCAGCCTACTAACTGGCAAAACATTATGTCAGTAGAGAGTCAGCTACTGTAGATATGCAGACACCAGTTACATAGGAAGTGTTAGCGGACACTTTTCAGGGCCAGAATTCACTTTGCATCAATCATTTCTTCATTTACAGTAAATGACTAGAGAGAATTGACATTGCTGTCACTCAGTGTTGTTGTTTGTGAAATAAACGCAGATACTTTCCCCCTAGCTCTTCAGTCACTGCCACAATCAGTTACTGTAAACGAGCATCATTCACGGGAGATATGAGAATTGTATCAAGCACAATTTAGCTGTTGTGTAGATCGTCAAAGCCTTGCACCAGTACAGATTCATGTTCCTGGTTTGTCTGGCTGAGAGACAATGTATTATAGGACTACATATATAATATATATATAGCTATATTATTATATATATATATATATATATATATATATATATATATATATGTGAGGGTGTATACAGTGGTTTGCGAAAGTATTGAGCCCCCTTGGCATTTTTCCTATTTTGTTGCCTTACAACCTGGAATTAAAATTGATTTTTATTTGGATTTCATGTAATGGACATACACAAAATAGTCCAAATTGGTGAAGTGAAATGAAAAAAATAACTTGTTTAAAAAAATTCAAAAAAATAAATAACGGAAAAGTGGTGCGTGCATATGTATTCACCCCCTTTGCTATTAAGCCTCTAAATAAGATCTGGTGCAACCAATTACCTTCAGAAGTCACATAATTAGTTAAATAAAGTCCACCTGTGTTCAATCTAAGTGTCACATGATCTGTTGCATGATCTCAGTATATATACACCTGTTCTGAAAGGCCCCAGAGTCTGCAACACCACTAAGCAAGGGGTACCACCAAGCAAGCGGCACCATGAAGACCAAGGAGCTCTCCAAACAGGTCAGGGACAAAGTTGTGGAGAAGTACAGATCAGGGTTGGGTTATAAAAAAATATCCGAAACTTTGAACATCCCACGGAGCACCATTAAAGCCATTATTAAAAAATGGAAAGAATATGGCACCACAACAAACCTGGCAAGAGAGGGCCGCCCACCAAAACTCACGGACCAGGCAAGGAGGGCATTAATCAGAGAGGCAACAAAGAGACCAAAGATAACCCTGAAGGAGCTGCAAAGCTCCACAGCGGAGATTGGAGTATCTGTCCATAGGACCACTTTAAGCCGTACACTCCACAGAGCTGGGATTTACAGAAGAGTGGCCAGAAAAAAGCCATTGCTTAAAGAAAAAAATAAGCAAACACGTTTGGTGTTCGCCAAAAGGCATGTGGGAGACTCCCCAAACATATGGAAGAAGGTACTCTGGTCAGATGAGACTAAAATTGAGCTTTTTGGCCATCAAGGAAAACGCTAGTCTGGCGCAAACCCAACACCTCTCATCACCCCAAGAACACCATCCCCACAGTGAAGCATGGTGGTGGCAGCATCATGCTGTGGGGATGTTTTTCATTGGCAGGGACTGGGAAACTGGTCAGAATTGAAGGAATGATGGATGGCGCTAAATACAGGGAAATTCTTCAGGGAAACCTGTTTCAGTCTTCCAGAGATTTGAGACTGGGACGGAGGTTCACCTTCCAGCAGGACAATGACCCTAAGCATACTGCTAAAGCAACACTCGAATGGCTTAAGGGGAAACATTTAAATGTCTTGGAATGGCCTAGTCAAAGCCCAGACCTCAATCCAATTGAGAATCTGTGGTATGACTTAAAGATTGCTGTACACCAGCGGAACCCATCCAACTTGAAGGAGCTGGAGCAGTTTTGCCTTGAAGAATGGGCAAAAATCCCAGTGGCTAGATGTGCCAAGCTTATAGATACATACCCCAAGAGACTTGCAGCTATAATTGATGCAAAAGGTGGCTCTACAAAGTATTGACTTTGGGGGGCTGAATACTTATGCACGCTCAAGTTTTCTGTTTTTTTGTCTTATTTCTTGTTTGTTTCACAATAAAAAATATTTTGCATCTTCAAAGTGGTAGGCATGTTGTGTAAATCAATTGATACAAACCCCCAAAAAATCAATTTTAATTCCAGGTTGTAAGGCAACAAAATAGGAAAAATGGCAAGGGGGGTCAATACTTTTGCAAGCCACTGTGTGTGTGTGTATATTATATATATATATATATATATATATATATATATATATATATATATAATATATATAATATATACACACACACACACACACACACATAGCTCCTGCTCCTGGGGTGAGCCCATTCCCTCTTCCCTTAGCCCTCTGTCATTGGGTTCGCTTGTCTGTCACTTTGAACTGAACTCCTGACCCCTTAGCCAGGCTACTTATAGTTTAAAAACTGCTAATTAAAATGATCCACGAGTGGGAATGTTACCCGTTTTTGTAAATATCAGTATTGATTACATGGTGCTTTATAGAGAGGGAGTTATTTTGTATTTTAGTCAGATGTGTGTTGTTATGTGTCCTGCGGCGCCCCCCACCATTTATAACACTCTTTGGTTACAACGCTCATATTGTGTATGTGTGTGTCCCCCGAGAGCCGCGTTATAGCGAGGGAGCAATGTATATATGTATGTGTATATGCGAGTGCAGCATATATCTAACAGGGAAATAAAAAGGCACAGACACAGTGTGCACCCCTAATGCAAAAACTACTATTTGTATGAAAATTGTTTATAAATAGTAGTGTTCCCTTGCTATTTGTCATAATTCCCAAATGTGACCATTTCATGGTGACAGTAAATTGCACTGTACTATATAAAAGCCCTTCACTAGCACACTGTTTTTTATGTAAGACAGCAAAGAATTGCTAAGAGGGAAGTAATAAACTGCTAAATCCACATTCTCAACTCTTGAAAATTATTACTAAGTTCTGATATGAAGGCTTACCCTGTCCAGGAATGCATTCTTTAAAAACAAAATTAATCACACTAGATAAATTCTTCAAAATAGACTAAACAGTTTTGGGCAGTAGTCACTTTCTAAGATAAACAGCTCCAGCCATTCTGCACGTAAAGTAAAGAAGAGTCAAATATTGTGTGGGATGTAAATCCTGTGTAATCATAATTTTACTTCTTCATAAATCATAAGCATTACAGAAACAATTTCTTTTTCATGATACTGAATAAGTACTTTATTTGGCAATTCCTTAATTAACTGCTACCAATACAGCCCCCAAGCGCAATCAAACAAAATGAATTAAAACCATCCAGGTCAAGTTGAAATCAGTCCCAGACAGAAAGTATCTACTAAAAATTCAATCCGACACAGAAGACGATGACTTAGCCAGGCAGCTGGAAGGATAGACCACTGCCACAATATCCATTAAACCATACTAGCAAATGAAAGGAAAGTAAATGAGAATACAATAGCTCTCTTTATTAAAACAAAAATGTAATGGTAATCAACAAAGCCAGACATTTTAACACAAGAAAAACTGACAACACTGCATCTGCTCACCCTGTCAACTAGCGTTTTCTGCCAGAAAACTAATCCTCTAAACAACAACAGCACAAAGTCAATGAGGAAGAATTAGCAATCCAAATGATTAAGTAAAAGGACAAAAGCCCCCTTTGATACACAGAGCTTACTAGCATTTCAGCCTGATTGGAGAATATGGCACAGACAATCTCAAAGCTAATCTCACGTGGGGAATAATAGTGACTCGTAAAAGTAAAGGATTAAATGCGGACAAAAAGCTCATTTCAGTTTTATGTAAATCTCATTAAAAATCAGAAGGAATGAACTCTTTCATGTAAATGAGAATGACCTTTGGTTTTTGCATTCTTAAGAGGTAAAGCAAGAGCTTTTTAAATGATCATTATCTCCAGCATGTGTTGAGTAGGGAAGGATGCAATGCCAGCAACTTGTCTTTTTGTTCTGCTCTTTTCATATGATAAACACTGAAGCGCCTAAATTAGTATATTTAAATAAAACACACTAGTGGTGTTGTACCATATAATTAGTAAACATTACACTCATTCTTCTGAAACTCCAGAAGGTTACACAGAATAAATGAATTATTTATCACAAATGTTAGAAGAGACCAATAGGATCCAGGCTCCCATAGGTTTGCTTGTAGTTATATTTAGAGAGAATAGCATAAATCATTAAAACTGTTGGATACTGCTGCTTTAAAAGTCAAAGTCTTGACCCTGCATATGCTTACTGTGGAACTCCTATTTCTTTGTTTGACATTTTCCTACATACTGTACGGTACTTATGTTTCAAAACAACTGCAGGTCTTTCAGGTCGCCTGAGGGAGAGCACCATCTCCTTGTTTTGAAGACTGAAATTTGCCAGAAATAATTATACCAACTTTCAGGTTGAAAAAAAAAGTTTCATGCCATGTTTTGTAGAAATTAATTCTTTATAACCTGGGCCCTTTACCTTTAGTAGATGAATGTTATTTTGATATAATAAGACTGTCACGCAATGCCATCCTAGATGCTGCACACTGCAACTCGCCTCAGGGCTGGAAACTCACCATAACTCTACAGGCGAATCATATACTTAAACTCTACTGTTTAAGATCCATCCACAATTTAAGTAGACACATGCCTCACTGTGATGAAAATATTAACAGGCACGCTTCTGCGAATGTATGCAGCAGCAGGAGGTTATAACCCAAAAGCTCACCTAAAAAGTGCTTAATTATGCATAACATCTCAAAGAAACCGTGTACGGTATATGCAATACAGGAACAGCTTGGTAGACAGGTTAGTAACCCATAGATTACTAATCTTTCAAATCACAACTTTAAATAAATCCTAACCTGAAAGTCAACGTAGGTTACCCCTAGCAAGATGATCAAAAATATTATTCTCTAACAGATGCTATTCAATGTGGATTTTCCTAGAGCATTCAGTACCAGACTAAATCGACACCCTACATTGTCTGTTTGTTCTAAAGGTCCTAGCAATACATATGAATGGCTAAGTATGCCACAATATTTACCAAACTCTTGACTGCTGATGTTCATATGTGTGCTCCCCTTCTGGGTGGTATGTCATGTAACTAGTGAGAGTTGAAGTATCGGTAACAATACATTTAATTAACTAAGGGTCTATTTACAGGAGTGACTTCAGACAACATTCTGAATTCATTTAAAAATATGGCTTCCAGAGGTTTCACATTTTTCTAGTGCTTTAAACTTTTAATTCATGTTGGTTTTAAATCACCACAAACCAGAAGTTTAAAAGTTTTACACATATTGTATTAATTATCACTCGTTTAGAGGTTTACTTAATAAGCAATGTGTTAATGCTTCTAATGATTAAAATCACATTTGCTTAGCTGCGTTATTTTCTCCTGCAGTACAATAGACAAATACACTCCAATGCTGAATTAAGAAATGTGCATAACTTGGAACACTGTACACCATCTGATCTGTCATACTTGCCTCCAGGTCAATTTTGTTCTATTCAATTGACTTCAGCTGGAAGGAAACATTTTGAAAATTATAAAATCATATGAATAATGGAACAGATGTAGAGCATGTGTTAAATGTATATTAAAAAAAGTAGTTCCATATTAGCTCCAGTACAAAAGAGTAGACTGGACCAAAACAGACCTTAACCCTGTATTATTATTTATTAAACGAACCATGTTGGGCATAGGAAAATGTACCGAACTGTAATTCAAAGCTGAATTGTATTCAGTTTAATAATGGCAACTAATCTAATTGTTATGTTTGACATTATCACAGCAACAATAAGGTTTAAGATACTAGTGCTGCAAGCAGTTCAAGCATTATTATTCCCAATGGAGCATGTTAGCACCAAAGCTCTAAAAAGTGAATGATTTAAATATATATCTCAAACTATATTACATTTCTGAGCAGCATATTAATCAATGTGTTTTCCAGTCTGTATCCTGGAACCTCACCAAGTGATGTGGCCAGCACACTTGCAAAAAGCCCTCACTTTCATCAGGACAGTACTGGCGGGAAGCTGCTCTACAGCAACCGTGCCACTGCTGAATTATAGAATTGTCCTCTGTGATTTCATTTGGCAACACGTACAAACAAAGCAATAGTGATGCCACCTGCATTTGCACATTCTTCTTACTCTACTGAAATCAAGTCTGGGATTGTATTCATTAAATCTCTTAATAGGTATGTTTTGAAGCGTCAAGAGCCAATACTGTGCTTTTTTTTATTCAGAAGACAATCGTTCTCATAGATTATGAAGGACTGTGCATGAAAAGCATTTCCTAGAATTCTGTCACCAGTCATTTTGAAGTACTAAGAACTACATTTGTACTGCAGATAACATGTTTTTAAGCTAAAATAACCTGATATCTTATTTCCAGAGAAGAGCTATTTTTAAAGAAAGTATTAATCGTATTTACTTTTCATTAATATTAATAACATATTAAATGAAAGAATGACCAATACTTAAAATAAAACAAAATATTGAATAAAGAGAAAAGAACACAGATATCTTCAACATAATATTGTTGGGGGTAAATTAATGATTTCAAAACCCTGGTTACCCTTCTTCAAACCACAAAACAGCAGCTTACTGGCTGTCAATTCTGAAGTAAATCATAGGCTTACAGGCTTAATTTATCCTTCGATCACTTCACAAAGGCTATGATTTACTCACAATGATAGCAGATTCTTTCAAATCAGTCTGATTTATTTTCAAGTACTTTTTGACTAAATAGCAAATTAGATGGTTCTATTTCCAAGCACTATAGCAGCTGCATCTATTGTGAACCAACAATGTGGGCCTCCAAGTCCACTTGAATGCCAGTGTAATATGCATGTCTTATTTATTTAGGGTATTCAGGGATTTTAGTTGCCTTCTTGCAAAGATCATCTTAACCTTTACCTACTGGTGTCAAATAATAAATATGTACTTCCAAATAATCTAATAAAGCACGGCATAGTGTTGTCCATCAAAGATGAAGGTACCATGGATGGCAGACCTTTTGGACAATTATAAACAAGCTAAATTGTGTTTTGAATGGGATATTGACCTAACAGATAAGGGTAGGAGGATTCAGTTGTACATTCCTCATGAAAGTTTTATAATACTGGATATGTGAATGATCTACAGCCAATGCCATACAGTACATATTTACCTTGAACTAAATATCAGCCACTTGTCTACATATAAAAAATAATGCCGTTCTTTATGTTGCTGATCAATATTAATATTATGCAATTATGAATCTCTTTCTATTTGTGTGTGTTTTTTTTTTTTGTTGTTTTTTTTTATCCTATGCAGTCCCAGAGATCTTCAACTCTAAAAGCCTGGCTCTTCAAGCTCAGAAAAAGATTTTGAGCAAGATGGCAACAATGGCAGTGGCCAACATGCTCATCGATGACACCAGCAGCGAGATCCTGGACGAGCTGTACAAAGTTAGTCGAGAGTACACCAAGAACAAGAAGGAGGCAATCAAAATCATGAAAAACGTGATCAAAATCGCCTTGAAAATCGGGATCCTCTACAGAAACCATCACTTCAGTCCAGACGAGCTGGAGACGGTGGAGAAGTTCAAGAAGAAAATGAATCAGAGCGCCATGACCGCGGTCAGCTTTTACGAGGTGGATTACACCTTCGACCGCAACATTCTTTCGGAACTCCTCAATGAGTGCAAGGACCTTCTGCATGAACTCGTGGAGCACCACTTGACTGCAAAATCCCACAGGCGCATCGATCATGTTTTTGATCATTTTGCTGATGCAGAGTTTCTTTCTGTTCTTTACAGCCCTGGTGAAGAATACAGACAGTACTTGAAAAAGATCTGCGAGGGTATTACCAAACTACTAGACGAGGGAATTCTTTAACCTGCTCCTTTACATGCCGGGCTGTCTTTTATAAACTGTACTTTTGTTTTTGGGATGGATGTGTTTTCACAATATGACTGGTTATACTAGTAAATCATTTTGATCTGTACATCCTAGGGGTAGCAATTTTGATAGTTCATATGTGTGTAATTGGAGAGGACCTTAAATTCTATTTCACTTGGTGTAACACCCCACAACTTCTCACCAATGATCTAAATTCTTAATGATTGCCAGGCAGCAAATGGATTCGGATACTATGACATCATCCAAACACTCAGTTTCATTGGTTGAAAATCACCTTTTAAAGAAATAAATCAGGTGACTAGAATCACTTTCCCTTAGTTTTTGACTATATCTTAGGATTTGACTATATCTGGTGGCCAAGTACTGTAACTGCAGTATTGTTTGGAAATATGTTTAAAGCTTTCTTGTCCAAAATTACTCCTAGATTTTAAAAGGTGAAACAAAAATCAATTTGACCATTTACATTAATTTCTCCTTTAAAAAAACTAGAGTAAATGAAAGATTAAGATAATTACAGCAAAATGACAGTTCAAGAAAATGATTGTGACTAATGTGACCCAAAGCAATCAATGAAAATAAAATCTATCAGATATTTTTACCTCTGAAATCTTGCATCAACCCAAATGAATATATAAAATTAAAAAATGCTACATTCAAAACAATAGAAATTTGATTTTAGAAGTATGTAACTGAAAATTGTCTGTGTGTTTCTATTACCATACCACACTTCTGTTAGATGACTAATGCTTCAAGTTATAAAACACTTATCTTTAAAGCCAATATAATTGGTCCCAATAGATACCTGTGACTGTAAGGATGTTTTTACAATGGTGTCAAGTTGAGGTGTAATAACTAGCTTTCACTAGAGAATAATTATAAACACATACCTGTGCTGTGTTCTTTCTTCCTTCTTGGATCATACAAAACAATGCCATTATCTGTGGTAATAACAAGTGCTCTACAGCTCTCCAGTGCATTGTGTTAGTAAGCTTTTTGTATACAACAGTTAAAATTGTAGCTGTCCAATTCGATCTTCAGAACATTCAGGTTGTGTTCGATGACATTTAGTAAAGGCTTAAAAGAATTAACCCCACTGTCTAAATGAGCACCACCAACATCCACAGTCGATTACACATTCTTCTAAATGAAACCTAAGCCAGACCAGAAAATTAAATAGAAATCAACTCCAACATAGCTATACACCTTAGTTATGAATTAACAACAAAAATGTACTTACAGCGCTGGGTTTTGTGGGCAGCTGATACCTTAAGCAACGCGCTTCAAGTAGCATCACAACCCTGAAGCAACAGGCTTCAAGTAACATCACAACCCAAAACACTGCTTGTACACTGAAAATTGTTTTTGTAAATTATTATTATTATTATTATTATTATTATATTATTATTATTATTATTATTATTATGTGGCTGCGATTACTTTATTAAACAATACACACCAATAAAAATTACTATTTATTGATTTATTTGATTAAAAAAAGCAGACATGCTCACCTGCCTCAATTATACAAGTCGATGTTTAACAAAGGTGTAGGTAACTCTTTAAGCATGCCAATACATTTGCTTCAAAAGTTTACTCACATCACCCATTTTGGGTTACAAATTTTACTCGCATTCAGCAGGAAAGAATATATTGTTGTTGTTGTTGTTGTTTTACACCAAAGCAACATTATGCATCAGAGACAAATCGTCAATTTGTCAAAGGCATGACCGATTTACACCAATCTTCACATCAACTAAATCCACCTGAAAGCCCTCACATGACACAACTGCTGCAGCAAAATAACTGTATTCAATTAACACACCTGTTTCTGGTGGTCTCCAGTACTGGTATCGTTCTCTTTTGAAGCACGGGAAAACACAGGGGCTTTGATGGCTATTATTATTTGCTTCCTCTTCTACATGACGAAATACACTGTGGACGTATTAAAAACCATGCCTGGCAAGGGTTTCATGAAACAAATATGTGAACTAATACATCTAAAACATACACAAAAGAAGAACAAACAACACCTGCAAACCATTACACAGCACAGCTGTATTATGACGTGATGGCCATTCATTATTCCACCTGTAATCTGAACTGAGACACGTGTCTTAAAGCAACAGCAACACTTAAACTGAAACAAACATTAAAACGCTGCAAAAACCACAGATGATACAGAGCAATAACCATAAAATGTGCAACGAAATGCGTACTATATTTGCTTCTGTGGTTGTTAGTACATGTAGTATGAAAGATGGTGCCACTCAGACAAATATATTAATTGAAGTGGAACACCACAGGGCAGGAATAGCAGGTTATGCATTGCAATTCACATACACGGGTGGTCAATATTTTAAAGTGTAACTAAACAAAATAATTGTTTGCGTAATTACGCAATTTTTGCTGATGCTTTGTTACAAAATGCTAACCCCCTGTTGACTTTAAACTATGCTAGCAAATCACAAGAATGCATCGCTGACTGGGGAATTGATGTAATCGAGCTGTACCCACCTGTATAATCCACATCTAGCGCATTGTAAACCCAAGGGGAATCCCTGGATAACGATGAATATGTGCTTGATGTAATTCAGGGGAATCCCCGGTGCTGTACTTGTCAGACAGATTGAATAAACGCCTTAGCCCCAGTAACACTTTCAATTCATGTTGAGGTTTCTAGGCTGCTCATGTAGTATGTGGACTGCTTCAAAGAAGGTCTTATATGAGCAAACACATCTGATGGTGTTCTTTTTTTTCATCACTAAAAAATGTTGGCATCTAAAATTGGTCTCATTGAAAAGATTTGTGTGTATCTGTCTGTGTGGGAGGCAGTTGTTGCCACTTTGTTTTTTCCCCCAATATAAATCATTGTTACATACCTGTGAAGTGCAAAATATTACTACAGTAGAGCTATCATGCTTCAACTCCAGGTGAAATCATTACATGTTAGTTTGCCATTACTTCTCATACATAAAGTATCTTGAACAGTATAAGTATATTGCCTGAAGCCCTTTTATAAGGTCTAAATAAATGTGACCCAGGGCACTCCGCTACCTGAAAGCACTTACATAATTAAAAGTTTGTCAAATTGCATTTTAAAATACTGTTTACATATTTGAAAAGGTTGTTTCCTTAAAACCTTACGTAACCTTTACTATTATAAATAAACAACTAAATAAATAAATAAATCTTTCTGAGATGTCTTCATAACTTCCTACTGCTGCAAGGACAAATGCAGTGAAATAGTTCAAAAAAGTCTAAACACACCGGTCAGCAAGGTCTGCTTTCTGGTGATAGAAATCACACTGCTGACTATTTAGGCAATAATAATACAATGTAATGTATGGACCTGATAGTATACTTTATTCACATAAAATACTGTCCAATATCGTTCTAGACTGATCATTTTTTTTAACATACATTAACAATGGTTTTAAGAATTCCCCTGGTTGCTTCAGTGAGTCGACCTGGGCCGAATAACTGTCTACTTTTCACTTGCATGTACATGATGCTGGACACTCATTAGTCTCCTGATGCTTTAATCCCCAACAGGGTTATTATATAAAAAGATACAAAATATTCAGTAGCTGAAAATGTCATGTACTTATTGCCATGTCTGTAGCATTCAAAATGTGTCCTGTCACAGACAGCAGCTGTAAGGAGGACTGCAGAAAGTACTAAAAAACGACTGGTGCTGCCCTCATGTGGTCTGGCTAACGAGGAGGCTGTTTAACATTAGGCACTGTACAGCAGTGTTTTTTTCCCCCAACGGTTACATTAACTTACGTATTCTGCTATTGTTTTAATACAGTAGATTATTTCATTCATGATTTAAAGCTTTGTGAATAAGACTTTGTGTTTTGTTTAATTTTCTGTTGAAATTGCCATTCTATACAGAATCTAAAATAATATGATACATGTAAACCGTTTACATCAGATGACACAATGAAAAGACGACTTTATTAAGCATACCATATTTATTACATTCTGAAATAATTAGAACTGCATGACAGGCATCAGTTAGTAAATTGATCATCTGTACCACAGGCACAAGTTAACACCCCATCTTGTTTTATAAACATAAGGCTTTTGGTTACCTTTATTAAGACTAGTGGTGGAATACATACTTAGTTCAACTTTTGTCACCTATGCCATGTAAAAAAAAGCATTTTCTATTTTCAAGGCATATGTGAATATATGTAAATGTATATTCAGAAAAAAATTATGTTCCAACCAGTAAGGCTATGTGTAAAAAAAAAAAAAAAACTGATGACATTTTCACTTATAACAAAATATCAGTAAAACATCCCAGTAATACTTCACTTATAAGATTTCATTTTTGAGGTATGATACAGTACAAGCACATACACAATAATGTCTATCTCAGCAACATTGTAGCACTAATAAGACATAACAAAAACAGATATAATGGTGCCTTGTGAGTAATAGAGTAATAGATACAAGCAGCTTGATCACAAGTCTTGTGATCAAGCTGCTTAAACAGGTATTAAACCTCTCTGATTTGTATTTATGGTACCTTGTCAAAGCAAGAAACTCTTCACTTTTAAATCACAGACAGAAACTTGAAACATTCTATTTTTCAGTTTAAAAAACTGGGACGTATTAAGTATTTGCACTGATGGTTTTAAATATCTGAAATTATAAGGGAAACTTAAAATTAGGAAAGTTAAAATGAAGCCTGATAACAAAACAAGTCTCTTCATAACAATCGAGTCAGTGCACTGCACCATGCAAACATTTTTCACTTATCAATAATGGATTACAGATATAAATGACAGGTAAAATAATATCATAAGAAAATATGGGAACTTCAAACCGCACACTTGAAAATCTAAAAACTTTTGAATATATTAAAAATGTATATACTGTACTTTTGTTCATTACAAGTGCAAAAAAAAGGCAAAACTACATAGTTAACTTTTGCTTGAGAAATGTGCATGCAGAAAAAGAGTGGACTATTGGCTCAAAGCCATACATGTTTTTGCACTCGTTTGTAACACACATAAGCAATATTTCTTAATTATATAATATTCATGCTTATCGTACTATTTTTTTTTTTTTTTTGGTTGTGGGAACTAATAATGGGTGATCAGGGTGTATTGTTCTTAATTGTCTTCTTTAATCAAGCAACATGCTGTATTGCCTCATTGTGATCTTTGGTATGGGGTGAGTCAGTGTATGCTTAATTAAGAGCAGATGTCTAACACTTTGGCATACTATCAAAACATGTGTGCATAGTTTCTGCACAGCATGTGCAGTAGCTTGCCATCATGGGTGATCTGCAGTTTACCCTTCTGTCAAAAACAACCCAGAGATGCTCAGTGAGATTTTGGTTTGGTGGCAATACAGCTCATTACAGGGTCTAACCATACAAGTGTGTCCTGGGGTTTGCCTCAATCTGCTTAAGTCACATTGCACCCTATAGCTGGATCACTTACTACTTGAGCAGTGGAGCTGGAGCCACCTACACAGAGAGAAGACCCATAGGTATCCCCTCAGTCCAATGCTTCTTTCTGACTGTGAACTAGACTCCCATTCTACAACACTGCTTTCCCTGAGGTACAGTAAGTGACATAGAATGTATGTGTAAAAAAAAAAAAGGAAAACAAGAAATTCTACTTTAAAACTACTGCAGCAGAATACTTAAAATAACAGGTTAATTTGATGTGGGGAGTGGGGGGGGGTGGTGATGATAAAAATCGATTAACATATTTAAGATCTCATATGGTACATAAGTAAACCATAACAGACTGAAATCGGATATGAAGATGTTCCTCACACGTCACTCTAATGGTTTATCCACATTATTTGACAATTATAATGAGATACGTGTAAGGTGACCATATGGCTCTGTGTTCAGTTTGGGACAGTTCAGGCTTTTCAACTCACAACCCAGTGCATTCTGGTAAGCATAGTCCTGCTTCTCTTAAAGGAAATAATGGCACCTGAGACAGGTAAAACGTACCAGAATGCACTGGGTTGTGAGTTGAAAAGCCGGAACTGTCCCAAATTGTCCCCGTTCACCTTAGATATGAGACACATGATACATACACACACAGACACACACACACACACAAACTCTAATACATAATAAAATACATAACAAATATTGCACTCAAGACACATACTGAACTTCAATCACAATTCCTGAATGGCCTTTTGGCACTGATACAGTAAACAGTCAGGGAGATCAGGTGAAGGGGATCGGAGCCACACAGCCAACATTCCAGTGTTGACTCGGCAATGCAGCAGGCAGGGGGTGGCTGGAAGCAGCTGACATGCTACTATACCTTCCATGCCTGTTGAAAAACATGAAATGCCATTATCTACTCTGGAACTCCTTTTATCCAAACTCATTAACTCCATTACAAATACATACACGTGTTACACTGATAAGCCATTTACTGTACATTAGACTAATAGCAAAGTCAAAACTGAAATGGCCAGAGGTCTATCGTTATGCCTGACATTGCACATTTGTTTTCTTGGAAAGGTTTAACTCAGTTCCAGGAACATAGAATGTATTATGTATTAAAAGGCTAAGTTTGCAAAGACATTTAAAAACAATTGAAGACATTAGCTTGAAACTATTGATTCCTTTTTTATTTATTTTTTGAACTCAATTCCTTATCGCACGTAATTGTGATTAATTGATTGCTCACACGCTGATTGATTGTTTAACACTAGAAAACACAGTAGAGTGTCCCACTGAACTGAACAGTAAAATGAACAATACCTACCTATAATGTCAACAATATGAAGCTGTAATGTTTCCTTCAATGCATTCAGTGTTGCAGTAAGAGGATCCTTTGCATCTGACAATAACTTGAGATTCTGCTTCACATCGTTGGAAAAGGCCAGCCAAAGCTTGCCATATTCTTCTGTGGATATTGTCAGGGGCCTGGGGTCAAAAGAGAACACAGTGCTCAGTAATTTTGAACTGTGATCACCTACACTTTCTAAATGGAGTTTAGGAAATACCTATTTACCCACCAAAAATAAAGACACTGGAAAAAAAATAAAATAAAAGAGGACACAAGAACAATTGAAAATATGTAAACTGCCAGTAAGTAAAATATACCACATCATGCAGTAACTGCATAATGATTAACCCATTTTAAAGCCAATTTGTTTCAGTGGAGTGCTTACAGATGTATTACTTTCCCTTTCCCTCAAGCAGTGCATTTCCCCATCCAAGAGGCATTACTGCTGACGAAGCTTTCTAGACAGAGGCATTGCCATGACTACAGATTGTTTTTTACTGAAGAGACTAGGTTCAAATGTTAATTAAGCTTTATGGTAGGCTAACTTTGCCATTATTTATTCTGTGATATGTCTTAAGTGCCTCACTTTCAAGGCCAGGAATCTTACAGGTCAAATTAAGATACATCTTCATCAAATGAAGAAATGTCAAAATGTTTTTCTACTTGCAAAGTTTTACTGATTACACTGTAGTGCTTCCTGCAGGTAGCAACACAAAGAACTTCATGATAATTACACCTGCTTATAAGTCAATGTGAACAGTACTGTACCTGATAAAATCTGCCAATGCAAAGGCTAGTGAAAACTGTAGTTCTGACGATTTCTCAGGTTCCATCTGGTAAGTGACGCTGCCAACAAGTGCTCCTTGTGCACAGGGCTTCTCCATCAAAACAGAGCACTGACAGTTTGCTGTATTTTGGCCTTCAAGCAATGGAAACCCATGGCTTGTGCTTTCAGAAACCTGCAAGACATTATGGAAGAGAGGCTATTGGCACCTCACAAACCACTTCCAATTAACCAAATCTCTAAAATACAGTCTGGTCAAATTAATTGATCTAAATAGTGGCCTAAGAATATGCATATTTTTACTGACATAAATATGTCCATATACACTGTTAGTAGAGACCTGTATACACTTTAGGTACACAAACAACCCCTTTAGACCCAGTACATTGCGAGTGAGGTATCTTACCTTCAGTTTCGTAGGTGCAAATCTAACCATAATGTCTTTAATGGCTGAGGTGCTTTGATTTGTTATAAAAACAACTAATACTACAGAGTCATTTTTGTAAATTTTACAGGCTGAAACAGCTATACTTTCATTAGAACAAAGTCCTTGAACTCCTGAATGAGCCAGCTGAGATAGTTCTGTTGGCAGAGAAGGAGGAGGCCTGGTAGCTGGAGGTTGTTCGTTTTCTGCAGCAGTACAGGAGGGCTGTAAGATCACCATGTCGCCACCTGTAAACAATGAAGGAGCCAGCCCTGAGAGGTCTGAAGGTGTGTCCTGCTTCTCCCGCTCTCCCCCAGACAACAAACCATCAGGTGTTGTAGAGTCCTGAAATTCAGACGCTTTGTTTGATGACTGGTTTAGCGTTATCAGTTCTGTTTCTTGCTCTCTGCTACTGTTTTCCAAAATGTTATTATCCATGATGCTTTCTACTGTACTCCGGGAAGAAATAGAGGAATCTGAGAATTTCTCACTGGCATTTGAAGATTCTTGTGTTTTGTTTGTTTTCCTTCTGAACCTTTGTGAACTGTTTTCAGATTTTCCCATCTGTAGGAAATAAAGAGTTTATATCTTGTAGACCTCCCATATGAAACCATTAAAAATGTTATTGTAAATATGATTAGACGTGGATAAGAGAAATAGATATGCATTAGATTTATAGGTACAGAAAAGCTTCCTGGTGTCTAGAACACATATGAAAAATACTGATGGAAGCATTGTCCATATGAGCCCACAATATGCTACAACGACAGGACTGACAATTGCAATTCATTTACATGGTAGAAAATAACTTTGGCCCCAAAGCACTTTAATTATGGCTTGGCCATATTTTCAAAAAGAAAGTAATAATAATAAGAATACAATAATTGCTTCCACACACTCCACACAGTTACACTATGTCTGTAGACTGAAAAACAAAAGAGCAGTAATTCACCAGGCAGATGGTGTTGTGCGATCCCAGTCCTACGAAGAGTGATGATGCCAGCTGCTGCTTTTCCTGGTCTTTCTCAGGTATTTTTGGAGAGGGCAGGTCAGGCTGCAGCGATGCATTCTCCACAGCACTCTCTTGGGTGCTGGGTCCCTCATGACTGGACAAGACCTGCAGGATGCCTTCTGCTGTGGTTTCTTTCTGAGGCAGGTAGCCCTCTGTACCCCACACATTCCTCACACCTTCAAGCTTAAGGCTGTTTGATCTGGAAAAGAAGAGAATCGATTTCAGTTCAAATACTGTCTTTGCTATGAAAACAAATTGGTGCCTCAAAAGAGGATACATTTTATTGACCAACTGAGCAATGACTGGAAATCACAGTTTTTTGCCTTGTTTATTTTAAGTCCATATGATGGCCCAAAAATATCGAGAGGCAAGGTACACTGACTAACAAATAAAACACAACAAAGAAAATCTAGATTTGTGAATCTGGGATTCTCCTTCGACACAAAATAAAGTACATTTAATGACAAATGAATGTCCTCTAGAGGGTTAATGCAATAAAAAAAAAAACATAAAGTCATGCAAAAGTCAGAGATTAAAAAGAGGTTATTCTTTCCACCAGTGTTAAATGTCAAATGGTGAAGATCAGTCCCTTTGGTTTAGCCTTGAAAGACCTGGCACATGCACCTTTAAAATATATTCTGCAGTTCTGTCTATGCCAGGCTCGGTAACAGAAAGCAGAGAGAACGTACCCTCCTTTTGGACCCATTTCTGTGCTGTTCCCCGACAGTCCAGAGCTTAGCGAGAGGCCTGTAGGAGACTGTCTCCCAGTGATGCTGCAAGATGACAGGCTGACAGGTAAGGACAGTCCATAGGGCTCAAAATTCAGGGCTAGAATATAACACAAGAAGAAAGCACGATGAGAAATTTGCTATCCTACCCCCTCCTTGATTAAACTTACAGTATTTAAAATATTATCTATACTGAAAAGTTTCTGCAGCCTGTTAATTTACACCAGTCAGGAACAAAAGTTTACAACAGCTCCATGATTATGTAACACTAATAATAATAATAATAATAGTAATAATAATAATAATAATAATAATAATAATACTAATAATACATGTTTTTAATGGCATTGAACTTGCATATTTGATCTTGAAATAAGCATAGGCATTAACAGAAACCAATGGTTGGCTCTCAGAGATATTCTGCTGCATTTGGCTTGACAGTACACTTCAAGGCATGTTTTTCTGGTTTTCTTCCAAAATGCCATATGCAGAGTTGTCCAGATGTCTGCTAAATAGCTAAATAAACAGACTGAAAACTAAAATATCTATTAGAAAAGGCAAAGGAAAATGTCTGCCCTAATGGAAGCAGGTTTTTTTAGACAGGCACTCTGAACTGTATCACCTCCTTAAAGTTACTGGTAAGCACCTCCTTTCTCAGAGTGTGTTCCATGTTGAGCAAAAACAGCCTATTTCACATTCCTACCACATGATGGCGCTGGGACACAATAGGCACAGGTTATACAACCTTTGAAAATGTAAAGGTTAGCTCTGCATATCTTGTACACAATACATGTATTGAATCACTTATATCCTTGCAGTCTTTTGTCAGAAAAGGTTTTTTGGGGTTGTCACAGATCAATTAATATCCATATATTAAAAATAATGCATTTCATTGCAATGCTTCACCTTGTTTTTTGTACTTTTGTGTTAATTGTATTTTTATGTTTTCTTTGTACGTTCTAATATTGTGAGCCACACTATTTTGGTTCAACTCTCAACTGGCTGGGTTAACCTTGCTTCTTTCACTGTGCAGTGAACTCAGTATCTTAGAGGATTCTTAAGTAACTCCAAGATTACTTACAAAATACATACACTGCATCACATTTCCATTAGGCACATTCTTCCTACAGACAAAAATATTTTGAAGCTAAAACAGACCAGACTTCTATTTGATTGTATTAGTAAAATAGGAACTGTTGTTCACAAAACATACTAGCCTTTCTAAAACATCTGTCAATAAGCAGTAGAAGCGCCAAAAATATAGTATTTTGTATTACTAGTCAAGCCCTTAGCTACTGTCATGAGGAGCTTTTCTGATACGGGGGAGGTGGAATCAATGTGGCACTTATTAGAGGTGCTTTTTATAAACTTGTGATAAACCATATGATAGCAGCTAGCATATGCAGGATACCATCTGTTCCAGCAAATTAACCTGACAAAGTAAACTGCTGTGTACAACCTTTTCTTTGTTGTTGTTGTTGTTATTTTATTATTATTATTATTATTATTATTATTATTATTATTATTATTATTATTATTATTATTAAAAACAACATTTATTTTTATTGAGAACTTTCTATGTTTTTGTATCCAACTTCAATTTTATTCACTTAGAAAAAAAAAAAAAAAAGGATTCACACTTCCTGAACACTTACATAACAACACTGACACACCACCAACTGTTTTCAACACGTCTAGCGCACAGAATTGATTTTTCAATGTGAAAACTGGAAACTTGCTGAAGCAGAGAAAATGGAAATAACTTGCTGCCAGCAGCCGTTGCCTTCAAGTTTGTCAAAAGGGTTTACAATGTGGAATAGACAGAAAAGCTGATGAGAGGGCGACTGTTGCAGGTGTATTGATTTGCCCGTTACCTTAGAAACAACAGAGTACATTAAGGTAAAAGATGCTCCATCAATAGGGACAGGAATAGATTACTTCACGCTTCAGCACAGTGTGTTGTAACTGTCAAATATTTTAAAAAGTACAGGGTGTTCTGGAAAGTGCACAGTGATAATTTCACACTAGCTGTTAAAGGCACCTTTCTCCTGTGAGAGCTCCTCTTGTCTTTGATGGTGAGGTTTATAAGGAGCAGCACCGCGACCCAAAGCATCAGCCACAAATCCATCCAGAAAAGACAGTGAAGTGTCCACCTAAATAAATAAAAACAACAGGGTGTGATTAACCCACAATATATTCTGAAGTGTAATGACAAAAAGTTCAGTAAACAACCTCTTAGAACAATAACATCTGCTTCGAACTCCTTAGCACTTCTGATATTCCCCCTTGGGATGTCTAAACACAAAATGCAGTGGTTTGAAAATCTGTTACACCACCCCTTGCTGCTCCTCTGCTAACTGACCTCCTCACATGATCCATGCCCTGTGTGGTTGGATAAACTCTTGACATGACTCCCTAGAGATTATATTCACTAGACTGTAGTCTGGATTTGGGGGTGCAATATAAATGTGAATGCATGCTTTTAGCATGGTTGGATATATTTAGAAATTGTGAACACAAAATTTTAAATTACTTACACCTCTTTCAATATTATTTTAAATATGACATGAATATGTTTAGTTAATAATCTTTTTTTTTTTTTTGACAGTTGCCAATACACTGCATTATATCAGAAAATACTTCATACAACCATTTCATTTTATTATGAACCAAGAAATGTTTTACTGTACCTCTATATCTTCATAACTAGCATCCAGGGGTAAAACTCTTCTGATGAGATCTCGGTCCTCATTCAGATGCTTCAGCTCAAAGGCATGTTGTCTTAGAACTGTATCCAGAGATGTGCTATATTTCTGTGCTATTTCAGCCACTGTGTTTGAACACGCTGTATGAGACGAAATCTTTGTGATTGCAGCCATGATCCAGCCTTTAGTTTCGGAAGTGACAGAGCTTTGATCAAGCAATCTTCCTAGTTTATCAAGCACCACTTCTGGCTTGGTCTCTGCTTTAAGAAAAAAATACTCTCCTAGAACCTGGGGAAGAAACAACTGCATTTAAATGGAAAAATAAGCAATATTACAATAAACAACAAAACGTGCATACTGTTTGCAATGTTTACTGTACATCATAAACTCTGTCAGACATTTGACTTCAATTAAAGCCATTTTCCATAGCAGCCAGTACAGCTGTTATCAGATTTTTTTGCATTCCCTGAAAAGGTTAAAGGAAGTTATATGTTTTCTGCTGCTCTGGAGAAACAAAGCAAATCTCTTTGTACTGGGTGAAGGTTGAGTGAAAGCAGATGCTGTATGTGGATAACTGGGATAAGCTTTCATGTAGCTAACACTATGATAAAAGTTCAAAGCTCACACTGTGTGTAATATTTTCAGACCAGGATCATGTCTGTAATTAAGACAGAAAAAAAGGCATGCTCCTTACCCAGCTTATAACTTGTAGAAAACGCTGGGGAAAATTAACAGTGTCTTTCTCTAGAAGTGAAAGATAGGAGTTCACGGCATGCAGCCTTAACTGACGGTCTTCAGCTTCATTATCAAACCCTGGAAGAAAAACAAAGTATATATATATATTTATTAAACTGAGGCTAAACACAGCCTAAATAATCAGTGACAAGAACACTTGTGAGAATCACATTTAACCAAATAGTAAGACAACTGAAAATGAAAAGGCACTAGTTGTTCCCTGGGAAATACATTAAGCAACAACACTTGGCTGTTGCAGCAGTGCAAGTAAAGCAAAGATATGAATATGAAAACAAGCAAGTCACTTGGTTTTGCTTACATTCTTTGGTGTACTATAGCAATTTGTTCAAATATAGTTAATATGGGAATAAAACATATGTATCTCAAGGTTTAGAGACAGTACAGTATGAATAATACAGTACAGTGAATCACTGTGGTAAACGATTGTACATCAGCAAAGTGCTGCATCTTCATTAAAGAAAATCACACTCACAAGTTATCAAGAGGTTACAAGTTCAGTTAGTATTATTAATTGCACATCCACCTTAATAAAACACAATTACCATTAAAGCATAACAAACATGTCCTTGTTTATGACTACAAGCTAATAATTCAATTAATTTGTTACAACAGTATATCACTTCATTTTGTTAGGATTTTGCATCTCTATTTCTACTCTGTACTAGCACTATATACTTCCAAAAAGGGGCCGTGTGTGTGTGTGTGTGTGTGGGGGGGGGGGGGGGGGGGGGGGGGGGGTTGCTGGGGGGGGGGGTACCAGGGTCACAATGCAGTTGTTACTGACAAGACAACACCAATTTTCATTCATCACCTGAAACACAGAAACCCCACATTATCTGCTGTGGTGTCAATAGATTGAATACAAACAGAAAATTGATGTGAGCCATTTCAATCTGTGACCTTTTAGTCTGCCAGCAAACGAGCCACTGAGACAAAGCAGAGCCCCAGTCTCAGGTTTTGAGTACATGGTGCATTCCTGTAAAAAATGTAGTAATATTCCTACGCCACAACCAACACTGTGCATTCCTCCTGTAGTATCACTTTTTTGTCTTTTTAAATGCACCACTAACCTTCCGCAAGTAGCCTCAGGAAGTTGTTGGGGATATCAGGTTGCATTACGTCACCTCCCACTGAAAGCACAGTGTTCATGGTCTGGATGAACCACTCGTTGTCTGGGGCATATGTACAAACACTGATAGGAAAAACAGTGGCTTTTTTTTTTTTAATTTCAGTAATTTATTAATAATCAAGAAATAATTTTCCGTGTAATCTATTATAATTAAATAAAGCCATTATGACAAAACACATACAAGTTTTACTAATCAAGCAAAAATTATATTATCTGTTGTTTATGAATCATCCACTTACAGTTCTGTTTTTTATAACTGTTGGGGAGTACAATTCTTATCTTTAGGTTTCCCGTTTGTATATTTGATCTCAGGATACATTAGGAGTTCTCTTTTTAGTTACTGTCAGTGAAAGGATATTTCTCAGCTAGCTCTGCAACTTTTCCAACCAGGTCAATAGTTGTGTATTCGTCTTTACTTTGCCTTAGAAAATCAAGCATCTTTTCCACAATGACCGTCACATTCTGGCCATTGGTTATTCGATACAGCAGCTCCAGTGTCTGCAAAGAACAGAAAAGACTTGATAACAATAATTCACCAAAATGATTATGAAATAATTTCAGACATGTCATTCAGACATTCAAACAGTGTCACATCAACAGCATGGAACACAAAAACAACACTGACACACAAACAGCTTCAAAGGAGTGAACTACTGTATCAGCCAATAGGTATACTCTCATATAAAATTCAGCAATTTAATACTGTTTACAATTCAGACCTTTTTCATTGTACAGTACTCCATTTACTCATTCATACTAATATTGTCTTGATAAGATATTATCTCTGTGTAATCTGTGCAACAGACATGTGAGAAACATTTGAGAACGTAGGTGGATTTTATTTACAATTTTCCTGCCTGTGCTTCTTTTCTTAACTCTCAAGCACCGTCACCTTAAATCTTAAATGAGCACACACAGGTTGTGCAAACACTTAAGGGAAAACAAAAAACACATTTTACCTCTCGCTTGATAATTGGGTCAGAATGATCCAAGCACTCAATAATTGTCATTTGATGCTGAAGAGCTAGGTTAGGATTTTGCTGGATTACATAGGTCAGTGCTTTTAATCCTAACAAAACAAGAGGTGATCATTATTAGTGACACACAGATATGAGTCTCAGTATTTTTCAATAAATATGAATCACAGCAGAATCAGCAATGTATTAAAGGAACTATTTAAACTAGGCTTTAAATGAGGAGCAAACATTACTGGATGGTTTCACAGACCCCGATTACCACTAATCTAATTGCCTAATATTAGTTTAGGAAAGGATGTTGATTAATACTAATCTTGGTCTATAAAAGCAGCCCTTAAAGTAAAATAATTTGCATACATGTACTGGTGTACCATATATATATAAACTAAAATATAACTAATAACAAACTATAACTTAAAGACATAATTGAAAAAGTAAACTTTAGAACGGAAGAAAGCTTTAGGTCAATGGAATAATCTTTACTACTGTATTTTATGCTGGTGTCAACATAGTATCAAGACAATACAGACAGACACCTCCATAGACCCCAAGATTCTCATGCTTTGAAAAACTAATAGTCAACTGTGGTAGTAAAGCCATATAACTTATTTAAACATTTCAACAACAAACTCCTTACCTAGGTATTTAAGGTTAATTTTGTGTGACAAAACAAACTTCCCAATACATGTTGCCGCTTTTTCCAGTAAACCTGATTTGGGGTAAATTGTATAGACAGTCTTCACACACTCAAATAAAATAGCTGAAAAACAATCAAATAAAACAAGGTATGTAATACATATACAAACTGTGCCAAAGATATGAAATGCACAGATTACTTTCATCATCCCACACACAGGCCAGAACACTGCAACCTAAAATGCTGTTGCTCTCCACATGTTTCATTACAATAAGATTAGCGGTTAGTTTAAGAAATGTAAGCTATGGACTGTATCCAAGTATAAGTGATATCCCTGTTAGGGGTATTATAGCTGAAAGGGTAACTGTACTCAAAATAACAAGGCTCTCTAAATGCTCTGTATACATAACAAATGCATATCGCTGCACCAATTTTGTTAATAAGTCAAGCGTTTGGCCAGTATTTCAATTTTTTTGTTAGCTTTCTGGGTCAGCTATGCATGCAGGTTGGCGCTATATTGGATCCTTTCTGGCGCCGCTGTTACGTCATATCATTGACAGCCACCCACGCCAGGGAATGCTGGCAGGGTGAATTGTGTCGGAATGCAAAGTGTTCAGATGCAAACAGTAACAAAAAGCATTTTCGTGTGCTTATGCCTTCAACAAAGGGCGGCCATAACAAAACAATGGCTACACAATATAGGAATGGACATACGCTCAATAGAATTCTATGTGTGACTATAGAGCGAGTCAATGACAGGACATCACACAAAGGGTGATGGTAGAGCTCTAATACATTCAATATTAATTTGTTTTAATGGTTTTTATAAAATATACTGCTCAAAGAGAGGCTGAAAAAGCTTTAGTTAACATGTTTTCTATTGAAATGGTTATATATTCATTTGCATTACAGATCTCCTTAATAGCTTACAGTGTTGTAAAGGAAGCAATTCACACATCCCCTTCCAGTTGTACACCTACCATATGTTATGTTGTGACTAATTTCTGCTCTTCTTACAGATTCATCCAAAACATCATACATGAGTTCACTTGTACTGTAAACCAAGAAGAAAAACCTGTTACACATCCCTTCATTAAAAGTACCCACTATCAGAGTGCTGAATTCTTGATGGTTACCATAGTCAGAAGGACAGTGGCTTTTGGGTTTGGTATTTCCAACATCCATTTCATATCATCTATAAAGAATGTTGACTTCAACAGTATAAAATATTCAAAACTCAACATTTTTTAGATTTGAATCATCAGTGGTCAAAAGATCAATTGTAACTCAAATGAATTCTAAAGATGGAAACACACTTGAGTATAATACTTTAAAAAATGGGTTACCTTTGATTGTCTTTCCCTAGTAATGCCAGAATTCTAAGCAGTTGAATCTGTAACCATGGTGCTGGTACACTGTGGTAATTGAAGTCCACAGGGAGTTTTCCTCCTACAACCTGTTTTAGAATGGTGACAAAGCTTTCTGTCAAATCTTTATAGCCTTCTGGGTTTTCCTGAAACAACAAGGCAATGAATAGGTCAAAATCAGTTCTTATCCTAGTCAACACGGATATCAAGATCAATTTTAACAAGGTTACAGGGTTCAATACTCTAGATTTTATATAATCACACACCAAATAGATCCATGTTATTTTATTGTTTCCAAATATAAAATATGGGAAGAAATGTACAGATCTAGTAGCAGCAATTCCCACATGTTTTTAAGTTCACGGGGCATGAGCTGGGGGTGTAAGGATATGGCAGAAGAAGCAGAAGGGAGCGGTTGTCTGACCGATGTTTTTAAAACTGTTTAGAGCACTTATGCTGAGTTTCACCTGAACCAACCTTGATCATTTGACCGTAAATGTGCAATGAAGCAGCCATGACATCAGGGTCCTTATCGCACAGTGCTTTTCGAAACTTGTCATGTATGTGCTGGACCTGATTAGGGGCAATCAGGTAAAACTTGCACAGTGCAAGAACTGCCTTCCTTCGGATTATTTCTCTGAAAAAAATAAAAATAAACTGGTCAACATAAAATACTACATAAAAAAAACTAAAACAGAAACAAAGATATCTGTCTTTCATTTTTCACAAAGTCTCTCCTTAAACAATGGAATGACAAACAGCAAAAGGGCATAAATAACTGATAATGGTATCAAGATCCATTCTTAAGATGACTAAAAAATACCCCAATGTGTATTGGAATAGCTTAGGAAAAAGGCCATAGTTTTATAGTTTTGAATCAGGAATACCTCACCTCAGGTAGTCAGTGTTTGACTTCAGTTTGTTTTTGGTCATCTTTTTTTCCTTTTTAACATATATTGTATTCCAATAATAATAATTAAAAAAAGAAATCATACTTTGAATGCTGGAGCTTGTCCTCTACTAGTGGCAGAACTGCTGGGATCATGTCTTTTGGAAAAATCTGACTGGCAACAGTTAATGCCATGCAAACTTCAATAAGGTTGGTACTTTGCAAATCCTAAAACGAAATGGAAAAAAAAATAACAATTAATGAAAATAAAACGTTACGATGTTCCATATAGTCTGAATATATCTTTCTCACTATACCTTTAATACTGTGTTCACAAGGAGAAGTAGTAGCTCATGACTTTCATTTAAAAACAAAGAAACAGCCAGATAGCCTGTCAAGAAACACAAGTGTCAGGACATATAGTACAACAGATGTTCTACAGATAATCTCCTTAATCTTTTTTACATTTAGTTACCAATAAGCGAATCCTGTTAAGAATAAAATGACATTTATCTACTAAGACGGTCCTGTGTGGTGCACAGTCCTGTCATGAGAAATAAGTGTGTAAAATTACATACCAACTCTTTTTTCCAAGAGACTCCCCTGCTGAGCAAGTTTAATAGCTTGTATATAGCCAAATGAAGCTTCATATCCCAGCATTTCACAATAGATCATTCTCACCATAATTTCTTTCATCTGTCTCTGAAATAAATAACATAGTCAGTGTTTTTTGTCAGAAATACACCATTTAGTATAATAGGAAAACACTACTTTTTTTGTATCTAGCAAAAAAAATGACAGTACAGTATGAAGCATCAGGGATGGAAATAAGACTCCTATTGCATAGTGCTTTGATCCATTCCTAGTTTTACTATATATTGGTTTAGTAAGACACACCTGAGCTTGTTCAAGCTTGTATTAACACCTAAATGGGTGAAACTGCAATAGAAGTCTTATTTCAATCCCTGTGTCTTAACCTATGTTTTTATGTCATAAATACTGTAAGGATTGGAAAGTGAAAAGTTAGAAAGACGATACTGTTCCTCTGTTTCTTAAAATGTATCAGATTTTCTTAACTTAATTTAATAGCTACACATAAGAGGTTGAAGTCAAATAGATTATTGTTGAAAAACAGAACATGTTTCATGTCTCAAAAAACTGTTTCTTATAACATAACACACAAATGCAGAATTTGGACAGATGCTGACCCATTTGAAAATCTAAAACGGAATGGATGGGTGGATAAATCATGATCTTACCAATGTCGTGTTAGGAGAAGAAACATGTTCTTTAATTGCAGCTAGTTCCTTCTTTATCAGTTTTTCTTCATCCTAAAATAAAATGTGCGTAACAATGGTTAGACACAGGCACATTGGTCAGGACCAAAAAGCCTTCAACAGTTTTTTTTTTTTTTTGATAGAATGTATTAAAATCCACACAAACTTGTACTGTAAACCGGTTCCCTAAATGTACAAACTGGTTCCAAAAACGAATATAGAGATATGGCTAAAAGTAGTGCATCTCCTAGCATTTTAAGATAGAGACTTTTTTTTCTTCTTTTCTTTCGGAAGACAATAAATAGCAGTATAGCATTTCATGTTTGATTTTGAAATGTCACATTTTTCAAATTGTGACTGTTTTCGTTAAGTATATGGCCAACTATAACGCGGTATATTATTAAACATGTAAACATTATTCAGCAGGTTTCATTTCACTTCATGAAGCAAAATTAGTAAATTCTATAGGTGATGCAAAACGTTTGGCCACAGCTGTATTTCTATGGCATCACTAATGGGCTATACTATCCGAATTATCTTTCATAAGATGTTTTCGTTATGTATCGTTTAACAAAATAACTAATTCAAAAGAAAACGCATGCAGGTAGCTTACATGTTTAGATGTCAGTTCTGTAATGTTCCGGATAAGATTTCCTAATTGTGAAGTGACAGAACGTTTTCCTGTCCCGGGATGCGAATCCAGCGACAGGAAATTCGGAAGGGCAGTTAGTGTCCTTTCAACAACATCACTCATTTCAACTCCGTGACATTCAAACAATCTCTCCAGAAAGCAGCAAATATTAATAAACACAAAATATATAATCTTGTTATCATACGCCGCTGAACGCCATATTCAAAGAGGTCACTTCCTGTTAGTTTGAAGTGAAAACTTTATTAAATCTGTTTGAAAAGGACATTGCGTTTACAGGGCTGTTGTCTATATCATGTTATGAACACTAGAGGGCACCAGGACGCGCTACACCAGGACGCTTTTCAAATATTTGTCTAGGATGACCGTGTCGGCTCAGTGATCAAAAAATATTGTTGTCAAGGTTTTATTCACGTACATAAATGGGAACTCACAGTAATGGAACATGCTCCTAGGAATTAACCACAAAAACAAACACCGCCCATATAGAATAAAACAGTTGGCTATTCTATTGCATACCAATAAAGTGTGGAAGTAATTTGGAATAACTATATTTATAAGCACATTTACGCCTCCCAGTATCTGCAAAAAAAAAAAAAAATGGAGTTGTAACATTAAAATAAGAATCACTATATAGTTTTGCAACAGCTTACTGCTTGCATTGTTGTTCTTGAATAAAACTACAATACAAAACTGCAGGTGATATTTTCGGTTGTTTCCTAACACATTAAACACCAACAGACAAGAAATCATTCAACTTCGCCATCAGGATGGCGTATTAATCAATAGGAAATCCGAGACCCCTTCAGTAGCGGCAAACTCCAGTGTTTGACTGACGCAGATTGGTGGGAGCTGACGCACATGGGCGGGTTTTTACTCGAGTCCACGTCTTCCACTAGGCTGTCACGGACACAACCAACACATCTATTTCTTCCACAAGCCATATCCATCAGGCAAACAGCAGACTCATACGGGGCTTTGAACCTGAGAGCCTACCAGCTGATCTGGTTTTAGCTGCCAACCTGCTTTCAGCACCACAGGGACTGAACAGCTCCACACAGTGTATTTGAAACCCGCTTTAGCGCCACGTAAGCTTAGCCGCTGCGACCTAGACAACTAATCTAGAAAGTCACTGACAAAGAACAAGGTTAACAGGAGCTGTCCAGCAGTTCAGCAGCTACTTTGGGTATACCCAGGTGGATTGTAAAGTATCGGAAAATCGCACAGCTGACAGGGAGCTGCCCTCACCTACCATCGGCATTAACTGCGGTTTATTTAAGGATGGCGTCTAAAAGCACGGGCTTGTTTTTCTTTGTTCAGTTTTTCGCTGTAATCCTGTACGAAATCAACACATTCCCCACACCGGAGGGAGCAAATGGTAAGTGAAAAAAAAAAAAAAAAAACATTCAAAACCCAAACTTCTTTTGTCTCTAATATTTCTGTGCTATGTAAATCCGGTCAACACATTGGTTTAATCTGCTTTTGGGGATTTAGCTTTCACAAATACCCGTAAGATTAAAGTGTTCCTAAATACATACAAATTATATAAAGGGTTGAAGTCGACAATGTATAATTTAGATGGTGTATGTTTAGGTTTAGATTTTGTATGTTTGTGTTGTTTAGGTTAAAAAAAAGATAAGTGTGTGTCAATTTCCTGTTGTAAAATCGAGCGCGTTATTTCCATTGATGTTTAATCTCTTAATTGACAAAATCTTGATATATAAATTTAGAGACATCAATATAATTCCACCTGCACCGTGTTTTTTAAAGCGCTATACAGTTCAAAAAGCCAGTTCTCATTCTTCAAATGTCCTATGTGTTTGTTATGATTGACGTACAGTACTTATTGTTAACGCATTGTAATGGTACTGGGGTCGTTTCCAAACTGACGTTATCAAGTTCCAAAACCATTTGACGTTCTCTTTTCCAGATAAAGCTGTTTACAACAGAGCACTAACCCAGGAGAGACCTTTACAAGAGCAGGTATACAAGTAAATTACAAACATCGTATACAATGAGTTACTATGCTTATAAGACTTGCATTCTGCGATATATCATATGAGAGTTCCTGCTTGTGTCTGAAACACGAATACACTATTACACCTCAGTACTATATACATGTATATAACATGTCAAAAAGCACAATCGATCATAAGTGTTAATATTAAAATAAAAAAACAGCACTCTGCTACTGAGTGCCTGGTTAAAAAGAAAAGGAACATGTGTCTTTAAACTGTTTACAGAAATCTAAAGCTTTGTGCGCAGAGCTTAACACTACAGTAGTGCACAATATGCCTCGTGCATTATTTCACCATTTGTATTCAGTGTGGTTTTGACAAAATGCAACACTAATTTACAGGCATTGGTTTCGTGTAGATTTACACAATTTAACGTATTAAATTAACCAAGACCGATTACTCAGTGTAGACAGTAGAACATAAAATGCAATCAAAAAATTTGAAATATGTGGAGGACCTATTCACAGCGTAATCCAATGGTAAATTTAATACAGTGAGTATGGTTAGGCTAAATGGAGTCAATATTGAAATAACTAACATTTATGCTTTTGATGTATCATTGCAATAGATTGCGGAAACAAACAGCGTCAATAAACCAGCGCCAAAAGGTAGGGACTTTACTTTCTTCTTATATAATTACCCTTCGTTATGTGAATAACATGACACCGCATTGTGTGTGTGTGTGTGTGTGTGTATATATATATATATGTGTATATATATATATATATATATATATTATATATATATATATATATATATATATATATATATATATATATATATATATATATATATATATATATATATATATATATATATATATATATATATATATATATATATATATATATATATATATATATATATATATATATATATATATATATATATATATATATATATATATATATATATAAAATAAGTCCCCATTTACTTTCACTCATAGATAATCAAAATGATTCGGACAGCGATGATTTCAGTCTCCTCAGATCGTTGGCAGAACAAGTCAATAAGGAGGAGACCAGCGAGTCCCAAACAATCACTTCCACTGACGATCCATATTTCCTTGATGACGCTGACTCCACAAAGAGCCGGAGACTGGCCGAAGATTATGACTCCACCAAAAATGGAATGGAATACAAATTTCAAGGTATTTCTGTCTGTTAGGAGAAAAACACAGTTATGTTTCAGTATTCTTATCTATAGGAGTATACGTTGTATTGACTACTCTTTTCTATACATCAATAGGAACATTTATTGCAAACGCACATTTTTACCATTTACATAAGAATGTAATTTAGTTAACCTGATTTGACATTGACAAAGATACTTTCAAAACGTTTGTATACTAATCTAAAGGCCACTGTCAAAAATACAGTGCTCACTCCAATGTAAAATTTCAATGACAGAGATTTAGAATTTAGTTTTACAGTCATTTGGTTCTAATTGAAATATATTGCATAATGATACTATTGCAGTTTACGTGGGTAGATAAAGCAATGAGCCTGTAGTACTTACACCTTGAAATTCCATTAATTGTTTGTTATGGTTTCTAGAAATAAATATAAACACATTTAAAAAGCTTCAACAACAGTATTGTAAAGACATGACAGCACAGTTGGCCTTTATAGGTCATTTTAATTTAAAAGCACACTATACATACAATGTATTCATTTCCTCTGGTTATAGGGCATTTCATGTGTGGGAAGACACCATCAATAAGTTTGAAGAATGATATCTGATTACCTGTAGTACATGTTACATTGGTTGAAGACAGTTATGGACAGGGGCAGAAAATGATGGAATTAACCTTCAATGCTATTAAAAACACTTAATTGTCATTTGGCTACACTCAAACCTTATATAAATGTCTGGACCGTTTTTGTCCTCATCAGTGCAATTTTAATATAAACCACCATATGAATGAATCATTGTCCTCAGTACATTTACATGTAGTCGAATCTCTGAAAGCATTAATTTAGGCTGCCAGTGTATCAGAAAGCCTTTTTTACAGCTTACCCAATTGTCATTGGTGTACATCTTCTATTCAGGGTGTATCATTTTTATAGGAACGCATTGGTGTTTTAATTTTAAGCAGTCTCTGACTTGTTAACTGTAATACATTACTGGAGTATTTAATACTATATTTGTTTTTCTCATTTTTAATTTCTTAGGTGTTTAATAGCCTGTAATGTGTATTCTGTATGGTTTGCTATTGTTGTTTTGTCTTAGATCATTATCTGTCATGCTTACTAATTATTCCAGCAAAGACTGCTGCTGACTCCCAAGACTGACTGTGATGAAGTGAGGTTTAAATATCAGTGTTGCACAGGCTTCAATGGACAATGCATATCAGCGCTGCACATTGCTGCTGTGGTTGCTCACAATCAGACTTTAGGAGTCAAAAGCAATCAGTGAATCTGGCAGATAATGCTCCGAGCAGAAAGAGCAATGGAGAATCATAGTTAGTGCAAATAATATAATATGAAGTATTAGGAACATGTACATGCTATAAAGTTGAAGTGGTAATAAAATAGAAAATCAGTATATTATTATATTTCTGAAATGCATGTCGCCTTCATATATGGAAATTTTTCAATAATGACAGACTGTAAAGACACTTGTTTATTTGGTAATTAGATTAGAGACCTGGTGAAGGGGTGCGTGACACCATTATATTGCAATAGATTGTGAAGGTGGCTTCTTGGCAATGGTGCAAAGCCTGTTTGATTTCTCTGAGTAACAGGCAATGGAAACATGTTTCCTGAAGAAATGAGATTATCTGAGCTCCTGGCAGTGTTAAAGTCTGGCCTTTACAAATCCTGGGTTAAAGCTGCTTCTTCTTTTCCATTTCCAGCCACCTGCTCTCAGTAAAGCACAACTCCCCTTCTTTCCTTCAGCACTTCATTTGCTTTACTGGTAACAGCCATGCCTGACCCAGTCACCTCAGAGTGCATTCTTTATGTTTTGCTTAAAATAAAATGCTAGTATTGAGGAATAATAGCAGAAACCCCATACAATTACACTGAAAGAAAACAGATTCCTTTAAAGATAGCTCAGTCTGTAAACATCTCCATTACATTTTTATTAGCTACAAATTGCCATAAAGCTAATACAGTTCTTTACACTATAATGTGCTGACATTTAAAAAGAGTGCTCAATTAAAAGTTAGTAATAAAAGGTTGTGCAACTGAAAAGCTTTTACAAATACTGACCAGTACACCTCTATGTGAAGACAAATTTTTAGTTGAATTGCATTTCCATTAGCAGGTCTACAATTAATAACTATTACAAATATGTTACAAAGTTTACCTGCTATTGCAAATGTTGAAAACATGAATGTCAGAATCACGACCCTTACCTGAATACCTTGTCTCACAATCCACCTTGCTGTGACTTACTCTCTTCTAACACTTAGCTGCCGAGTGTGCCTTGTCGCTGATGTGAAATAGCACTCTCACATATTACTTTAGTGTGTAGGGTTTCCACACTTACTGTTATCAGACTAACACATGTTCTACCTACTGTAACACAGAGCAGTAATACAACTGCACGTTCAAGTGTTTTATGAGCTGCAAACAGTCAAATTGTGTGATCGAAACTGAGATTCTGTTTACTGTAAGGAAGCATATGTGTTGTAAAAGACCTGTTATAAAACCATAACAGCTCTTAAAGGAGTGTCAACCAAGGTTTTAAATACATTGTCTTACCTTATATTAGTACTAGCAATAATAAGTGAATCTCTTTTTCTTCTGTGTAATATCTTTTTTCTGTGCTTGTATTAAATATTGTATGCTATGATGTGGTGTTCAGGTGATATGACTTACCACACAACCTTGGTTAACATTTCATGCTAATTTGCATTTAAAAAGTTCTTCTAAGCATTTTTACAACAGCACAAATGATATAAAAGCACATTTTGTAATGTTTGCTGAATTGAATTGTTTTAGATGACCCTGATGGTCTTCGCCAGCTGGACGGGACACCACTGACGGCAGAAGACATTGTCCAGAAGATAGCTACAAAAATATATGAGGAGAATGACAGGGGAGTGTTTGACAGAATCGTATCCAAGCTGCTAAATCTAGGACTGGTATGTCACTTCCTTTAGGGGCCATGCTTTTTAAAGCACACATTTTGAATTATGCATGGCTTTAGTGAAAAATGCAACATGCTGAAATCTAAGTCTGATCTTAAGTAGAAAGACTGGCACAAGCACTTGAGAAACAAAAACTAAAAATGTTTGAACTCATACAAAATGACTGGTATAAAAACAGCAGCAGTGCAATAATAACATATTTTTAAAACTCATATAAAAACAAATGCAATAATATTTAACATGTTAAAAAGCAATGTAACAGGGGCACCCACATATGAAAACTGGCAAAACCTGTATGAATTGATTTCAATTATAATTATGGCAGCATTATCTGTTGCAATAGTCAACATGCAAGTGTCATGTGTTATTCATGCAAGAGGAGTTCTAGGGGAAAAACAACAGCTATGGAGTCATAAGCACTTCTGAGACAGACTGCCTTTATGAAAGCTTTATTTCAGCAGTTTGTCTACTGATAGTCTCCCCTCAGAATTCATGATTCTGTTTGAAGTTAGAGTTGGATTGTACACATGCATTTCTGAGATGAAGAAAATAATGGACCAAAAGCCTGCCTTGAACACTTGGACAGCTTCTAAATGTCTTCTGATAGGCATTTCTAGACTCACATAAAGGTGTGCTCTACTGTACAAAAACAAAAAAAAATGTTATTTATATCAGTGGTTAGGCCACAGTTAAACAATTTGAAAGTCTTATTTAAAGGAATTATGTTACAATCAATTCTCTCTTCCAGATCACAGAAAGTCAGGCTTATACATTGGAGGATGAGGTTGCAGAGACGCTACAGAAACTAATAGCCAATCAAGCCAAAAACAATGAGATAGAGGACGTCAACATCGACTACCCAATTGCTAGGTCTGAGGATGATTCAGAACTGAAGATGGTAGAGAAATTGGTATGTGAAGGTCATTGCACCACTGCTTACAGATTTCTCTGTTGGTCAGTGTAATATTTTCCTAAGCTTTTGGTTGAAAATGGAAATGATACAGTGGTTTGTGAGGAATAAATGCTGGCAGTTAATCATTAACTGTGCTCTAAGGCAAAAGAAAAACAAAAATCAATATTCACAGTGAAGACGCTGCCAAAGTGCTAAGTTTATATTGTTAAAAGCAAGCCATGCTGTGACTTTTCTAGGATTTTTAATCAGGGAGGTAACAGTGGGTGCCAAGCTATCCACAGCAAGGGATTCTGTAAATTCATGAATGACTAGCAGGAGTAAGGGATTATCTACAAGTGGCCAATCATGTTCATTCTAAGTCATATTCCATTGATAACAATAGAGGTTCGTAGCACCTCTTATTTTACACATTGCCCATTCATATTTATTCATGAACAATGTGCATATTATAATAAACATTGGCAGGCATCTTTCATACAATTGTGTTACTGCCTGAAAACATTTAGCATAAAACATTTACGAATTGAAAGTGTGACCAAAGTGTTGACTTGTCTTTAAAGCTAACTGAGAAATCCCACGATAAGAACGCGGATGAGAGTGTGGTTGATGATGACTTGACAGAGGTTGATGACACTGTGGGCAACACCTGGGTTCCTCCCACAGAGATGGAGCAGAGGAATGAACTGTCCTCTGAGGACGGCCTGGAGGACCTGCAGTACTTTCCCAACTTCTACAACCTCCTGAAAAACCTCAATTCAAGTCAGTCTCTTCATCACCCATATATATCATATCATTGAACTATCACTATAACCAAACGCATATCAATTAATATCAATACTAACTCCAAAAGGGACACTGTCCAACACAGAGTGCATTAAGGAACACTGATAATGTATATGCACAATAACATAATGGAGAGAGCTGCTGTAGGGCCGAGGTGTTACAATCAAAAAAGTAAAAAGAACTAAAAAGAAGAGGAGCCTTAGTAGCAGTGCCTGGTGATATCGTGTTAATTTAATATGAATTTCATATATACATTTAATATATAAATCCTTGCTTTGGGCTACTGGTACATTTCAGAAGAGAAGCTTTATATATATATATACGCAGCCATGGCATTTCCAGCCTTCTCAATAGTTTATAAGCAGAACACCCCCGAAAGTCAACCTTCATTCATACAATCTCCCCCAACCAGCTGCCCCGGTTCTAGTTAGCATGTTCATGAACAACCATGATAACGAATGCGGCTTTTCTAATTTCACAGAACAAGATGCAAAGGAAAAAGAAACGTTGATCACCATCATGAAAACACTGATCGACTTTGTAAAGATGATGGTCAAATATGGCACAATTACACCAGAGGAAGGAGTGTCTTATCTGGGTAAGGATCATGTTTGTTAAACTCATGGGTTCTGTGTCATTTAGAAATGCACTGCTGGTCATGGTTCAGTAGTGTTGATCTCTCTGGCGTTTTGAGTATTTCATCTTTTCTCTTTTGGAACTGACATGTTGAAGTTGACTGCTCGGTTTAGGATTCTCCTGCTGCCTTGTCTGAATTTGACTTGCTGTGGCTAATCATCTTGTTGAGTTGAGTGGTTTCATTTGTGGCTAGCTGTTGACATTCTCTTTGAATGATTTAATTACCTAATATCTGTAGTCCTTTTTGATTCGTTTGTGACTATTTGAGAGCGGATTTTATATATTGTTGTATTAAATTGTTGATGTTATAGCATTGCCAGTGTTGGTTTAATAAATGATTGGTTTTGTTAAGGGGATTTCCGGTCACATGAAAAGCTCCCTCAGTGCTTTTGATTGACTGGCGTGCTCTTAATGAATGCATGTCTAATTAAAATATTGAAATGATGATTTTGATACCTGTCAGCATATTCTAATTGCTTATTCATCACCTCCACAGGCATTGCATGTATTATACTTAGTACTGTACTGCTGGTGTTATTATAATCACAGAGTTTTCCAGATCGTCATTATTTGCATATACAGTTGCTGCCATCTGATAAATAATTCAAAGTGCATCCCTAACCAATATTGTGATTCTGTTTTCTTGCAGTATTGGTATAGGAATGGAAGTACTGGGAGTAATGTATGATTCCTGAATTGAATTGAATCCCCTAATAGACAGTTTCAATTATTAATATCTGATTCTGAGGCATGTATACCCTACTAGTTTTATACTGCAGTTTGCTATTGACCACTTGCAATTACTCGTTATATCTATCTATGTGTTCCTGTGGGTTGAAGATGCAATCACACATTGATTTAAATAATATATTTTCAAATAAACTTTAGACGTAATGACTTTTGTTATTTATAAATAGGTGGGGTTCTATCAAAGACAGCTGAGTGTCATTACCTCTCCATAAATCCTGACTTGTCATTATGATCAGTTTCATCTGTCTTTCATCTAGATTTATTGATGGTAAATTATTCTGAGCCTGACCTCCGTTACTCATGACATATTTTCATTAAATATTTACCAGGTTCATTTTCATGCCAAGTAAGATAGCCCAATCCAAAAACAGAATGTTTTAGATAACGTTAAAAGGGTGGCAATGAAAAATTTACATCAAATGCTACATCCCACAATGCATAGATGGCAATGCTTACAGAATATATTTCCTATTAGCAGTGGAAACATTGTCACTGCTCTTACTTTTATTGTGTTGTTGTATTCTCTGCTTGTTTTATGCAGATATGCATATTTATAACACAGAACTCTAGATTAAAATACTAAATTGCCATGATCCATGGGGGTTGATCTTATAGACGTAGTATCTGCATATACTTCATTAAAGTAAAGAGCAACAGGCAATCATTGGTACAGTGTTATTGGCACCATTGATAATTTCCCTCATGCTAACGAGAGACAATAGATCCCTCTTTTGAAATGAATGATTATCCACATCACAATGTTAAAGTAATAAAACACTGTGGGAATTGGGTTACCATTTATTGTGAAGTATAAATCAAGCTGTCTTTCATCTAGATTTATTGATGGTAAAGAAATATATAAGGAACTGTACAACCAGAAAAATGTATGTTCACACCTGATAAGAAGGTTAATAAAGAATCGTTCCTCCACAATGGACAATGAGGTATTTGCTGGGCATTTGTATATGTGTTTTGCTTTGCCCTAAACCTTTCGCTGTGGTTATGATGTGCAGTTGGATCAAGGCATGGAGTCATAAAGATTAAAGCCCTCTTTGAATTCTTGCTGAGTAGGATGCAGGATTCCATGGAAACCCCTATGGCAGAATGGCATGGTCCTAAGGAAACCAGCAGATAGAATTGGTAGTCGCCTAGCTGCTCGGTCTTTGCTTGTACTTTACTACATGGGTCACTGTCTTGGATGACTCCCTTGTATATAGGCCTTAATGGGATTTAGGATTCTAATTTTACACTTGTTGTAACTCGTTCCGATAGAACGTAATTAGTCAGCACTGTAGTACAGACACGTCAAAAGAAACCAGTTAACTTTTGTTCCTGGCTTTAGACCGAAATAACGTAAATTAAAAGAAAGTCTAGCTCTCATTTAGTCTCCTGCAGGTCATTATTTTAATTGATCTATGTTACCAGAAAATGCACACCATACTGGTTGTGATATTTTAATTCCCTTATACCTACATCCATATGGTGTTCCAAAAAAATATTTCATTTAAATTGTATTTAACCTACAGCACAAATTACTAGTAAGAATTTTTTTTTTTTTTACTTTATTTCCACAGAAAATCTTGATGCAATGATTGCCCTTCAAACAAAGAATAAACTTGGAAAGTCGCTGGTTTATTCTGACATCAAACAATTAACAGGTAAATAGAGCGCTGCAGGCTGTGTGTTAAATTTAAACCCATAAGAGCCTGGCTAATGTTCAAATCTAATGTCTCTGGTTACTATCGAGGGTTACTATTCTATGGGTCCTTGAGCAAATAAGTTTATGTTCAACTGTTCAAATTCAAGAATGTTATTCTTGAATGCAGTGGTGATTTTGTACAGTATATTTTTTTCCCCACTATTTCAAATCTAACTAAACAGTCCGTCTTCTTGTGCTATAGAGATTTTTTTTAAAAATCATTGCATGTTTAAAGAGTTTCAAGACTTTTTAAAACAGTAAATGCCAAAATAATCAAGAATTGTATTTGAGTTGTCCTTAGGAAACAGGTCTTAATTTACACATGAATAGATTTTCCTTGTCTTCTTGCAATAGCCAGCTGTAATATGATTCTATGTAATGCTTCGTTCTGCATCAATTGGTATTCCATTTTAATGTGTGCTGCACCGTGTCATTATATCAGGGAGGACCAGTGATGAGATTGACAATACCAAGGAGGAAGCTGCCAAGATGGAAAAGGAATACAAGACTCTAAAGGATTCCACAAAGAAAGAAGAGCAACAAGAACCTGAGACAGGTGAGCATTCAAACACTGACTCGTTAATTAAGCGGCTTCTTGTTTTGAATTGTGATGTACATACAGGATGATGAAGTACCTGGTCAATGACAAAGAGCAACCATGTATTCGTTCCTCTGCCATCCTGTTATTCTGCAACAACAGTGCAGTTCAAATGTTATCCCAGTATAAAAAGTTCCATTGACTCTTTAATTCCAGTAAGCTCTTATATATTGAGTGTGCTGCAGGTGGCGCAGATGTATATGCTTATAGTTAGGTCTGAATGTCTCCAAGGGCTGTAGGCAGGTAGTTTCGTCAAGTGGTGGGAATTACTTAGGAAATCTAAGTTGACAGCGGGTTAACTTTGTGTTCAACAAGAGAGTTATGTGATTGCTTTACTGGAATGACATCTTCAGGGAACACATGTACAGATTAAAGTAAAGGAGCTGTGATAACAGTGTGCTTATTAATGAGGAAATGTGTGTATCTGAATGATATCTCTGACTCAAGCTGTTTTACCCAGAATGGTATGTGGGTGAGGGGAGTTTTTCTCATTTTAATACTGTGAAAAGTAGCTGGAGCCAGATTATTACTGCAGAACCCAATCCTTGGGATACCCCCCCAGAGAGCTTTGCTTGCAGTGTAGTGAACTAAATATATCTGCTGTAGCACCAGAGTGGAACCAGGGCATTTCAATAACATTTAGAGGAAAGATAATGAGGACACCAGGTACTGCATCATGCTAATATACCAGGACTCATATTCAATGATATGAACACTCTTCCAGAAAACTAGGAACTGCGACAGCACTGGTAAATATATAGTAGATATACCGGTATATAGTGTATTTCAGGAATAACCAATATACACCAAGGCATTTGATTATATTATATGTAAACTGAAAATGCTCCTGTAAATGTAAGTAAAGAAATCCAAGATTAGAATTTATCACGGTCTGTGAAGCCAGGCGAATAGTTCTAAATTCTAATAGTAGATGAATTCGATTATTCTTTTTGCTTAAGATCTAGCTGTTCTTTGAATCTAGGTTTGTCTAACATTTTCAAATAAAAAGTCAAATTTTTCAAAATGCAAATATCTAGTGCACATGCAAACACAAAGCTTAGAGGTTTACTTACAGTAAAAAATACCATAATAGTGCATTACCAGGGAATAGTAGTTCTGCAATAGATTACCGGTATGGTTTGGATCATCATTCCATTATAATTACAGAAACAGTACCATTCTACCAATAGATCATGCCATTGCTCTGTATATGCTCCGTTGTTAAACATCAGAAAAGATGGTTGTCATTGCATTGCACTGTACTGCATTGCCATTCAAGATCATTTAGTAAGAGTTGTTTATGTTTTTATGTATATTGACATTCAACCTGCAGAAGAGAGAATACGAGTCCTAGTTTGTTCACTAACCACTGTAATTGTACAGACATTGGAGAAATGGGGTGCTGTCTCCTCCTGTAATTGAATTTGCTAAACACATCGATCACTGTTGATCTGATCTCTTTGCCTTTCACAGGACCGAGTGGGAAGACCGAAACCTATTTGGAAGCAATCAGAAAGAATATTGAGTGGCTGAAGAAGCATAACAAGCAAGGGAACAAGGAAGGTAAGGAACAAGTGCTATTCCAGTTCATTGAAGGTTGTAGACACCAGGCCAGGTTTAAGCTTTCGCTCCAGTGCAAAGTTTGCACCCGTGCATTCCAAAATAGTAACATGTCAAAGACATGCAGAAATACTAAAAGAAACTTAATACATTTGATGCCAATTTCTTGTATTTCTAAATGCAACTATTGAGTGTTTGATAGTTATTGATGGCAAAGCTAGAAATTCCATAATACAAAATCTGCGTTTGTCTTCAGCTTCCTCTGTGGTTTGAATTACTGCATACTCTACAGCTGTACAGCTCACCACACTTTCCCCTAGATTCTTCAGTGTCACACGTTCCTTGCAAAAAGACATTGCTAAGATGTGTCCAAATAGAGCTTTAGCATGAGTATTAAAGTCCCCAAATAACTACATTAAAGCCCCTTTTGTCTGCCTCTAATATGCAATTTAAAGAAGTGGATGGAGAACTGGGAACCGTTGATTAATGAATATTTATCGGTTACTTGATGAGTTTGTTCTAATTACTGGGTTACAAGCTTACAAAAGCTTGTTTATGTCTTTCTTCCCATCTGCATTTCACATTCGTGTTGGCTCTGTTTCAATGCCTTTACCATGTTCTGTTTAGTTAAAATGCAACCAGCCAACCTAAAGCTAATTCCATCGGGTCCAGGGCTGTCAAACATTTTGATTCCTACCACAGGTAATAATACAAATAATAATTATACATTTTATTTCTCACAGTAATTCCCCAGTATAAAATGAAAATGATATAACATATCATGGTTCATGGTTTCGTTGTTTCACTGTTTTAGCCCCTGCGATCGGTACATTATCCATCCTTGTTTGCATTTGCTTTAGTTTTCAGTGTAGGGACACAATGCTTTCTTGCCCCTTGAAGCCTGCTTTCCACTACGACACTACTTTAAATGTACAGCATTCACACAACAGCATTATGGAATCAAAGCTGCCTTTTATGGCGTCTTGGAAAGGTAACACCGCTCAAAACCACACACCAGTAAACTTATCTAAAATGCGTATCTGTATATCTGTGCCCATTTTTTATGTATTTTCAGTAGAAGATACTGAAACTATTGAATGTATTATGCTAGGATAGTTCTTAGGATAGTCACTTAGCACTAAAACAGTTACTGCTTGAGAAAAGTACAGTACCATTCCTTTAAGGCTGTGTTAAAACACAAGAAGCACAGAAAAAACTATAGAAGATAATTGCTGGAACAATGCTGGTATTATTAATGCTGCATATTTACTAATGGGTTTACACCAGTTATTTGAAAGCCTCTTCACCCTTGTTTGTCATGCTTAGAAAAACAGTCTTGTTAATTGGTGTTGATCCTTCCTGCCACAACCACACAGTTACATCTCTGATGGAAATGTCCTGTGTATTTGGCTGTACAAACAGATTCATTTAATAGGGGAATGAATAGAAATTGGGCAGGACCGAGCCAGGTCTTTTGACAGTGTACAGTAGCATTTCAATTAGATCAGTCTAGCGGTTTCTTTATTGCAAGTCTTTTTTTTTTCTCAGGCCTTTCTGTTTTGTTTCCTTCTTCATGTCGGTTTATTTCTCTAGTTTAGTTCTCTAATGATGTGTTTGAAGCCATTGCCATTATGCAGCATTTCCCACCAGGAGAGGCAGATGATATTATTGCAGCTTTTCATCTGTCTGTAGCTCAAGAAAATGAGTGGTGGGAAACGGGTCAGCTTATCAAGGAGGACAAATCCCTGCATCTGTGTATCCTATTTAAAATGGTTATGAACCTCTAATGCAAACGTATTTCTAAGGGCATTGTGGCATATGTTTTTCCTGCCATGTTTAATTTATCTTTAGAAACTGCAAAAATAAATTAATTGCACAATGATTTTGTGATTTCCATTCTTATCGTTCTTGACGTTGTAACACATTACTTCTGCAACTAGTATCCTTGTTAGTCTGACCTCATGCAATGGGTTGAGTTCAGTCTAAAAGTACAGTGTCTGTGTTAATTATGCAGTACATTTGCATTTTAAACTAGGGAGTTATTTAAGGCTACGTTTTTGGTATTTTTCTAGTTAAAGCAGAGGTTTTTGAGGCATTTCGTCCTGTGTCAGGGAGTTTGATTAAAGTAATAAAGAATAGTAATGCTGGTCCATAATGAGGTGCAGTATTTATTGATGAAATCCTTCTATTAAGCCCCATTTGAAAGCTAACTCTTTGTCATCTTTCAGATTATGATCTTTCAAAGCTGAGAGACTTCATGGACCAGCAGGTGGATTCTTACATTGACCAGGGAATCCTGCAGAAAGATGAAGGAGAAGTAATCAAGAGGATTTACAGCAGCATGTAGAATCCAGAAGGGAGAGCAAAGACGTCAAAAAAAAAAAAATTGCAAAAGTTAAAATTGAATTTCCGCTCACATGTCAACATGGTTGGCCCATGTACACAAATTATACAAAGTCAAGCTAATTTGGGAAGTACTGCAATAATTTTTTAGCTGTTTTAGTTTTGTTAATTCCCAAAAGCAATAGATTCTGAATTTGTTAGATTGCATTTTTTCACAGTGCTTCGACAATAATGCCATAGAATAACAAAGAAACCCCTAATACCATAGCTTTTTGCTCTTGGTGAATCATTAATAGCACACAGTAAATTGTCACTATTTGATATGAGCCAACATTGTGAGGCATTTCAAGAGTTTGATAAAATGTACACAGAAACTATACTCTGGAAGTGAGTTGCAAAGGCTTTAGTAGAAAATAGAAGGCGGCTTCTAGTTTTGCTCACTTTGAATACTTTGTATTCTTTTGCTAAAGATAACAAATGTACTGTAACATGTCAGAGGTTTGTCAAATAACAACCATATTCTGTACCATTGTGAAAACCTAAGGCTTTTAAATCTAGAATGTGTTTTGTGTCTCCAGTGTCCAATGTCGTCTCACTCACCTTGTCATGTGATTTGATTCAGCCAGACCTGGTAGTTCAGGGAACAGTCTACTGAGCCCGCAATTTGTATCAGTCAATAGCCTCATGACTTAGGTCTTGTCCATTTTCATTCTGCATGTAAAAAAAAATCAGTTGCATCCTGATGTTGTGTTGAGTAAAGCGCAAACGAAGTATTTTTAAGAGTAAATATCTGTGAATTTTTCAGCACACTGTAAAAGCAATTAAAAATGATGCCTTTCAGCGTTTCCATTACTCTAACTTCATGACCTCAAACCTGCTGCTTATCCTGTAGAAGGAACAAACCAAACAGATTTTACAAGTGCAGTGTTATAAAGCTCTGCTAGAGCCTGAATACTGGGAACAGAACTATAATGAAGATGTATTATATTTAACAGTTATATTAGGTTCATTTGCCTGGATAGCTTTTAATTGAATTAATTCGACATCCAATACTTGCAAAGAGGTTTGGTGGATACTGTAGTTAATGAAGATAAACAAAGTGTTTAGGTAAACAGAAAAAAGAAAACTATATTGTCTTTTCATATGTTGTAACTGATGACGCGAAGGGCTTAATTTTCAAACCAATTACTAATCAGTTCTAATTTAAAATCACAAGCTTTCATCATCCAGCATGCTGTTAATGATTGAGGAACTTTGATCTATTAAGATTTGATATAAGGTGCACGCCTGTAAAAAAGATCATTCAAGCGCAAACAACAGAAAGTAAATGAAAACAAACAAAAAAATAAAAATAGAACAGAAGTACATCCTTAAGACTCAAAATCCCTGTTACTGAAAGCAGTTGGTAAGAAAAAGGTTCAGAAAAACACAAGTACATTTGTCATAGAATTCTTTAATGTATTCGAAACCATAAGTTACAATAAAACCACAATAAAACACAATCAAAGCCATAATAGTTCAAACTTCACTCACCACACAACCGAAACATGGATGCTTCTAAACAGAATAATCCCTTTCGGAAAAGATTCAGTAGCATCGAACAGGCAAACAAGAATAACCCACTTCCACGCACCCACAGCTTATTTACAGTCCGAGGTTTCCATAGTTTGCATTGGTAATACAAATAAATACATTTACAGGAATACTACATTTCAGAAAGGAATATATTTACTGCATTTATAGGAGTATCGCGATAGTGTCAATTTCCTGACATGCGGATATATTTTGCAAGTTTATCTGAACCTCAGCTGGGTTAAAAGGTCACACAGTTGTCCAACTGTAGTCTAACGAAATAGATGTCTGTGCTTGTGTGACATGTGGGTGCAATGACAGCCATGGGTGCCTGAAGCCTCAACACACTCTCACCATTATCACTATAATAGTAAGGACCTTGTATTTAAAAAAATAAATAAAATACAATAAAAAAGGCAAGGTCAATTTCCACAGTACTGTTGAAGCAAAAAGCAGTACAACAATATGAATTGAGAATAAAGCTATTGTGGTGAAAATGTTTAATTATTGGGTGCCAATGCCTTTGGAAACAAAATTTGTCCATTAAGTGATTCACACAACAGCCATGTAATATCTAGTGATCAGTGCCCACTCACTCCTGTCTTTAAAGTAAATACACATAAAAAGAAATGAGCACCGTATGTCTTTTTTTCCCTTGTTAAGTTAGCTGAGATCTAGATTTGTAACCATGCTGCTCTGAATAGCTTGGTTTCAGCACCAGTATTAGCATGGTAAATGCCTGATGTAAAATCTCTTACCCATCTGATGATAATATTCACATGGGTTTTTGCTACCACAGTACTGTGGCAATAGACAGTTCCATAAAACAAGGCAAAGACTACCCTTTCAGTTTCAGTGCAAATAACACAAATCAAAAGTACCTGTTTGATGGTTTGGTAAAAGCATAAGATAAAAAAACAACAAAAATAATAAAATAAATATAAAACAAAAAAACTGCCAAAACAAAACAACAAACAAACAAAAAATAACAGTCCATGCTCTTGGAAATGTCTCTGCCTCTCCAAAAACAAAGAAAGCTTTTCCAGCTTGAGTCCTCATCATGACTCCATTCAGCAGGTTCAGTGAGTATGGTATGAAGAGGTTGCATGCTCATGGTCTCCCCCCTCCAGTCTGTAAAACAAATGGGATTATTTATTATAGGATGTAGATGCAAAAAAATAAAAATACCCTATTATACAATTTATTTGCCATCATAGAGATCTTGGGTCAACTAATTTGATCTAAGATCTCTGCAGTTTAGATCTTTAGAATACGGTCCTCTGTGTACCCAGGTGCAAGCACGTTTCTGTTGTTAAGTCCTCTGTTAAAAAGGTAAGTGACTCATGCATTAAGAGATGTAGGCGTCCTGCCCTTAGGTCCTACAGTCAAGGTGTTTAACGAGACTACTGTATTTTTATTTTTTTTTAAATGAAGATGACCATAACAACTGCATACTTTTCTTTAAATGATATCTAATAACCCCCAAAACATTTGCATACATTTTTTCTATAACCTTTTTTTTTTTTTTATTGGCATGGCTCCACATTGAAGGTATTGTGTGGATTCTTCCTAAACTTACATTTCCCTTCATAAATAATATAATCCTACTGCACTACAGCTTTCAACTTGGAGACTGATCTGTTTTCCAGTAGAAAGAACCCCTGCGTTTGGGAGCTTTGTACAACATTTCTAAACCCCACCAGCATCGAATTTGAATCAGTCATCTTCTGCAGGTAAAGCTTGACTAAGTTGAGAGTTCACTGTGAACACATTAGCAATGACAGATGCCAATGTAGAGGTGTTAGTCTGTGTCATCGATATTGACCCACACTTTTACTAAGCGCTTCAAGTTAACTGGAAACACTGGAAATTCTCAAATGAATCCTCTCTGAATTCCAGCTGAAAGCTACAAATAAGATACTTGTACATGGCTTCAGAAACCATTATAGGCAAACACTTTACAGAAGCTAATGTACACATCTTGTCTTTTGCCGTTATCAGTCTTCTCCCGCAGTGTGAAGTCAATCTGAAATACTCTAATCAAAGAACAACAGAACCAAATGTCAGTACAATGCATTCAGCTGACTACTGGACTACAAGGCAGGGAGTTTAGGGTCATATGTATTAAGGACAAATTTATATATATAAGTGGTGTTTAAAATTAAAAAATCACCTTTTTCATATTCATTTTTATAACAGAATTATAGAATGCTAAGGTAACCAATATTTTAATGACCTCTGAAATAAAAAAAAAAAAAAAAAACATTTTCTGTTTTACAGTTTTCTAAGGAACATCTCTGTCCCAAAAGAGTGTGTTATAAATTATTCAGGCACATTTTGAAAATGTTGACAATCACATTGTTTTGAGTTGAATGCAATCTTCTGTTGCTTCTCAGTCTGTCATGAAACTATATAATTCAGAAGTGTGTTTGTGTGCAGCAAGGAGGTATTCTTAACATCATGATGGGTCAGCAGGTGCCCAGGCTACTTGGATTAGAAATTTCCATATCAGCTGACAGCGAGAGAAAATGTAGATTAAAAATTCACAAAAGCGTGAATATTTTGATTAAGATTGCATGAGTGGATTAATTTTTTCCTCTCTTCAGTAAAAAAGTAAATGGACTGCACTGCTCCACAGGGTATGGAAGTAGACAATATGCTATATTGGAAATGCAGCGCAGGAATGCTTTTCTGTGCCAGAAATCCAGATGGTTCAAACTGTTTATTTGCTCTACAGAGTGCAAGAACGTAAATGTGTCAATTGATTCCTTTCCCATAACCAATATCTTGGAAAGCACTGACAGCAACAAGAAAACATTAAACGATATCAGTGGTTTACACTGCTTTGTGACATGCTGGAACTAGTTTGAATTGACTTTTACATTCTTTCAAAGCAGAGCAATCACAAAACAGCCCAAGAATGTATTTAACAATGCAATCCCATACATCAATGATGTGCACATACTACACTCTGCATGAACATACAAATGCCACTACCATGGAAACATAAGAGTACATACCCTCAACCATGCAGCTATACAGTACCATATAGCCCTGGATGAAATTTGCATCACTGTTTCTGGAGTTGTCATAGTGACACCACCATACAAGAGTTAGAAAGTACCTGGATTTCTAAGAAACCGCATCATGCAAGTGGTATGTTGTGAGTGATTATCACTTTAGTAGTTCAATCCTGATGGGTAAGACACCTAGATAAAACTATGACAGCAGCTTATGCTCTCAACTGCCCTAATTTAGATGCATCCTCCTACAGGTTTCACCAATACATAAGAAATCCTATAGTAATAAAGAATTTCCACTTTGTTAGCTTTAAGCCTTCTCGACACTATCACTCTTTGAAAGAAACAGGTACAGTGTGCTCCTGCTCCCACCTGTAGTAAATCCGTCAGGAAGTTATACCTGTCAACTGCAAGCTTAGCTGTAGCCCACGGAAGCAAAACCAAAATATAAACGCTGAAGACAAATTCTATTATATTATCTAGCTTCTAGGTATCTAGATTAGAGAATGTGCAAGAGTCTGAGTATAAATGAATTAATACCCGGGACAACATTTTGGTTTTGTTTGGTTTATAAAACGTTGAAACACTAATCTGGAGCATTAACAGAAGATTAGAGATGCGATTTTTCCAGGTAGTATCCAGTACCTAATATATCCTGTTTAGTACTGCCGCTGGGTGCCTAGCCTTGGAAATGCAGGATAGTTTATAAATAGCACGATCATCAGGGAACAGCATGACCTGGATCCTCATCCTCACCTGCATCCCTCCAGGATGCCTGATAGATATTGGGCCCACCATAACACAGAATGAAGCTGTAATCACTTACTCAATAATATCCAGACTGATGGTATTTTTATCAATAACTAATACCACATTGATGGGAATTATCTTAATTGCAGATATTTTTTTTTCTATTAAGAAAAAGCAATCCAAATATCTGTGCTTTAAAATAAAACTGCTTTTGATAAAACTAATTAAATGTGATGTGTTTTACCACTATCAATTTGTCCAAATGAGGTTTAGTTTGTACTCAAGGTTGGCCTTTTCTCACTTATAGATTAACAGCATCTTCCTGCAAAACAATTTTTGTACATTTTTGACAGTAACTCCTTTAGCATTAGAACATCAGCTGTGGTTTTGAAGTTATAAGACAGCTACTGCTTTATGACTACATTGCAGTGTGGCTGGTATTGTCTCTGCTGATTTTAGTCTCGTTTTGAGGATGCAATCATAACCTTGTGATCCAAAGACAATTGCACTATTTCATAACTGGCGGCTCAAAGACATTACATACTTTAAATCAGGTGGAAACTAATTGATTTTCTGGATTAGACACAGAATCATTCCATTTTTGGTATTAGACATATTTAAGGCAAAATGTGATCCTTCACTGGTCTGGTAATTTTGTAAGATTATACATGGCCATTTCAGCATGTTTCAAAACACATGTGTGCTATAGTATGCCACACTTACAGATATGTTGTTTCTTCCAGACTTTGATTTGATTCACTTTTTATATCCTGGGGGTGACCTTCCATAAACCTATGCCTTCGAGCATGAGCAATTGTGCATTAAAGCTATTTTCTGGAAGCAGTGAAGTAAGGAGAAGGCATTACACAGAAAACAGCTATTCAAAGCAGTATCTAGTGTGAAACTCATCGTGCTGGAATTAACAAATAACCTAGCCAATTGAGAGAATCCATTAGTTACAAAAGGGCAAGCATTTTGTAAAAGCAACCTTATACTTCTGCAAACACAATATTTTCTTGAATTACTGTGAACAGTGTTATCAGTCTATAAGAACAATACTGCACACAGGAAAATCTAAATTAATGTTCAGCATCACTTATGTTTCACCTAGTTGTGCTTCTTTAAGGGTTTCATTGACAGCACCTGTAATTTAATACAGTGCTAACTTAAAAAAAAATAATAATCTGCCTCACTGTGTGCTTAAAACAAGCTGGAATGCATTGTCTTTTGTTAGAGAAAGCTGCCCTCCCCCTCTCAGTGTAGATGATGATGGATACTGCTAGTCCAGTAGAGTGGAAATGCCTGCTGTGTTTTAAAATGCAACCCGTAGTGCATTTCAATTGAAATTGTTTCTCAAGATGCATGCTTTACCAGTATAACATGTCAGTGTGTATTAAAACATTTGAGTGTTCTAAACTATGGAAGCTAAATACTGCATTGTGCCAAGGGATTCTACATAGCATAGTTAAAACACTTTCAGAGAATAAAACTATACAATCTACAACAGTGAAGAAGACAGCGGACCAACAAGTCTGTCTATTTAATACTGCATTAAGAGCCGTGCAAACAGATTGTTCCACAGTAATGCTTTAAAGAAATACAAAGCAACAGACTAATCTCATAAATGGATATGAAATAAACCAGCAACACTAGGTTACCTCTGAAAAGTTTAACTTCATCAGCATGGGAATACCTACACAACATCAACTTCCATCACTGTACTATTGTCAGTAAAAATAAAGCTTCATGCTTAGGCAACACAGAATAAAAGCCTTCCAAACAGGCTGTTCATATTCAATGCAATCTGATTTGTGCACAATACTGCATTGGGGGTGAGGGCCCATCTCATCATTCCCAGTTTCCACTTTGGTCTACAGAGAAATAAATTGAAGATTTATCTTTTTTTTCACAAAGCAAATACATTCCCTCATCAAAACCAATCACAATTCTTTGATCTTATCCCTGAGTCACCAATTCATAACCAGATGTATCCCCTTATCTATGTCTTTTGAATTTCCTGTCATATTTCACTTTCCTCAAAACAAAAACAGCTTTCCTTTTTTTTTTTTACCTAATCATACAGGCAATGCCTGCCATACAGCAGCTATCACACCCTACCATGGTTCACTTTGGAAATACAGGTAAACCAAGGTGTCTCCACAATACTTTATAATCTGTTGATTGTAAACCGGGTTTATTTTTATATAAACCCACATAGCTTACCTCTACACACTGATCACAGGGAAGAAAACAATTCTATAAAGCTGCTACTGAAATGTGTTTTCAGACCTAGGCATTAAAGCCACTTGAAGCCACTCTCTCTTTCGATGAGGACTAATGTAATTTCACAGGTTAGTTTTGCTGACAAAGAGGTTTCCCCCTGTACTGTATAATCTGAGCATGGCGCAGCGCTGAGCCAGCTGACAAGGACAAACTGATTACCTTTCGGGATACTTCAGTTCTGACCAGCTAAAATGTTCAAGGTCCGTCTGGCAGACCGATTGATGGATTAAGAGAACAACAATAAAGAGAAAGAAGCACTGAGGGAGAAATGTTGTTTCTTGGAGTATACATCATTGCATTCTCAAAGTATCACAGTGCATTTAGACATCTGGTCACCTTTAGGGGTGTTTAAATGTTTTAGATGTGATCCAAACATTAAGCATTTAATATTTTGCCTAAATGTTTCAAAATATTTTCAAAATGTTGCGAAACTATATTGGCAATTATAGATGTGTTTTTACACCTAAAAACTATACAGTGTAAGGTTATTGATTTATCATTGGTTTATTCATTACACACATTGAATCTGTAGTCATTTTAAACTCTGTTGGAGTACTTTTGCAACTGCTTCCTGCAATAGTTACCTACATTTCAAAAAGTTTAAATGTTTAGGAAATTAAATAGACTCTAACAACACACATGACTTTATTTAAACTACTTTCCTAACCACCTGTGCCTCGCAAATTATTATTTCTTCATTTGTTTACAATGTTGGCAATACAATACTGATTGTTGAGAAGCCAAGTAAATGGGACTCATTCCCATCAGGTTTATGATTAGAGGGGATTTCTTTGTTTTATTTTATTTTAAAATGACAGAACTGTTACACTAACCAATGCTATTTTCTTCAGCACACAGTAGAGAAATTGCTTTATACATTCAAAGCAATTACCAAGTTACTTATTTTCTAATTATTTTACACCACACCCCCACAATTCCAAGCTGGCTGCAAGACTGTATGAGACAAGAGCGCTTATGAAAGTGACACTTTACACAGTCTCGCAGCACAGTATGGCTGCTACCACGCGACAAGCGAAACTGTTCAGCGATGCAACAATGAATAGAACCTATACTTTTGAGAAGTATCTTCCACACCACAAACACGACAGGTGGGAGCGACGCCAGGGCGATGCAAAATAAATAGGATTGAATCACATTTTTTATAATTTGTCGCGTGACAACTAGAGAATTGACCCATCAGAGCACAGCTTCAATGCACGTGGTCCAGCAGAGTGAAGCAGTCTACAATGATGGAGGAAAAAATAACACTTGCCGTTGAAAAAATACCAAGAGCTTTGTGACAAAGGTCATCGCAATTATAAAGATACAGATTTGAAAGAAATATATGGGAGTTAATTTCGAAGGAACTGGATAAGCCTGATATATATGATTTATTGCTGTATGTTGAAATAACGTCAGAGAAGACCCTTATAATTTCCACATCATGTTGACAGATATGTACTAGTCTTGATCAAGTTTTTGTCAAGGGCAATTTTGAATAGTTGTATAGATCTGGCAGTTTTCAAACCTGTGACACCACCTCTGTGTCGCTTCTGGTGTGTATGGTCAGGTCGCCCAATGAAAAATTGCATCGCAATTGGTGTGTGGAGGTCTTTAGAGAGTGTCAAGAGATCTAAAAAAAAAATGCCATTTTCCATTTTGCTATAAACAAAACTGAGTCACTTTTGGTGTTCATGTTAAAAGCACAAGAATACAATTGCTGCATCTATCCTAATATTCTGTCAGTAGTTGTCATTCACTCTCTATATTTGTTTGTATTTGTGAACAGACAGATTGGCTGACTTAAATGTATCTTGATTCTGGCCAAGGGTGTATTTTTGGAATTGTCAAGCAAGTCTTTTTTTTGTTCAGGAAAGTAATTTTCTTACCTGATGTCCTCATCTTTAAGTTTTCTCGCTGCCTGTTTGGAGAGTTGAATTTTCAAGTCCAGTCTCTGTAAGTAATCTTTGGCTGACAGTTCCTCTGGCTGAGTGGGCTGGCTGTCAGGTTCCTGAGTGTTGGGAGAAGGAGACGCGGTAGAAGAAGAAGAAGTGTCGTCGTCCGCCACGGTCACGCTGGCCTCGCTGTCTGGCGATTCTAATGAGTTTAGTCCATTAAACGTACATTTCTCTGAGATAACTGGAATATTTAGGCTTGTCTTCAGAAATATACAATCGTTGCTAAAAAGTTTATTTGCCCTCTTGATGTGTTCCATCTTAAAAAGAAAAGAATAAAAAAATAATTGAGTTCACTGTGAATGAACAGGTTAATTACTATCACACCATAACATGATGTATTACAACTGATAAAAACGAATGCTGACTGCCTCCTACTGACCACAATGCACATTACCAGCACCATTACCAAACACATCCTTGACATATATTAGGCAAAATAATTGGAAAATGTTATATAACATTATACATTCCCCTATGTTGAAGTCAAATGATATGTATCATGTGATCTTCTTGACCTACATAAGCTGTGTGAGAGTTCAGTGCAACGATTAGGCAACATATCATGGGAAAGCTGTAGAATCTCAGTGACTTCACATGGGGCATGGCAGTATTGACCAACTTGTTCAATAAAACAAGTAGCCTATATATAATGCTTCTCTTTCAACTGTTGTCCTAATTTATTTTTAGTAGTACTTGTACTGTACTATGTTGAAAGTATTTAGAAAAAAAAAAACTAAAAATGTGATAATTTCTCTAAATATACTTGAACTTTGACTCATTTGACTCCTCCAGACCATCACTTTCAATTCAAACAAAATGTATCGTTTTCAATCTCTCGACAACACCCGCAGTACAGAAATGTTCATCAGTGATCAACAAAATGGCATACATTCGTATCTCAGAGAAACTAAACGGATAACGACGTAGAACGTCTGTACAGCACTGAAAAACACTAGGCCTATTTAAAAAAAAAAAAAAAAAAAAAAAATGCTGAACCTCGTCTGCTTTAATATTAGCATCACAAGGGTTTCCGTGTAGTATATAAAAAAAATTATAGATGGGCCTCTTCAGTGAGTTACAGGAAAATAAATCTCTGGTTTCTGTAACAGTTTAGAAATTACACGATCATCGGTCTAGTAATTTATGACGTCACAGAAACCCTAGATGAAATTATTTTTCTGCAGCTCACAGAAGCTCATCTATTATTCTACACACACAAAGTATTGAATATTACGTTTTTACTCAATATTTAAATCAATATGCGTTTAACTGGAATTTCAGTTCATTCAATGTTACTGTCGATTTCCAAGTACTCTGTCTTTAGTTTCCTCATTCCAAAATACTCATATACAGTGTAATTTAAATATTTATTTTGCCATTTTCAGAATGCGTGTGTGCCACCTTATAGAAAGCAATGGAAACACGTTCAATCTTGATGTGCAACACTGTTGTTGTCTCCCTCCTTCTCCCCTCTGTCTCCCTGTGCAATCCGTACAGCCCTTCTATTTTTCATTTACTCGGTGCACACGTTTTGTCAGATCTAATATGAGGAAACAGCGTAGCTGGTTTAAAATAGATAATGGACTTGATTTATTAGCAAACTGCATGGCGTTATTAACTTGTCTCGTCACAGTTTCACAGTCAACATTGTTGCTACCGAGAGCTCAAAATGAGTACACAGTACTTCCGGGAATCCTGGCGGTCTAGGTTCTGCAATGGACACTTTATTGTGGAGCGTTTGTGTGTTTAACGGTGCCTGCTTTCCCCTGTTCCCCCACGTCATTGGCAAACAAGTGCATTTGAAAACCAGTTAAAATGTTCAATTGCTAATATACGTATCATAAGTGTGTATTGGCTACATTATAACTGTGCTCAAGTGCTCACAGTCGTTAAGAATGAAACGTGAGGGTGTACCTGGTCCTAGGCTACACATTTTCATGAGTCAATGGTTTAGGTATTTGCGACTGCTTCCGTCAGAGGAAATCTCCCAGGTTTATGTCTTACAGATGTATACATTCACATAAAAAGACCGGCTTGCATTTTGTATAGTTTCTTACCGTGACTCCGTATTTGAGAGCGATTCCCTGCAGAGTATCACTCGCACTGACCCGGTGCTCGATGTATTTCTCTGTCAGCGGTGCGGTTACACTGGCGGTGCTGCCGTACGAGCGGGTCTTGGTCAGGGCCAGGCTCTGGGACAGTTCAGCTTCAGACTCCGAACCGGAGCGGGACATGGGGAAGACTGGTTGTCCGAACCGACCGCCTCCATCCCTTAGTGGTAGCACTGGGGAGAACTCCGCCATCTTCTTTTTAATAATGAAACAGGAGGCTGCTCTTTATGATACGGTAGCACTGTAACCCAAGGTTCAGGGTTTCGCTGTAAAATTAATAACTAGCAAAAGGTGGACAGAATTGCGTGTTTGTTTACCATAGGGCTATCCGAATATTCCAGCTACGTATCCCTGTAGTTTTCAAAGGTCTGTAATAAAAAAATAAATAAAAAAAAACGCACAACAAATGTAGCACAGCTGTAGTAAGCAAAGAATGTGCCAGCACGGTGTATTGATACCGCAGCTCTAATGAATGGCTCTTTTTGACAAGGGAGCGGTGGGCCAATTATGTTTAACACATGATTAAAACCTTAGAAACTTTTAACTATTTTAAAACAAAGGCCATTTCAATACGTTCGAAGAATATATGGGTAATATACAGCTGTCAGATGATGTCTTAAGTCTGACAATAATAATAATAATACATACTATAGTAACCTGTAAGCAGCAGTCAACGTTTCTACTGTACACAGTGTTTCTGTTAGTTTGACTTCCTGTGGTGTAAAACAGAGACAGAAACGTAGTGGTTAGAGTTGTTAAGAAAACTGAAGTGAAACCTGAGGCTACTAACATAAAAAAAAAAAAAAAAAAAAAAAAAGCTTGGATTTTTTTTTTTTTAACCCACAGTAGTATCTGCATGGTCCAACGATTTCTTTAATGTCCTTATGTCAGACTTAACTTACATCCTGCAAGCCACACGAAAGGGTGTCGTTAAGCATTTTGCATTAATGGAAAAATATTTTAATATTTGCAACTGATTTTGCCACAGCTTTAAAAATAATTAAAAAAAAAAAAAAAATTACAATAGTATCCTGAAAAAGTAGACCTATATCTTCAGCATGCATAGGGTGGCACACTTGCCCAGGAATCAGGTGTCAGTATTGTATAAGTAAGTATGCTGCTGTGACTGACATTCACATGTTGAATAACTTCTTGTAACAAATGTCTACAAACAGAGTTTTATTCAGATAAGTACTTGTGCCAACAAATATCCTAACCAAGTTCCAACACAATTACATTAGTGGTTTTCTTGGCACAGTAAATAGGTGTGAAATATACAAACCATGATCAGTATGGAAGCAATATACTGTTTGTTTGTTTGTTTTGTTTTGTTTTTTTAAACAGCCCTTCACAACAAGTGAAATTTTGAATCCCAAAACCGAGGATGTAAATATGTTTGCAAATAAAATGCCTCTATATTTTACAAATTAAAATTGGAACACAAATACCCACAGGAATTCCAAGGAACAGTCAGTTTTATACTTTTCAATGTCAAATTTGTAATTAATATAATTCTCAATGGATTACTGTAAAAATGTTTTTAAAAAGAAGAAAAAGAAGAAGAAGCATGAATAATTTGCAATGGAACCCAAATTAATTGGCTGATAATTAATGTGCGTTTATAGATACTGTGATCCCACCAATTCCAGGACATAGTTTTGCATTTTCTGAATTACTTCATATATGCCTGGTATTCCTTTAATTATTTTACATATTGGCTTTTAAATAATGAACTTGAAATCAGAAGATTAAAACAATGTATTCCATTTCATGCAACTTTACCATTCTCTTACAAAGGGGTCTAAGACTTTGATCACAGACAGCTTATAAAACACATTTTATCATTAGGAATGGCATACATGACTTCAAGAAGGAAACAGTTTAGTTAATTCACAAAGGTAAAGTATTCGGTATCATGCTACACTCCACATATTTATTGGAATTTCTAATGCAATTACTGCACATAGGGACATCACAAGCATTCAATATAATTGAAGTTTGAATGGTGTAACTGTATCCCTCATTTAACTTTTGCATTATGTGATTCAGGCTGTTATTAAATTAAAATATGTATAGTGTCTAGAATAAGTATACAGTAACCAGATGCTTAAAATAATTGCTATTTTATACTGTAGATAAAGACTGTTCAGCACAGGTGATCTTTATTGCAACAGGTGATTCACTTCCAATAATTTCATAAACTGACCTTTTAAACAATTAGAATATGAAAGAATTCTAGTTTAAGCCATTCTAATATTTTTACATTATGTTGAATAATTATCAATCTTGTTCTCTTTCACCAGTTTGAAATGTCAGCTTTAAAATGATTGCTTTCCCAGCCTCTTTGTCAATGATGGAAAAATAAATTGCCTATGAAAATAAATATGTGTTTTCTGCTTTATTTACACTGGATCCAAATTAAATTGTAGCTGAAAATGGGGTACCACTTTAGCTTCGGTATCCGTTATAATTCATTATAAACAATAGAAAAAAATCCAATGGCAAAAGTATATAATAACTGTATTGCAAAAATATATTTGGTGAGACAGACCTATAAAGACATACAAACAGACCTGAAAAGACAGGCAGACAGGCAGACTATATTTGTATTATTATTTTTAGTCATATTTTATAATTGTTAATAACATAATTAATAGCATGTTTATAATTGCTTAGTTATAACAGGTACCTAAACTAGTGTTACCCAAAGTGGTTGTGTAAAATGGTAACGTGGTTACACAGCACAACATGTATGAGAGATATGAATTATGAAATACATTTAATTTGCTTAAAATAGCTTTTATTATTTTTTAATTACACTGGAGCATATTTTACATTTAATCCTTTAATCGCTGGAGTCCATCCTAATGAGGGTTTTAATGGATTTTAGTTAAATCTATGGCGGTATATAATGTGATTTGTGATCTCTTCTTTGATGTGAATTCATAATGCAGTGAACTACAGAGCACCACACTGGGGTCAGCCCCTAGGAATTCTATAGAGTGAAAGACATCTTAGACCCACTGCTAAAAGGTGCCCTCTACTTTCTGAACAGAGCTCCAAAAAGTTCATGCCGAAATGGTCTAGAAGAATGTATTGATTTTAGATCCATGTCTCAACAAGGTTTAATGAACCAATCAAAAACACAACTAATTATTTCTATAAGGCAATACAGTTTTCCATCTTACAAATCCATTATAGCTAGGTTCTTGCCTTGTCCTATCAATCAACAAAACCACAGTTACAAAATGTTACTAAAAATCGTATTAAATACATATTTAAACATGCAAAAAACACCCAAAATCAATTGCATACCGTAATTGTTGGAAGCCACTGTGGCTGGGTTACACGACTGTCAATATCACTGAATTGTAATTCCTAGTCAAGTATAGAGTATTCAGGTTAAGTCATGCATAAACCTGTTTTGATATTTGATTACATAGTGACATCTCATTAAATGATTTATTAAAGGTAAGTAACTTTAAAATACATTTTCATATTTTATTTTGCTATCTCTTACCCCACTCTAGATCCTCTACATCATTCTTTGTGCTTCAAATTGCAATTATCCACTTATTGTATTGGATACCATTTTTGATATACTTAGTGTTAAGGCACGTTGACCTGTAGTTGCCAGATTGTCTTTCACCATAGACATCTTGTAGTCCAGATCAGCAAAGTGTCTGTCTAGTTGTAAGAGCCAGCGCCATCTAGTGAGCAGGCATTGTGCACAGGCACAACAATAATAAAAGGAAACCAGATTCACTAGACTAGGCTCATAGCCCTAAACAGACACTTTACTGGTATAACATATTGTATGTGAATAGAGAAATGCAATTGACACAATATTTGAGTAATTGCCATGAGAACAACTCAGGATGGTTGGAAACACCTTAAAATGGTAAGGGGACAGTAAATACTCTTAGCCCAGGATGTCTAAGAGTTAATGGTGGAGTCATAGCAAGAAAATAGCAACTGAGTTATACAGTAGCTGTGCGAGTTCACAGGGATTGGAAGAAATTTCCATCTCAGTGTGTCCCGCAAATGGAACACAATCATGTGAAAAACAACACATTATCACCAGTCAATATCACTTTTTTGTTATAAGGCCAGCATTATGTGCAATGTATTTAAATATATTTCAGGTTTATTTTAGTTCTATAAAAAAAAAAAAAAAAAAAAAAAAAATCAATGTGTTTCAGATGCTTTTGAAAACAAAATGCGTCATCTCAAGGGGTTTATTTTCCAGGTAAAACACTTTAAGTAAGTACAGTAAATTATAGTTAAAATGATTAAGCTAACATAATCCACCCCCTTAAGACCTTTACATGTTTTGCTGCTGTATGAGTCACACAGTGTATGTTCAGATACACACTGTATTGTTAATTTTTGTTAGTGTGTGTGTCTTTGTGAAGTGTACAGGTAAAGGTTTGCTATGTCTGTAATGTCCCAGTGGGAGCTCTTGAAAACGCCAGGCTTAATCTGGTGAAATATTTTTCAGATGCATAAATACATAACTGAATAAATCTACAAGCATTTGCATGCCATAAATGATGGACCATCATTCAGCTATGGTTCAGTGCCTGCGACACCTTTATTTGACTGATACAGTCAAAACTTCACGGCATTAAAAGCAACTGATCTGCTTTGACCTTCCTTCGGATAAGCTGCCCTACCAATTGTACTGCATGAGAAAAGCACAGGATTTCTGCTTGTGGAGTGGGAGCAAGTTTCCCCTCGGGCTACTGTGTGTTAATAAGCCACGCTGTTGTTCAGAAAAGAGGCCGCGATATTCTTTCCTACTGCGGCATACTATTTAAATCTACCCTTCCTAGTGATTCATCATTAAGCTTAATGCCATCTGAGCCTGACTAAATGATTATTTCTTTGTTGTATCGGAGGATCTTTCCAGTAACTGCTGCCTGGTTCAAGCTCAGGTTTGCTGTCTCTGTGACATCTGGTTCAATTTACAGCAGTCTTGGGGGCTTGTTGCCACACTTTAGCTACAGGTTAAAACCTGTTTTGTCAAAGGTTCAGTGAATTGTTTAATTTACTAGAAGTAAAAATGTGTTGCTTCTTTATATTTTAGTAGTGTTTTTTTAATGCAGATCTAAAGATAACTAGCATGGTCCACATGGTTTATATAACTGTGCATTCGTAACCTCTTATTCAGTTCTAAAAGCTATTTGTTGTGAAAAGCTATGTAGATATTTCAGGGATAATACTTTTTCATGTGTTCTGTAAAGTACATGCCTTGTACTTTGATGCTGTACAGTTCCAGATTTTGTTTGTGTTGCAGTTTGCTATCTGCACAAAATATATGGTGTTATGGAGTATAGCAAGTGAAATGTAGCTCTGTTTTTGTCTCTGAGTGAAATGACAGATTGGCATGATTGGCATGTGTATAAAAGCAGTAAAAAAAACTTCTGTTATATAGAACATGTATTGCAATTGTTTTCATTTTTTTTTTTGAAAGCCAAATTAATAACCTGTACACAACAAAAAATAAAACTAATTAAAAACAACTGCCATGTTTCTACTGTGTGGAGAAGAGGAAACAGCTTAGCATGCTAATAAAAAAAATTACGGAAAATTTAAAGAAATTTACGGTAACTAATTTTCTGTCATGCCTGGCTTTTTACAGATACTGGGGGTAATTTTCCACATTTGCTGCATGCTGGTTACTTACATTAATGAATAATTGACTCACTTCTTGAAGTAAATGGGATCCCATAGCAACCATATGTCCTAAGTAGGCTAACCAAGCTTATCAGGTAAACATGAACCCCTACAAAAAAGGAAAAGTAGAAGCAGTCGTAAATGGTTGTGTTGTCATATAGGAATATTCACCGTCTACCAGTAATGACAACCCTATGCTGTTATAATAATACTTGTTATTTTTCCAATTGTATACATAAATGTGATACGGAAGAATTGTCTAAATGTCTTTTAGCATGGTGTCAAAATAAATTCATTTTGACAGCTTTAGTATCTTACTGATCAGTCTTATGGAGAAACGCTTTTTAGGGAAAACATTTTTCACAAAAAAAAGGTAAAGAACCTTCTCCTTAGGTTTTTGCATGGATCACATACACTTCTCATGGGTTGGTTAGATCATCTAGACTCCTAGTGGAGCTTCTAGATATTACAAGTAAGTTTACAGTGTTGTCAAAGGCAGGAGATTCAAACCAATTTCATCTCCATATGCACTATATGTTTTATATTAAGTGTTAGTGAATGTAGAAGGCAACCCCACCTCAGAAGGGTAATAATCTGGTATATAAATTTTGGTAAAAGTCCATACTTAATTAAACAATACATAATTCTGTAGTTTGTTTTTCTATCTTACAGTTTCACAAGCCAATACCGTAGTACATAACTGTAGTGATGTCATCAGTCACAGCTGAGGAAGCAAGTAGGTAAATCAAACCAACCCGTAAGGCCCACATGGCCACTTTCCAAGCACCATCCAGAAAGCAAATGATCCATCTTACAGGCTAGCGGTTTGCAGTCATGCAGGTATTGATTGGTCTCAGAAACTAAGTGTCCTCTGAGGTGCATTGCAACAGTAAATCAGTCGTTTTCTTGGGAACAAAAAGTCTGATTCCAGTTACAGTTATTGCAAGCCTATCAAATCAACAGAAGAGGAGGAGATTCAGACCCAGAGGTCTGGAAGGTTATCTGCACTGAAATCAGTCATTTCACTGTGTTTTAGTTTCTTTATATGTAGCTATAATCCAGGATTTAAACGCTGCCCTGCTTGGGAGCCTCAGAATCCTCAATCGTCTACAATAGCCAAATCATGTTGCTATTTGTCTATCTTGATATCTTGCCATTATAGTTTTCTTTTTTCCTGTTATTTATGGCCCACGCTTCAAGCAAACAAACAAAAAACAAATCTATTTTACATTGTTTTTGGTTGAGTATTGTAAAATTTTAAGAAAAAATGGAAAATGGGAAAAGTTACTTAACACTCTACCACAAGAAGAATTTCAGTTGGTTCAGCTGCCTCGTGATGGGCTGTATGAATCTACAATCATTACCCTATAGAAGAAGGTGGCGAATGCTGCTGGTTATTCCACTTTCCTTTTTACTCCTTATCACATAGCAGTGTTTGGGTCTTGCTAAACAGCTCCATCTAGTGAGTGACAACTTTCAATGAAATATTCTCAAACAGCATCTTTATACTACAGCACTTTAAAAGGGCCTACATCATTGTCTAGCGTTGCAGTCATCAATATTCCTAATCAGAAGCTTTCTAGTTCTTCCTAGAAGTTTCTACTCTTTTTCAATTTTTGTGTTTGTGGAGAAGTATGCTAGTGATTGATATGCTCAAAATGATTAGCAATATGAATGACCATGAAAAATGAAATACCTGTTTAATTGCATTAATAATAATGAGGAGACAGAATTTAGCAAGGGTCAGTATTTAGAATGTGATAAGTGTAAAATACTGTCAGGCAACACTGTTTGCCAGAGGATAATTTTCAACAGACAGTGGGTGAAAAGCTGAAGAGTATCCTGTCAGCTTTATAGTAAGTCAGCACATGGAGCAGCGGAGGCAAATCCAAGATCCTCATGCAAAGAGCTTTGCATTCTGGGAAGTGCATAACCTGACAGACAACCCAATCCAATATTCAGGGACCAAGTGGAGCTATCGATACGCTGCCTCTTGGGAGACTAAGCCAGATCACGGCACAGCATAAACTAGACTGTACAATACTGTAGTGTTGCATCCATTCATATCAGATAGAAAACACAACAAAGTCCTTTTTGCCAGCCATCATCTGACAAGCAACTGGTGATTGCAAGGCCTGGTTTGGGATTCTCTGGCCTCAGCTTGTGGGATCCCAGGGGAACTAAACCTCACCTCCAAGTCCTTCCTTATAAACAGGTCTGTACAGAGGACAGGTCTGCCCTTCTGCTCTAAAAATGAAGATTTTCAAATCCTTCTCCTGCTCACAAATGACTGGGAAAGAGGATTAGTACACTCATATTAACACAATGTGATCTCAGGGTAAGAACAAAGTGCTCTGGGTTTAGATCACAGCTCAGCTACTGATAATATTTGTGTGTAATATAACTTAACTTGCACCAGGCCAAAGAAGAAGTACAATTAGAAGTGTAGAGCTATTATACTAATACAGCAAAACCTATTCATACCTACTGCTCAAGGGACCTCCTAATGCAGTCTTTATAGCCAGGGCATTTACCAAATGGGCATTCTTCACAATACTCACGATAGACAGGTGGTCTTTTCAGGGTTTAAATGCAGGCTGTGTGCTTGAATAAAGCACATGTATAAGAGTAGATTTTAATGCCCAGTGTCTGAAGCAGTATTGAAATTTAGGAATTCAATGGGTGAAGGAGATCACATTTATTAATGTTTTTTATAAAGCATGTAGGTTTTTAAAGTTCCCGTGCAGTATATCATATTGCACAGTAAACTGTCCGGCCAGTATAATAGAGAATGAAAGAATAATGCTGTTTCAGTCACAGCCATTGCTTTAGCCTTTTACTGTAGCAGTTAATGGCATGGTGATCACTGTAATGAAGTCTTAAAAGATAATTAGTATTAAAGTTTACAGATAAGTTTATAGTATGCTATTACTCTTGTTGTGCATGACAACATTTTACACTGATTGCAATTCATTTTGGAATTAATCTAACTGTAAAGTCAGCTACAAACCAGAACCTTGCATTAGGTACTGTTGTGAAAGCAGCACTGTTCTATAGATAAGAAGATATAAAAAGAATTATACTACAGTGTTTACAGCAGCTGGTTCTAAGATATTTGTCATGTGTTTTCAATCTCCAGAAGCAAATTAAAACAAAGTGATTAGCTGAATAAATGGATCATAATATGCATTGCTTGAGCCACGTGCCTGTGTCACCAGCCTTCCTTATCAAGACAAATGCATCGGTGAGCTGGTATTATGCACGGTAGCTGAGTGCAACTGCTATGCAAAAAGCTGTGAAGTTTAGCATATGCGTGCTCAACCAGCTGGCTAACAAAGTGCATGAGCACATTTCAAGCTTTCCTGTCCACTGTGAAGCATTAGAGATATGTATAGTCATTATATATTTATAGTCTTAAAGTGAATGAGTATGATGCAATCCTAGCTCCAGTTTTTAGTGATCAACACATATGTTTTGAATCTTATTGAAAAGGACTTGTTTTCAGCCAGACGTCTCTTTGCATACCAGGTGCACTCAGCTTCACCATTTAATAATCAATTTGTGTAATGTATTGCTTTGTGACAAAAGCAGTCAAGAAAGGGCTGACTGCAGTGAGCAGCAAGAGCTGCCTCAATAAAGAGAGGCCCTGTTCTATTGAATTATGCTCGCTGAGGATCACATTACAGTCCCATGGCCCTGAAGAGTCCAGCAAGGCCTGTGAACAGGTTATTGTGACATCGCTCTCAAAACAGATTCACTGCTTGAGCACTTCTGCAACTATCTTTCTCCTCGTGAAAGATAGTATTATATATTAGTCGTTAAAATCCACAAGAGAGAAAATGCTCCTTTCGTAAATAATTGAAGAGGTTTTTTAATCTCAGAAAATAAAAGTTGTTAAAAATTGGCAAATAGGGTTTCAGGCATTAAGCTAGTCTATCCTGACACACTATAGACAGATACTCCACCACTAATGTTGAATTTATAGAGATTATTATAAACGCAGCACTGCATGTCCAGATAGCCTATATATATTTATATTACAATTATATTAGTAATATCACCTGTCACAGGGGAGTATCAGTAATATGGAAAGATGTTTCCCAAGACTTTTACTCAAAAGACACTAAAAGAACAACATTCCTGGTGCAATATGTGTAAAACATTCACAACCTTCACTTAAAAAAAACCAAATTAAAAGCACGGAGTCGTCACAGGTTCACAGTAAATAACAGAAGTGTGAATGCTGTCGACTTTAAAAGAATAAAAACACAGTAAAATGCTATTTATTTTATATGCCATCTTTTATCTTCATGACATCCTGAATGACTGCTTTATATAAGCATTATCCACTCTGCGCAAGGTTCACTGAAGTGCACTTAGCAGCTGCAGAGCATTTCATGTCCTTTCCTTGCCCCAGTAAAACAATACAAAAATATAATTAATGAAATGTCACTCTGATGAATAAGCACTAACTGCGACAGCGGTAACATGCACAATGATTAAGTTGCTCTGAATCTAAAAGGGCTGTTGTTATGACAATTCCACCCACAGTAATGCATGAATCATCGCCTTTGTACCGGTGTCTTATCCTGGTGTGTTTGTTCTTTAAAGCCAGTGAGCAGATGTACATGAAATTTAATACCCCGGTCTCTGACCTTTACAACTATGCTCACCAAACTGCAGGTGCTGTGATAAAATAACCAGTTCCTGACTGGCCTCATATTAATATGTTATGCATTTAAAAGCAGCCTCAGCTACTCTATCTAAAATCAGTAGAAACTGGAAGGCTGTGATTTGAGGTTAAGAATATCATTACAGGGTATATTCACCTGTACTATCAGTGACTGTCTCAATGAACACGTGTAAATTGTACAGAGAGATTCATTTAAGCGAGAGTTTAATTGCGGGAAACTTTTCTGCCTAGAAGTGTGAAGTACATTAACCAGGCTATCGGTTTGAAGCTCACTTTGGTGTGATATAGGACAGTTCCATCACTCGTCGCTTCTCAAAATAGAACTAATTACATTTAAAAGCAAACTAATGAAATGAATACGTTGAAGACAATGTGGTACGACGACGACGACGAACAAACAAGGTCTCTGCTGCCCTCTGCTGGAAACACGTAGCTCTTCTACTGTTTGTTTTATTACTGTCTTTCACGTTTGACAAGATGTGTTCCTCAAAGTCTTCACTGAATATTTTATTTTTCTTTCTTTTTAAAAACAAACGTTATAAGGCTATATTACAGTACTGGTAGCTTTTAACTATTAACAGGCGAGCCATACACGAGAATAATGTTTGTTGAGCCCCGCCTATGTTGGGAAGTTTGAATGGACTTACCCAACGTTATGTGCATCTCTTGGTTTTCTTAGTGTTTCGTGAGCTTTAAAGGACGTTTTTAAGTAGTCGCTGTACTTTTTTAACTTTTGAGAATTGCTATTCCAAGGTACTTAATTGTAATCTTTATCATATTTCAATTTTACTTCTCTTTAACCAGCAAATTGACGTGCTATCCTCGGTTCTTCTTTTTATACAATTTGGCTCATTCCCAACGCGTTGTCGGTTTCTTTCCCCATACTTGTGAGATCAACACTGTCTCGTTGTGTTCCTGATATGTTTTCCTCATAAAAAAAAAAAAGTCACATCTCCAGTCAACTTCGGGATTTTTTTTTTTTTTTTTTTTTTTTCAGTTTTAAACAAAGTACAATTATACTGCATTATATATATATATATATATATATATATATATATATATATATATATATATATATATATTCCTTTAATTTAAAAAAAATGCTTTACTGAAAAAAAATTCTTGAACGAAGCCTCTTTAATTTGAATGGCTCTGATCTTATGTTATAAAACTACCAGAAAACTATTTAAGTTTAGGTAGAAGCACTTATATATCAAAGTTAATAAACATGTAGACTAATCAAATGCCAAATTAAAGACTGCAATCTTATCCTGTGCTACACGGTGGTGGTCCAGAATACATGTACTGCATTTCTTGTTTGGCTGTCTATCCCCAAGACTACCACATTAAGGCTTGGATCCTATAGTATCTGTTTTTGTAATTTGTGATGAATGTTATAAAAAAGCTTTCGAGGTCCCCAGGGCCCCTTGTAAACAAGATGATAATTCTCAAGGGTTTCGCTAAAACACTCCATTAAAAAAAATTAAAAAGCCCCCAAAAAACACATGTTTTGTGTGCCAGCAGGCTTAAGAACAGACCTAATTACCAGGGAATTATATTTAAACATTCTAAATTTACTCACACTGATTAACAGGGGTCTATATTTTCCATAGAAAATCTATTAATGCGTGCAATTTGACCACAGCGGAAAATCAGGCCCAGAGAGCTTCACTTGGGGTAAAGCTGTAGTTTCCAATTGTTTAGCACATCTCACAGTTCAGCCTTCTGTGTGTTCCTTGCTCTATTAGTCAGCACACATCATTCCTTGACTGTAGTTTCAGCTGTGGTGAGATATGTTTTCTGTGGGAGCAAGCACAGGTCCCGATACTGGGATAACAGCAGTAGGAGGTACAGTATTAATGGATTTTTTTTAATCTACTGACAGCATTTTACTGTGAAGGAGTTTTGTAGACTTAATGTGTAAACACGTTTTTGAAAACAATATAGGACACTGCACCTTTAAAAGCAGTGAGACACAAAGTAGTATTAACGGAGGGGGGGGGGGGGAGCTCTAATCAGTTAATTAGCAGTATGCTGTTTAAACACAGCACTGCAACACTACCCAAGATCAGAGCACCACATTATATGAGTTAATTTATCAGTGTATCACACTACCAAGCTTGGACAAGGCAGAAGAGCTTTGCTGCAGTCATTGCACGGTTTCATTGCTACCTCAAGGCATAGATGTGTGTGGATAAACAACGGGCTGTTTTACACAAATACACCTCAGCTCTGGGATAGGTTATCTGAACTACCTGAACTCCTCCCCTTGAGAACTCTGAATAATCCACTCTTTATTGAGCAGTGTGCAGTGCAGCATAATGGACTATAGTGACAACCTCACTCAGACACTACTTCAAGAGTTAAATGTTGCATGTTTTAACATCAGTTTCGCTGTATTTTGACTGTACTTCTATCTAAGACTACAGGTTGTGCTTTCAGTCTTTTCAAACTAATTACAAACCTTCAATGGAAGACTTCAAAAGAGCCTTATTGTGGAGCTCAATAAACTGTATATGGCTCAAGACCTATCCCGACAGCCCTAGTACAGGGAACCTTAATGTAGCATTGCTACTCTGCACTGCCTCACTGCCACAAAATACAAATGAATATAGTTAGTTATTTGAGTTATGAATAGACAAACTGTGATCTTCAATGTTACTACTATACGCTTTGTCTGTACTTCATATTAGATGTACAGGTTTATAGAGGATATGCTTCTGAACAGAACTTTGCTTATCCACCTAGTACAAAGCAGTAGGTTTTAATTAAATGCAGCCCCATGACGCAACTTCCATATGTCACACTGTATTCCTGCTTCCAAGACATTCTGGCCGGAACAATAAATATCTCAAGTCATTAATACACATCTCAGTATTACTCTGTATATACTTGAAGTTATTCTACAGCCCTTCTTGTTGCACATCTTTCCAGAGCAAGGTATATTCCCTTTGGAGAAAGGCAGTTCCGTTACCCTTAAAAAGTAAAATATGAAACACTGACAGTTAAGAGGAAAGTTTGTTTTGGGGTTAAGCTTAATTTCCCATGTAGAGTAACTATCTTGGACACAGCTAAGTTGCCAAGCAGAGTTTTAGAACAAATAGACTTACTCAGCCATCATGAGTTTGGATTTAATCTTTCCACAGCATTAAAAGTAAGGAGGTATGCAACATACCGTTCGCTTTTTGAAGTCAGAATTTCAGTTCTGCTGCTCCAGAACTGTGAAGGACTATACTAACCCCACATTGGCATAATTATATATATTCCCCCATATCTAAATAGTGAAACTTAAATTTTGGGGAAAACAATTTTGCTCAATATTATCTTCATGAATACTTGAAGTAGATCCCCCATGGCCTCTGATACGTTATATAAATGTCATCACCATAGCAGGACTGTCTCTCTAAACATTATGGATACAAGTCCCTTGAGGTATTGCAATTACATCATCCAACAGACATCTGAAAACAGTAAATACAGAAACTGGAGGCTGCCTAGAGTACACAATACATACAGTTTTTTTTTTAACCTATAGTTATTATTGACAATGTTGGAGGAAGCCTCATATTCTCTGAATTCAGAGTATGCTGCACAGTACGCAGTATACTCTTTGCTGTGGTCAGACGCAACACGATCAAAACAACTAATGACATGTCCAACAGTCGTAGACTGGCAAGATATCAAAGAGTGCATTGTCTTCTTTAGTAGTCGCTTCTGATAAACCAGATCCTGAGATCTATACAATTAATCTCAACTGTAGCAGATCTAAATACTACCCTCTGTTAAAAAATAAAGGATTCAAGGTTATAACAAGCAGACAGTTAACATATTGTATTAGTCTCTGGTTTATTCATGCCTGTAAAATATGAAGAAAAACTTCAGAAGATATTATATTTAAATGAGTTACATTAAGATCTATATCTGTTTAAATCAATTGCATAGACCACACTACATTTTAAATATTACTGTATTATTATTACAATACACAGTTGTATCTTAAGCTGCATATTACAAGAAACAGAACTAGTTATACCTACATATATGTAATAAGAGATCTGTTCATCAGCTGGTCCTATGTCATATGTAGACTAGAGAAATTCAGACTTAAATACAGATATTCCTGTTAAACACAGAGTTCTCCAAAAGGATTCTTTATTTCCATTTTGTATGCCATTTCACATTTTATACAAAACAAGTGTACCACAGTCCTGTATTTGCACGAGACAAGAGATACAAATAAGACTTCTGAAAGCTGAGCACAACGTCAGTACTCTATATTTAAACAGAATTACATTTCTTTGGGGCAAAAAGTACACTTTTTAGCACTGTAAAATCCCAAAGGCAGGCAGGTATTGCATTCCAAGTTAAGAACACAAACACAACGTAAAGAGGAAAGGTGAATTCCAGTTTTGCATACAGGCAATACAGTACACAATGTCAATTTTTATAAACACGCTTTAACACAATACAAATGTGGAGAATCACAAAGTGATATATAAAAACACGTATTGTTCAGCAGGGTTTACATTGTGTAGTGCCATTAAGCTAGTAAACAATGGCAGCACATAAAATAGTTTCCTCTTCAGTTTAAAACCTGTGGCATAAATGTAAATACCAACTTGTAGCTTACAGACATTTAGTACTATACAGAAATCTTTGTATGAATTGGGGGGGGGGGGGGGGGGGGTACATGTATAATACTACACTATAAACACAGGTGATTACTCACAGGGTTAAAGGGAGGGCAACATTCCTTTTCCAATTTTTTTTATTTATTTATTTTAAATGTCCAATTTTCATATTGCAATTGGACACACAATCAACCGTTTCAGATAATGAATATAAATTGACAAGGACATTTATACTTAAGATTACTATACTGTATACGTTCACAAACCAAAAATATAAAAACCTCAGGACCTGTTTTTTTTTTTGTTTTTTTTTGTTTTTTTAAATGAGTGTTCAACAACGCTAACTTTCCACAAGATTTTTATTGGAGACATAATTACATGGGACTGATCCCAGCACCTTTCACATATTTTGCTGTAAGCATGTTGCTTATACAATAAGAAAACATCCCTTTTTAAAATTAGAAAGCTTAAACAAAGTGCCATACAAATTGGGTAATTATTCAATTATGCAGAAATCTCTGAGGGCTGTTTCTGATAACTGGTCATGCTCTGGTACAGATCTGGTTATTGTTTTTATGCTTGTTTATTTAGCAAACTAGTTATCTGCACGCTTCAATGTTTGCAGTTTCAGCATGTGCACATGACTAGATTGCTGATCAACTGCTATACCCAAGCTGAATACTTAAATTAGAAATTCAAATGTGTACTTATTAGCAACCTTTGGCATGTTACCAAAAACAAACCATTTGTATTGAGTTAAAAAAAAAAAAAAAACTGTTAATCAGCAGAAATTGTACGGATCTAGAATAGCAAAATATTTGAAAATTATTTATGAGGGAGGTAACATTCTCAATGATAAGAAGCTTGAGATGTATTATTTTGTTTAATTTCTATTACTGGAAAAATATAAAAATTAGGGCTTAATAGACAAACTGCTTTGGCATTAACATAGATTATAATATAGCTTCCAAAGCTACTGCCACCATCAGTATCACCATAGCAATGATTTTGATACAAAGATATATGTAATGGCAAGGTGTGCCACTGAAACAATGCTGTGCAGTTCCGCACACCTTGTTTGGTTCAGAATTACATTATATTACATTACAACATGACAGTTCTTAGAACAGCTTTCCATAACTCAGTTACATGGTCATTCTTACAGCCAAGGTCATGCAAAACACATGCCTGTGACACGGCCTTAAGGTCTTTAAGGTTTAGCTGCACAAAAAAAATCTACAGTCAAACCTGTCAACTACAATACAAGTACTAACAAAGGGATTGCCTGATAATGACTTGGAATGAAAGACTTATTTTGTTATATATATATATATATATATATATATATATATATATATATATATATATATATATATATATAAACAAACAAAAACAGCATCCCTAACACAAAAAAATACCAATAATCATATTAAAAAACAAAAAACAAAAAATAAATGCCAAGGAACATCCAATACCTTCAATCAGTTTGAACCGTTCTCTGTTGTGACGCGAAGCTGAATCATCACCAGGGTGCACTTATCAGTTAAACAACGCTCTCAACATTTAGAAAATAAAAGTTGGGCAAATACAGAGATACTACTCTTTATGATGTAGTTAAGCTGTCATGTTATTGTTTTACTCTATAAAAAAAACACTTGGAGATATTTAAGAGGTTTTACATTTTAAAACACTAAATGGATGCTACTCAAATGCATAACTAGACTAAACTACATTTACTGCTAAAATATTGGAGAAGGCTATTCCAGTCATTTCCCTTCTACCCAGACAGCTGAAGTTTGAGGATGCTTTGTCCTAAGATTGGCCCAAGACTGTTGTAGAGCTGGAATTATTCCACAAGATGCAACACAGCATTTGGCAGGCAAACACGCCAGGTCTACACATCGCCCTCCACTCGTCTTCTGCGAACTGCACAAAAAAGAAAAAACACAAGACAATATTGGTTTATATAAGCCGTACGCTTAACTTGATTAGAAACGCAGGAGAAACATTTGTGTGAGGAAGGTTGTGTAAATGATGGGACTCATTTGTACATTGCATTTACTTTCAAATCAATGTTCAATTTATGTTTTTGAATATAAAATTACAAAAGCAACCCCGCTTGTTATGGTTCATATGAAACACTATGAGGTTTAATACTATTTAAAACATACCAGTGTATGGTATACTATTTCATCTACAGTTTTAAAAAATGAAATTCAGATTCAGAACAGTCAAGCTCAGGGCTAGGGTGTAATGGCCATTAAAATCAGAATTACTGTACCTAGACTTCTTAAAAATAAGACAAAAAAAAAAAAATCAATAAATCGGTGTATAGAATTACTTGTGATTTCAGGTTTCTGGATTTTATTATTTTTCAGCATGTGACTGGTAAGATTTGTCTAAACTCAGGTATAAAGTCTAAAATGTGCGATATTGCTGTGCAATGGCAACAAGTCTCATCTGTTACATCATTTCCTATTGAACCTTGCTTATCTGAATAGGGTGTGTCACCAGGAAAGTTTGGATAGATGCAGTCTTATTTGCAAGTTTCTTATTTGCATTCTACAAGTTTCAAAGAAAACACACTCCTATAAAAGGTTAGACATTTGCCGTACAAACAGCAAACACATGTTGTGTTATTGGGTTTCTATTGCATGCAAATAAACACAAATCGTGTGAACGCAATAACACTAGAGGGTTAATGAAACATGCTCAGAAGCACCACACAAAATGAAGATGCATAATCCAAGATTTTAGACTTTGGAAATTGGCTTCGCAGTTTTGACTACGCAACATGGCACACCTAATACCATGTTTGCGTCCTGCAGCGTCAAGGCTGAACAGGTGGAAAGGGTTCTGTACAATTACATACTCGAACACTCCAGACTGAAGAAAGGAAAGAAAACATTAAAACAGAGCAGTCAAAAGAAAGATCAATAATAATAATAATAATAATAATAATAATAATAATAATAATAATGTGGCAAAAAGAAAAAAAAAGAAAAACGTTCATAATACAAACTAAAGTATTATAATGTACAGGGCAAACGTTTATGGAATACTGAAAGCAAGGAACTGTACTATAGGACTTTTGAAAGAGATTAAAAAATAAATAAAAAAAAAACAGCCAATACAGTATCCTATCAGCTGCCAAATTCTGTTGAAAGAATATTTATAAATTATATGTAAGTGCTTGGAAAGGGTGAGGCCAACATGAGGATGGTCATTTAAAAGAAAGAATACAACACATCTTATATATTATAGCTGAAGACTAGTTGCAATATGTTTTTACTTGCATTCATGTTTATGAACATTTCCAAAATATTGTAGATCAATGCACTGCTGCAAGGAAACTGATGTAAGGTAGCAGCACTACAGTATGTCCAATATTGTGACCATTGTGCATTATTCAAAAGAACTTCCTGATATTTTAAATCAGCAACAATAAAATACACTAGCAGTAAATATGCTTGGATCAGCTTAAAGTGAAGAATATTATATTATAGCGAAGATTTCCTCTGTTTGAATATATGAAGCCAGATGTTGTCATTAAAAGGCTTAAATGATTTATAGGTTGCCATTTGTTAAGGATCAAAGGGGAAACATTCCATTGGACTGCACAGAACATTAAAACTCCCATACTCCACATAGAGTCATTGCACTGGAGCTGGCTATACCTGTGCAGAACAACAAATCTCAGGAACCGTCTGGGATTCTGGCTCAGTGCTCTTACCTAGATCATTGTTCTTTGTGATTGCTGCTGCAGCTCTTGCTCTTGGTCCCTGTTGTGTGAAGTGGTATCCAAATTTCAGGAGACCTGTGTTCTCTTCCAACATCTTGGCTATTTGCATTTCCACTGTAGCACCCAGCTGCTGCCTCTGTTTATGGAAACAAAACAAGTCAGACATCGTCATTTATCTGGAATGCAGTTTTTTAGTGTAGGAGTCAAGTGGGAATGTACGCAGAGCAGCTTTGAAAATGTTCTTGCTGTACATGAGAATAATCCAAAAGGTGTGGTCTACTGTCAAGCCAGAAATTATGCATAAATGGGTTGTCTCCAACGATCTTCGTACAACAGCACAAATGATGCCGACTCAACATCCTATCTTTGTTATGGACCAAATTAAGTATAGTGCTTTGGAGGGCAGACAGTTTGCATATGACACTGAAGAAATCTATTGCTGCCTTGTTATCAGGTGGTACAGGACTCAGAAATTACATGTTACATTAAATCATTAAACAATTTACCCACAAGTAACAGACCTTTTGGACTGCATAATGGACAAGCTCAATGCTCTGCCTAATGTCTGTTTTTAATGAATACACAGCAACTGCCATTTTTCTCCAATATGGAAGTCTAAAAAGCCACCTCAATTACAAACGTTTTTAGTCTCTCTTAATCCATACATAGATGGAACATCTGGAATAAACCTTCTGCCTGCAGCTAAATCGCAAACATAATTTGACCTTGGACTGAAAAAAATACTGCTGCTTATGAAAGTATGCAAAACTGATTTGGCATTAAAAAAAGGTGCTTTCTTACTTGGTTATCAATCTTCATCTCTGATAGCGTGTCATTCTCTTTCATGGCATGGACTATAGCCTGGATACCAACTCCAGTAATGAAGTTGGACTCCAGATTAAGACTCTTTAGTGCCTTGTTTTCTCTTAGCATGTCTGCAAAAGCCTTTGAGAGAGAGAGAGAGAGAGAGAGAGAGAGAGAGAGAGAGAGAGAGAGAGAGAGAAACAAATGCTAGTATAACATACAAAAATCTCCTATAAAAAAGGACAAAATAGCAACTACACATGAGCGAAATCTTTGACAAGAACAAAAGAAACAAGAAATCTTTGAAGCCACTTTTGTTCTTAGTATACCTAGCAATTAAAAAAACTACAGAACACAGGAAAAAATATATTTTTTAAACACTTACAACAGCTATAGGGTCATTGCTTCGAGTTGCTGCCAGACTGAATTTCTTTACATGTGTATTCTTTTCCATGGCCTTTGCAAAATCTTTCAATGTTGGAATGGGAATGTTCTAAAATACATAACAAGGTTACATTTATATCACAGAAGTCAAACATTAGGAAAATCTTAATGCATTACTCGCTTTTGGGACACATTCAGAGCAATACATTCACAGAACAGCACCACGTTTTCAAGCATACTAATGCTTTATGTATAATCCTTGGTGCATAACTTAACATTTAAACTAGACAATTAGCCTGCCTTGGTTTACATGTTTGAAAGTCCTTTAAAAAAAGCTCCGACTGCAGCCTGTTCTGTAGATTAGCACTTTTTTCTCCACATAGAACTGTCTGAAATACTATTTAACAGATTTAATAATCATGTCTCTATGAGAACCAAAATCATAGATGCTACAACACTGTGCTCTCTTTAGGTTAGACCTCCTCAGTCATTATATAACTGGGACATGCTGCACAAGCACACCTTTATGTTGTTTAAATTGACTTCCACCAGCGCAGGATCATTTCCCTTTATCCTCTGCAAAGTCTCTTCAACATTGGTAGGATTAGGTGGCTCATCTAAAACAGGACGGATTTGTTCACCTTTGACCACACCGGCTAAGGAATCGAAAGAAAGAAAAAACACCATCAACATGCACTTGCCATTACTCCATATTAACTACATGTGTGTTACTGAGAGTGGATAATCTGGTACTCGGCATTATAAAATCAAAGACCCAAATACAACCACTTTTACGTAGAGGCACAAAAATGATGATTCCTGGTAACTCTGTATACTTTTACTCGCTCTCCAATATCAGAAAATGCAGAACTTGTTAGCTATTGCAAAAAGTCCTCAAGTCAACTGGAGCCAGAGCTTTTTGCTGTTGTGTGTCTTGTTTGTGGAACTCAATTCTGGTTACCATTAGGAAGGTTGAAACACTGGATTCTTTTAAGTATAAACCCTTTTTTTTTTTAAATGTGCTTTGATAGAATTGGTTGAAACTGGAGTGTATTGTACATTGAGCTATTGTGCCATGGTGTAAGGGGCACTATATACAAAAAAAACACTGTTGTATTGTAAAGTACACACTTGGCAGACAATAACACATGTACACACATAAACACTTACTGTTGTACCCTTCTTTACTGGAGAAATTGCCACTGCTGTCATAGCTATGTGTACTGGTCACCAGCGTATGAACACCAAGAATAGCTTTTTAGAAAGAAAAAAAAAAAAAAAAAAAGCGAATGATTCTACTGAACAAGAATTCAATTTTACTTATGGCACTGCTAAACATTCTTGATCCAGTTTGTTATAAAGTTGCTATTCTAAATATACACACATAAAAGCAAAAGCATTTTTAGAACAGTATGAAGTAATTAAACAAAAAGAGCAACACAGAAACACACATATTTTACAGTTCACCACCAGGACACCAGTGTAAAGTAGTCTGACTGCTCAATGAGTTAAGATGATAAAAACACCCGTCTCATGGGAAAGGAGGAGAGACACGGTACAAAACTTTTACTAACAAGGCACACCTTAATGCAGTACTACACAACCCATATTGCAGCTATTAGTTTGAAAGTCACTGAATGGCCCTAGTGTTTAGCGGTGCTGAATGTGGGAACTGGGAACAAAGACACAGTATTAAATTAAGAGCACCAGACAGAGGAGACAATGTACAGCCGGGATCTAGTGTCCTGGATTGTATTGTACTTTCTAAATTGCTTAAAAGGGTTTTAAACTTAAATTTCAAAGCCAATCTGTGTACTTCCAAACTTGTGTGTGTTCTGTTGTTTCGACTTTATTGAAAAGGCACATTCTGGGTTTTGTTCTGTTTGTTGAAATGTTAGATTAGCTGTTCCACTTCCCACAGATGCAGTGTCTGAGGGAAAAGTTACCTGCTAGGTCACAGAGTTCAGTATCAGTTGCACTAGAAAGTGCTTCTTCCAGTTCTGGATCAAGGGTGGTCACCTCCTCCTGTCGTGTTTCTATGGGTCTTTGTTTGGGCACCCATGCTTTGCCTGTAAAAACAGAATTCAAACTGAGACTTTGCAGAACCATTACAAAATAATCTCTATTTATAAAGCTGTTCCTTTAGCAAATACTAGTATACACACACACACACACACACACACACAAATTGGTTGAATTGTTAATCTAACCATATTCATTTCAGAACAAGGGTATAGGATACACGTACAACACGGTTGTAACATTATTTACAGCAACTGGAAAAAGTTAACCTTGAGCCAAGGACACAATGCTTGGACAGAGTTTTACTTTTGTTTTAACCTTTCCTAGATGGAGAAAACACCGCCATCGTAAGTAAGTTTAAACACCATTATAGCAAAAAATACATTTGTTGTTTGGTACTGGTAGAAAGCTAACAGCCAACTAATGTATTAAAATAATGCTTTGTGTATTTGTTTAAAGAAGGTGAAAAACACCTATAAAGGAAAAGCACATAAAAAATTAACTAAAAAAAGGTATCTAAAAGAGAAGTTAAACATTCTGCACCACTGGAGCTGGCTAATCCTTTCCGGTTAGGCTGTTCATTAGAGCTGCTGTGGTTTTGAACTGCTACCCACAGTTTGTTAAAGACTGACACTAAGGAAGACTCGTAGAAACAAAGCATTCCAGAGACCCTCCTGAGAGAGATTCAAGGCCGACTCTCGCTGCCTGAAAGGTTACATCTCCAGCAGGACTCATTATTTCCAAGAGCAGCTGATTACAACTCATGCTCACTGATTCACTCAGTCTATTAGATTTTCCACTGATAGCTCTAAAATGACCATCAAATTAAAACATTTTTTGTGAATATAAACATCTCCAGGATGCAAGAGGACTTGCTGTAAATTGGTTTGTTAACCTGAAATTCTGAATAAAAGCATGCGATACAGTACAACACTAGCAGTGAAACAGTTCATTGCTACCGGACAATGACAGTTATGGAACTGAGAAATCATAGAATACAGCTGTGTACCAAACATTAACATAATAACTCAAAGTGTACTGTCTCTATAACAAGAAATCCTCACAAGGCAGCCGTATTACAGCAGGAAAAATGTGACGCAGTACGGACAGATTGTTTATATACCCATATTACTTTCAATAAAACTCTCTAGATGCATATACTGTAACACTCTCGTTTTACTTGCAGTACATGTGCTCCTATACAAACCACACCGTCAATAATTTCCTTACAGGGGACAATAAAGCTCGCTCGCAGTCTCAGTTTAAAACAATCTGCTGTATTCCTCTTAAAGCACCCCCTCCTGTTAATCTTTTGAACACACGCCAGCTAATAAATTAACTAATATCATTATCATTCCCACACTTACAAGTCGTTCAAGAAGATCTTCCCAAACATACATTAGTGGTTGATTAGCAAGTGTACTGAGTTATGCTTTACACATTTAGCCTCTAGAACAAGACGGAACAGAAACAAAATGCTTATAGATGCCTCGATATTTCATGACAAGCTCAAGAGGCACTCCCTGTTGATAGTACACAACAATCAAATAAAAAACAGCAACATTGCAGAAGAATGCAGATCTACTTTTGCTGTCACCACTACAAAATTTCAAGAAGTTGTCATGGAGCGTGACAGTACAAAGAAACAAACAGCTACAGGACACAACAAGTTACTATACTTTGAAACCTTCTTTTGCAACAAAGCTAGCATATGAAACTCTTGGGACTTTCTACTTCCCGATGGTCTCCAACCCAGCAATTAGATTTAATCAGTAGTATTCCTGTGGGAGTTTGAAACATGCAAACCAAAGCCAAGATAACTGCAAATGCATTACGCTGTTATAGTACCATATTTTGCAATAATTGAATGTATCATGGTTTATCAGTGTCCTATAAGATAAACTTTGCTCAGCAAGGATAATTGAGTTCAATGGACAAAATGTAGTGCTCCCTCAGATCCAGTACAGCACTTAATGTACTGAAGAGCAAGGAAGGAAACGATTCTTTTTAATTCAGGACTTCAGGATCTGGGTCAAAAATGCATTGTGCTGCTTTAGAATCTCATGGGACAAAAAAAAAAAAAAAAAAAAAGGCAAGCACATCATTTTGAAATGCCTCGCTTATACATTAGCTACCTTGATTATAGATATAGATTTTATATATATTTTTTGTTGCGACTTTGTGTTACATGGAATGTAATAAACGAGAACCAAAACAGTGAGTTTTTCTTCCCCTTCATTTTAAAACGCCATTTCCACATCTGTTTTATTTGAAGTGTTTAATGTTAAATTTCAGTTTTCGTTTGCTTGTTCAGCTACAAAAAAGGCACAAGTAAACCTCATGTTGTTACTTTATGAAAACGTGTCGATGGCCACTGTTTACTGTGAAGAAACGTCAATAGCAAGGAATGAAAAAAAAGTACAAAATAAATAAAATGTGGTGTCAACTATGTACTATTTACTTCGGGAATAAACAGAACACTTAACTTGAACTGCTATATGGCATCCTTTGTTTTGCCGTTAATGCACTACATTGTAGCAAGTCCTACACAACTTATTCTTTACTTCTGGGATACGTTTCTACTTTAACAAGTTACATACATATTAACGCCTTGCTGTAAAATAAAGGCACACAAACAGGAGCCACACCCCTGCTGCTATGCTGTCTCTGCCTGCGTTCTGAGCAATGTAATGGCTTTCATTACTTTTTGAAACCTATGAGCGAATTTTCAAAATGAAAATCCTCTGTTCGTCCCAGCACTAGTTACTCTACAGTAAGTAGAAGCTAACATTGTAAGGCATTGCTACCCTTTGACACGATTAATCCTCTGTTAGCAGTTAATATTTGGCACTGGATAAATTGCAGAAAACCCTAATACAGCTCTTACACCTCATTAAATGTGACTAGACACAAAAGTTAAAAACAGTACCACTGTGTATATTCAATCAGTCCAAATTGCGGTTACTTTTATTATAAATTCTGCCTCTGTCACATGAAAAGTCAACTTGTCACGACTCACTGTGCTAGTCATAAATAACGGATAATCCTAGGTAATTCTCTTTGCCTGACATGGTACATAGATTGCCCTGTTGAAATTTAAATTTCTATACTTAATGTACGCTGGATGGTCAGTGTACAGCTTGACAATTACTTCTCTGAATTTTCATAACCCTTTTACTACCCTATTAAAAGTCAAAATCCCAGAATTCTCTCCCTTCTGGAGTATTTAACTCCTCTAGTCTAACCCCTTGAGTGTTTTATTAATGGCTTAGGAATTTATTTGGCTAGCAGTGCAACCTAATAAAAAACACATGTTTCTCTCAACACTACAGAATGCATTTAAAAGAAAAAAATACATATACACACATATATAAGTGCTTTTTTTGTGAGTACAATGTATGGAACTTAAACTATCTATATTTTTGGTACTTAAACTTATTAGTAAGGCATAGAAAATGTATCTGAAGATTCACATGTTCACTATGTGTTGGCTATTAAAAAAAAAATACAGTACTTTACCACTGCAATATAATTGAAGAGTCTTGTACACTGAAATAAACCTACTGTACTCTGTGGCCAAATAAAACATGCAAAACAAGCCTTATTAAAATCAGCACGCATGCCACACCTTATTAAAATCAGGCAGTGCAGGCCAAGATTGATATCAATGGGAAAATGCCAAAAAGGTATTTCTGCTGTAATAAATATGCATGTGCACATGCAGTTGCATAGAAACAATGAATTATGTTCTTTAGGACAGTTCGCAACAGTATTTGTAATATTACCAATAATTAATCGCAGTATATACAGTACTGCGTAATCCGTTTTGAAACAGTGGTTACTTCAGCACTTTCGATCCACCCCAACCCCGCCACACCCCACAACCCACACACTGTTTACAGAACTGCTACATGCCCGAACAACTCTGAGCAATGTCGTAATCAGGAAACACACTCCCTGAGCCAAGCTTGCATCCGCCCTTTTACTGAATCTACCCCGCCAGACTCAGCCCTTATCTTGATAATGCACTACAGAGCTGGAATGTCTTATTCATTGGATTATACAGCTTTCACTTTTGACCTTTAAACCAGTGTGTAAAATAAATTAAGAAATAAATGAACAAACAAACAGTAGACTCCATTGTATTAGGAGTCCAAGTCTGTGGGATACCCATGAGAAGTAATAGCTGTGCCAGCTTTATCAGATTAAAATAGAGCCCCCAAGTGTTTTGGTGTTTCAAGGTTAATGATATCTTTGTGGCTACATTTTTGTGTCCTGGTTTAATGCTATAAGCAGAGCATGCCTCAACATCTGTTTGTTTGAGCAGAATAACATTATACAGTAAAGAGATAACACAGTCCATCATTCATAACTTTCTCATACTATTACTGTGTAACAGCTGCAGTTTCCATGTAATAAATCCCTTATCTGTGTGTAATCTATCATTGTTGCTTCAAAGGTGAAGATACACATCATATTAAAACAACTACAGGAGTTCACTTTAAATAACTAGTTTACAAAACCACTAGTCAAGCGACAGAGCAGGACCGATGCACAAATGAATAAAACATACAGTAGCAAATAGCCAACTCATTATTTTCTGACCAATGACTGCTGAGATTATTGTGCATCCCATGTAGCAGCAATAAATAAACTGTGTATAGTATACTTGTTTTAACACACTGCAAATCCAAAGATCCGTTTCTCTACTTGCTTGATAACTCCCAAGTACATTCCTTAGCATTCCCAATGTGATTTTCTACTCATAAAAACAAAAAAATTTGCATAGTAAAACAGAAAAATGTCATTAACATGCATCCTCTGTAAATACAAAATTAGATCTACTAGTATCAGTAAATCACAACACCCTACAGTGTATTCACTGTACGCACATGCAAAAATGAAAGTTTGACAGACAGATGGAGTGATGCCTCCATATACCCCCAGATTCTGACTTTCATTTGTTCTAACCAGGTTTCATCACAACTAAATAAGCGATTCTCTGTTCAAAAATATATGCATGCTTCCACTATATCCCTGTCAAAAGGGAGAATTAATCCCTAGCGATCATTTCTACGGATACGAAAAATTAGGGAAGGTACACCATTTAAAACTAACAGACTAAGTTTGATTTGTCAACAGAACGAGCAATGTTATGCAACATTTCCATATATTTTCACTATAAAAAAAAATCAGCAGAAGGGCTTAAAACACGTAATCAGGAATCAATACAAGCTATAGGATTAGTCAAGCAACTTCAAAAATCACCCTGTGTCGTCATAATCTTCTTCAGCCCTCTAAACTCCTCATCCTTTCATGATGCAGGGAACTTCTAAAGGCAGTTTAATGGAAGCAGGTTAGAAAACTGGCAAATGCTGCTAATTATTTTGGTTTTATCTGCAGTGGTCACAAATATAATTCTATGAAACTCCTCCTCCACAAGCAGACAGGCACAAACAGATAGCTGCTCTCCCAGGGATCGCGCAGGCAACAGTACCTTTCTTCTCGCCAGTAAAAGGCAATGTATCTTCCCTGTCTTTGTATTCCAAGGCTTCTTTCTCAAGGAAGGAAAGCAGCTGTTCCCTGTTAAAGGGACCAGTATCTGGCTTCACGGTCTGATCCTTTTGACGGAGGCCAGCTGGCAAAAGTGCATTCTGAAATTAAAAATTACATTTGTAATTAGAGAGGTATAAACCAGAGCTTGTAGATAACAACCTCCTCTGTCCCCCTGCCCTACTGTCAAAACTCTAAAGGCCACGAAACGCAACACAACTTCTGAAGCAGCTAATTGCAGGTGACATTTTCAAGTACTTGAGAATTTTTTCATCTTTTAACTTTTTGAAAAAAATCAATCATTTACTGAAAGTGACCTTCAACAAATCGGTTCAAGAAAAAGAAAAGGTACCTGAATGCTACTGAAGGGCAATTGAGATTCCTTTCCCCTACCTCCTTTGAAAATAACTGACATTGAAATGCGAGTCAAGTTGTTCCCAATTCACTTCTTGACATCAAAATGGAGGCCAGGTTTCTCCTCAAGAATATTGTGTTTATCACTGAAGCTTTCGCCTCATCAGCAGCAAGTCCTGCAAGCTCATTTGGTTATTGTACAGATTCTTGTCAGGTTACAGCTCATGCATGGCCCATTTCAATCAATCATTACTGATAAAATCTCAACTATTGCAACAGGTAAGCTTTTAAACCAGTAATTACCTACAGCAGGGGTGACCAAAGTTGGCTCTTCCAGTCCTGTTTTCTTTTCCAACCATTTTCTAAATTGTTTAATTGAACCAATTCAAACTCCATCCAGATCCTCAAGCAGTTAATTATATCCTTTTACCTGTTAAACCTGGTCTGGAAAGGCCCACCGTGAGTTGACACCCCTGATCTACAGCATAGACATTCATGGTTACATGCTACAATTTTTTTTTTCTCTTTTCGTCCCTCTTTACACTCACCTCTGGATCAAGATCCTCGAGAGCGGCTTCCAGTTGTTTCAGTTCTTCCGCTGATAACTTGTTGAGAATTTCATCCTCATCAATATCCTTGTACTTTTCCAAGTCCTTTTTGAATGTCAGGGCCATGACTGCAGTGACTGTCGGCTAAGCAATTCTTTTTAAACCTCGTCGCCGTCAACGTGTCCAGCCAGGCTTAGATTTCCTGTTGAAAGAAGCAAAAGGCAAGAAAACCATTAACAAATGATGAAATAAAACTAGTGAGACATACTCCAGACAGTAGCCACTGTACAACACTGTACAGCAGAACTATTACTGTGCATTCTATGAAATAATGATAAATGGCTTACTGTATGAAAGGTCTGGGGACTTGCATACATTGCATCACACCCCGGTACACTAGTTAGTTACTCCCCCCAATCAGAGGTTACCACTTCAGAAGAATAACGGTGAGGAATAGAGGAGTATAGGACTTATATCCCAACCACTGACACAGGAATAAAGGTTTAATGTATTACTGTACACACACTGCAGATAAAAAACATCAATATTGTACAACGTAATTACATCGATTGCCAGTTTTTGTACCTGGTTTGATTGAAAAACAAAACAAAAAAAACAGCACTTCTGCCTCTTGGTAAATTTTCACTGTATCAGAACATAATTAAGCACCAGCACAGAGTGGCTGTAAAAAGTACAATTGAAGCTCAATGTAAATTGTTTATGTGCAGCATAACATTATTTAAAAATGGAACTTTGTAATGAAAATATGCATTAATTTCCAAGCAGAATAGTTTATAAAAATCTCCACCTTTTAGCCCAGACACTGTAGCAGTGTTTCCAAATGGTCTCCTGATGCTTCAGGTTCTTCCCAGTTTATGACCATTGTATAATTTAACTCTCCCTCCAGGGTTTTTGGCACAAATTCCTAAAATGTGGCAATAACAGTACTGTGTGACAGCTGTTCTAATATGCTGTACAGCTCACTGCAAGGGCTAAATAACACCTGTATACTGATTGAATCAGTGATACTATATGCAGGCATGAATTATGCAAGTAAGTATTTTATGGATTGACAACTTGGCTTATAAATTAATTATTACCCTAATCATAGAAAATTCAGTCAACATCTTTCATTGGATGACATTAAAAAGCTAAATGTACTGTATATTTAATTTATAAATGCCTTTTCTGGAAGAAGAAGACCCAAACAAACACCACCTGGTGTCGACTCTACAGTTTACAGGTAAATGGCAGGGGAGGTTATTTATCCAAACCTCACACTGCTATGAAATTACTACTATATGTTAGGAATATAGCTTTTGGATGCTCCGCCATAAACCGCACCAAATAGGAAAGAAAAAAGAAAAATTCAAGAAATACTAACCCAAACCTCAAATGGCTTGCTGCAAATACTTTCCATAAAAGTGTCTCTCCACGAATGCAATTGAGGAGTTTAAGATGCTTACTTTATCTTTTTTTATTTATTTTTTTATTTGGTACTTTACTTACAATTCAATGTAAATAATAATATAATAAATCTTTATTTTTGCATAGCGCCTTTCATAGTGGACCACCATTGCAAATACTTTACAAAATACGAGACTAGAGCGTATGAACTATGCATCAGTTGCAGAGTCACTTACAACAACATCTCACCCGAAAGACAGAGCACAAGGAGGTTAAGTGACTTGTCTCAGGGTCACACAATGAGTCAGTGGCTGAGCTGGGATTTGAACTAGAGAATTCCTGGTTACAAGCCCGTTTCTTTAACCACTGGACCAGTCTCTCCTATATGGCCACAATTACAGTACAGCAAATCCAGCCCTCTATCCGAAAGCCACTGCTGAGGTCTTCCACCCCATGAATACTTTTAATAGGAAATACTTTTAATAGGAAAGCTGCAGTTGCTTCCAAGCAAAGATGTATTCCAAATGCCTAGAGGATTGAGTGGTCCTCCTGTCAGCTATCCAGCGGCGCCCACTCATCTATAACCCTACTGTTCATTAGGACTTGCAATCAGGAAATACTTAGCAATTCTCTATGCACTCTTAAATCTACAGCCTGTACAGCAGATTACTGTTTGCCAAGTCTTCATTTTCTGCTTGAGCATTGGTTTCTGTAAAATAAAAATCAATGTGTCTGTTGTGTTTTTAGATTTATGAAAGACGAATAAAACATCCTAAATGATCACCAATGATTTATTTATTTAAACAACGAAAAATATTTACAAGAGGTTAGGCTAATCATAACGCAACACAGTACAGTACATCCTTTAGAAATATTAAGAGAAATTTAAGAAATTAATTCTGGTTTGCCTGTAGGGGTTCCTTTCTCTCTGACAGTGGGAACTAAAAAAAATCAAAAAACCCAGTCACAGAATCGCAGCAGTTCTCACTTGACTCTTAATTAAAACCCTTAGCAACACACTGTTTTGGGAAGCAACACAAGTATGATGCCAGCCTTTTAAATACCTTGGATTTCACAAGGCATGAAAGTCAGGCCTCCCTTTCTACTGTGACAGTACCTCACAACGGGGGCTTTATTAAGCTATACTTTAGTACTGGCTCTGAACTTTCATGATAGAATAGCAATTTAAAGAATAATTGAGTGCTTTACCACTTTGACAAAGGTTCGGTGTGTACAGTAGCACGACTTCAACATGTATGTTGCTTAAAAATCGCCAGATTCATGAAGAAAGCCTATGAAAGAGCATGGCTGGGTGAAACAGGGTTGTGAACTATGAATTGAATTGTAGGTGAATATTGTGCCACAACAGAGAAGCGAAACGGTGCCATGTACACAATTTTAATTTATTTCGGTATTTTTCCCTTATTCTCAAAACTTTAAAAACTATTTTCATGGTTAAGGATATTCTGAAACAATCCCTCTGATACAGTACACACGTTCCAAGAAATTTAAAAATGCTTTATCATATCAATATTAAGGTGTCTTTCTCTTTTTTTAAACCACAGAACAGTGTCCAGATGTATCCAGCTCAAAATAGATAGCTGTATGCAGTTAGTATTTTCAGCTTCATGCCGCTTACCCAGTGATTAACACAATGCAAACAAAAGGGGTTTCTTTATAAAACGTTCACACCATGGCAACTACTGCCCTTGGTGTACTGCAAACGCAGCTCTCAGTTAGAAAACAAAAGCAATGTTTTTAGCCTGTCTTCTCCCTTATCAAATATTAAAACACTGCAGTAGCATTGTACAAATCTCTAAAAAGCCCAATACTGTAAGATATTACAGTACAGTTAATTGACTAGATCCAGATTACTTAATCTTTACCACCATTAATATTGAATAAAAATAAAAAAATTAAAAACTGTATAATGGTTGTTGCACTGTCTGGCTGCAGAAGCTTGGTTGATATCATACAACCCATTTTACTACAAACATTTAACATGTACGATTTTGTATTATTATTATTATTATTATTATTATTATTATTATTATTATTATTATTATTATTATCATCCACAGGATATAAAAACACTGCTTTAGACACCTGCATATACATTTTAGCGTGTTGCCAATAAGAGAACATATCTGCATTTAATGTCACTTGTTATGATGAAACACCATCGATGAAATCACTCCCACTAACTCTGTACAGTGATGTCATATACAGCAGCACGATGAGTGACCCGAATCAACTCCCTGCTTTTTCAGGCTGCCCATTCACTGTCTCGTCGTTCTCTTTCACCACTGAGAAGACCGCGAAGAAGAAAACAGATTTATATAAAACAGTAGTGGTAGATTTATTAATCGAAATAAGCATTCGTTTACTGCTCCAATATTTTTCAGTATCTCGTAGTCTAGACTACTGTACTATGCTACTCGTGCCTAAACGTATCCAACCAGCACAGTAGTATGTTAAAAATGCAGTTTTCCCAAATTAGACCAAATGCGCTACTCACCGACAGTGCAGTGTCCTGAGGTTGTTATGCTCCAGTGATAACAATGGTTCTTGGAACAGAAGTCCTGTGTATTTCTATTACGCGATGTCAAATTATTTCCTATATGACAGGCTTCAGTCCCTTCCTCACATCAAGGGCGGTAACACCGGAAAACAAACAAAAAAAAAAAAAACTGGACGCACTGCCGTATCATATAGCGGATAATCTCGTGACACAATACACCAATGAACGAACAGGGGCCGCCCCAATTTTATTTTATTTTTTTTAGACCAATCATATTCAGAAAAACTTGAAATACAGGCGTAAAACAGTTTGGTAGCACGTGCGCGATTACAAGGGCGTCTGGGACTTTCAGTTTTTATGAGTACAGTAGGCGGATTATTCAATTTTATTCCAGTTACATCTGTCCATTGTTTCGGGCACTGATAATATAGTAACTGTGTTGGTATGTCAAGAAGTATATTGTAGCAGCATACCAAAAGGACTTTGTAATACCTCTACTTGCAAAATGTTCCAAATTGACATGTTTTATCATTTCAACGTATATTAATTTTGTATAAACATAGACGAGTCTTTACATTCCTTGTCTGGTCTTTTTAACGTGTGCTTTTTGCACTGTCTAGGCTGAGTGGTAACCCAGGTTTGAAAAGCATTATTTTAAATTCTTATTAGCACTAGCTAATTCTCACTGAACTGTGTGACCTACAGCCAATGCAGCGGTTTCTTTAAAAATGTGATATACGTTCAGTATAAAGCTTTTATGAATTTCTATTCAACAACACGGTTGAAACCTAATCCATAATTACTATACTTAGTATAAAGCTGGAACTACAGGTTTTGTTTTTGTTTTGTTTGTTTGTTTGTTTGTTTTTATCAACTAAATACACTTTTGTTTCCATATGTGGATCAATGAAAATGTAGTTGCACAGTCGTCAAAAATCTGACCGTTGGAAAAAAAGCTAAATAAAATTTTGACAGCTGTAAGCGTGTTAGGTAAGGAAACATTTCAAACTTTAACAAGCAAATGGAAGTATGTAATGAACATTACACTAGAGCTCTTCGCAGTATCTGGAAACAATCTGAGTAGGATGACACACCGGAGAGCTATTTTGTTGTTTTCATTTAAGATTTTTTTTTTTTTCGTGTGCTTTGTCCTGATATGGGGGGTTTCTCTGCCTCTTTGGCCAACAGAGAGGAAATTATATTCTTTGTAACCGTTTCTGACAGTCAGCTTATGACCCTTACATAACATTGAATGGGCAAAGCTCATGCAGTCTTCAATTCTGCAGTTAGGAAACTGCTTTCAATTAATTAAGAGGATACTTTTCTAATGGTTCCAAAGTTAAACAAAGGGCTATAACAATAACTTTGTGCTTGAACCCCACACTCCATATATTCTGGTAAATAATGACAGTGTTAACTTATGACACCGGTGTAAAACCTGCCAAAATTAAATTGCCTCGACCTACTGTATTTTTGGCTTGTGGTTTGTGGAGCCAATACAGGCTATATCTTGAGAACAAACGTGTTATTTAACATACTATGACTGCAGGTTTCTGTGACATGCGTGCAAAGCTTTACAAAATTATTAGTGAACACCCCAAGCAAACTCGTGTGGCAATATTGCTATCATTACAGGAATCCTCTTTGCTCATAGTAAATCTACTGGTCACTTTATGTGTCAGATATCAAAATACCTATGTAAATAATCATGATTAAGAAGACCGATCAAGGGATGATAAACAGATTTTAAAATATAATATACATTCAAGAGTATTCATTAAGATCAAACTTCCTTGTCCTTGTCAGGTAATCCTTTCAAACTGGTGGAATATTCCAGTCAAGTGTAAGTACACAGCTTGTTTCTAAATAATTCTGTCTTGGCTTGCTATGTCAACACTACTTTGAAAGTAAGACTTGAAGGTTTGTATCGCAGAGTATGGGGAACAAGTTGTGGAGCAGGCCTATGTTGTTATTATATGTACCTCTCCTAAACACAAAGAAAGCCCAAATTGCAGAACAGGTACAGTATATTCACTCCCCACCCCCATTCTGTATGGGGATCAACCTTTCCATGGTAACAATATAGCTTTTTTCCATGGTATTGTATAAACAAGATACACTATATAACAATAGAAAGACCCCCATGCAAATGAGATATCCCAAGGGTAATACCCTGGTTAAATAACCCTAATTTAGACATTTGAAATTCAATAATAAATGTTTCTAGTAGATTGAAAAGACTTCTGATGAAGCCCTACCTCTCAACCCATCCTCGTTGTATAGGCTGAGTACAGTTTCCAGTTATGAAACTATCAGCCAGACGGGTGGAAGTCACTGCACTTTTATTATGGCTGCGTTTGTATGTTTTCTTACAGATAATGCAGATGGCATTGCTAAAAGGAGGGCAAGCACATTATACATTTAAACACAAACAACTACCTATACACTACTGTATATAACGAGGGTCAAAATCAGTAGTTCATATTTATATAATGACATAACTGTTCAGGGTGGATTCCTTGTTTAGCAAGCTAAAGAGAACCAAGATTGTCATACCGCATGCATACTGTCAGTGGTTAAAGAAGGAGGTCCCCGGTTCAAATCCCAGCTCACTCACTGACTCATTGTATGACCCTGAGAAAGTCACTTAATCTCCTTGTGCTCCGTCTTTTGGGTGAGACGCTGTTGTAAGTGACTCTGCAGCTGATGCATAGTTCACACACCCTAGTCTCTAAGTCACCTTGGATAAAGGCTTCTGCTAAATAAACAAATAATAATAATCTGTTAAAATGGATAATGGTTGGTCTAACTGAATGGGCAAAAAATGTTTTCCTTGTAAAGGTGGGAAGGCAGTAATTTTGAACATAATTGCAAAACGAATGAAAAAAGTCTAAATGACTTTTATTTATTAGTGAGGGAACAAATAAACAAAAAACTAACGGGCTGCAGTAAAGTTCAAAGTTCAAAGAGAGCTTGCCTTAGCTGAGGTGAAAGCTTCTTATGATATGAACTAGCTGTGGGTGCCATATAATACCCCTTACAGAAAAGATAAGAAAAAATATCAATAGGTTACCATCAAAATACAAGCGGGCCCTCATAAGAGAACACTGCATTACCAGCAGCACACATCCACTGAGGTGGAACAAGTATTTCACAGCAATGAATTTGTGTAATGTTTCAAAACAGTATGATAACACAGGCAAATATTACCACTGTGGCCCCGTTCTACCAATGGATGAAATTATTTTAGATTCTCTTGTGTTACCATATGATTGCCACTTGGTACAGACCATTGCATTGTCATGTAATTATAATATCACTATTTATTTTTAATTTTTTACAAGGTCTGATTGTACCTTCAAATGCAAACCAGTAGAAGGCCAGTAAAAGTGTCTCAGTTGTGAGCACTTGGACAAAGGAAGATGTTGCTGTGTGGTTAAAAGAAAATAAGCTGGACTTCTGTCTCAACCGTTTGCAGCGTATGATGGACCATTGATGCACCAGCTACAGCAATTAAGCAGGAGGTAAGACTGACTGTAATATAAAGGTTGTGGTCTCAAGAGACAGATAAGAAATGAAACTTTTGTGATACGCTGCTGACTGAGATGAAAAAGAATAAAAGAACCCTTAATGACTATAATAGTTGCACTACCTGGTTTTATCCAGTAGATGTCACTATAGGGTGAACTAACTAAAGAGTACCTGTAATAAACAACAGCCAACGTTCATAAAAAAATGTGTCACTTTGACAGACTGTTGAGGTATTAAGGATTTTTTTTTAAACTAAAACATATATTTGTTTGCTTATAATTTTGTTATTTTATTGCCCCTTTTTAATTGCAATGGATATGTCAATTAATCAGTCAATCTTTATTTTACATAGCGCCTTTCATAGTGGACCACCATCACAAAGCGCTTTACAAGATGCAGATATATAAAACTATATATTGTATATATTAGCATTATTTACCTCAGCATGAACTCTGTTTCACTCATATCACACATGAGAACAAGGTTATTCTTGCAATTGAGAGTATGCAGTATAGCAGTTATGCAGTACTAACCTTTTCAAACTTTCCATCAAAATAGAGACAGATGTTTTATCAATAGAACTGAATATTGGATTACCTGAACTCAGTCCTGTACTACCCAAAATGATTAAACGCATTGTAATGTAATGGATAGTGAGCCTGACGTTTTTGTAAATTGGACAGTTTTGTACCTACTGTACTATTATTACAGGACGGATCCTGTTTTTTCTTTGTATATGATACATTTTTTTATTTTTATTTTTTTTTGTATTTGATATGTTTTATGTTTTAAATGTTAAATAAAAAATATTACCATTAGCAGCCTTGACTGTAATACTGTTGTATTTTGTATTTGTATTTCCTGGGGAGTGAATTAGCTTTTTTCCCCCCAAACTAATATGGTCATGGTAGAAAAGCATACAAACTGAAAAATGCTACAAACTATGTAAAAAAAACATTATTATTATTATTATTATTATTATTATTATTATTATTATTATTATTATTATTATTATTATTATTATTATTTTTGCCTGCCTGTTTAATTTAGGACTGTTGTGAAAAGGTTGATTTTCCAGCAGTCTGTGTTTTACAGAAGGGATTGCTGCACCAGTGTAGTTTACACGTATTTAAATGATTAGTTGTAAATTAATTACGTATTCGTAATGTAACACGTCATTACATGGAAATAAAAAATCGCCTGTTTTTTCCATGTAGCAGCAATAAGATTCCGTTAAAGTATTTATTTGTAGTTTTTTCAATCAAAGACGTTCTAGAGGAAAACCCTTGCGTCCTGCAGCGCTATCTACTGGTCAAATATTTTAGTGCAGTTCTTTTTTTCAACAGCGACAGGAAACAAATACGATTTGTTTAACTTCCAGTCTCGGCGACTCTGAAAAATGGCGGATATGGAGGATTTGTTTGGGAGCGATGGTGACAGCGAGAATGAACACCAAGGTAACTCTTTCTTTTTGGAAGAATAGTCATTCCACGCATAAATTCTTTGTACATTTAGTGGTGTGCTTAATTTGTTTAGACACATTCGCGCCACAAAAAGTGGATGTTGTGTTTAATTAACATGGTTATTAGGTGATGTTGTAATCATGGTAGATTTTTTATTATTATTATTATTATTATTATTATTATTATTATTATTATTATTATTATTATTATTCAAGCGGTTAAAGTTTGCTTTGGAAAAGTTTAGAATGTAACTACGTGTATTATCAGCACCAGTCTTGTACCGTTAACTTTATTTGTCTTGGAAAATCTACGATCTACAGAAAAACATTACACAGGTTCACTCAAACCACTATATTAAACTTTGGATTTTACTGCTGCCCGTTGGCAAAGTACGTTGCCTTGTTGTATGGAATTTATTGCTTATTTTAGCATATAATCAGAATGCAGTACAGTAGTTTTCTCAGTAACTGTATTTTAGACAATAAAAATGGATTCTAAGAGATGTTTGTTTTTTGTTTTGCACATTAAGCTGAATGACCTTACTAACTAGCTGTATTGTGTTCATGTGACGGGATCAGTAAAACATAATGTCTTATTGTATTAAATTGACATAATCTTTCAATAGGCGCAGTCATTTGGTATATTTGAATACACCAAAATATTCAATGTCAGCAATACTAAAGTAACTGGAGTTTAAAAAGTCGAAGATAAAAGCGCTTTCTCTTTAATGATTATGATTGAGTGTTTAAAATAGTGAATCAACATTCAGTTATTCTGTTTGCCTATTTTCTGTAATTCATGACATGCAGAATAGATCCACAGTGACAGAACATCCCTCTCTTGTTAGATTCCGGGTCCGGGTCTGGTTCTGACTCTGAGCAAGAACAGCCCAGGTCTGTGAGTAATGCATCAGGGAGTGACAGTGAAAGGGAATGTCACCGTGATGATGATGATGATGATGATGATGATGATGAAGACGACAGAGATGCAGGGCAGCCCAGTAACAAGGAGCTGTTTGGTGATGATAGCGAAGACGAACATGGCTCCCAACACAGTGGAAGTGACAACAGGTCAGAGAGGTCAGACAACCAGTCGGAGGCCAGTGTGCATTCTGAGCAGGAGGACAATGAGCATTCAGACGTGGAGCAGCACAGTGGCTCAGAAGGGCACCATGATGAGGAAGATGGCGGACACAGATCTAACACAGGCAGTCCTCAGTCTGAGGCGGGCAGTCCTCAGTCTGAGGCGGGCAGTCCTCAGTCTGAGGCGGGCAGTCCCCGGTCTGGGGCACCTAGTCCCCGGTCTGAGGCAGCTAGCGCCCATTCAGAGGCGGGCAGCCCACGATCTGAGCCTGCTAGTCCGCGGTCTGAGACTGTAAGCCCCAGGTCCCACGCTGCCAGTCTCCACTCCGAGGCTGAGGGCTCAGGAAAAGAGGCTCATTCAGAGGATGAGAAGTGGGCCAAAAGTGATCAATCAGATGACGAGGCAAAACCACAGCAATCGGGTGATGAGCACAGGCGCTCCGATGATGAAGAGGAAGAACAACGGGAGCACAAGTCAGGTAGGGGGCAAAAAACAAACCTGTTCTTGTCTAAACAACTTCCTGAAGCATCGTTTACTCGCACCTTGATTGCGTCAACAGGAGTCACCTGTTTGGCATTGTCTTAGTTCTACAGTAGAAGATATCTTCTTGAAAGACAGTCGACAGTTCTGTAAAATACATTAAAATTCAGTTTCAGAACAATAGTGATACCCAATAACACACTTAATGCACATTATTAAAAAATATTCATTTAAAGATGTCATGTTTTTTTTTTCTTTTTTTTTTTAATTCAAGCATCACTTAGTCTGAAAAAAAACATTGCTTAACCCCATAATTAAAATAAGAAGTCCATTATACATTTTCTTCTCATTTTGTTTCTTGCAGAATCTCCTAAAGGCAGCGACAGTGAAGATGACTTTGTGAGACAAAAGCACAAGAAGACAGTAGCATCAGATTCTGATTCTGACAGTGATGTTGGAGGACACAAAGGTAATTTGCTTCCATTTAGTTGATTCATTTTAAATGAGGCTGACTCCTTGATATATTGCTCGTGTATAGGCTTGCAATTCAGAGCAAATTCACATTGTGTGTGTTTGATATGGCACATCATATCAGTAGCACAGCTAACAAGTTGTTGAATTCTATTTATCCTTGATAAATGAAGATACAAGGTTTGAGTGAGAAATACTTTACAGACCTGTAGTGCATGATGGTGAGGTCATGTTACTGTTTCTTATAGAAAGTAAACCTGCAGCAGATGACCTCTTTGGAGAAGCTGATGATATTTCCTCAGACAGCGATACTGAAAAGCCCACCACCCCAGGACAGCCACTTGTGAGTGCAGTGCTCTGAAATATTTAGATTTTTATCTCAATATCTATTCCAAGCCTGTACCTATGTATGTTTAGTTTTACACATCAGAGAACAGATTATCCTTATCGGTAACTTGGTGTTATGTTTTTCAGCACATATAATTGAGAGGTTCAAATGTGGATAAGTATTGGCGGTGACTGTCTGTGTTTCATGTTACACATTAGCTTTCTGGTGGTAACTTACAAATGATTACATTACAAGCTAATGTGTCTATATATCCTATGGGTTTAAAACCAGATTAAAATGTTAGGGAACATTTTGACTTTAGCTTCTTTGGGTCCAAACTGATTAATTCTTGTTTTATATCCCAGGACAATGAGGATGGAATGGAAGCTGATCATCCAGAGGAAGAACCTGTTCCAGAAACAAGAATAGAAGTAGAGATTCCCAAAGTCAACACTGATTTGGGAAGCGACCTCTACTTTGTCAAACTGCCTAACTTTCTCAGTGTGGAACCAAGGTAACTATTTCTTCAGTCCTATTAATAATAAAATGAAAACTGTCAAATGCTGTGATGGTGTTAGATGATTTTCTGCTTCTGTTTCTCAGGCCATTTGACCCTCAGTATTATGAGGATGAGTTTGAAGATGAGGAGATGTTGGATGAAGAAGGAAGAACCAGACTTAAACTGAAGGTAAGTGAAGAAACAGCAAACAAATCCACACGGCTATTGGTATATTGCATCAACGGGTACTGCACTCTGTATGATGAGAGGACCTTGCTACTTTCCAATAAGTAGCAAATTACTATTTCATCCAGGTAGAAAACACTATTCGATGGAAGACGCGGCGAGATGAGGAGGGAACCGAAATCCGTGAAAGCAATGCACGGATTGTGAAGTGGTCAGATGGAAGGTATGGAGATTTATATGTGTTAGGCACATATCTGAATCACAGAACCATGGCAATTTAGTGCCATTGTGCTTCAAGATAATTTTATCCTCCTACATAATCGTCAGTAGCACTGTAAATATATTTCAGTATCATGAAAAAGAGATCACTATGACCAATATCCACTGTAAATGTAACAGTGTGGACAAGTATATCCGTTTATACACAGATTTTGATACTCACCCATAAAACAAGCCCTGGGAACTCCCAACTGCGGCTTTAGTCAAGACGTCATGATTTTAGTACACAAGGCAAGGAATTCTGAATAGCCTCTTCATTGAATACATAACAGGACTTTTCTTTCTTCAGAGCCTTTTTTGATCCCAGTTGTCTCAATAATTTTGCAGAACATTTGTGGTATTTTATGTTATTACATGTATTGAAGCAGTGGGCATAAACTGCAGCCACAGGTGTGTGTGTGTGTGTGTGTGTGTGTGTGTGTGTGTGTGTGTGTGTGTCAAAATAATCTCTACTGCATCCAAGTAGTCAAAATAAATTGCATATTGTGATTGCAGTTATGGCAGCTAATGGCCCATTTCACACCACATTTAGCTAGGTTAAATGAGATTTAGGAAAATTGACTAAAAGCAAATATGACCCATAGGGCCATCTGCCAATCAGAAAACGTTGTTATTTTCAAAATTGTTTTTTCGTTGCTTTTGTTTGGGGGGGGGGGGGGGGGGGGGGGTATTGCCATACTGTACTTAAACATAATTAATTATTGTAGATCTAGTAGTACACCAGGGGGAGCCATCTCACTTTGAGCTAAATAAATCTTACCTAATGATCTGTGATCTGTTAAATGGCTTATAGTCCATTATAAGAGAAAAGCATGCAGGATAATGGGATGTATGTATTTATTTATTGATATCCACACTGACTGTTGTCTACTCTTTATAGAGCCAGTCAGGACGAAATCTGAGCAGAAACCTTCAGAATGTTGCTAGTTTTAAAGTTGCAGCTTATTTTTGGACATGCCGACGAGGCGGAGAGATGTACACTCCTGGTATAGGTTTGGTTCATGGTGAGTGTTTGTTCTTCCGTTCCAGCATGTCCTTGCACTTGGGAAATGAAGTGTTTGATGTGTACAAGGCTCCACTGCAAGGAGATCACAACCATCTCTTCATCAGACAGGGTACCGGTCTCCAGGGACAGGCTGTGTTCAAGACCAAACTGACATTCAGGTGAGCACCCTGGCAATGTACACAAAAAGCATCTTGAATACTGAGGGATTAAGTTCAAGGCATTAGTGTCACAATTCATTCTAGCAATGCCTTACATGACATTTTTCATAGGTCACACTTGATAAAATGTGGCTAGGGAGTGGATTCTTAATGTTTTTTATTAGCTTAGAACAGTGTGTTTTTTCTACCAAGTTAATTTGGATTAAAAATGTATTAATTCCCATGATTCTGAAATTGGAACATCCCCTTGTAGATTACTGTTTCATTTTGTTAGAAAAAGTCCTAAAAAATTGAACTTGACCCTTCTCAGTCTGTTAATTGCCGAGTCTCTTTCATTGTAGTGTTTTGAAGAAGTGCTTTAGGGATATATTTAAGAGACAGGAGAGTGAGAACCCTTTCTTTTTCTTGTTCTGTGCAGGCCTCATTCCACAGACAGTGCCACTCACAGGAAGATGACGCTGTCCTTAGCAGACAGGTGTTCTAAGACCCAGAAGATTCGAATATTGCCAATGGCAGGCCGGGACCCAGAGTCTCAGCGCAATGAGATGATCAAGGTAAGGATGCTGTATATAAAGAGGTCTGGTGTGTCCCGGCTGCTTTTAATATTCTTCACAGTGAATATCCCTGTGAATATCAGTAGCTCATCTGATGTGTAGAGGTTAAAACATTCCCACAGTCCTAAAAATAGACATTTATTTTTTACAGAGCTTTTCAATGTTTATTTTATTATGAGTGCTGAAAATGCCGTAATCAATCTAAAATAGCCTTTTAGAGGGCTGCATTTGTTTTGAGCTTTGCCACGATCATTAACAACACATTTTGTAGCAGAAGATCTGCATCTGAGAATGGGGAGATAATATACAGATTAAGCAAATGGGGACATACAAACTTCCTGAATTGGAAGTAACGGTAGAAACACTGAAGACCAGTCCTAGTCCACAAGATAGATTTGGTTATTTTATTATGAGCCAGTGACCGTCATGGTCCTTTCTGATGAGCCGAACCCTCAGAAGCTAAAATTGTGATTCTGTTGAGTTCAGAAAGAGGAGGAGAGGCTGCGTGCCTCGATTCGCAGGGAGTCCCAGCAACGCAGAATGAGGGAGAAGCAGCACCAGCGAGGACTCAGCGCCAACTACCTGGAGCCTGACCGCTACGAGGAGGAGGAAGAGGGAGAGGAATCCATCAGCCTGGCTGCCATCAAGAGCAAATATAGGGGCGGCAGTGGAATAAGAGGTAGTCCTGAGATCTCGCTTGCCTGTCTGTTCACTTTTACATAAATTTAAAAAAAAAAGATTGCATCTGGTACCATAGTTTGCTAAAGAAAGCTTGGAATACTTGTAGATAGTCTTGAGCTTCCTTGATCTTTTCATCTGGGGAGTGGTACCAGATCATTTTCTTTTTTTAAACAAATGCATAAACGTTGATATATAACTTGTGCTTCTTTTCACAACTACACTGAATGAAAGTTCACAAAAGGTAATATTTTTGGAACTTTATTCTGTAATCTTTTAACCCTTTGTGGTCCATTTATTCAGCGCTTGCCAGGCACGTCAGGTCCAATTTATTTTCACACACGCTGTTTATTTTATACATGTTGCTTAAATTTTTTTTTTTTTTTCCAGAGTAAAACAGGTTTAAAAGGCATTGAATCGCAAAAGGACACTCTCCAGCCACCCCTTGTTCACTGTATTTTTCATATACCTCTTTATAGAAGTGCATGCTGATAAATCCTCTCCTGATCACTCGTTTTATCACCAAACTCCTCAATAATGTGACCCAAGTCATTATTGTATTACTGTAACATCTCAAAAACCTCTGCAAATGTCCGTGATATTCCTTGAGCGCTGGATGCAGAAGCAGCTGTCTCCTTTGTTTATGTCTGTGTTATCTCTATGGTACTTTTTTTTTCGGCTTCATTCGTCTTACTCAGCCATTGAAAGGTTTTCTCTGCTTTTTCCGGAGAAAAAACTATTAGAGACCTGTGCTTTACGTCTTTCTGATGATGTCGGACAGGAAAGGGAAAATTGTAATGTCGGACCTGGACTGACGTAGGACCGCAAAGGGTTAAAACCCTAGGCTAGGCCTAACATCCTCAACTGGAAAACCATATGTGATTTGAAAGTTATTCCACTTAAACTCATTACTGGGTTGCTTGCTTAAGAATTCTAATACATTTAACACTGCTTGTTTTTTTTTTTTACAGAGGAACGTGCCAGAATTTACTCCTCTGACAGTGATGAGGGGTCTGATGAGGACCGAGCACAGAGACTGTTGAAGGCTAAGAAACTCGACAGTGATGAGGTGTGTATGCAGTGGCTCTTTATAAAACCAGTGTGTTCTTTACAAAGTGAATAGGTTCTTTTTAAGCCATAGCAACACCCTATTCAGATTTAATACCGTTTTATTCTAATGTGCAATTTGCATTGTTTGAATACCTAATTAAACTGCCAAGATAATAAAACTTATGCAAACCTAATAAAAAAAGGCAAATTTTAGGACGTATTGCATTCAGAATTGTAATTCTAATTGGACATATGCAAGAGTTTCATTTTGCCACAATACTTTAATTGGCTTAAGAGCACACTTGCTTTACTACAAGTTACTTGTACAGCAGGGAGTTCTCTTGCAGTGACTACATAATGCTTTGTTTAAAGCTGATTTGAATATTTCAGTTTAGCCCAGGTTCAGTTGCTCCCCACTGGTGTGAAATTAGAGGTAATCACTCTGGATAGTAATTTTAGCTGCACTGAAAGCAGAGCAACCTTGCTGTTGTCCGAACTAGAGGACTTGTAAAGCAGATCCCCCATAGCTGGTAAGATTGATGCACTACCTTTCAGGTAACACTACCTTGCTGCAAAGTTTGACTACAAATACAATATTTTTTTTTTTTTAGATCAGGCCAATTTAAAATGTCAATGAGAGTTCATCATACTCTTGTCAGGTTTAACCATGGTGGTCATATTAGTATTCTTTTGTTTGGAATGTTTTTTTATTATTATTATTATTTCCCTGTATGGCTTTTGTGTTACTGCTTGTGTCCTATACTGCAGATTCAGTCCCATATCTCACCTGTAGATGGCACCTAAGGTTTAGTTTTATTTTTAGATGTGTTAAAGTGCTTTAAAATGTGTCATCATCTGGTATAAACGATATATTTTTGAAAGTATTGTTTAGTCACTGTCCCTTTTGAAATAATATTATATACCAACACTTCATACAGTCCAGGCCAAGTTGGATTAAGCACCTGAGGCAAAGTGTCTTGCAATTTGTAAGGGAGTACAAGTAACGTGCTCATGTGTATTGACTCTGTAGTGTGAGTTTGCTGTTGTTGCTCTGTTTTTCAGGGTTGAAGAAATGACTTTTGTGCAAATGTTTGGGTGTTAATCTGCAGCAGAGTAAAGAGCCGTTGGGTTTTTGTTTTGTTCAACTTTGCAGGAAGGTGAAATTTCTGGGAAGAGGAAAGCTGAAGATGACGACGATGACGACGACAACCATGAGAAATCCATGAAAAAACCCAAAAAGTACGTCATCAGTGACGAAGAGGATGAAGAGGATGAGTAGGTTTAGAATGTGTAATTCTCTCATTGCAAGTGCAGCCTCACTTTCTTTCCACTCTGTTTCTGTCATCCACCTAGATAATGTTCTAGAATATTTTGATAATCATTGTTTAAACTTTTTTGAACCAATTGTTTGTACAGCTAGTAAATAATAAAGAACAATGTACAAAGCAAAACACCCAGCATTGTTTTGTTTCTTTATTTTTAGTCAGTTTCTTTTTTTCTATGTTTCTATATTCAGGAAACTACAAAAAACAATTCACTTTTTACGAGTAAAAGGAAACATTTGCAGGTTTTGTTATAAAACAAAGTATTTCTAAATTGTGTATATACTCGATGTTGCTACGGAGTACACAGGGACACATTATTAATACAGTGCGTAATTCTTGATTGGCAGTAGTTATGAATCCACTGTCGTTTTGTAAATAGGCAAGGCATTTTACATGTTAACTTGACTGACAGAACCAGCAGCCACGTTATATACGATTAAAAAGATATTGGAGTGATTGAAAAGCATTCTTAACAAAATGGCTCAATGTTCATTTAAACCCTGTTTTTCAGTTTAAAGTACCCGGGACCCAATGCGTTTGTCTACAAGTCTTTGACAGACCAACAAAAATGAGGAATGTTGCCATTGAAAGTTGCTTATGACAGTCTCATAATAACATTTAAGTTCCACTTCGGTAACTAAAATATGCAGACCCATGAAATCAACAGTGTAACTAAGACAACCAACAATTTATTAACATCCTTACGCTTTCCCAATGAATGGCTAATACATCAGTTGAATTGGTAGTCTTAGCTTCATGACATCAGTGAACGTTCATCTTCCATTACCCTCCTTACGGGTCCTTATTCAATCTTCACAAAGGTGAATTCTAAAATACAGTACAGTTTCTGTTTGTATTGCATTAGTTCTGGACTGATAAAATATTTTTTAAACTGAACAAACTTTGAAAAAGATGCTGTTCTTTCAATCCGGTCCACAGCCATTAGACTGCAGCTTGAGGCTGAAAATAGATACACATTTGAGCTCTATTGATTTTGACAAATAAAATCAAAGTACAGTACACTTATGTAATGCTGTGACATTGGAAAGGATCTCTCTTTAACACTGAGTCTGGAGATGGGACCTGGAAGTCCATCTTTCATGGAAGTCTTTAAATCATTGTGTAGTTTTTTTGTAACCTTTAGCTGCTATGTGGGGAGCAGGTGCAGGGGCTCCTCTAATCAAGCCAATCTGTCAATTAACCTGCCTTTTTAAACCCTGGGTTCAAACACTCTTTCTGTTCTTTTTGCATTTTCCACCTTCCTCCCCTCCAAATGCAGCACCACCTCTGTAACAGCCCCTTTGGGGGCAAGCAATGTCACTTCCCAACCTTAGGCCTTGATGTCTGAGAGGCAGAGGAGACCCCCAGACAATCTTAACAATCCCTCTGTCATTCCAGGCCCCTCCTGGGGGCAGTATACATGCTGCCCAGCCTTGGCAAGCCAACGAGGAAGCATATCATCTTCCAAAGCGTGTCACCTTCCTAAAGTCACAAGCACATCATTTCTATTTCAAATCCTAGGGCTTATTCCTCACAGCCCTTGCTCCTGTTCCATGAATTTCCAGGTTAAGATTAAAACACATAGCAGGAACTGAAGGAAGACTCCCTTTCCTCAGAAATGGAATGGAAGAGGCACTTTCTTCATTAAAAAGTCATTGGTTATGTGCACTCTAAAATAAACTATTTAGAACTCCACACACAGCCTGCAAAATGCAAAACTAAACTAACAAAATGCAAGCTGCCCAATTCTGTTTGGAATTTAAGAACTGCACCACTAAAAGTGACCATTAATTAAAAGCCGTTCTTGTAATAAAGGTTTTGTCCTTCGAAATCGTGCACAGAATTCTGGACCCTGAACGACATGCATGACTAACAAGCTTGTTTGAGATCTCTGCTTCCGCTCTGTAGATGCTTTTCAGCCTATGGCGTCTTAGGAGTCTTATTTAAGTCTTGCTGTGTACTGACGAAGTTCAAGCAATGCACACAGTATCCATGTTTATACTAGCCTGGGCATGCTTGGATTACAGAAGCGCTCTTCTGTAATGCCTTAGAAACAAGAGTTTGGGCTATATATCACAGAAAATTTGCTATCTATTTTCATTGAAAATGTGTTGGAAAGGACGGAATCGTAGCTGCTGTGCTACACCTTGTTTTGTGTGAAAATATAATGAAATCCTACTAGCTACACTGCACAGGTGCTTGGAGCTTTGTGTAGAGTAGTAGGGATGTAAGAAGGTGAATGTTCATTAGAAACACATAAAGTAGCATAAATGAATAGGAAAGATATGAGATGAAACTGAAACCTTGACCTTGAAAATGTCCTCATTATGATGAAGGATTTAAATAAGAGCAGCAGCACAGAAATAGACAAGCCAATCAAAAATCATTGCCCATGTTTGGCTTGGAAATCACGTGGCCAGTGAAAAGCACATGGGGACTCATTGAAACCATCTTTAATGACTATACACTGGTGTTGTCTCCACTCGGAGGTATTCAACTTAGCCTTTCTTGTGCTAATGATGTTCCCAGCACATGTTTAAAGCCTCTAGTGCTGGTTTTAATATGATCTTATATAACCAGCACACGGTCCTCTGTTGTGTGCCTTGCTTCTTACATGTGGCAAATAAACAGAAATGAAATGTAATACTTAAAAGCTCCAATTAGCTTTGTTGTTTTGGCACAGTGGACATCATTGGATTCACATATAGAAGAACAAAAGTAAAACTGCAAAACAGAACAAAACTCCCCCACGAAGCATTGTGTTACATGACTAATTATTTTGGTACATTGTCAATGTCCTACCTCTTAAATAGCCTGTTATTTCCATTAGCTGTTTTTTTGTTTTGTTTTGTTTTTTGTTTTTTAATAATGGTATAATTTAGGTCAGCCTGTACCAGAACCACACAGCTTAATTCTCGAAATATGGATCTGCTTTTGATTTAGGCTTCAAGATTACAGATTTCTGTTTAAAATACTCCAGTCCAGTCCAGGCATGCAAAATGTGTTTAAATCCTACAACTGTGACATGGCTTCTTGTTTCTAAATCTTCTTTTTTTATTTTAATTTTTCTCTCACACACACTCACTAGACCAGGGGTAGGGAACCCTAGTCCTGGAGAGCCACAGTCCTGCAGGTTTTGTAGGTATCTCTTAATCATCAATTGCTAAATACCTGGAGCAAATGGTAATTCTGACCAATTAAGCCCAATCATTGAGTGAATTAACTCATTAAGAGGCTCGGGTAAAACAAAAACCAGCAGACCCTGAGGCTCTCCAGGACCAGGGTTGCCTGCCCCTGCACTAGACTGTATATTGTTCACAAAGTGAATTGGTTTAGTTGCCCCATTAGTATGCTAAAAATAGCCTAAACCTGACAGATTATATAAGGGATAAACAATGAAAAGGAGGGCTTAGGTTGGCCAGGGTGTCCTCGGCTCACCACGCACCAGCGATCTCTGTAGTCTGACCGGGTGCCTGCGGGCTTGCCTGCAGTGTGTAAAGAAGTGGGCGGCTGGTGGCACAAGCTTCAGAGGACAATGTGTGTTCATCTTCTCCCCTCCCAAGTCAGCGCAGGGGTGGTAGCGGTGAGCTGAGCCTATAAATAATTGGACATTCTAAATTGGGAGAAAATAATAAAATAATTGGCTACTACTAAATTTAGAAATAAATAGATTTAAACCATGTGTTCTTGTTCAGGCATTCACAGTGTGCCCCTTTCCTGGTCATGTAATGGAAATTCTTCCTGCCTTCACAATAACTATCAATGCCACTAGGTGTCCCCCCTCGCAGATACAGATATAAATTAATTCCGAATCACAACTGACCCATTTAGCAGGTTTAAATATTTGCTTGTGATGTTTTTTTTTTGTTGTTGTTTTTTTTTTTCAAGGAATTACATCTGCCATAATCACATGTAAAGTAATATAACATAACTTATATATGGTTTCAGATTATATTGCTACTGTGACACTGCTTTGTCATACTATAGTAGCATAAATAAATATGTTTTCCTGTATTACTAAGGTCGTATGGAGACATATTAACACAATAACACAATTACACATCAGACAACTGCACTAAGAGAGCACTAGCTCTGAGCAGAAATAGATTTTATTTTAAGTGAAATAAAGTGCCACCTGTTTTAAGCAGACAAAGTTGACAAATGTTCAGTCCCTGTGAGACCAGTTATTTTGCTTTCTAAAATCGTTTTGGTGCAAACTGGAGCAAGAGTTGACTAAACGACTGTAAAGTAAATTCTAGTGAAGCAAAAACAACATCCTTGTTACACCCAAAACTTACTCTAATACATGCATTACTTGTTCTGTCATGGGAAATTCAGTGTTTATTTATTTATCTAACACAGAGTTCTGTCTGTGTAGTGGCAATAATGCAACCTTTCACAATAGGGAGCTGTGTGATATATTTTTAGTGGTCTTGGTATTACCAGCAGTAAGAAGCGATTTGAAATTCAGTGCCGGTCAGAGCATTGCTGGTACACAGCCAGTTTGTCCATGTGTGTCTGGCTGCTGGAGCCTGCCCTTGGTACTAATAGGGAGCTTAGAGCTCTCCTTCAATCTAATCACAAGTCATCTGACTTGGACTGAACTGAGAAAAAAAAATACCACAAATCAACTGTAAAGAATATTTAAAGAAGCAAACACTTTTATAAATACGTCCATTTTAGTAACCCGTGTATACTTTAGCAGGGATCTGTATGTTTAATACAGTTGTATCATGAGAACTGCTCATACAATGCAGATGTGTGCGGGGAACATCATTAGCATAACAAAGGCTTAGCTGAATACAACAAACTCAGTATGGACATTGCATTGCACAAGAAGGCCATGGTTCTGATTGCCTGAGTTTGCTTGAATTTGCTTAAACTTTGATGATAGTGTTGGTACTGTCTAAACGTGCACTGTCCTTGCAAACAAAACTGGAGGTGTTGAAAGCAGTGGACAACGCACCACTATACAAGACAAAGAAAGGTGTTGCTACAGATGTCATTATTCTAAAAACACAGGATACAATAAGACAGCCTGTGATCAGAATGGGACATGCAGATTTCAAGTGCAGTTCATTTGCAATGCATACTTTTTAAAAGTCCACTTGTAGCCATATTTTCAATAAAACACCCCTTCAAACGGATAATACTTTTCATTGTTCTGTAATTTAAATGTGATGTCGGTGTTACTGTAAATTCAGTAAAAACTGACAGTATGCATTTGAATTTAGAATCCAAGTAATCTGAATTACTGATGACACTTTTTCTTTTTGATGGTTTTTTTCGAAGGATCTAAGGGAGGACTAAAGTATAAGTTCAAATGAGTCAGGACCTGAGGGCTTTTATGGTCTTAACAAATAATGTCTGGCCTACTCAGCAATAATGAGTCACCAACAGGTTTTACAAGTTCACACAGTATCGCTATACTGCATGCAGGTGTTTAACAAACCTCTCCCCTGGCAGCTCAAACTAACATGCACATGCAGTGTTTCATATCAAGGTTTAACATACACATTTCACATAGTTTAGAGGGTTAAACATTTACTATAGGTAATTCTGACCCACACCTCTACATTGACAACACCTTTGAGGCTACACTACAGCAACTGATGTATGAAAGCACTGTGCTGCAGCACTGGGGGCAATGTCTAGGAGCACATTACATACTGCTTGTATGGTTTATTGCTAGTCTTGTAGAAAGACATTTGTCATTTTTTAGTAGGAATAATTTCATAACAATGGGACATAGAGCTATATTATTGATTTTGTTTCTTTTCATTCGTTTGTGAATAGTACTTGTTTATATTAAAGACGGTCTGGAACAAAATGTCAGAATACATTATTGATACCGTAGGTATTTATATCTTTTTATGAGATAGAAATGTATTGCTCTTGCCCCATCCTGAGAAATGTTCTTTCTCATCTTAATGTGAGATGTTTGAACTTGGGTGCCTGCATTCAGTGTTTGTCGCAGGTCGAGGTGCTACTTTTAAATAGAGCTGCTCAAGCTGGGTCAGTTCTAGGTTAAAGAAAAACTGTACATTTCTGCATACCATGAACTTACAGAAGATATTTAGCCCCAGTAGAGGTGTTAACAGAAATTATATTATAAATGGAATCTCTCAGCCATTCACTCTCATTGAGATTCCAAATCCTGTCATCCTAGTAAATGATACAGCCCATATACAGACAGCATAGAGCCGGATGACTGATTGAAGTCAAACTCGGGTCAGAAGAGGCTTTTTTTTAAAATAATAAAAAAAAACAGGACCTTATAATAAGAAAAGACTATAATAGCTATAACTAGATAACACATCCAGTGTATTTGGAAGATAAATGCCATCTAGATACCATTAATAAGGCTAGTACATTACCAAGATTATTGGCGTCTTAAAACTGGTTGTAAAATGATAATTTAGCCTGGTCATTTACTTTAATTTATAAAAAAAAACGTTTTATATTATGAAAAGGGATACAAAAAAGACTTGCTCTTTAAAAGAGGTTAATTATTCGAGATTTTATTTCGATTCCTTCACACAAAAAGCAATGCTCTAATAATGTAAATTTCACAATAACCATTGTGAGTAATGTGAAAATCTATGCAGCTTGGCATATTAAAAGTGTGTCATCATCATTGACATAATGCTATGGCAATCTTGGTCTAGGGTTGCAATGGCATCCTCTCGTCTGTTTCTAGATGGCGCAGTGGTGTTGCGCCCTGCCAAGTTTCTGTTAGTTGATGACAGCGCTGGTGACTGTCCTCTGTTCCACAGCAGAGCGTAGGGACTGAACAGAGAGTTCTTATTGCCATGGTGATCTCTGCAGGCCAGGTTTGATTTACCTGCCATATGGACAGGCAGGCAGGCAGTGTAACCCAGTGTACTCACTAAAGAATAAACAACATCTGTGAAAAAAAAAACCTACCCTTTAGGTACAAGGAACTGGGAGTTATTTGAATTCAACATGATTTGAATCAGCTTTTTTTAAAAACATTTCCAATTTCATTAAATCAAATATTTGCTTATCCTGTTACTGAGTTTATTAGTTTTTGACCAATCGAGAGTTCTTAGTTCAGTCCTATCTCATACCGCAATCCATGTTAAGATAAAAGGATGACGTCATGGAAATGTTTAATAAAAGGATTAGGAGACCCCAGCTGGGGATTACCCTTTAAATGAAGCTAGTATTATGGGAAACTACCCTAAACCATTTACACGGTTCTGTTATTCAATTTGATATCAAGAATCTGGTAAATATTTAGTAGAGCTTTTCAGAAAATTAAAAGGTACTAAGGACCTTGTGTTACATGTTCCCATGTGTTGCTACAACTGTTTACATAAGGTGTGCATTGTTTTTTGGGGTTTTTTTTACCACTTCTTTAAACTTTTAAATTGCATTCCCTGTCTCAAGATGGCTTCCCTTGTACCTGCATGGACCTCTCAGAACTACATTTCCCATCATCTTCCTGCTCACTGGTAAATCCATCAGTGGAGAATGATGGGAAATGTAATTCTGAAAGGTCCATGCAGGTAGATGAAAAGCCATCTTGAGGCAGGGAATGCAATTTAAGTTTTAAAAAAGTGGTCAAAATGTAAAAAAGTAAATAAATTAAAACACTACACACACCTTACGTTAACAGTTGTAGCAACAAATGGGAACATGTAACACAATAAAATAAAAAGGTCTGTATGTGCTCTTTAACTTGACTTTCTATTTAAGAAACCACAACCCTTTAAAGGGAAAGCAACCTCAACCCAACACTGTAGTAAAAGTTTCTCTCTCTTTGTCATTGCACCCTGTCACTTAAAATTTCACAATGTTCCTAGCCTTTGCTGTATACAGCTATAACAGGGCAGAGTTCCTTTACCCTTACTCCCTTTTCTCTTAGCCCCAATGACGCGATTGATCTTGTTTGATTACTTTCATTAATCCACTGAGCTGTCACATTCTGAGGCATCTTTGTTGAAAACCTACACTGCAGCTAATAATAATCCTGTAGAAAACATTAATAGCAAGCCTGTCACAGGCACTAATTCAGCACACCACTTATTTGCCCACACAGCTTATACTTTACACGTCTGAGAGTCTATACCGGAGAAGGAAGGACGGCTTCCTAAAATGGCTACCAGAGGATATATTTAGACCAGTTGGAATATGGAGGCCAGTCTCTACTCGCTCCCTCAGAAACATGTTCCTTAAATCAGCAGTAACCCTCAGAAATATGGTATTGTAGTAACCTTTGTATGAAAAAATTTATGTAAAATGACAGTCTGGCATTCCTTATGATCTGTTGCAGAAGAAACCTGTATCTTTTAAGAACAGACTGTAAGTAAGGGGTTAGCCTGACACTATATTGCCCTATTACATATTTTAATAACATCCTGGTCTTGTTTGATAACAGCAGTAAGATGTTAGATTCAGTGGCACTGGAACAATTTTTAAAGTGGGGGTGCTGAAAGCCATTGAACAAAACTGTAACTCCTGTATATGATAGAAGCCATGCAAAGCCAAGGGGGTGCTGCTGCACCCCCAGCAGCCTTAGTTCCAGCACCCTTGGTTGGATTTCAAATCCTGTGACACTGTGACCATTAAATTCTGCTCGCCCCACTTACTCTGCTACATTAGTAGAGCTGAAAGATTGCACATGACTCGAATGGAATGAGAAAGGTGTCCAGGATTCAATACAAAAATAAAGCGCCTAGGTTTTTTTCCCTGTTTTTTTTTCCTGACAACATTCAACCCACGTTCCAGAGGAACTGCGTATATGTGTTTTAAATAGAAAACATGTATGTTTATGCAATGCCATGTTTGGAACATGTCCACCTATGTCTGGAAGACTAAACAGGAGAGAAACCCCTTAGTGTGCACACATGTGTATCTACTGTGTCTACCTGGGTGTATATTTCCATTTATATATGTGTGTGGATAAGAGAATTTAGGAATAAGCTGGAGTATTTACAAGTACACACAGTGCATGAGGTGTGCAAAAACATTTCCAGTTTGCTGTTTGTTAAGCCTTGATGCAGTCTCTCCTGACCATTCTGTAGCACGACATTTCCATTGTAATCAGCATGCCTTCCTCCCCAGGAACAGCTTATTCTTAAGCAATCTCTGGGAGTGTCTAGAGGCCCTTCCTGCAGTAAGCTTGAGAAATTCCCTTTCCACTCCATGTCTTCCTTAGACCCAGGTATAAAGCCATCTGTCTTGCTTGTCAACAGTGAGATGTGCTGCTGAGCCATTGTGCTTTTGCAGGTAGACAACCCCACCGACAAGCCTGGAATTTTTACATCACAGTGGTGTCTGATGTGGAAAACAGACCTTGAAAAAAGTTCACTTCATAGACCAGTGTAATGAGCTATGAGTATTGGGTTGGTCTTTCATTTATTACCACCGAGTCTTTAAATCAGTGCACTGAAGAGACATTTTATTAAAAAAAAAAGACACCATTCTCAATTACTGTGCACTGCAATTACATGTAGCTCATCTATTGTTAAATGTTCTTAACAAGGACCAGTACTGATGCCTTTTCCAAGCTCTTTAAGGAATGCAGACTTCCAAGTAAAACAGGTTTCAAAACTCAGATTCTATAGACGGTGCACTGATATGGTAATCTTACTTTCTGTTCACTAGATGGACCATTTTGAAAATCGCTTTGAAACAGACTTTAAAGTTATAAATATAAAAAGCTGTCAGGATGTTAACAATGAAAAGAAAAATTACAGGTGCGTTATTTAAACCGTTGCAGCAACACCTGGGGTTGTTAAATTTTTCGGGAGCCCGCTACTTACTCTTTAAATTTAAATTTAAAGTTGACTCATCTAGGATTTATAAAAATGACAAATTTCGAATCAGTTTAAATGAATAGAAAATCTACTTCACACTATCAGTAGATATGGCAGTGCAATAGCTGGTTTACTAATTAACAGAGTATGAGATTTGATTAGATATTCCAATGTTACCCATAACCCAGTTTTAAACAGCTTGGAGAATTTAGCAATGTCTGATCATCTGATAAATTATTTATTAACTAATGCGTACAGTTGAACTTTGCTAATTGCACAAATGTATTTCAAACACTCAGTGAAAAGCAAGCCACTTCAGGACCCAGAAGTGCATGGAAGGTCACAGTGATTGCAGGCAAGGGTACTGTAATCCAAATCTAGAATTTACCCTATTATGAAACAGCCACTGGTATTGGATCAGAAATAGAAATGCATTTACAAATATAGCTTGTGTTATACAAGATCAGGTGCTTTAATCAAAGTGTGACCAAACATATGTGGCAAAGCATTAAGATTCCTTCCTAGGTATTTCACCATTGGAGCAGCATGTGCTAATTCTGATTGATTTAACCCAACTTTTTAAGACAGGGCTTGCCTTTGCTGCAGTGTTGTTATGTATTTCTTCTCCTCCTGACCCTTATCATCTTATAGCAGGCCGTCTGGTCCAGTGGATAAAGAAATGAGCATGTAACCAGGAGGTACCCGGTTCAAATCCCGGCTCACTCATTGTGTGACCCCAAGCAAGTCACTTAACCTCCTTGTGCACCTTCTTTCAGGTGAGACGTTGTTGTAAGTGACTCTGCAGCTGATGCAAAGTTCAAACACCCTAGTCTTGTATCTTGTAAAGTACTTTGTGATGGTGGTCAAAGGTGCTAAATAAAGATTATTATATGCAAATTTCCCTTCCTGAGGGGTGATAGTTCATCTTTGTCAGGAAAGGAAGGTGGGATCCTAACCATTCCTGCATATGAGTAATCCTATTGCCTTGAGGCAAAACAATGTTAACAAGGACTGGCGTTAATAAGTCACAAGTGTGTCATTGGGTAGGGCATCGAATGAGGAGGAATTTGCATTTGAGTTCTGAAAGGTTTTGCCATGGCTAGGAAAACACAGAACCTATCAGTCTTTATCGGGGGGGGGGTTAAGACAGCATTTTAATGGGGTTAAACATGTCACAATCTGTCTCATACGCAACAAAGAGAAGGCATGAGGAGGTCCAGTAAAAAAAAGTATATAAACATTGTACAATTTCCACTTTTCCCAAACAATTGTTAATTCAGATATCATAGATTTTTAATACAATCATGTGTAATCTTCTGGAGCAGCTTCACAATGAACATGTGAAAATAAATAAATAAATAAATAAACATTTCAGCAGTTCTGAAATTGAATTTTGAATTGTATTTTTACAGGAAACGCATTCAGTTTTCACCATTGTACAAGGGGGAGTCAGATGTATGAACTTTGCATAAATTATTTGCCAAGTTAACTGGTAAACACCTGTTACCTCTCTCTCTCTCTCTCTCTCTCTCTCTCTCTCTCTCTCTCTGCAGGGTTCAGATACTGCTTTTCCCCTATTGGGAGCTGAGTGCTGGGGGATCATTATGCGCCTTTTTGTCAACAGGACTGCATCCCATTTGATTACTGACAGAAGCAGGACAGCATTACCTCCCTTTCTGATGTACATTAACATTGAAGCAGTCTGAGTCTCTGAGTAATGGAGCTCTGCCATACTCTCTAATCTAATCATTTTCTCCTGTTTATAATTCACTTGACTTGAGTAACCATAACATAAGTCTCTAGGAACCTGAGTCGTGTTTATCATAGAATAGACAATTAAATAGAATGGAAAAACAAGATTGCTGCCCAGACCTGCAACATAATGAGATGGTTCATGCACAACTTTTAACGCTCAATAATTCACCAGATACACAATAGGACTGAAAATAAAGTTAGTAGTATATTTAGACATTGCATAACAAAATAAACAAAGTCTCAGTCATTCATGAGTAAAAAACCTCATTCTTTTCAGATGAGCTAGTACATTTATTTAGTATGTTCCTAGCTAATACCCTATTCACTGTCCTACAGGACTGCAGGGTTATCACATTTTGAAAAGTGCATTGTAATCATATTGTGCTTTATTTAGGTTGTGCTTATATGGGTATCAGTATGATGGGTATCACATGTTGAATAACTTCTTATTCACGTCAGTTATCAATCATCAGAACATGAATTACACATTTCCCATAGACGTTTATAGGCATTTTTAACCTATCAATTTAATAATAACTGTATATGAATGTTGTAAAAGTTATATAAAACTACAAAAAGTTTTATGTATACAGGTATTTTCATTTGGAATGACTGGAATTTACATGAATTGTATTTCCCATATAAGTTAGCATGTGTCCCACATGATTTGGACAACAATAGAAAAATCTGTCATGCTAAGAGCATTCATTATCGTGAGCATTTTGTGATACAACACAACGGCAAACAAACACTAATGAACCCAAGTGAACTCCAGTGACTTGGCTGTTGATTGACAGTGAAGCAGTAATTAAATGAAGTGAAACTATATTTCAAGGAAGAGCACTTAAGTAGCACAACCAACCATTTCAATTGAACCCTGAAGCCATTTTAAGGGTTCAAATTAATTAAAACAATAAGACGTTATAAACACACACACTGAAGCCTCTTTAGTTGTTATTTACCTATGAATTAATGATTTAAGACTGTTTTATTTTTCTTTCAATGCTACAATGGCACATTAAAAGCAAGAGGATCGAAGCATCCAAAACAAAGGCCTTCCAAGTGGGGGGGGTGGGGGGGTGGGGTGGTCTTTTGGTAGTCATGGAAACACAACACACACCCAGAGCTAATACTATTCAATTATTTACAAATATAATTGTTTTTTCTCACTAAAATGTCCTTTCCAATAGCAGATGGTAATTTGAGTAGGAGGTCGGAACTACACGGGATACCTATTGTCACTCCATTGGCTTTAGCCAGCAAAAAAAGGCAATCCACAGGCAGCACATGGACTCTTAGCAAAATTAACTTCATTTAGACTATCTGCATGGTTTGTTGTACTATTAGGGTGACTTTGCTGATATACAATATATGGTATCATGCTGGAAAGATTGTGGGGGGAGGTGAGGTGGGGTGGGGTGCCACTCTGTTTTGTGCAATACACAGGCTTGCAACTGTAATCTGTGGTTTATCAATCAGACAGATTAACTGAGAAAGCCATGCATATACTTAGTGTACAGTTTATGTTAATGTAGAAGTAAACCAGTATATTTCAAAATACATGAATACTAAACAATATTAATTAATATTCCCTACTCTGGACCACCTGAATTTAATCCAAACTCCTACTCATTCAAAATAACTGTGACCCGGCATAGGCGTTCACAGCTGATTGTGTTGACAAACTTTTTTTCACTCCTTCCTGAGTACAATTTGTTCCTTGGAATTTTCTAAGAAGATTCAAAAGAACAAGATGCTACTAAAAACAGATGACGTAATGTTCATTTTATATACAATAGCTGCAATTACCTTTTATAGCTATCTTTTCTTTCACATTGAGATCATCACTTATTATAGCATTCATTTAGTGGTTCCCTATTTATCTGAAGGACACCAGGTTCAGACCCACAGCCAATCCAATACAGAACAACATTAAATAGTATACCAAAAGTATGACTCTCAAATGAATTAACAGAAACATGGGAAGCATCCCATTCTACAAATAGGACTTCAATAGTAATCTTTACATGCTTGATTACAGCAGATTTGAAGTTGGTTGACAAATGATTAAAGGTGGATTTAAAAGACACTATTAAGACAATTTGGAGTTTGCGAGTTGAAGGTCAGTGAATTGCGTCATGATGTGTAGCACTCAAGTATGTGAGGATAAAAGGCTGCTTATATAACTAATAGTTAGCCTGAAGTGACTTGTTATGGAACGCAAAAAAAATAAAATCAAAAACCAACCCGGCTTTGAACATGCCCTAGCTTTTATACATAAGAAATATTTCCCCCAAAAAAACATACATTTCTATAGAAATATTATACTTACAAAATATGGATTTAAAATAGCTAGAGGTAGCTTTGGTCATTTGAATAAAATACTTGCTATTATTAACAACACACACCCAACCCAAACACACATATAGAATTCAAGTGTTTGGTATTACAGGTACTCAGGGCATAGGCCAAGCACAACAATTAAAAGAATAATCACCTATTTTAAATACAGTACACTGTTTGCTGTTTGTGTTTAATATGAAAAGTCATTTATGATGCATTTTTATGAACTCAATACTTTTGTCTCTGTATCTCACTATTAAAGTTAAAGGAAAAGCACAAGGGTTGTTTTGAGCTTTACCTGGCAATTGTTAATATTTTTTTAGCTTTATAACATCTGTGATGGCCTGGGGTATACCTGCGGGACCATAACTTTGAGGTTTTAGGAATGGGGTGACTGGTTGCTGGTGGCCATTTTGTTACCACATGGGAGGCTGGGAGTCAAAATAGATGCCAGTTTCCCCGAACAATGAAACACAGGTGCAGCTGCTACCATATGGTATAAAAGGCAGAACAACGTTTGAATGAGGTTGTTGTGTAAGGGAGTCGACACTACCAGGAAAAGGGTAGAAGGAGTCAGCCTTAGCATGAGGTTTAGGCTTGTTTAAAGAAAAACTGTCTTAGTGCTCCAAGGCAGCGAGGATTTTGCTTGTTGTTTTTGTTTCTGTTTCATTGTAAATAATAAAAGTGCACAAACCATCATCCAATAAAACTGCCAAAAATAACTCCTCTCGTTCCTAAACTTTTCCTTTCATTTCCAAAAGAAATATTTTACCAGGCTGTCACATTTTCATGGTTTTAAAAGTTAACTCTGTTTTTTCTGCATGTTAGCATGTTATGTGTAGGGTGTCTCTTATTGTATAAGAGATGCCGTACAGTTCTAACCACTCAAACAACTTGAAACGACATCTCTGATGCAGACACCCTAAACATGATCACTCAAATGAGATTGTACTCAGGAATAGCTTTAATGATAAATCTTTTTTATTTTTTATAAAGCTTTTCGAATGTTAAAATTAGATGTACAGTTTTATGTACGGGACAACATCTATACACAGGATAAGATGTACTGAAATGTTGGCAAACACTTTACTGTGATTTGGTTAATTTCTGATATGCGATTTATAATAAAAACTAATACGCTTTCCTCTGAGAACTTTGTCTCCAGTACGAGCACAATATCATTTTTGAGGCAATACATAATCCTTTTCTCCAAAGTCAAATTTAATAAGTTCTTGGTTTCTGCTAGATTATGGTGGAAAATAATTAGCATTTATGAGCCCCAGCAACTGAACATTAAAACACAACTGCTTTATAAACTTATTATTTCCTGCTGGAAAATGGCTACTTCATCACAGATGAAGAAAAAAGAACAAAACTTTAGTGCTGCAGGATATCTCTGGCAATAAGCCTTCTTCCAAGCTGACTCATGAGGGAGTTGTGATCAATGTTTACTCAATCAAGTTTACATAATAAACAAAACTGTTGACAATTGCTTACATTCACCAATTAGCAGGTACCAATGTTCACAAACTACACCTATGCCCCCTGTATAAATAAATAACAATTCAGTACTATCAAACAATCGGCTTCCAGCTCTAGTGGAATTCTATAAGAAGGTAGATGCCTGCTGGAAAGTCACAGAGTCAACTGTGAATCAAACTTAAAATCAATCCGCAGAAGTACAGGCTTTTTAATTTCGACTTACTATAATGAAAGCTCAGTTCACATCTATTGGACAGCAAATACTAAATATGGATACAACTGGTCCAAATTTATTTTGTTATTCACCAAAACCAGCCCATCACCTTTGCACCAGCGAAAGTAACCAGCATTGCCTATTGAGAACATTTAATTAATTTTGCTATAGATTCATTCTCTTTTCAGTTTTTCTTCGGTTTCACCAACATTCCACTGGCCACCCGGTTGTGTATTGTATACACTACGCACAGGTGACTCACAATAATTACTAGGAGGGAGATGAGTGATTGTCGACTTACACACAAGAATGCATGTGCAGCATCTAGGCCTGCCATGGCCTGTGTTGTGCCATTTTATGGTTTGTGTTGTCCCAGACATACTCAATGCTAATCAGATTTGGTATGCCAGGTGAGGTAGGGAAAATCTATCTTAGAGATTCATCTTGCTGTCAATCCTTTATTATTTGGATTCTGAGTACTATAACCACAAAGTTTGCTTCACATGTAATTCCTTTAAAGGTTAACAGCTTCAAATGGTATTTCAAATCTTGTTATACTACTACAACAGGACACAGTGCAGTCCCAAACATCACAAAGGATCCCACTGATTTAGGATGACTGATTCAATACTTGGACACATTTAGTGAACTTGGGGACGACTGTGTTCCTTGCTAATATATAAAAGCCTGGACCTTCTTAGATTTTATCCTCTTGGAAGATTATTCTTTCCTCATATACTCAATGTACCCTGTAGATATAAGATGTAAGTTGAAATATCAGTCTGATTTGTCTGGGCTCAGGAATCACAGACATATTCAATAATAAATATCAGTATTGGAACAACTAACCACTCAGAATAATTGTCAAGTGTTTTAATAGATCTCAACAGTCAGACTGTTTTGATGGCACAAAATCAACAGCACTGAATGGCATTTCTGCAAAACACATTTCCAAGCAAATGATTATAAACGCCATACCACAATAGGCGCACTTGTCAATCAGTGGGAGGAGTACTTCACAGGGTCTGGAGAGGCTGCATTTTAAGTTGGAAGTGATTTTTACCTCATAATGCTGATTATACAGAAACAAGCATTTCAATGTTCACGAAAACCCAATTAGAGAGTACCCAGAAACAATATTACCTTTTCATCTATTTTAAGCAATTCTAAGGAGCCTGTTATTAATACCTTAAATACATCCCCTAATAATTTTAATGAACAGTAATCTATTTCTATAATGAGGTGACTGATATATCCAAACTAGTTCAAATATCTAAAAAAATGTTGGGGAGACCCATATAAAATAAGACAATTTAGTAGACTAGAACTGACCAACTTTTTGTCTGAAAGAGCCATATTGATAACAAGTTCTTTATGAGCCATAAGCAAAGGTAAAATATTCAACTGGACTACACACGCGTCACTGTTTTTGTACTTGTGACAGGGTGCTCATGTCACATGTGTGGGTAATGGCTGATTAAGCCATACAGAGACAATGGAGATGGCAGCACAGGCGCGCAGGATTTATTAACAAAAAGAAAGTAAATAAAGGTGGTCATGTGATGTTACCAGCCATGGTATCGCACAGAGAACACATACAGCAAGCTGTACAAAAGGCAAAATAAAACACAGTACAAAAACTAGAAATAAAAAGGTGCCACACAGGGCGAGCGCTAGCCTTATAAATGAGTCGTCCCACTCCAGGAACCGGCTACACTACGTAACCCTCGCTATACATTAACCCTCACTATACACTACGTAACCATCACTATCCGCTAAACTAACCAACTGATGAGCCGGTATTCATACGATGACTCCTGCTGCTTCACACAGCCTTGGCTGGGCATTCACAAGCACCGCTTGCAGTTTCATGGTTGCGTAGCTGCATTCCTGCAGAGTGGACCCTAGCAGGCAACAAGTCTCAATCGAGCGCCCATCTGTAAACAATAATTTAATCACACAAATCAACTCCAAAACGACAGAATAAACCCGTTTCCACATATAAATTATACCAACACTAATTTCCCATTGTGCAGAGCAATTGCCCTACAGTACTCATTACATGTTTAAACATTAATACAACATTTGCTTTTAAGCTTTCACTTGCCTCTACCAAAAACTACTGAAAGTCCAGCCTTAATCCTCAAATGGCTTAAGAGCCATCCTTTGGACAGTCCTGTTGAGGGCTATGCTATTTGTGAATAGGATCTAGGGCCTTCTGCAATGAAGTCTCCAGAAAGCGCATACTTTTTGGTCATTCTTTCCAACCAAATGACCACGATCATGTCAGATTTGCTGCGTTTCCCAGTTTGACTGCAACTGCCTTGCAGCAGGGAGATGCAGCTTTTATATAGGTTACAGAATGTGTCTAACAAATTACTCTGACTTTTACTCTGTTATCCAAACCATGTAGTATTTATGGTTTGCATTTTCCCCTAATTCCAAAAGATACTCCAATGTACTGTCAGTTTTTTTTCCTATGGGCTGGAGCGGGGGGAGGAAAGTCACCTTTAGTCTTGCAGAATGATATTTCTCCCAGTTTAATCCTTTGAAACACTGCTGTAATAGGAGCATACACTGACAAACAGCAGGTGCGGCATTGCATTATACCTACAGGCAGCTTTAATAGCTAGGGAACTCTCTTGGTAAGTAAAGCAGGGGAGTGGAATAATACAAAAATGGCATAAACAGCAATACGTTCTTCACTAAGGCATGGGTTGACATCAACCAGGTCAGCTGGGTCTAATGCCTAGCTTTGCTATCTGCTGTTGCAGTCAGAAGCAATCCAAATCAGCAGGTCTTTCCTCCCATTCACGCAGCTTCCCTTTATTTTGCCAAGGCTCTGACTGCTGCGCAGGAAGATCAGGTAATAAGCTCAACGTTCAGGAGTGCAGCAGGAGTGGAGACAGCCTGTGAAAGACAGAAAGAGAGAGGGAGGTGTTGACTTGTCTGCAGTGGGGCTGGAGCTGGCACTCGAAGCAATACAATCTCCTCCCCCTCTCCCATTCTATATTAATTCACTGAGAGACTACAACAGCAACAGCTGAACATGATACTTTGAGCACAGCATCACCCACTCAGACACTTTACACATCACTTCTTCAGTTTCTGGCTACCAGTCGTCTGATTAACCTGCACCCAGACTATCATTAACAGGCTATTTATTCGTATTGGGGTATTAAAGGATTTTCATGCTATTGGAGGAACTATGGAGAAAAACAATGGTAAGGGGCATTTTTATACTCACCCTTCACCTGCATAGACAGATAGGTCTATAGCAATAATTTAATAACTGCTATAAGTTTTACTTGTAGGCTCATTTTGCTCACATTGAAAGTGTTATTGTTGTAAATGTCAGAAATACACACACCAGCAATGTTGAACAAATTGCTGCCATATAGTACTGTACCTGTGCAACTTTCCTAATCTGCTTTAGATAATAATCGCTTACAGTAATATAGTGAATATATATTGTGCATGACAAGCACTTTCAATTCATATTTATCAAAAGAGCATTTCTTTCTTTCATCAGGCAGTAGATTCTGTTGGCTAAATAATGTTTTTAGTTGAAAGTCTATATTGCTTATTGGGGTCACTGGAAACGTCTTTGATTTATTGTTTGAGATTTGATACACTGGCTTTTAAACAGCGTTCACTTTCCCACCACTCTCATTCCACTGAAATAAAAATGGGGTTACTGTATGAATAGAAAGAAATATACTTGTGGAGCTTGTTAAAAATATATTATAAGAGACTTATAATATGATTTCATGAACCAATTAATGCTAAATGCAAATTGCACTTTTAAGTTGAACAGTAACTATTCAAGAAACACAAATATAAAGATAAAACAGATTGCACAATGTAAGCTTTTAAAGAGATCAATTTAAAGAGATCAGGCTCTGTTTGACATGACTTTCCAGTGCATATTTAAAACATAAAGCTCACTGTATACAGAATAATCAGTTTCCATAATTACAGCTAAACTAGAACAATGTGAACTGTTGGTCACGCTGAAGTTAACCTGTGGTTTTCAAAATCCTGGGGGCTGCATAAACTGGTTTCATTCATAGAAGTCTTATTGGTTTTCAGATTGTGCATACATTATAATGTTATCTTATCAAATATTGGATCCAACCAAAAAGTACTGAGCAAGAAATAGAAAAAGATTGATTAAAAAAAAAGAAGAAATACTGCACATTCTACATAAAACTTCAAACACTATTGATTCTAAGACATCTTCAAAGTATCATTTACGACCCTGATGTCTTACAAGCACTATTGTAAATCTTTAAATTGCTTTGTTTGCGTCAAGACTTTGACCCAATAAAATGTTGAAAGACAGTTTCTCTTAAAACAGCTCAAAGTAAGGAGATTCCATAATGTTCTGCCATGTCTTGAATGAGCTCTTCTGCTTACTTGAAGAGTTTGCTTGTGATTAAACAAGGTAAGCCAAGTCTTTAGTGGTTAAACTATTCATATTTTTCCATTTGAGTACTTTTATGCTCTTGGAACACACACCACATAGCAATGGCTATCAAAGGCTTAGCTGTGTGCTAGTAAAAAATCAACTAATTATTGTTGACTTGGTTAACATTAACATATATTGTATGGATTTAACAACCTAGTGATGACAGTGTGATTTCTAACAGTGAGAACCAGACTTTAATGAAATAGGAGGGAGTATGATTACATTCAAATGGCACTGGTGAAAATGGTGTTAGGGTCACACACGGTTCTCCATACACTGAACTAAATTATGTTAAAACACTCTGAGATTCCTCATCAGTTGGGGCAGCTGTTGTTTGTGAAGTAGCTTAATAATGCGGATATACAATATCTTTTAAGAGTTTCAAAAAAATATATAGTTATAGAGTGGAACATGTGTTTAGTTTTTTCAGATTCACTTCAAAATACTGGTATGTTAACTTTATTTATACTAATACATATACTTATGACATGTTATTTTTTTTAAATACTAATACATGCTTTTAGTGTATAGGGTTTCAGCTTTAAAATCAATTAATTGTATGTTATGTGCATGCAGTAAATATTTCAAAATTCTAATAAAATTGTAATTACCATTATAAAAGTTTAACCTAGTAATAAATAAAGCACAGCGAATACCATGGCAAAGCATTGTAAACAATGGTAAATGCAAAGAATAATAATGAGAAAAGCATGATAAAACTGCAAAAATACTGTGTTTACAGTGGTAAACTTGTATAAAGGTACATGTAGTTAATGTACCTGTGTTCGGAAATATTACGGGTGTCTTGTGGACCACTTACAATCTTTATCCCATGACATCCGTCATGGCATGAATCTAGAAACACGTTGTACAATCATAAAATCAGGCAGTGCAATCAAGTTTGGAATATCTGCTAATTAACAAGGCTGAAATTAAGGTCACACAGTCTCTTGGTTAAAATAATAAAGGTTTGATGACTCAAGCAAATTCTCCAAGAAAGACCAACTGGTTTTGATTTTCTTTGCATAATTTAAATGCACTGTGTACAGTTGCCACTGCCAGGTTATAAGGCAATCCTGTAAGGGTAGTCAGTCTGTGAGCTGATCTCCTCAGTTCTGTTGGTTGTCCAGTAGAACACCTAAATGGAAATCATTACTCAGCTCAGAGATATGTAATCATTCAACCAACTGGAACATATTTAAACACTTACTATCTAAAGGAGTCATGACACTGGTCCACAAGCCTCTTATACTTCTAAAGCATTCTAGAGTAGGGGATTCAAATTCCAAAGGACATGCAACAATTGCTTCTATGGTCAGGCGCAACTTCCTTACTAACTAGAGCAACATGAGTGTATCTAAGCTGTAACACTGTAGTGGTGTGTTGTTATCCTATCTCGGGAATAGAAGAATGCTGTGTTTCATTACTGATGCTGTCTGGACAGATAATAAAGCATGCATATTATATATGTTAGTTAAAAGAGTTAAATATTTCAATATAATCCAAAATGTACATGACCTTGATATTTTAGTGTGCGTCACTATGTTTCATAACCATCCTTTTTTTCTTTCTTAATCCAGTCAGACAAGCATTCTAACCCGGCTTAAAAGCAGTACACCCACAGTCGTTGTCCTCCCCTGCCGCATACATACAGCACAGACCTCCTACAGTGGTTATGTAGCAGCATTGTGCTGCATTCAGGAGCACATGGGCACCCACATGGTCCATCTGTGCTGATGCTCTGCAAAGCTCGCACAGTCATGCGAATCTGGCTTTCACTGCTGCTCATTCATCAGCTGGTGACAAGCTCTGAATTCAGATTTTGTTCACCACTGGCGTTACTTCATTATCTTGAGTCTGCAGTGGCATGCAAAGCAGAGATGCTTCACAGTCAACAAATTTTGGTAATAGCTCTTCCGTTTGAATTCACTGTACATTATCAGTATAAGGAAGTGCACAGCAGCATCTAGGTTTTCATTCAGCTTATATATATATATATAGTATATATATATATATATATATATATATATATATATATATATATATATATATATATATATATATATATATATATATATATATATATATACACACACACACACACACACACACACACACACACACACAGTGCTCAAATTTGTTGGTACCCCTCCACAAAAAATGAAGAATGCACAATTTTCTCTGAAATAACTTGAAACTGACAAAAGTAATTGGCATCCACCATTGTTTATTCCATATTTAATAGAAATCAGACTTTGCTTTTGATTTTTTATTCAACATAATATTGTAAATAATAAAACAAATGAAAATGGCATGGACAAAAATGATGGGACCGCTAACCTAATATTTTGTTGCACAACCTTTAGAGGCAATCACTGCAATCAAACGTTTTCTGTAGTTCTCAATGAGACTTCTGCACCTGTTAACAGGTAGTTTGGCCCACTCTTCCTGAGCAAACTGCTCTAGCTGTCTCAGGTTTGATGGGTGCCTTCTCCAGACTGCACGTTTCAGCTCTTTCCATAGATGTTCGATAGGATTCAGATCAGGACTCATAGAAGGCCATTTCAGAATAGTCCAATGTTTTGTTCTTATCCATTCTTGGGTGCTTTTAGCTGTGTGTTTTGGGTCATTATCCTGTTGGAGGACCCATGACCTGTGACTGAGAGCTTTCTGACAATGGGCAGTACATTTCCCTCCAGAATGCCTTGACAGTCTTGAGATTTCATTGTGCCCTGCACAGATTCAAGGAGCAGCAAAGCAGCCCCAAAACATAACCGAGCCTCCTCCATGTTTCACTGTAGGTAAGGTGTTCTTTTTTTTGAAAGCTTCATTTTTTCGTCTGTGAACATAGAGCTGATGTGAATTTCCAAAAAGCTCCAGTTTTGACTCATCTGTCCAAAGGACATACTCCCAGAAGGATTGTAACTTGTCAATATGCATTTTAGGAAATTCCAGTCTGCCTTTTTTATGTTTTTCTTTCAAAAGTGGAGTCCTCCTGGGTCTTCGTCCATGAAGCCCACTTTCGCTCAAAAAGACGACGGATGGTGCGATCAGAAACTGACGTATCTTCACCTTGGAGTTCAGCTTGTATCTCTTTGGCAGTTATCCTTGGTACTTATTCTACCATTTGCACTATGCTTCTGTTCAATCTGGGGTCGATTTTTCTCTTGTGGCCACACCCAGGGAGGTTGCCTACAGTTCCATGGACCATAAACTTCTTAATAATATTTGCAACTGTTGTCACAGGAACATCAAGCTGCTTGGAGATGGTCTTGTAGCCTTTACCTTTACCATGCTTGTCTATTATTGTCTATTATTGACATACCAAAGGCATGCAAGTATACATGATAAAATAGCTTTTAATTTTATCACTTTTCAGGAGGAATGAAGCATTATTTCAATGAGCTGTAAGGGTACCAACAAATCTGAGCATGTCTGTATATATATATATATATATATATATATATATATATATATATATATATATATATATATATATATATATATATGGTCATATTTATTTTTGTAAAAAGCACTACCACAGATGTGACAACTTCCCTGCAGATTGTTTTCCCTAAATCTAGGCAACAGATGGACTGCCTTTTACAGACATGCTGTTTATGGGGATAATTCTCAATAGGAACTGGTAATCCTGGTCAAAGCAGTTATGTTTTGATCTGTGAAGTGTGGATACTGGGTGTTTTTTGATGAAAACAGGTTCATTATGTCGAGGAATCAGGGGAGTCTGATCTGCTTGATTATTACAGACAGCTGTGGCAATAACAGATCTGGGACTGCTGTTTGTTCTGATGCACCCATATCTGTGGAGGACATGAAGATAACACTTACGTTCATATAGATTTTTCTATTACATTGTTTTCATCAGATCTATTGGTCTTAAATATGGCTGTACCTGATTAGGCTGAGGATGATTAAACAAGTCATAATTATCTAAACATTGTTTCCTATTTTGACTTATTTACTATGCGTCAGCCTCATGGCAAAAGGGGATATAATAAACCTGATGATTACATTAAGGTAATAAACCTAAGCGGCTAACATGCACTACTGAATGACCTGTAATGCTATACCCTTTGTGTTTTTGTTTTAATCAACTGCATGTACATATGCCAACTACATTGCAGAAGTTGTCACATCTGTGGTAGTGTTTTTTACAAAAATAAATATGACCATATATATATATATATATATATATATATATAGAGAGAGAGAGAGAGAGAGAGAGAGAGAGAGAGAGAGAGAGAGATAGATAGACATAACGTTAAGTATTTATTTTTTTTATTTTTTAATTATGCATTCTGCTTAGAGATACATGTAGGTTATTCTATGACCTGACGGACTTTACAATAGTTCAGAAAGTTTTGTTGAAAGATATTATTGTTTGGGCAAATTAGAAGACATTGTTTCACTTGAGTGATTGCAATTACACAATACACGTTTATTCTCAGGGTCTTTATAAGCAATAACGGACATTACTCTCGATATTTTTTTTTCAAAATAAATACTTAGCAATAAAACAATAGTCTCGCATTCTCTATGTTTACTTCAACAGTGTAACACCAAATTCCATCCCCGGGGATTCAAACATGTCAGCTTGACGGCACACTTTTTATTTAGAGAAGAATATAACTGAGGGGGAAAAAAATATTAAAGTAAAATGCTTAAATAAATTAAATTTTTTTAAAACTCGCGTTTAAATGTAATGGCTCTCAAACATCCACACCTCCTCTTGTCTGGGCTCAGTTTGCCACCCTGTAACGGACAGCTAAATCGAGATCCTTGCAATCATCGGGATGTATAGGGGGTCACAGCCAGGTAATATGCACTCCTCGCTGCCCATATGAAAAATGCTTTCAAGTTAGCTTTTTTTATTATTATTGGTAGGCATGTCTTTACCTGCGTACCAGATATGTGAACACCTGGTTATACAATAAAACTGTTTACAAGGGCTGGATTAGACGGGCTTTACTGTATATTTCTGAGAAAGACCTCCTTATAAGCTAAAGTGTGAACTTGGTGATATATGTTGGTTTATTAGGCTTAAACTAGTTCAACAATGTACAGCCAATTAAAGCAACTGTTCTTCAGCAGTTCTGTTTTTCAAAGTGTGATGTTTGTTTGTAATTATTAAAAAAAAATAAAAATAAAAACTTAAATACCATTTAAAAAAAAAAAAAAAAAAAAGTCTCCCAGTCCCACTGCGGCATCGTAGTGTTTTGACTTTGCCGCCATCAGGCTAACACCACCCCCATTGTGAGTGTGTGGCTGACGCAACTGGCACCGCCACTCCACACAGTCTGAATGGCGATTGCGGCAGACACACAGGGTCGAGGGAGCGGAGCACAAACTGGGCTAATTACAGTTCGAAAAAATTCACATATGAGACGGATAAGTACAGTAAGTGAAGGATAAGCCATTCTTCTTGCACGCTGTTCAACATAAAGTATCTGGTGTATTTGTAAAATAGTCTATTTTGTGTTTTACTAAAGACGCCGGTCCGATCACTCTTGACAAACAAGCGCCTTTGTGTTGCTGGTGATGACTGTGCTGTCGTGGTAACAACGGGCCCCTTTGTTTCCGTATTAGGCTCGGCAATTTTGTACTAGGGTTACAAAGAAAATGCTTACGCTATTGCAGTACGCGTGTTTAATATGGCAGTCAAGATGTAAATATCAAGGTTAAACTGTAACAATGACGTCGTTAGTCATCATTTTGCCTATTTTACCTTGTTTTTTCATAACCACCTCACATTCGTCCGTCGGACCACCTTCATTCTGTCTCCTTACCAATAACGATCGTTTGTTGTAAACACTGTTGTGCCGGACTTGTTTGTTTCTTATAAAGTATGTAATAAACACATGTATTTTTTATTATTATTATTTAATTAAATCGTTATAGTTACACCGAGTCGTGTGTATTTTGTGTTGCGTAGGCGCTTTGGTTTACAGACAAGGGCAGGCGACTGCTACGTACGTTCAGCAACCCTAATAATGTTATATGTATAGCTCTGAAACATTTTGGTTTTCGACTCGCATTTGATGCTGTTTCTAGGTGATAGCTTGGAGGATAATATGGGTATTATTGTTGGTGAATTGGAGTAGAGTGTAATCTCTTGTGTGAACATTGTTCGGTGCTGAAAGCCATTCAGTGAGATTGTGAGGCTTATTATTATTATTATTATTATTATTATTATTATATTTAGTCACAGTAGTGATATAGCATGTTTTTGCATCGTAGTACTACTGTACTGGACAGTGTACACCCCTCAGATGAAACGTGCTGGTATTACAAAACAGAAAACAAAATATCCATACAATTATAATTTAAATTTCTGAAACAAGTGCTGTTTTAGTATTCAGTTGCAAAATACATGAGGAAGGCTTGATTGTTCTGAGAAAACTTAGAAATGAATCTAAAATAAATACAATTTAAGAATACCGTGTGCATGTCCGCAGAATATTTGTGGCTACATTATGTGTAGTTTACATTCATATAAAAATGTCTTGCCAGTTTTGTGAATGTTTTACGTAGTGCTGCTGCCTTGATGAGCAACAGTCCAGTCATCAGAGCGCAATGCAAATTAGACATAATCCACCCTACAACCTTGCAACGTGGCCGCTGTGCCGAGCTCAGGCGAGTGTGAGAGAACCGTCTGAAAAAATGTTGAAACTAAGTCCAGTGGTTTATAATGTTTTAAAATAAGAATAATTTTAAAACCATTAAATACCAACGATGCGATGTTAAGGATATTTTGGAAAGTATGAGACGGTGACGTAAGATTATTATTTTTTTTTTTTTTTAAAGCGAGGGTGTATCTTCTGTGGCGTCACACCTCCTTTGACGTAAATGTTGTCGTTTCCAGAGTTCGTCATAAATATTTTAGCTAATTTCCTGGAATAATGTTAAAAACTTTTATTTTTTAAATTTAAGTGACATATAATTTGTGTGTGTGGCTAGTGAGAATTTATTTTAAAGGTTAGCCAGATCAATTTCTTAAAGGAGGTTACAGTGTTGTATACATTCTACCTCTTCACCAGTTGAAATTCCTCCGATTCAATCTAAATCTGTTTAGTATTTAGCTATCTTAAGTGGAATTGCCATTGCTAGCATTGTGTAAGTACTCAAGATGGATGCTTAATGAAGTCTGTTGTGTGATGTTCTGAGGGTATTTCTATTTTTACTGGGTCATTTTCATTATAGTGGGAGACTGTTTTTTTTTGTAATTCTGTAGGTCATCTCAGTTGGGGGTTATACATCAAAATGATCTTATTTAAGGATTGCTTTCTCTGAGTTGCTGTCATCCAATTACTATTTTGTAGTTAGAACATGTTTCTGTAAGAAGCAGCACTGTTGTGAAAGGGGTGTATAGTGACACAAGTGAAATAACTCTGTTTCTTTCTTTTTCAGGTTACAGAAGTGTAAAATGGATGATAGCTTTGATTGCGACTGTGGTGAGCTAGAGCCACCTGATCATTGACCTGGAACTTTCTGGAAGTAAAGCTGCCACAGACTCCAATTGCTTGACCTGATGCTAAAAGTAGTAATTTAAATAGGAAACAATTTGACAATTAAAACATTAATTTAAAAAAACACCTTGTGCTCCTTGGCACTGTAGAATGAAGCTGCTAAGAGCCAGTCTTACACTGAATGTATCTGCACTGTGAGGAGATGCTGTTAAAAGCTTTTTATTTTATATTAATTCAGTTTTATGTTAAATGTTAACCTTTAATCACAATCTGTTAAGATTAATTCCATTAGTGTTTCAAACTAGCTTTAAGTTAAAAAATAAAAGTTTGAAGGAGACACTGCACCTTTGTGAACTATGAAAATACTGGACATTTACATATTACAATTAAACTTTTTCAGTTTTTTCAGTAAGAGGACTGTGAAAGATTAAGTGGGAGGGGGGGAGGGAGGGGGCACTGCTTGCCTGATTGGCTAGTGTTGTTAATCTCCAGGGAAGCAAGTTTAGTTTTAAGGAAACTCATATGGCTCCATGCACAAGTTTTGATCTTTAGAAATTATTTAAAAAAAAAAAAAAAAAAAAAAAAAATTCAAACTCTGCAGTAATTTGGCAACCAACACATCAAATTCTACAATGGCAGAGAAATTTGAAAGTCTAATGAACATTCATGGCTTTGATTTGGGCTCCCGGTACATGGATTTGAAGCCACTAGGCTATGGTGGCAATGGTCTGGTTTTTTCAGCTGTAGACAGTGACTGTGACAAAAGGGTGGCCGTTAAAAAAATTGTCCTCACCGATCCCCAGAGTGTTAAACATGCCTTACGAGAGATCAAAATCATCAGGCGCCTCGACCACGACAACATTGTAAAGGTCTTCGAGACCCTAGGACCCAGTGGGAGACAGTTGACGGAGGATGTTAGCTCTTTAACAGAACTGAACTCTGTTTACATCGTTCAGGAGTACATGGAGACAGACCTGTGCAAGCTATTAGAGCAGGGCCTCATGTCAGAGGAGCATGCCAGGCTGTTTATGTACCAGCTTCTCCGTGGACTCAAGTACATCCATTCAGCCAATGTCTTGCACAGGGATCTTAAACCTGCCAACCTCTTCATTAACACAGAAGACCTGGTGCTGAAGATTGGTGATTTTGGTCTGGCCCGCATTATGGATCCGCACTATTCTCACAAGGTATGATGGTTTTTATGCTGGGTTAAGATTTCCTTTTAACAAAGAACTATATGTCTACATTGATCGCCCGACAATGCAAAAACAGCAGCCTTTTTGTTACACTTGAATTGAAGCACACAAAGTTACTGTTTTTAGCTTGCCTTTGACATATACTTAAGAACTAAAAAGGTCATCACAAAGTTAACTGTCTTTTTTATTTAAAAACTCCCTATAGAGATGTCATAGTTCCTGAAATTACAGGAACTTCCGCCTTGGCTGTCTATCACAAAGGATGTGGTCCCTCCAAACAACAGTCTGGGGTAAAACTATGAAATTCCCTGCTGTGAGCTCTTTAAGCTGTTTTGTTGTAGCCTTGTCATAATCTGTGAATGGAAATGCTTCAGGAAGAAGGAATATTTTCTTGTAAGTTTCTGTAAGGAAATTGCTGGCTAAGTTTCCCTTACCTGATTACATAGTGTAAAGAAATCAAACAGATTTACAGATCACATCTCTAAAAACTGCTTGACCAGCTATGAATTTTGAAATGTAAATTCCAGTCATAGTGGCTTCTTTAGATTGTCTTAACACTTACAGGAGAGGACTGGGTTTCCGCAAGTGCTAGGGGCATTAACTTGCATTCCCCAATGTATTATACCTTTTGTCAGCTGAATATTTAGTGATGACTGCAAAACCAGCTGAAAAATGTAGTCTCACAAGACTTGATGGGGCAGTAGTGGTAAACTGTGAACTTCCTATTTGTCAAAGCTTTTGGCTCATCATTCATTGCTGTAATTTACAGCAAACCAGAAATAGCACGGAAAAGTAGTCTTACCATGCATGGCTACATTTAGTCACAAGATGTGTTTAACCCCTTTCTGATAACGAACTACAGTAAATTCTCGTTAATACTTATTTCAATGGACCGGCAAAAAAAAAAAAAAAATTAAGAACAAGAGTCTATATTAATTAGTTTTAAGTTATTTTGTATTGAAGTAATTTTCAATAAGCGTCTGCTAAATTTGGCAGGGACCATGAAGAAAATTTATTATATGAGGAAATATGCCTAATCAGAGTTTGTTTTAACGAGAATTGACTGTATAGTACCACCCTTTTTTCCTGGTACCACAAATTAATGGACAGTTCCAGTATACTTATTTTATTCATATAGTAAACAAAAGTAGCTCATTCCCACACCACCCCCACCCCCAACACTTCTTGTTTCTCCCCAGCTTGTTAAATGAAGGCAAGTTAGGCAGTCTCCCCTTCATGTTCAAACAGAGCATGATTGGTGAGCTCTCCCGTGCTGTTGAAGTGAAGCCCTTTCAGTGTGAAATGAGAGCAGAAGTGCATCACTGGGTATTGAAATTATTGCAAAAGAAGTGGATAGAATGCATTTTTAGATCAGCATTTCAGTTATTATCCTAAAGCTTTGTTCTTTTAAAAGTAAAAAAAAAAAAAAAAAAAAAAAAAAAGCAAGCAAGCAACTGTCTGGGTATTCCATGAAAGGCATTTTTGTGTGTGTGTCGTAAGGTTGGTCAGCTTGCTAACAACTGTTATGTTGGTTGTAATGTTAAAATGTTGTGCAATTTAATCTTTCAGGTTTTACCCTTTTTAGAATAGCATCCAAGGGTATGGCTTTCACAATTTGGAACCAGCAATGGTACATTGAGTTTCAGTGGTGTAACTGTACTCTGCCTGCTGCGCATGCCATTTGAAACGCCTGGTTTCTATATTAAGGACACCAATTGAACTACAGTACCTTCATACATTGCTTTCTCTGGCCCATCCAATTTAACACAACTTTTTTTATTGTACAATATGTGATGTTTCAAAAATGTTAAAATACAAATGTGTGAATATGTTCTTTAAAAACAATGGGATACTCATGCTAACTGTTTTATTTTTTTATCCTGTTTAATTGGGAAAGCCCCATTAAGACCTGAAATGTAGTTTTAGTTAATCTACTGTTAATATATGTGCAGAAGAGAAATACGTTTGTAACTAATGAGGTTTAATTTTAATGCATGAGATTGCTTTAAGTAGAAACTGGAGTTGAGCAAGGGGAATAGTGGCCCTCTATACACATAGCCCTGTGATGTATAAAGCACTGCCAATTACCTTGTAAGACTGTTAAGACTTGGCTTCTGTTTATTAGTGCTTCAGCTTAAGGCACAGCAGGAATTTAGAAGCAATTACGTAAATCATCTGAGTTTAAGTTTAACCCTAAAAGCCTAAACATTAAGGGGGGATTCAGAAAACAAATAAGAGGGGAAAGCAATGGATAAGAAAAGGTGCATAAGTAATATTAAACTGACCCTTTTAGGCTGTTATAGATACAAATAAAGCATTACTACTTTAGATGTCACTTGCAAAAAGCATACTCTTGTCAACCTGTGCAACATGCTGCTCTCTTTTAAGACTAAGACAGTGCAGGGTCTTTATTGAGTCTTTTCTTCTAAATGAATAGATAGTCCTAGTGTCTTGAGTGAAGCAGGTTGTCTCATTGGGATGCCACATTTCCTCTTCACGTGGTCATGGTTTCATGTTACAGGATTGGGAATTGGCACGTTTCTCAGGTGTAGTTCTCAAGCTAGTTTTCCAACAACACCATATGAAATGGTCATTGACAAACAGATGTGGTATTAGTGCCTTTTGCTTATTTTTAAATGCTATCTTACTTCAGTCAAAGAGTGGAGTGAGGTTGACCTCGAAAGGTACTATCAAAAAGTAGTCCGTCCTGAAAACATGAACTAATGTAACTTACAGGAAATAAGTCTGATATAATTTAGATACAATTTCAATTTATGCATCAGCTTGATGAGATTTAGTTAGATTTTCTTTATTACAAACATAGCGATGCATTGATCAACAGCAAGCTACCTAGTTTGGAATGAATGTACTGATACTTTATTGAATATTGGCTTGTTATCTGTTTCTTGTATATCTTCAGAGTAACCAAAATAAATATTTAGTAATAAGGATGTTGTTTTGGTAGTCATCCCTTGTTTATTTTTTTACTTTCCACAACGGAAAACAGTAAAATCCTCTGGCACAAAGCCCAGAGGAGATTGTGCTCCTAGGTGTCAAAACAAACAGAATTCTCATCACTTTAAATTAATCCCATGGATACTACTCTATACAGTTAGACTACAAGTACAACTAGAAGTAAACCAAGTAAAGAGAAAGAGCTGGTTAGTGTACATAACTACAGAAATAGAATTACAGTGCAATTCTCATCATTGCATAACTATTGAAATAAGTTAATCCACCTGTGTTGTTCTGATACCACATTGGAGTTGCCCCATAACACTATTTTTTTAATTATTTTTGGGGGTGGTTATCGGAGTGTCTCCTTTTTATTTTCACTATTCCTTCAAGTAGGCTTATTTATAATTGTGTGGTGGGGATTATTTGACTTTAGCAGACTGTAAATAAGTAGTTTTGTGTATTTATTTATTTATTTTTTACATATTTGATGTGGAACATTTAGTTTTAACCATCAGAGTCCAATCATATTTGTTGCCTGAAATATGAAAGCAATTTTTGATATTTATATTTGCAAACAGTGTAAAATATGAGTTATTATAAGTTGAAGATGGTGACTAAAAGTATTGATATTCTATTCTAAACACCAAGCTTCAAGTTTTTTTTTTTTTTTTTTTTAAATAAAACTTGATTTCTCAGCGACCTGTCCAGCTAATCTATACATTTTGTTTGACATTGTCTTGTGTGCATATCTATATCATGATCGGTCTAGCATGCCACCATAATCGTGACAAGGAAAGTGAGGGTTTGTCTTTTGTAGATGCCATGTGAGCTGGTATCGGGAGTGTTTTCATGTTTAAAACAGCTGTATTCAAGGACAGCAATGTGGATTTAAATAAGTGTAGGTCTCTTTCTTCACCTAACTTACTATGCTTTATTTTCATGTTCCAGGGTTACCTGTCAGAAGGGTTGGTCACTAAATGGTACAGATCCCCACGTCTTCTGCTGTCGCCTAATAATTACACCAAAGCCATTGACATGTGGGCTGCTGGCTGCATCTTTGCAGAAATGCTGACTGGGAAGACCCTTTTTGCTGGTCAGTTAAATATTTGCTTGCCAATCATGTTGCTGCTGCTGTTAATCCTCTTTTATGGGACATTTCTAATCCATTTTTGACTGGTTTCCAGTTAATTTACATAAACATAACAATTTTAGTAATGAGTCTTATTTTGTTCTCTGCAAGTAAGGTGTCTGGGACCAATTTTATAATGAATGCTTCTGGAATTTTAACCCTTGCTGTGCTAAATGTTTTAATAATTGCAACATTGTATTAAAGGGCTCAGTGTAGAGCTGTGAGATGCCTGCATGTGTTTACTGGTCGCGCGACACTTAATTCCTCCCTTTTTAGTTAATTGCTTTGTTGTTTTTGAATCCAGGCGCCCATGAGCTAGAACAAATGCAGATGATTCTGGAATCAATACCTGTGATTCACAAGGAGGATCGAGAAGAGCTTCTCGGAGTCATCCCAGTCTTCATCAAAAATGACATGTCTGAGCCACATACGCCATTGGCAAAACTGATGCCAGGCATCAGTGCAGAAGGTAACACAAAACATTGAATACGTTTATTGTTTTCTAGCTTTCCTTCCTAAAAGCCAGCTTGCACAATACAATATATAAATACATTTATATTCATCTTGTGGTGCCCTATGATTGCTGGACAGTACTATTTATACAATCCTAAAGTACAAAAATAAAATTAAAAAATATAGATTTTTTTTTTTTTTTGTGGCATTGTAGAACAAAATGCTAATAGGTTTTTGTTTTGCCAGCACTCGATTTTCTCAAGCAAATTCTGACCTTCAACCCAATGGACCGACTGACTGCAGAAGAAGCCTTAGCCCATCCTTACATGAGCATCTACTCCTTTCCTCTTGATGAGCCCATCTCGAGCCACCCCTTTCACATTGAGGATGAGGTGGATGATATCTTGCTAATGGACGAAAGTCACAGCCATGTTTATAACTGGGACAGGTAAGCCCTTTAGACACTGTATGCAATGCCCATAGTTTAATTGGTTTACATAACTGCATTATATTGTTTTTCAAGACTTATTAGTATAATTTTAATCTTTCCTCAATTTTTTTTTTTAATAAATCTAGTGTCATTTGTAGTTTGTAAATGTAATCGTGTAATGAAACTGTTTTAGGACCATAAGATCTCCTTTAATTGTTTTGTGGATATTACTCTGTTAATGTTGATGGAAGATTTTCATTATGCTAACATGTCCTTTAATTTTGTTTCATATGACAGCCAGTTTTCTGACCACGACTGGCAGGTGCATAATTACGAAGCCGACGAAGTTCAGCGTGATCCAAGAGCAATCTCTGACTTTACAGATGAGGAGGAAGTGCAGGTAGACCCCCGTAAATACATGGATGCTGACAGCGAGAAGTATCTGGATGACCCTGCTTTTGACTCTCTCTTTCCTAACGAACGCTTCTGGCAATTTGAAGATCACCATGAAAACAAGTATTGTGATCTGGAATGCAATCACACCTGTAACTACAAAGCCATCTCCCCATCCTACCTGGATAACTTGGTGTGGCGGGACAGTGAAGTCAATCATTACTATGAGCCCAAACTAATAATAAATCTGTCAAACTGGAAAGAGCAGAGCAAAGAGAAATTGGATAAGAAGGGCAAAACTAAATGTGAAAAAAACGGATTGGTGAAGGCTCAGATCGCTCTGCAGGAAGCTTCCCAGCAGCTGGTTGAGAAAGACCAAGAGAAGAACCCGATTTTCGACTTTGATTCTTTCATGGCAAGCACCATCCAGCTCAGTTTACAACCAGAGCCTTCCGATGTCGATCTTTTAAATGATTTGAACAGCTCGGTATCCCAGATAGAATCCAAAAGCGCCATGTCCAAGTCTGTGAGCCAGGAGAAAGAGCAGAAGGGAATGGTCAATCTGGCTCAGATGGGGGGTCGAACGCCTAATCCTTGGGAAAGCCAGTTTGAGAGTACGAGTGTTGAGGGGGAGAGTTGCTTAATAGATGAAGTTTGTTGGGATGTAAGGAAGGATGAGCACTTAGAGAAGGAGAATACTTACACCAGTTATTTAGACAGGCTGTTTAGCAGGAGAGAGGATGTTGACATGGTAGAGCCAGAGCCAGTAGAAGATAAGATTCCAGGGGATGATAGAGAGGAGGCAGGATTTATAGGAATGAATGGGGATAGCCTGTTCAACAAGCAGTTTGAGTCCTTAGCCCTCACACAGTTTGATAGCCCTGCTGATTCACCACTTGGGTCACTACAGGCTGTCTTAACACCTGCAGCAGTGAAATGTTCCCCCCAGATTGCCCATAAAACATACAGCAGCATTCTTAAACATTTAAATTAAAACACGCAGCAGACTTTTTGTTTTGTTTTATGTGCATGAGACCTTTAACATCTATGTGTTTCACACTTTTTAAATTTAGTTTTGTTTTTTTTTTGTTTTTTTTTTTTAAACTTGAATCCCTTTGTGTAACCATTGTTCCCGAGACAATTTTGTTTAAAAAAAAAAAAAAAAAAAAAAAAATACAAATTCCAAACTGGCATGTCATTTTGCACACAGTGTAGACAAACAAATGTGACACAAAAATGCAATGGAGGCAAACTGAAATTGATAGGAAAATGCACTAAACCAAGTTTGGAAGCATTCTGTCTGAAACAGCAAGGCGAGTACAGATTAACCTGCTTCACATGGAATGGTTCTTGCCTTGGCGTGTACTGTACACCGTGGAAAAATCTATCTGCATGAGTTGTTTTTATTAATGTGCAAAAACCTAATTTATTAAGGCAGTTTTTTTCACAGGAAGAAATCCTAAAATCGTTTCATACTGTAACATTTCTTAAGATACATGATGCTATCAGCAACCGTTAACTGAACACAGAAATTGGTACACATGTGTTATCTACCTCAAGGTAACAGCAATGAGTGGCAAACTAGGAGCCACGATAGTGCTTTACAGCATGAATTTCCACTTTGCAGTAGTCCTATCTCATTGACTGTATAAGTATGCATTTGCCATAGTGAAGGTATTGATATACACCATTATTTATTTTAGCAAATGTGACATGTTTTCTATATTTATTTTAATTGTAGATTCAATGTGACTTTTCAACATCTGAGGCATGTTTTAGTTTCAACACTATGGTTAGTTAACTGTATGCTTGAATACAAAACATCTGCTTGAGTTAGTAAGCGTTCCATTTTCCATCGTTTGTTTTCATTATTTGGAGGAAAGCACTCAGTGTGTAGTTCATTTTTATTGTATAGGTGCTAGATTTTTCATTTAAAAAGTAAACAGAACAGCTTTAGTATGAATTTGAAAATGCGCCTAGAAGTCTTAAATTCTGTGCTTCATTTTTTTTCTTTAAAGGAAAAACTTGTAATGTTAGAATCATTTGCATGGAAGTAACAAGTGGAAAGTACAATAAAACTAGAAGTTAAAGGTTAAATATTGTAAGTCATTACATTTTCATTTAATTGTAGGTTTTTATTAGTTTATATATTTTTCAAACAAGCATGCTAAAAAAAATAGGTTAAAGTGTAGCATGTAGAACATTTCTGAAAATGTGTTTGCCTTTAAATTCTAGTACTTATTTTCTGTATCATTGGTTTCCCTGTTTATAAATAAATAAAAGAATAATAAAATTAAAAATGGCCAGAAAAAACAGAGTAATGTCTGTCCATTTGTTCTAATAGTCTAATATTTGTGTATAATTGTTTAAGAAAGTCATGTAAACTTATAATCACTTACTTGAACATAGTGGGTTTTTTTGGGGGGTTTTTTTAATGCCGGAAAGAACAAAGTTATGTCGTAAGGGTAGAAAATTAAGTATAAAATGTATAGCAGTTGGACAAAAATGGTGCTTACCACAGGATCATTGCTTAAAGCTAATACATTCCTCAAGAACATATTGCTTTTGGAAGCATTTTTCTCTACAAAACTAAATTCATTCCACCACATCAGCGCTTTTATGCCACGAGTTGTTGTTTACAAGATTGTAAACAAGTTCAAATTATCAATAGTTCACTTTATAAATAGGCACTGACTGTTCATGCCATGAATTTGGAGAATAGACTAGTGTGCCTGAAATAGACAGGTCTTACAGTGTCATTGCTTGTTATAACAAACAGAAATATATTGCTTTATCACATTGTGAGATAAGAAAACCGAGGATGTTATTTCCTTTAGTTTCCACACACATAACAATTACATCTCTGACAGTGGTTCCAGTAACAGGCTCAGAAACATTCTTGGTACAAAGCAGTAAATAACAATCTGAAACTACAACTAGAAATGTATCAATTGGGAAAATACCTATAGGTAGCAGGTACAGCAATAGCAAACAGGAACTGCTCAAGTGTATGCATATATGCACCTTTTCTTTTCTCCACTAATGCAGCCATTTCTTCATTCCATTTAACTACATGTTTTCATGTTTCTATAAAAGCGTGAGGCTTATCATTTCTGAAGACCTTGTTGTGTATCTGAAAATGTGCACACAGCTTCATAATGTTGGGGGAACAGAAACAGCAGATTTTTTTATACCAAATCATTCCCTTAAAACACCTTCCAGATGCTGATTAGTAGAGCACTTTCATTTTTGCGAGCCCACACTTGTGTGAAAACCCTTCTGGCTGATTGAGTGTTAGGTCACTTCCTGTGTGAAGTTAACAGGGCCCCTGACTGCTTGGGCCTTCCATTTACATTCTGTACTTCACACAGGACCTTGTTTTGTCAGCTGCAACACAGGACATGAATGGTGGGAGAAAACCAAACGCTGCAACCAAACCTGCAGCATTGGGGTAGAATAAAGCACCCCCAGTGTTAGGTATTTAAAGACAGAGGGTCCTTCTGCACTTTTTTTGACTATTTTGGTAGTATCGTCTCTTCTTGTTTACGGTACTACAAAATAAGAATAATAGAAGAGGAGCGAAGACTGCCTTACTGCAAGGAAACTACATTTGATACAGAAACAGAACTGAGCGGTTGAACCAAGTATACTGGTTTACAAGATCCAAGCCCCTTTGATGACTACTTCACTGAGCGATCCTTTCCCTCACCTTTTCTCGTGCACCTGCTGTAAAACTGTATCACTTGGGCTTTCATAGGTTAATAGTTTCTGGACAAACAGATCTATTAAAAATGTGTTTATAAATAAAATGGATGTGGGCATATAATTAAGAAAAGAAATAAAAATAGCCTGAAAAAGACTTAACAAGCCGTAAAAAATAGAAAGGAAGTGCCTGCAAGTATACAATTATATCGACACAACAGCCCATTCTGTATAAATAAATAGCTACCTCACCGTTTTAAAAAAATAACCTTTTTTTTTCATTGATTTGTTGAATATAAAAACACCATAATATTCAATCATGTGACCAAGCATGTGTTTCCAAAACACCCAGCCCTTCTGAGTGGTGAAAGGTTAGGCTACCTTTTGCTGCAGTGCTTGGGATTGTTTAGCTGTATTGAGCTGCATTGTTTACAACTTTGCATGTCTCCGAGGAACATGTAAAGGACTCATCGTTGTATATTATTTTCCATAACATCCTCAACAAGAACAGAAAAACCTAAACGGCTGATTTTTTTACACACAGACACACACACACAAAAATGACATTAAGTGCTATTCTGTGTGCCAGGAACAACTAACCATTGATTTTCCAAACCATTATTTACTGTATCACATTTCTACTGCATAACAAAACAATGTAATCCCCTTTTACCCTGCTGGGAAGAATGATTTAGAGCTGTCTGAACCATTCAAACGAGTCAACGCCTATTCCCTGTGTAATAATATAGTAATCTATGTTTTACATTTCAAACATAATCCTGCACAAGGCTGCTATTAACAAATGGTCAGAGATCCGTCAGGTCAAACCAGTGCTGGTAGGCGAGGTTGAATGATGCTAGGAGATTTTAGGCTTATTTGTTTATGCGGAGACACTTTTAAAAGGAATATCTTTAAAGATTGTAGCCTCACAATTTCCAATAATCTCTAGAAATGGATGTGTAGTCTGGCTTCGGGGATGATTCGTTAGGTGACAACTAGAAAGAAAATATATGTGAATTGAATCTGTAATTTAAATTGTGGATGTTAATGCAGAAAGACCTTGAGTGGAGGTCTCTGAAATGTTGCTGCGCTGGGAATAGCTGATGGTCATGTCTGTGTCGCAGTTTCATTTTGGATGGCTGACAAGGGAGCCTGAAAGACAGCAGCCCACGTCACTGTGCCTTGACAGTTATGCAACTGTCCTCTTAGTAAGTCAAAGAGGAGGCTTCTTTAAGGATGTAGCGCTAGGATGCAAGGTGAACTGTACTGAATTCATAAACACTTGTAAAGATAACTGTGGACCTTTTCTTTCCATGTTTCCTGTTTTACATTTGCAGGTAGAAGAGTAGTATTGCATTTTGTGGCTGTTCCTTATTTGTATAATTCCAATGTCATTTTTTCTCCTCTTAGGCACAGACCACAGGATTACTGCAGTCCATTAACATGAGTTCCCCTCCCCCTCCCCCTACTCAGAATAGATGGATTACCTGGAAGTGTTTCCATTTCCCTGAACTCTTTGAACAGACTGATAGGCTTAGCCCCTCCACATCTGATCATGTGGTCTACAGTCCCAGCATAGTAACACAACAGAAGCCTGCAAACATGTTGGAGAAGAACCAGGAGCAAATGTTCTCCGTGCCAAGCAAGGCAATTCCATGTCTGAAATTACAGTACTGGACAGGTTCATTTTAAATGAGGTTCATTTTATTTAGTTTTACTGTATGACATTTAAAAAAAATGTACCAAAATAGCAGTTATTTGTCATGCCACAGATTTAATTTGGCTTTTTAAATTTGTAAGTGCACCTCTCGGTATACAGTAGCTAAAACGGAGGCCTGTGAAACCTTATATTATTGTACTTAATATTGAATTATTTGTACTGCTAATGAGGGCACTGAGCAGCATTTCATGTAGCACATATTGAATATTAAAAAGGAATAAGTGACTTGGAAAGCTGCAGAAACAAAAGAGGCTTGGTGATTTGAAGAGTATTGTACTTCAGCCTGAGAACACATGGACATAAAAGTGGATTGCACTTATGTAACAAGGCTGGATTTGTTCCTTGATTCAGGAATTTGTTTTCCCTTTTAAAGCCTGTATCTCAGGGTCAGAGCAGGGAGTGTTTGAAGGCTATATGGATGGATGTGCACATTAGATTGACTCCTCTATCATATTTTATATGTCACTGAAATGCGATCAGAGAGCTGGCAGCATCCATGGCCTCAGAAACTTGTTTTACAGGCCAAGCTCTCCCCCAGAGGAGAAAGAGCCCCCTATTTAAAAACCATGACTGACCAACTTTGACTGCCCAGTGTTAATATTGAATACTCAGCGCTTTCTTTCAATCAGTGAATGGTGGTTAGTTGGTGACTTGCATACAAAGCAGGATGCATTTCCTAAATTGCTTTTATGTCAGGTTTTCCCTGAGCATGACAAAATAACAGTTCATTTACAAGCCTGAACGTGGCTCAGAATTGTTCAAACAGGTTGTTCCTTTTATCAGTGAGCATTGTGACATATCACTTTCCAGTCACCTCACAATACCTGGCACCTTTGTGCTGTTTTTGGGATAATGGCATTGTGAGTCTTAAATTCAAACACATGTTTGTGATTTGTCTTTGCAGGTGAGCATATTGTTGTAGCAAAGATGTTTAGAGCTGATCAATGCCAACTGAGATATTGCTGAAACAACTCCAGTCACAGTAAAAAGCAATGGCATGACTCTTACTATGCACACCCCCTGCTCTGCTGTTGACAGCTAAATACATCTTTCAATATGTGACATTGTGAATCAGGAGAAGGGTCTTCAAAATTCTGGGCCCTGCTCCAGATTACAGCTCACCCCTGATCTCAATGCCAGTGAGTATGTATGACACTTTTAATCTGGGGCCTGTTTTTTGACATATTAATAAGGTGCCCTGGAGAATCACAAGTGTCTTTTCAAGACAGACTTTGTTGCAAGCTGAATGACTCATTATTATTCCTGGTGGGAGAAGCTTGTCTTCTCAGATGGGTTAAGCCTGGTCACACTGCTGAGGTTCTTGAGCTTCAGGAGGGTCTGGCTTTGTGTCTGTGTTATTCTTATTTGAATGATCAGAGAACATAAGAACATAAGAAACGTTACAAACAAGAGGAGGCCATTCGGCCCATCTTGCCCATTTGGTTGTTAATAGCTTATTGATCCCAGAATCTCATGAAGCAGCTTTTTGAAGGATCCCAGGGTGGCAGCTTCAACAACATTACTGGGGAACTGATTCCAGACTCCCATAATTCTCTGTAAAAAAGTGCCTCCTATTTTCTGTTTTGAATGTCCCTTTATTTAATCCGAAGAGCCCTGGTCCTTGTTTCTTTTTTCAGGTCAAAAAGTCTCCTGGGTCAACATTGTCAATACCTTTTATAATTTTGAATGCTTGAATCAGATTGCCGCATAGGGGCTGAAGGACACTGGCTAGGATTCAGTATTGATGAGGGAGGTGTTATCCTTATTGTGACTTTATAAAGGAGTACCAAAAAGAAAAAAAAAATGTTGCTATTTTTCTTATTATTTTATTATTAGAGGCACCATAAACACATATTTTGTGAACAAACATTCACAAAATAGAATAGAATGATTTATCAACTGAATCTGATTCTTTACAATATCAATTTATTTGGGGCACATAATGAAAGTGGCAGGACTATGTGTAAAAATGTGTTATTTTAGCATGTATGCTGTATGTCACCAAGTCTTCTTCCTGTCTGTACACTGGAATTGTTGATGTATGAAGGAGAGGGGGAAAGAAAAGCATGATGGCGCCCTCTTGTGGAACAAAGTAGACTGTACTGCAAAACAATTTATTCCACTTGAAAAAGGACAGCCTTGTAAAGTTCAGGTTCTGATCCTTTTGAAAGCATTTACTCATTCACCCTATGATTAATCAATTCCATGTGTTATACATGAATTCAGAATGTAGTATTATTTAATTCATTACAGTAACCATGGCCCAATCTTAAACTAATCTATGTTATTACCACTGGGAAATAGAGGCACACAACGGCACACAACCCAGGCACCAAAAATGTATATGGCACCGTGGTCCAAGAATAGTAACACCAACAGTTGTCTATAACTATAAGGCAAATACATCAGAATTTGAAATTGACAGTTAATAGTACTGATTCAAGAAAGAGGTCACTGGGTATCGACCATTTGAAATCTAAATTTAGCGTGTAACAAAGACTGCTGAAAACACTCTTGCTGTAATGTTAAACAGTCATTCAGTCAATAGGACAAATATTTTGGCAAATGCCTTCATCAGTTTTTGTATACATTAAGAAAGATATCCAGCCCCTCCGTGTGAAAATGTCTGTGCGACTGGAGAGGTACGCGTTCACCAGTGCGAAAAGGTCAAGGCTTTACCAAGCATTTCTCTGCTTGATTAAGATGTTATATGATACATCCAGAAACTCGTGTCAATGATGTCTCTAGCGTGGCTTTATATGCTGTCAAAGGCTGCTGGCTTGTGATTCCTGTTTCTCATTATCATTTCGGTTACATCACTGCATGGCACTCTCATCTGGACCTGGTTTGCATGTCTGTTGTGGACAGGGTTCTCAATCCTTTGATCCTCTCTGCTTGTCGTGCAGGCCAGATGTCAGGTAGTGTAGAAGGATACATCTACTGTGTTTGGTTTTTAAACTCTTTGTGTGTTTCTTTTGTATCTAGAGATGTATGTACATTGTGTCTAAAGTCCCCTACGAGGTGTTTATTTATATATATATATATATACACAGCGAGAGAGAGAGAGAGAGAGTGATGGATAGATAGCTGTAGATAGATATAGATATTTTAACGCGCTTCCAAACTATAATCCCCTGCTCTCATCAGCCAATCTGTTTCACTGACATTGCTCATTTTTTTCTTCTAACGGGCAAATCATATCTGAAACATCCCCAGTGTACTACGGTTGAGGAATATACCTTAAGACTTGTAGTTCTCCCATAGACTGTATTCACTGTCGAAAGATTACACAAGGTTCTGTAATTATTTTTGGCACTGGTCCATTCTGGCTGTCCCTGTCAGTGACCTCTGCACTGTGTACAGCGTTCAGGCTCATCCCACACATTCTCCAGGATGTCAAGATCCTTTCTGAACAGAGACAGCTCTGTGAATAGCTGTGTTATCATTAGGAAGAATCTGTCTCCCGAAACGGCAAACGTTACTGTCATTGCTTCATCAGATGCAAGCTTATTTCCTGCCATGACAGGCAGACCCGGGCGTCTGCATTTAAAGTACTTTTTAAGACAGACCTACAAGGGTGAAGGGGTAAAACAAATATTAGTTAAACAAGTAGTATGAAAATGCTTGAGTATGTCTGTGTAAACTATGGTGAAATATGGATAGGTAAGTCATCTCTTTACAAGGACATCACACTTTGGCTGTGTGCTGAGAACATCTTGTGTGTACTGAGAACATTTTATGATACTTTGTTTCCGTTTTATGATGAATAATCGTTCTGCTGCACGCACACACTATTTTGTCTTGTTTGTGCATTACTATAAAATTTGTACCTTGTAAATACGTGTCAGAGAAGCATTGGCAGATTGCCTGTGAACTGTTGTCTCTCCAGAATTCTGCTTAAGGAAATTGCTGCTTCGTATCAACTCTCAGAGAATCTTTATTTAAAATTTGGGTTATTAATAGAATATCAGTCTAGAAGTAGAATAAATAAATAAATAAATAAATACATCTTTAGTATTTTTCACTTGAGACACACTGTTCCAGTGCTTTCCTCAGTCTGTAAGTTGTGTGACCCTTCATCTCCTATTGGTTGGTCAGTATTGAATTTCAACATGATTCCAATGTGTAATATCTGGTCTCACCTGTAGAAGGCACCAAAAGCTCAAATTAAGTCAAAAGCTCAAATTAATTTATTAATTATTTATATATATATAATATATATATATATATTAATAATATATAGTTATATATATATATATCGATAAATAATGCTCTTCATGTTGAAATTACAACTTGTATTGAGTCATTGGCGTCTCGTAGTCATAAAACGTATGACATGAGAAATGTTTCTTATATGTTTTGTTTAATGTTTTGGGGTTTTTTTCGCAAGTGGCTGATGGCATTAACACAGTGGAGACCGAAGCTTTGCAGCTGCTTCAGAGCAGACAAGCAGTGTGAGCATCCCCATGCATGCTGCCCCCTACAGGTTACAGAACCCTGCGCTGGATTTACCTTGCTCTCGCAAGGTCATGGGTACAGTTCATATTTAATTTAATGGTTAAGTCCACTTATCTCTGTAAAAGTAATCTGTTTGACTGGAACTAAAAGGAAATAGAATACTCTACAGCTACTTGTGCTATATTGATAGACAATGACAATTATCATGACATAATTTTCTTCTAAACTTTTATTATTTATGGGTTTTCCAATATATTGTTTCTGGTTACCTTTGCTTGAATCAAATAGATTATAGGTAAAATATCATTAACTGACAACAATTTTACACACGCATTCCATCCATTTTCAACAAGGATGATGGAAAATGTAATTTAGAATCAGGAAACAACATATTTGAGAGAAATAAGCATAATATTGAGTATTATTTGGTTTTAGTTTCAAACATGCATTAACCAAACTTAGAAGTTAATTAAAGACTTTGTTATCACCCCTACATACTCATATGCACTGTGCAGTATATTTTCCTGATTCAAATTTGCATTGTTATCAGATGGAACTCGCTTGAATCTCAATTTCATTATTATTCAAATGTTCCACTTGTTGAAGTAACTTCTCTTTTCTGACATCTGTTAATTTAATATAAAAGGGTATTAAAATGTTCCACTGCATAGTAAAAAAAAAGCACCTACCAGATGCTGTACTCTCTTAAAATATTTCTATTTACATCCAATGACAATGTCTAGACCGATACATATTTTAAAGGGTTTAATAAACACTTGAAAATAAAAGCTTGTTTGGGGTGTCACATTTACTAACGTGTAATTATTTTGATGTTTGTTTTGAATGTCATTACCTTCACAGGAATGCCTCAGTTAATGCTTCCTTTCAACACTTGCTTCAGTGTTCTGAAGCAGTTCGTTCTGAAGCTGGGTTATCTCAGCTGTCCTGTTCTGAACAGAATGGTTCTGATTTGAGTCAAAATCAAGACTGATTTTGCCCACAATGATGATATGATAAAAGAACAGAAAAACTGAGATGTGTGGTAAAATGAAAACCTGGACTGAAAAGGCTCTGGTTTAGATATTTCTGATTTAGAAAGCCTCCTTATCAAAGGGCCACAACAATTCTTATCATCAAATTCTAATCAAATACTCCTAGTTATTCATTGTCAGTGGCCCCATTTACCTACACAATCTAATCGGATTCAGACTGATATTTAAGGAATTGGTTTCAAAATCCTACATGTAATGGTTGACTTGTTTTGCTGATTTTGTGCAATATGATTTTTTTGTCTGTGAATTTACTGTCAGTCTTTACTCTAATGAGGTTTTGAACTTGAGACTACATGGATGAAAAGGCATGGAAATACCTTTGAGAACCTCCAGGCCAGAGGGTTCTATTTCAAGATCAAGGCTGAGGTTCATTAGACACTGTAGGTGCATTCTCCTGTATAAGATCGGCCAGCAGTTTCAGTTAAATACTTGACATTTTATTGTGCCAAGTTCCAGCAACACTTCCTTGTACTGTACATAGCACAGTACTCAACACATCATTCAAATTGAGGCCTCAGTCATTACTTTTCCAGAGCCTGAGGAAAGCATTACATTGCCCAGACCAGGAACAAAACACTTGCTTCTAGATGCTCCAAGGTGCATCAAAGAGGAAATTGTTTACACACATTTGATATCTCAGGTTTTGAACAGTAAGTGAAGCCAGGCAGATTACATCATTATATTAGGAATCTGCTAGAAGGTAACAATAAACTTCCACTGTAGAGTATTAATAGACAATAGGGGTTACTTGTATGAACCGATGCTTGTCTTACGGTAAGAAACGGGCCATTGACTATTGAGCTGGGGTAAAGGTGCAGGGCCGTTTCAAGCTCAGGTACTTTCTAACTTCTGGGGGGATTCCAGACACAGTTTCAGTACTTTAAAAAAGGAAGTAGTCGAGGCTGTTTCTCATTCTTCACTAAAATAGTTTCTTAAAAGACATGCACCATTTCATTATATCATACATGGCACACGTCATGTATTTAGGTGAAGTTTCAAATGAAATGCAAGAGGATTTTGGTTTTGATGCTTATTTAATAGAAGAACATGGGTTTCATTCAACTGACAACATTTGTTTTTTACAGAGTGAGCTACAAGGAATGTGTGTGAAGTATTTAGTTTTCAGTTGAAAACATTTTACTATAAAGTAGAGAAAGTGACCAACAATGGACAACAATACTCTGAGCTTCTGAAATTATACTTAACCCCATTTTCATTTCTCTGGCCCTTGATGCAGTTGTTATCCCCTTAAACTCATATCTATGCTTGTTGAGTAAGTTGGATAAAATAACATTTTATAATTTTTTTAAAAAAATTTCTCTTACTATTTTATGAATGGTTCTGCCTTCTGCTTTTTCTCTAAATTGATTTTACCCTGATTTGAACTTATTACAGTTCCATTCACACCATGTGACAGCATGACCTTTCACCTCTTCTATATACGTAGAGCAAATAGTGTTGGCAAAGGGGAATGCTCATACTGTCACATGATTTGAATAGAATGAGGATGGCGGTTCAGTACCAGAACTTAGGATTCTCCACAAATGCTTAAAGCAAGGTAATGGCAAATTTAGAGAAAAATGTAATAACTCAGCACTGATGCAAAAGAACCCAGCCACTCAGAGTAATTGCGGACACCGTCAAATAAATAAAGGAAGACAAGAGAATGATACCGACCACCAGTATTCAATGGAAGATTCTTCCTAGTTAGGTAATGCCTTAATAAGGAGGTTACAGTTTCGAATGATACTGGATTTGAAAGTGACATTGGTCACGAGAACACAGATGAAAAGTCTTTTTTTATTTTCTAATATTAAACACGCCAGACCATCCTGTTGAAATACAGCAACAAGGGATTACTCACAAGCTGTATTGGGTTTAAGGGCTCCTGTAGGAGTTAAATCTTCAGTCTTATATAAATGACTAGCTGGTGCACAGATGTTGTCAGCTCTGGTTGGTAGTTCCAGCAAGCGGAGGTATTTGCTCTTTTCAGATCCTGTCTGGTGGCTTAAAAATAACTTTGCTTACCAGAACAGACATGCCAATTACTTGTCTGGTTTTCAATCCTCTGAATGTTGTAGGCATTTCCAAACAGAAAGGGGAAATGCACACTCTTGTTGTATGTACTGATGTTTGTCAGAATAGATTCCACTGATCTCTCCTAAACTGTATTGCTTTTTGTATCAAGATAGACCATTAGTATATTTCACATTCCAAATCGTATTTCTTCTATTTAATGCATCTTATGAAACAGAATTTATTTTTAAGTGAAATCTTTGACCTGCACGGTTTAATTTAAAATCGCTGGGTTATTTTGAAATGGTGTTTTAGTTTGGCTGTTACTTACCTTGAAACCAACAGCTGTTCATGTTTAATCAATACCTTTAGGTCACAATGTGTTCAAAGCCTGAAGGAGATTTGTTTTTTTGTTGTTTTTTTTTCCATTGCACCGTCCCATTGTAATTAGCCCCAGATTCACTTATAGGCCTCTATTAAAATCTCTAAAACCAATAGACACCCCAGTGAATGAAGTGATTAAAAGCAGAATAGATATCAACATTAAGTTGTGTTGAAAATGTGTTTATAAATAACACTATTACTCCTGGCTCCCCAAGGGAGGGACAAGCTCACCCCCAAAGCTTAAACCACAGACACCACTTCTGAACTCAAACCACTGAAATCACTGATAAAAACAACTCATTGAAACATTAGAGCTTCCTAGACGTTTCTTATAGTAATACTGCAACTCTTGAAATTTGCCTATGGTATGCTGTATATTTTTCGAACTGTCAAAAGAATTTTGAGGACAGCATGAATATTCTCAACATTGACCATACCACAAAAATATATTGGAAGCAGTTTAGCTGCTCAGCAGAAAATTAGCCAATCAGTAGTAGACAGTAATGTGCCTTTTTTTAACCCAGTTTAAAAAAACAAAACAAGCCTGGCATTGTATTATACATTACATAGCAGCTAACAAAACAAAAGCTGTTCCCCTGGAATATATATTTCAAACGCTTTCCAAAAGAAAGCTCTGATTACATAATCTTCAAATACTTCAGGGCTGAGAGAGCACAATGTTAAAACATCTTCAACTATCATTTTACACTAAACATTTGACCCTGTTTTTGTGTTATTGTTCTATTAAAGAATAACTCCCTCGATGGTTTTCTCTGCAGCTGAATCTCCCTAGTCAAAACACCAGGGTGAGAGAGCTTGCGTGGGAGTTGAACTGCATTGCCACCCCCAGTATCAGATGCTTTCATGTGGCTTAGAAATATGAAGAGCTGGAGTTTCTATAATGAATCACACGACAGTCATGAAGTTTGTTCTGATCTATGGATTGTGAAAAATTTATGTGACATCCATTCAAATCTTTTATTTCCTCAGAAACCACTGCTGTGGGATACACTGCCTTTAAAATAGCCGCTTTTTATGAGTTTTGAACAACAAAGGTCGTTTTTTGTTCTTTTGGGGGAGTTGCTGTTTCGGAAAATCAAATGCTGTTGATTTTTCTTCAAATTCGAGGTCAACTATTAGTATTATTATTAGTAGTAGTAGTATTATTATTATTAGTATTATTATTATTGTTTCATTTTTTCAATGAATTATCATTGGGTTTTTTTTTTGCTTTGTTTTTTATACCCAGGTATTCAGACAAGAGCATATTCCAGCCACCTATTCCCTGTTAGAAAATATCTCAGATCTGCCCAACTGAGGTGAAACATTCAAATGAGGTCAAATTTTATATTTAAAATATTGACATTCACAAAGCCATTTACTTTCTGAAAAGAGGATGTTACAAAACTAATAATGAACAACTTAAGAATCCATAAAAGCCATTAAAGTTAATTGTCGTTCATTCCCCCTTATAAAGGTTTATCACAGTATTTGAACAGTTTTCCCATGCTTTTCCAATGTTTTATACTAGTTTACCCTAGTTTGTCATGTTTATTATTATACTTTACCACACCTTGTTATTTTTTACAATGCTTACCTATGCTTTACCATGTTTTCATTATGCCTTATTACACTTTGCTATGCTTTTACTACTGGGAAACTTTTATAAGGGTCACTTCAATAGGAGTTTTTCTCCTTTCAGAAAAAAAAAAAAAAGACAAATGCTTTTAGAATTTCATCCGATTATGTTTTAGAGCCTATTACTAATTAAAACTCATATATCACCTGGTATTTGCTTTGGCAAAAACTGCAGCTGTTGCTGAGCTAAGTGGTTTTGTGAAGAGACTAATGGTCATCCACCTTTTATTAAAAAAAGAGGTTTGCCTTTCTCAGGTATTGCCAAACCACTAATCCAGGTGTTTATACAATCGTGAAAAACATTGAAATGCACCAGTGACTACACGTCCCTTATGGACTAAATGATGTAAGGCAACTCGTTCTTGAGCAGGCTTGTTTTAAACGCTGCACTGCACACCCGATTAGTATCGTAATAGCAAGGCTCAGTTTCCAGACTACCCTGCATGACTCTTTATCCTGCAGTAACCTTATAATACAGGCAGAGAACAGCTGCCTCTGGCTCCATGCACACACTGTTTCATTTCTAAGTTGCCAATCAGTTAGGAAAAAAAGAGAGAGATTAACACTGTGCCTTAAGCAGTGCATGCTAGCACTGCCGGTCCTTCTAACATCTTACTGAAGCAGATTTAAAAATCCAATGTTAAATTCCCATCTATTCAGTAATCTCTTTAATCCATTCCAGCCATGTGTTTTATATGCAAAACAACCCCCCCCCCCCCCTGCCGAACAAAAAAAAAAAAAAAAAAAAAATAGTACAATTTTTTCTTCAAATTAATCTTAATGGTTAAAGCATGAGAAAACCTCACCACAAAAACAATGCAAATAATAATCCTCAATCTGCATTTTCATATAGCATACATTGAAACAGGACATCCAGATTGGTTTGGCATATTGGACCTTAATCTTTACTTGAGCCATTGGTAATCCCTGTCTGTTGGGTTTTTATGGCTCCTAGAAATGAATAAACACTTCAGATCTTGGGGTGAAACTGCTTCCCTTTGTCATTGTTTAACTGATTTGAATGGAATTTCTATTTAGGGTGGATTCAATCCATCAACACAGCACATGGTTTATTCTAGTTCAATGGCATCTGGTTATAAATTAAGGGGTTATTGAGTGTCTATTGAATCAAGCCTTCTAATGTCTGCTATAAAACTAAAGTGACTCTGTATTTTTAGATTGAGTTTATTGCACAACCTGGTGACAAATGTCATTGGTTTGTCTGAATTGTTACTGAAACTGCAGTGGTTCCAAAATCCTGGACAGCAAGCTTTAAATATGATGCCTTCTCTGCCTGAACATGTGAAATATTGTCCCTGGCTACACAAACAGAGTCTATTAAAGGCATCATTGTTTTTAGATATCTCTGACTCATATTTCTGTGGTGTGACAATAAATAAATACAAGATGGACAATAGTAATGGAAGTAAAACAATGATTATAACATGATTATACAATTCTGGTCATTATAATGGCATGTTTCTAATGGCAGAGCCAGTGTTTTATTCACAAGGAGCTATGGGAACTTCTTTTTTTTTCATCACGGATTCCCACAGTATTGCAACATCACCTCTGTGAGAGCTTACAAATATCATAAAACAGAAAATAAAAGCAATTGAAAAATGACAGTACTGACTCTTTATTACTCATTCATAACTTCACAATAGTCATCATACATCATAAATTATGAGGTAGAACTTATAACAGCTAGCACCAAATACAGAAAATAACAAAACTAATTCTCAGATAAAATGAATAAGATAAGCAGGCAATAGGCAAATAGATTATTATTTTTTTTTTTTTTTACAATTATCCAGCTGCAGGGAAGGAATGTAAACTTTTCAAGTAGGTTGTTTTCAAGCACACAGCTTGCTATCTCTGCCTCCACACAGAGCCTCCACTCCTGAGACAACAAACCCCAAGAGAAGGGATATTACCTGAAATGTGGCAGAGTATATTGTTTCACCTCCCTAACAATAAACTTGCAATCCTTTGACGTCATGTCTGTTTCTCCTTCACTGTGAGATGGGTTTTTTTTTTTTTTTTTTTTTTTGCTGATTCTAAAAGTGGAGCAGTTTCTGGAAAATATGTCTCAATTTCAAATCTTGTGACAACTGCTTTGTATTAATTCATGCAAGGAAACAGTGCAGGCAAGCATTTCAAATGTGAAAAGCGCTGACAGTCGAACAGTAAAGAAAGAACTGGTGAGTACAAGCAAGTTGTTAACAGCAAAAGGCTGGAGGAGATTAAGACTTTTGCTGCAGGGGCAATCACCTGACAGTCACCAAAGACAGTAAGCACAGGTCATATAGGGTGACTGCCCTGCATTAATGCTTGGAAATGTTTATACACCATAATCCTTTGAGCACATTTACTTGTTTCCACTGAGATTATTATTTTTTTTTCATGCTGCAGTTTACAGAGGATCTACCTAAAAAATGACCTAACACGCTTTACATACTGTTTTAAGTCTATTAAAATTCCAGGTTCCAAAGTGTTTAAATGTGGAATGAGAGCTCTGTTTTTAGCAATATCCCTTTCTGTTGTTTTCAGTCTTTCTACCTGATAGAAAGAGATCCACACTGGCTCTAGAGTAGCGAATCAAGATGAAAATGAACACTGATGATAACATGTCAGGGCAGAGAGACAGAGATAGGATTCAGTTTGAGTTAATATACAAGAAAATATATATATATATATATATATATATATATATATATATATATATATATATATATATATATATATATATATATTTCTGTGGTTAACATAACCCAAAATCCCCTGGTAAGGTCTGGATTTCAGTTTTGGTACAAAGACACTCCTCCACCACCACCACACACACACACACACATTTTCATTGCTCAGTACCATGAGTGAAGATATGAAACCTAACAGAAGACTTGCTTTGAACCTCTCCACTAGCCAAGATCAGTTTCATTGGGCCTCTGCATGTCTGCTATCTTTAATATCCCCCAGAAACCTCATGTTTATGTATATCTTTGTTGATCAGTAGTCTGACTCTATAGCTAGTCACTCTCTTCCAGTATTTCACAAGATTCTACAATACAGCCACTTTAGTTATTAATGGCATCAGTAGCTTGTTTTATTTCAGGATCAACTTACTAGCCCTGCCAGGGTAAAAAATAACCCCATTATCCACCTGTCCCAGACATGTTGTCTCTTGTAGGGGCAAGTTGTCCACATGTATAGTGATGTCATTTTCTCAGTCATGGTTCTGAGAAATGAGAACATGGGGTGGATGGGGAGTCTTCGTCAGCATTTCTGATCATTCAGACTCATGTGTTCTGGAAAGATGTTGTATATGAAAAAGCTGGGTGTATTGTTTCATGAGTAATTCCTCTATATTTAAAGAGGTTGATACCTTATTAAAAATAAGAAATCTATCAGTATAACACAATTCTCTTTATAAATGTCTTTTTTGTTTAACAAGCTATAACAGATCTTGAATTTATTTATAGATTCTTACAGGTGCTAGTAGATGCAGGATAATCCCAAAGAATATGGAGGACTTTATGTCCCCTATTCCAATGTCAGGTGTCTTGCTTACTGCACTTACAAGATAAGACAGACTGACGCTTCAGATATATTTATATCTGATACATTCTATAACGAGGAATTCCAGTACAATGAGCATTATATTAGAGGAGTTGACCTCTTTACTGGATACTAGCCATTTTCACTCTGATGACTCTGCCAATTGAAGTAACCAATAGGAAGAAGCCAGCAGGCTCAGAAATCAATGTAACTAAACATCTTTGAATACATAAAGTACAGTCTGTTATTAAGCTTTGAATGGCAATCTTGCTTAACAAGAACCCATGGTAGTGATTACAATCACGGCATACCACAAGTGATATACAATCTATGACAGTGCTATTTGTGGTTAATGATATCATTATATTTATATAGTGCCTTTTACAGTGGACCACTATCACAAAGCACTTTACAGAGGTAGGCTGTGAACTGTGCATTATATGCAGAGTCACTTACAATAGGACATTGATTTAATATCTCATCCGCAGGATGGAGCGCAAGGGGTTTAAGTGACTTGCTCTGGGTTACACAGTGAGTCAGTCAGTGGCAGAGGTGGGATTTGAACCGGTGACCTTCTGGTTACAAGCCCTGGACTTTAACCACTGGATCACACTACCTAATCTTCTTCTTCTTCTAGTTGTGCTTCAACATTGTACCCACTGGTATGTCCATTAAAAACTCCAAGAACCAGTTATTGAATATTCAACCTCCTCCTCCTCTACTCTTCTCTTGTCAAAACCCCCATTGCCCACATTCTTGTCCTACTCCCCTGCCAGATTTAGACACAATCCAATTCGTGGCCCAGGGGGCACTAACGAGAGCAGCCCTGCTATTGAATTCGTGTTTCTGTATTAAACTCCCCTGATGGAGCTGCCCACTGCTGATCTACATAATGCTGTGCTATTTGAGTTTGCAACACAGTCCCAGAAGATGGGTTGGGTTCTGACCACACCAAGACAAGCATTACATCATCTTTTTCAGTCACTTTTTTTTAATGCTGAAATTGTCCCAGGATTAGACATCCGTTCTTAATTTCTTTGCTTGATGTACATTCTCTTTTTGTTTAACCAAATGATATACACATTTGGATAATAAAAATACAAATTTGTATAATACAAATACAATAACCCTTTGTCCTACAAAGTGGTCCAGACAACACGCTTGAAAGTGCTGATCTGTGTAAGAACTCTATTCATATTTATTGCATGTTTCTCATTTAAAAAATATTGCTTTATTTTTGGACAAAAAAAAAAAAAAAAACTGAAAAAAGGAAACAGTTTCTTTTGTATTCGACTCATTTTGGTATATTTTTGTTGGTTTTGTATTATGCAATAGATAGAGTTAAAACCCAAGCATGGCTTACCAGTAGGAGGCATATGTCACAGTTGTGTTAACAGTCTGATTGCATCTTTCCAATGAGGCTTAAATGTCAGTGCTAAAGATCATGAAGCCTGATAGACCAGATATGAGATCATAAAAGGGCAGCTTGTATGGGCTTGACTGAGATAAACGATGTGTCTTAATACAATTGTTAAAACTGTGAAACAGACTCCTTAGCTGTTCAGCAGTTACCCATTTGAGTTGAGTTGTTTGTTGTTGTTAGTTCATTTGATTCACAGTATATGATACATACGTTTCTCTTTTTCATACTATCTCTGTAAACAGACATTTAGCCAAATTAATGTTTTTGTATATTTGGTGGTGGTCCAATGTTAAAATACAATGGCAGGCAGCTATTATGATAAGTTGAATAGTGTGGTCTTTAAGCAGTTCAAAACATCAATTTAAAGTGTACACACATACTTATTATTCTCCAAACAGTTTGAAAGCTGCACAAAGCCCTTCAATTATAAGTGTAATCTACAGACAGAAAGACTGAAAAACACAAAAAAGAACACCAATAAATAAAAGGTGCTGCATTAGCTTGTAAAGCAATCCGTAAAAAAAGAAAGGACAAGCCAAACTGCTAAAGCAGCAGCAAAAATGAATGACGTTTCTGTTTCACAAAACTTTATCACAGTAATTTCTTTGAATTTTACAGGAAACAGACTGAATGGAGGCCTGACCTTGGCAACGTCAGTCCCTGTTGCTATGCAGTGTGATCGTTGGGTTTTTTTTAGCCTTTGAAAAATGAGGGGCCCCTCACTTTTCATACAGCTGCATCCCCCCTTCAAATATTGAAACCACTCTTTAAGTGAGGGCAGTATGGTGCGAACCATTTAGCTTTTTATTTGTGAATGGGGCTGATTACAATAACAGATTGGCTTTTTATAGAACCTCATCTAGACCATGTTGAAAAACTTTACAACAGCATTTTTGCAGTTTTACCATGCTTTTCTCGTAGTTATAATGAGCATTTACCATAGTTTACCCTGGTTTGCCATGTTTAGTAATGTGTGTTACTATACCTCACTATTCTTTACAATGCTTACCTGTGCTTTACCATGCTTTCACTATGCTTCATTACACTTTGCTATGCTTTTACTATGGGAAACTTTTATGAGGGTCGTATTGTTCTGGCCTACTCTGTATTTCTCTTCTTGCTATTAAAAATGAATAGTTTACATTAATATATTAATAATTCACTAGACTGGAGCAATAACTGGTTCAAAGGACCTAGATCCTCCAGAGCTGCTGTAAAGGTGGTGGAGGGATGTAGGTAGTAAAAAAAAAAAAAAAACATACTAAAGTGAATGCTCAGACTGGGTATAAATTGGGGTTCCAATTAATGAAGTAGAACAGATCGCTGACCTTTCAATGTATAAAGTATTCTCTCACAGGTACTATAAGATTTAGAAAGAACTGAGTACATGTATTTCAAATGGTATCCTGGTTGTTAGCTTTGTTTGTTAAACAGAATTACACTGACCCTTTTAAAAGAAGACGCTTTAGATAGATAATACTCTGGGTTTCTGCCAACCACTTGTTTCCTGATGTTGATCAGTATACCATTGCTTATCAGTGTATTACTGGAGTGCAACTCTCTCAAGTTTGTTTATGAACAGATTACTTCAGAGCTCAATGAGACTGGCATTGCTTAAGACTTTGCTACAAAACTTAACTGTGCTCTTCATGTGGAGTTTGCATTTATTTACCAAAAGCAGCTGTTATAGCTGCAAGACATTATCACAGGATGTAGCTCAGAAGTGCTGTTAATCTGAATTCTAAGAATGTGTAAAGCTAGAGGAAGCTGCAAAGCCAAAGCCTTGCTTATCAACTCACTCTTGTTTTACGACTGTGAGACGGCCAGTATGCTGAAATCATGAAACTGCACAACTTAAAGATATAGCACAAGGGTAATGCCTTCTGCAGCTGCCTGCCTTCAAAATACTTGTAATGCAGGTATTGCCTTGCCACTTAAGATCTGATAATATCCATAGGCATGAATACAACTGCATGATTAATGCAATCTTTGTATAATATATTCAATACCTCCTAGATAATATACAGCATACAGTACAAGCATCAGTCAAATCATCTTAAACTATACAACATACCTAAATGACTGGTAAGTAGAACTACAACATAAACCCAGCTTACTGTGATCATATTATTGTGTGGTACACAAACTGGTCACGATCAAACTTCTGGTCACAATCAAAACTGTCTAGAATTGTGGTGTAATTTTGATGCTGTATAATATATATTAGGAGCTAGGCTGTCCCACCTCAGTCTCACCTTGGGTTTAAAACAAAAGCACCTTTTTAAATGAAGTCTAATTGATATGGTGATTTTGATATTTGAATTCTGTTATCCATGGCCCACATGCTGTATGTAAAACACTAACGATGGAAACAAAAACCCCATTCAGTGCTACAGCCCCAGCTGACTCATATTGAGCCTGTTACCACTCTAGAAACCACATCACCCATATACTAAAAATGATAAACTAAGAGAGCACTGCGTTTGACATGCAGGGTGAAATCCTGTTATATATATTTGCCAAAACATTTCACCCTTACAGTCTAATAAAATTACTCAATAGGCTAATGTTCCATTGTTGTTTCTAGATGACTAATTTGCAATTTTTTTTTGCTGATCTACCAATTGCAGCATTTCACAGGTTGACCACAAGAAACGAATGAGACCTTGCACTGTTGTGTATCTCTCATGTAACTCCCTGACTTGATTGGTTAATATGTCCTCCAGGTATGAAGATCTTTGGAACTAAGCCATTGCTCTGAGCATGTGCAATGGAAAACTGTCAATGGTCTAGCGACATCATAACAGTTTCTAATTAGAAAGAGCTTGGATCTTGGCCTCCACCCATTGCTGAAACAGTTTGCTTTCTTTAAGGACGCAGTGCACTGAGTTCCCTGCTGGAGACCAGAATGTACATTGCTGTTCCTGCCATCCATGTGCAGATGGACACTGCCATTCAGAAACAGTAGTGTGCGTACGTGTGAACGCGTTGCCAATGTTAAACATTTCCATTATTTGCATACACAGGGATCCAGAACAAGGAGGGTTTGTTAGATTGCATCTCGGGGGGGGGGGAAAAAGTCACCTACATATGAGAAAATGGACCTGGAATCCTTTTTTGGAATAAACTTAATATAAGTGAATGTAGTTTATTTTTTGTTTGACTAATATATAATTTATGACTCATGATGCACATCTTTATCAATCCAATTGTGTCTTCCTGTTTTTCCAAAACCCCATTTACTATTTGACAGTGTACATTGTTTATGCTATCATTCAACTCATAGGCAGCGCCTGAGTCTTTCCTTTGGGAAGGTTATTCCATACCCAACAGTAGTACACACACACACAAAATTAGACTTGCATTATTTTTTTGTATTACTCTGTTACTAGAGTCTGAATACTAAGTTTCATTCATTGTGTTGAGTTTGAAAAATAGTCGGACTGTCGGACATAAGTAAAGCGGTGGTGCGTGAAAACATTTACGAAAATATTTTGCCACAATTTCTGTAAAATCAGATTTGGATCAGGCTGTTTGTACAGATAACAGCAATTGGAATAAATGTAGCAATTGTCAAAAGGATTCACCGTTTTTGCCTCCTGCAGCGGTATGGGCGGGCTCAGATCGGCGGGAAGAATGCACGTTAATGCAGCCAAGCTTTGTCTCCTCGAATGACATTGAAAAGCAACTAAATCCTGTGTCTGTACTAGTGTTGATTTTGATATCCCAGCTGCCCTGGCGGTCTGGCGGTTGCGCAGTAGGAAAAGGATAAATACGCTTTTTTTGCGAACTTGCGGGGGGAAAAAAAAAATCTTTTACGCTTTGCCTATGCTTGAGCTTGTTTTTTTTTTTTTTTTTACTAGGCTTTACCATTACTCACCTATGCTTTGACAATGTATGCTTTTACCACTGTATACCGCAGTAAACTTTGATAAGCTGAATGTCAGCTAATTAAAACTCTTCCCACTTCCTAACTTCTTTATTGTAAGGTGACCTTTAAACAAGGACATAACCCTAAATGTCATCACGTAAGTGAATAAAGAACCATTAGATACGACACAGACTTTCACTGACAGGTTTTTTTTCAGAGCTGTATTTGAATGCTGTCAGCAAACCAATAACTTTACTTCTACACAATGGAATCTTTTCAAAATGAATATATAGGATTTATTTAAATGATAGGATATCTAATTAAGTTGTTATTATTAAAAAGACTTATATGCTGCAGAATTTTATAAATATATGTTAACACAGGGAGCACCCATTATTATTTTAAGAAACTGGGGCTTATTAACACATATTTCTCTTTAAATAATCAAAAAAGATTGGCAAAAAACAAACAAACAAACAAACATTTAAATACCGACAGGGCGCAGTAAGTGGTTCATGGAATCTTCTTTGGCTGCGTGAGAAAAATAACCATGGGATGTGAATGCTGGAATCAAGTCACAAGTCTTGTTACTCCTTTGAGACATGCTGTATAGTAAATATACACTTGTAAAAACAAGTACTTTTTTTTTTTTTTTAACCATTTAGATGTTGAACAATTATCATGTTAAATATTCTAATGTTCTAATTAAATGAACAGGTTTGGACTGTACGAGCCTGTCAGTTGTTCAATTTTAGTTTAACCAAAGTTTGTTTATATAATGGTATGTATAGTACTGTTCTGATTGATGGGTAATTGGATTATTATTATTATTATTATTATTATTATTATTATTATTATTATTATTATTATTATTGTACTGCTGCTATCAGTGAAGGAGTGGGGTTTAAGACCTTATTTTTTAAACAGCTTTAATGGATTCAATATTATCCTTTTTTAAACATTTGTCTTTTTTATTTAAAGAAATGAGCAAGCTACAGTAACTAGTCTGGGCAGGAACCTGTTACCGTTATTATGAGTCGTGTCTTGATTTCAGTTCTTAACATACAATTCATTACAGTTATCATCAATTGCAGAGGAAAAAAAAGTTGTGATACTTCCAAAGACTGCTACCTGAAAGAACAAATCTAAAGAAAAGCCTTGGAACGGCTTCAACTGATTAGACAGAGCTACAGAACAAAACCCTATTCACCGGTACATTGATTTCGACGTTGCAAGCCTTACTTACAAAGAACACACAAGAGAGCCCTCTTAATGTGGTAATAGGTGGTCCTGCTACACACATACTGATATTTCAGTCACAGCATGCATCTGCAATGTCAAAATGTCACTTATCAAGTACTTGTACTGATAAATAGTAAAAAAATCTTAATTACCAGTTGCTAATTTAAAATGGCTTACATGGTTCAAGATAAAGTTCTGATGTTGTGAGGGATCCTTGTTATTGAATTGTGCTAATTGTTCAAATCATTCAGAACTATTTTTAACTTGCGGTTCAGCAAAGACTGTAATGCGATTTGGGGTTTCTATGGTTCTTGCTCTGAACAAAGCTTTAACAGCACGGAGTGGCTCTGTTTGGATGATACCATCCAAATCACAGTGGACTATCTGTGGTGCAGAACAAGAGCAAGACTTGTCAAGATCTTAATCCTGCTTTCATCCTCTAAACCCGCATGACACATCACACATTACAATACACTAGAAAAATGTATTAGAAGAAATTATTAATAGGAATATCCAGTATCCCTATGAGGGGTGGACATTTAGAATAAAAGGATATTTGACTACTTGAGCGCTACGAATTTCAATTACAGGATCATAATTGTGGGTTCCCTTGTCAGTGATGTATTCAAGATTTTTTTTTCTGTGAAATTTCTATATACACACACACTATCTCAAGTGCTTGAATAATGCTTTTGAGTACTCGGGTATTTTAATTTGCATGAAATAATACATCTATGAATGTCATTTCTTAGTTTTAGTTGTCCACTTTTTAAAAATAGCCAAAGATTTTAATAGACGGTAGATCCCATAAGTACAGTGGCACCTCAAATGTTACCCAAGTACTTCCAGTTCAGAACAACTGGGTTAGATACTTGTTCTGCATGGTGACCAGCAAGACTGGTATTACATCAGGGTATTTGGAATCAAGAAGTCAACACATTCTAGAATTCTAAGTGTACAGATATTGCCAGGTGGATTAAAAAAAAAAAAAATGAGACAATTCAATATTGAAACAACCGAACTCAGAATGACTGTAAACATAAAAAAGGTAAGAGAAACATTTAAAAATTAAGAAAATGATACTATTTGCTTAAACTTTAAACAGGATTGACAGAGTGATGGTATTCTCTGCCATGGCAGTGTAACAGTCACATGCTCTTTATCTGACTCATTCCAATGTGACAGCCTAAAGTGTCTCCTTGTAAAATATACACTGGATACCCTGCTGGAGGGTGTCTTGTGCTTACTCTATGTCACAATCAAAGGCATCAGTACAATTACATACCGTACCATCTCAAGTTCTGAAATTAAGCTTGATGTTTCATGTGTCACTTGACCAGAGAATTAACCTGTTCCACAATCATATCCCTTCAGCTACATCCAAAAATTTTTCCGCTTTTAAAAAAGGGGAAACACGGATGGCTTCAATAGTCTTAACGGATGCTCTTCCTCCAAGTCCAAAGTTCATTATCTTCTGATCTACGCATCTTCTTATAATTACAATTCTTCTTCTATGCCACTTTCACATTGAGCATTTTAAAAATGAATTCATTGTTGATTCATATTGAATTATGAAATGACCAGGTAGTAACTTTCTAGTCATACAAGTTTTATTATTAACCTAGTCCAAATGCATACTCCCGTACATGAGTCATCCATCAACCAGTGCCACATTTCAACAGTCTTGTCTATTCTTGACTACTGTACTACTGGAATAAAGATGAATAACATTCCAATGATCAACAGTTACAATCTTATTGTATTGTAAAGATAATTCCTCAGCCTTTAGACATTTGGTTTATGCATCCCTGGAGATAAAGTAGTATTTTTGACTCCACGTCACACTGTGACGATCTCCCATATGGCTTAAGATCAAACATATCCCTTAATTATAACCACATTAACTTTGTACAGTTCAAGATCAACCACGTAAGTTCCCATTGTTATTTTGCAGAGGTGTGGTATACATAGGATAAAGCATACTTTCTAACCCTACTGTTTGATGACACAGAAAACATGACCTGTACTGTAAGGACTTTTTAAAGCACAACTATTCGTTTGCATGCATAGACTAGCTTTTCTCATGTACTGTAACAAGTACCAGGAATAGATTACAAGCCAAAGGCTAGAATAATGAGCTCTCTGGCTGTAGTTACTGATTTTAAATTACTTTTCACATAAAAACTGAAACATCAACCACTATCTGGTAGCACATTAAAAACAATGGCCACAAAGTCATATGAGTTTCATAGGATTGCATGGGGTAACATCTGACTAAGAAATATTTTGCAGTTATTCTATAGTTATATTTCCAGTCGTGCAGCTAATGAATTCAAGTAGAACGCCGCAGGAGGTAGCAGCTAATGCACTGAAGTCTTGAAAGCTTATGATTAATTATCGTTTAGTTAGTCCAATTTAAGGCATCACATCTCATCTCTTTGTCTGTCACCTCTGGACTATTACAGCTACCATTTCATCTATCAAAGTGTAACCTACAATTCTTAGCCCAAACAATATGTGAGGCTTTACTAAAAAAATAAATAAGGGGGGGGGGGGGGGGGGGGGCTGTAATAACATGGCTGCTGCATTTTTTTGTATTCAATTCGGATTATTTACTGTGTGCTTTACAGGAAATGAACAAACAACAGTGATTGAAGTTTTTTATATTTTATTCTATTAAGAAAAAGACAGAATTGTATCAATAAATAACTTAGTGGAAAATAGGGGATCTGTATTAAAAATATCCAGTATTAAAAAAAAAAAAGTTTCAAAATATAAATATTATAGTGAGAAAGATATTCCAAACAATTGTAGACAAGTTAGGTATGTTCGGTGTCTAAAGCACAGCCAATCAAGCAGTCTAATGCTGTATTTAACAAAAAAAAAAAAAAAAAAAGGCAGCTTTTTTTTACATTAAGGATTTAAATAGAAAGGTCCTGGATATTAAATCAATGTTACAACCTTCTGTGGATTTTTGCTGTACAGTAGCTAAACCATGGCTTTGTAAATTAGAAAGTGAAAAGAAAATTACATTACAAATTGCAATTTAGCCCATTAATACCAGTAAGCCAAATTAAATTATATTCCATTATATATATATATATACTACTGATTTTCAGGATCTGTATTAAGGGCTGTGACCACACTTGCCTAAAACTGGGAACATTTTTCTTTTAGTAGATTTCAGGATCTGTATTAAGGGCTGTGACCACACTTGCCTAAAACTGGGAACATTTTGATAGATGCAGATGACAATTTTACCAAGTTGTGTGGTTGTTTTGTGCAGTGCTATGGTTTTGTGCTGAACTGCATTAACTGTACAGGAATGGAAGGTGTTCATAAGTATGGTATAAAAAGCCTAAATAGGTTAGCCAGCCTGATTTGGTTAACCTTTCATTTCTTCCGGACTGTTACTTTGAATGGTTATTGTAGTTTAAATTGTCCAATAAGCTAAATTTAAACCTTGACCCCCAGAATTAAAAAGCCAGAGTTTACTGCACAACCAGCCCCCAGAGAGTGTTAACAAAGAATAGAACACAGAACACAAACAAAAAAAAAGAAACAGATGGATAAATATTTATTGCAATTGTTTTGTATGTATGTATGTAAGTAATATCATAATGGCAGAACTGGCCTATCGGACCAGGAGGATTGCTATCCCTGCTATCCCAACCCCAGCTGCAGCAAAAAGTGCAGTCTTCATTGAGGACTCATCTTTTGGAGTCTGGAAAAACTTGCAGAACCCGTCCTAAAAAGAAAAAGAGGGCATTGTAAATACACTGAACTAAAATACTACGGATATATTTCACAAGCAAAGTACTTACTAGGTACTGTATTCATAATATATTCCCAAACCAGTGCAACATTGCATTCACTCACACTTCTTTATCAAGCCTGACGTGACTTTATATAACAATGCAACATACTGTACATTTCATTTCTGTAACAGAATAAGGTAGAACTAATTCTCACATATGATATTGTACTATTCATTTTTACCATCTCTGACATAGTTTAAACAGCTCACAAGTAATTTGTATGGACTCAGCATGCGAGTACACTTTTTTCATTCATACCCCAAATACAATAGAATGAGACAAAGGTATGCTAAAAGCCTATGGCAACGCCCTCTGATTTCAAAACCGATTCACAAAGTGGATTTAGGCAGCTGCCCATTCACTGCAACCTGCTGCAGCAGTTAGAAGCCCAGCTAGTAGTATTTGTACTGCGCTTGCCAGATGTCAATGTAAATAACTAAAGTCCTTTATTTCTTCCTGAGCCGTTATACTTGAATCAATTCAAACAAGTGTTAACATAAAACTTCCTACTCAAGTTAATGTTTGTTCCACTTGTTGATTGGTGCTGCTTCAATTCCCCTTTTATATCAAAACACTCCTAGCCTATATTCACTTTTTTATGTCATAAATGTAAAGGCTTCAGTACATGTTTAGACAGGCAGGCAGCAAAATATAATGCCAAGCTGTTACTGCAGACAAGGAGAAACAGCTGGGGAGGAAGCTTTGAAGTCCTTTTCAGTTATCAGTTATTTTAAAGGCGTACGAATTAAAAAACAACAGCCAAACAGATGTCCTGGAAACATCCCCAGTGCTGCGATACAAAACAGTGGTGGGACGCAGAACTGGTTTAAACACAGTGTTCTGTTTTCTGGCCAACACTCCCCTAGAAATATCCTCAAAACATCTTTGAGAACAACTAGTTAGTCTTAAATGCAACTTCTCTTTAAAGGAAATCACCCAACGCATTCATTTACACCGCATTGTCAATTTAAGATTGCAAGAAGGCCACATGAATTTTGTGTAGTCTGTAATGCACATTCTTGTGGGCACAGACTTTTCTGCATTCCTTTTTTTCCTCCCCAGAATATTTAACTAGAAAATCAGCATAGTTTTATCCATCTATTAATATTGCTGATCTAACTCACAGTAACAGATGTGTCTACAGCTAAAGATTACCAATAACCCTGGATAACCCTGGATAACAGAGGGGCTCTATTCTACAGCTGGCATTCTTTGTTCTGTAATATTAAAGCTCCATAGATGCGCATCTCATCTCCAAACTGTAGTGGTCACTATAGTGGTTCCTGATCTACAAGCCAGATCATATTTTATGAATGCTATGCTTTGTTAAAACCAATTCCGAAACCTCTCCAAATCAACCTAACTCGTAACTGTTACACAATACAAGGTACACCACAACCGACAGACAGCATGCAGACCCTTGCAAACAATGAATGAACTGCACAGCCTAAACATTCTGTCCTATCTGTGACAAGAGAAGGTTATCTCATTAATTAAAGAGAAAGGTTAATTTTAAATTGATTTTTAATGACTCCACTGCAGTGCAGTTCCACTCATTAGGATTTAGTTCTGAGAAAACTGCAGGAAGGAAATGTAACGCTCTGGTGTCCGTTTTGCATACTTCTGACCAGTTTGTTTATATAGGCTACAAGGTACTGTAGTTTAAGCATACACCATTAAAAAATAAACTTGTGCCTAGGTCACCAAAAAACTAAATAAATCTTACCCAGCCTTCATTTTGTGCCAGCCATTCTTGTTTTTCACCCCCTAGATAATCAGCAACTGTTTTTGCCAGGCTTTTACAGCAGTCCAGACTTAAACCTTGTGAATAAAGTTCATTTGCCAGTAATCCTGTGAACGTGAATAGACTGACAATCCGTCCCCAGTTTAACTTTCCATCTCCTACTAGCTCCTCGATGACCTTCAGGAGTGTAGAACACGGATCAGATCTACACTGGGTAACAAAGCTCTTCAGAATGGAGTTAAACCGAGGCTGGTACTGCTTCTCCATGTCTTTGGCCAGACTGCGCATCATTTTGGCTTTTTCGCTGGGAGGCAACCGTTGGATTCCAATACGGTGAAGAACATAATCTTCTGCCAGAACATAGGTCTGATCCCTCAACCTGAAGCACATTTTCTGTAATAAATAAATAAATAAATAAATAAATAAATAAATACAAAATACAAAGTGAAGTCAGTTGGCAGTATCACTAATATTTGATATATTATATATATACAATAATTAATATTAATAATTGTTAAGATAATTTATATTAAACTTTATAGTTGATACACTTTTGGTTTTTTTGTGCTACAGTTTATAATCAGTAACGTCTTTCCAGGTCTGTCACCAACTGTATGGGGCTGCTTTGCTTTTACAATACAGTTATTATACATTATTGACATGGTTTATAATCACTTAAAATGGATACCCAAAGTGTTGCCTATAATCCTTAGTTATGGTACACTAACAAATGTGTGCGTGTGTATATATATATATATATATATATATATATATATATATATATATATATATATATATATATTAGACACACACACACTGTACTGTACATCACAATACTAGAACAGTTACTAGTTTTCAGAAAATGAAACCCGAGTATTGTCAGAAAAACAAACGGAAATTTAAGCCAAATGGCAGATCAATAGAAGGTGCTGTGTCTTCAAGGCACACGGACTGATTTTGCCTATGTGACATTTCTCAATGGCAGGCAACGAGAACTGAAGAACATCACCTGAACTCAGCTGAAAGGCACCATGACACAAAAAAACCACAGTATTTTAATATTTGCTATAAGAATAACTCTGAATGAAACCAAACATGATAAGAACAAGTTACGCGTATGACAAACAAATAACATCACATTCGACGCTACATTATACTGAAGTTACAGAGATACGACGTTTTACCAAGATAACAGTATGCGTCACTATACCTTTAAATCTCTCTGGTGAGTAAAATAGTGAACTCTACCGGTAATGTTGTGGAAATGAATGAAACAAAGCCGCAGGAATTCTGAATTGCCTAATATAGACTTATGTGTGGTGTTCACTGCATTCCGGTTAAAACGTTTTAAAACCAACTGTTGAATTCGTTATCTGATTAATACGATTCATACTGGCTAAAACATTAAAGCAACCGAACAGAGTTGTATGTTCATACCGGCATGTCACTGCGAATGAATTTAGAATTAAATGAGCACAAAGCCTTAGCCAATATGTATGATCAGCGACTCATGAATTTACCACAATCTAGACGTTCAGTCAACATTGAATAAAAACAACACTACAACATATTTTAATATATTATTATCTGTATGTTTATTACACATCTTTAACCACACAAGCCTTACCCTCCCAGCGACAGCGACAGCGACCCTCACTCCCTGTAAAAAGAACAGAAAAGGAAGTCCTCTTTTAAAAAAAAAAAAAAAAAAAAAAAGCCTCACTTCCTGTTCTTCGGTCGGCTTTCTTTATTCTTTTTTTTTTTTTTTTTTTTTTTTTTTTTTTCATACTATGACTCCGCCCCTAAACCAAAGCAAGCAATATATCATATTTAAAGGGCCTCTAATGGAGGCACAAAGGTTTGTCCGTTTGGTTCACACAACGTAGAGCCGTTTAAAGGGAGGTCTTTGGTGCTAATTAATTTAAGGTACTGGTAACACATACAGTATTAACAACATGTCAGATTTTTTTTTTTTTTTATACGCTTTTGATGAAAAGCTGAAAACTAGTGATTGAGTGATTTCATAGCCACAGAGCCTCATTGTCATGATTCATTTTACACTAAAACATGTCGGTATCTGTAACCAGCACTCCAACACAGCTGACTTGCCTGTGCACTGAACTGGATCAGAAAGCTTTTGCTATACCGCTATTAGTGATTGTGGAAGGTGATACATGAAAACTGTGCTATAGCTGAAGAAACTGTAGAATGTATATTGTACAGTATTGTACAGTTCAATGATATTTAAACTACCATGTCCTCATTATATAGACTATGGTCTACATGTGGCTTAGGGGCCCAAATAATGCCTGTTTTGACCTCTTACTATTTTATTGATATACATGTGGCACAGTACGATATCTGATGTCACAAAAACAGAAAAAGAAACATTCAACTCCTGCACAAACATGTTTTCATTGGAAACACACTCTGTACTAATTTTCTTAGAATCGGTCAGATGAATAGTGTTCATTCAGTGTGAGCCTGGAATCCAAATATTTAGCTTCCTATGAAAATGCTTACTGCACACAAATGGAACTGTTGATAATAGCTGGAGTTGACAGTATCCTGACCCTTTCAGAGTGTTATTTTGATAGAATTCTGCCAGTATAAATAACATTGTTTGGTTCACAATATTGTTTTTCATATTTAATCAGTCATCATTCTGGGTAACATTTTTTTTTTTAGTACATAATGTTATAGCCTTTCTGTCAAAACAAAATAGCAAAAAAACAAAATAATAATGTTGAAGTGCTTTATTAATTTTTTTAACTGAAACAGTTTCTATGTGACAGCATTTTCCCCACTATACTATGTCAGCACAATAATATAAGTAAAAAGCTAGAAAGGTACAGTACGTACGTTGGAGCAGTCAAAACTGGATTTATAGTAACAGAACAGAAGCATATTGCAATTTAAGGTGTTAACTGGAACATGTCTTAATAATATGTTGCCAGGCAACATAACACACAATTTTGCATCTATTTGGGTGCTGCACAGTCGCAGTGTCCTCTGTAGGGGTAAAATTCTTCATCATGTGTATAATGATAATACATCTCCTATACCAAAGATTAGCACATTTTCTGAAGGTGAAGAATAACAGAACTGGATAAGCATATTGTAAAGCACAACAATTCTCCCACCCACTTTTAAAAACAAACTTCCAGAGACAGCTCACAATTGGGATGCTTTACTCCATAGCAATGCTCACTAAAAGGCTCCCCTAAGACTTTAAATCCTTTGGTGGTAAAAAAAAAAAAAAAAGAAAGAAAAATTCTCCTTCCAACCACAACCATTTAAAAATGTACTGTAATCCAGGTGTCGGGCAAAAAGCACACTTTTTTTTCTGTAAATGGGTTTGAATGAAGACGACTGATCAATTTATTATGTGCAATTTGTAAAAATAAATAAAATAAGATTAATCTTTGTTGGTATTCTGTTTCAGTCAAGAGTGCAAGACAGCAGATCTTATTAATAATGTTTTACCAGGAATTAAAGTTATGATTTCGAATAGTGACAGGCTTGTCAAGCTGAATCAGAGCTATCCTGGTTGTCCAACACCTTATTGACAGTGCTATGGCAGGAGGTTCACAGGCAACACACAAACCATGTCAGACTGCCCTTGTATAGAAAACACAATAAACAAATTCACCAAATAAAAAAAAAAATCCCCTTGAAGATGTATAACAATGGCTATATTTACAATATATTATAAAGCTGCCCATTTTTACAAAGGGAATTTCCAGAGTTGATTTTTTTAACATATTCTGTAGATTCTCTGTCTGTTAAAGTGTTTGAGCTATTAGCCATGAACAACAAAGATCAGTTTATATTAAAATTGTACTTGTATTTTAATAACTATATAGTGAAAGGTTTAAAATTCTGATCTCAAACAGAGAACGTCAGTTGAAAGAATCCTTTTGTTTGTGTTATCTTTGAACAATAGATCTCTTGCTTCTGTTGACTGAACAACACTAACGTCTTTTTTTAATTTTATGGGCTCAAGTAGAAGTGAGACTGAGAAAACTTCCAAAGATCCCAAAATGTTATCTTGTCTAACATTTCTTCAAAAGTTTTTGTTTGTCTGAGTTTTTGAACTGTACAGTCGAATTCTAGTTTACACCGTGATTAAATCTTGTCTGTCTCAAATGGTATCTACGTGTCCTTTGTTCCCATAACCAATAACAAACAACCTTTGATGTTTGCAGAAGCTACTTTGTTAGAACTGTAAAGCATGACTGTAATGAAATCTCCAGTCCATCATTCTTGCAAGCTAACTAGCTACTGTCATTTTTTTAATATGATGCAACACATACAGTACATATTTCGCAATGGGAAGAACCAATATATACTGGTTATCTGAATTTATTTCCGATACTATCGTGCCATACCAGCGTGCAATATATGTTCCAAATCCATTGTTTTTATAGCAGGGTTTTTTCCTTATGATAATATGCAGGTATATTATAATGGTATCTCAGTGGCATTTTTAAAAAACATTTAGTAAGGGTGTTCCCAAAGGATTTTCTTAAACCTTGTATATTACATTCCCTCTTTAAAATATAAAATACTTTTTATGTGTGAAAGCACTTATAATAAACACATCTTAAAGAGCTACTATCTCTTCCCAGAATCACGAATTGTACTAACACGATGACGCTAATTCCATGTGTGAAGATAGATACTATTCCTTGTAAATGATGAGTACCATGGATTTTTTTAGCAGTTCTAGCACACTGCCTTCACCAAAAAAAGCTTAACTGGACCTGAAAACACAAAAGGGCTGATTCCTTTGTAACCACGATATACTTTCTCCTTTGAGAAAAGGATTTATTATGCATACAGTGCAAACCATAAATCTGAGAAGATGGTCTTCATTGATTTTTTTAAGTGCAACTTAAATCCATTATAGAAATACTTTCAAGAAGAAAATCTTGGCGAAAATGGAAACAAATTTATCATAAATACTGCGCATCCTATTCAAACAACTTACTTTTACTGAGAAAAAACAACCCAGAGGTTTAACAATATTTAAAATACTATTTTTATTGTACTTGGGTGAACTTGGGTATATGTAGGTTCCAATGTACTGGTTAAATATATATACAAAACAATTACAGAAAACCAGGACAACGTTACAATAAATACAACAATAAGTGTGTTTACAGGTTAACCACAGCTTATTATGCTATTGCACATTAACACAGTAGTACACATTTTACCAGGTGAAGTACAGTATCCTAAAGTTTTATGGTGCGTCACATTCTATACAACCCATATCATTTAAGCAAATAAAGAAATCCTTTTACCGTATATCATAAACAGAGAAGTGGGTAATGAACCAGTGTGAAACCTGGAAGGGAACTCCTTTCTATGGGGCAATAGAGATGTACCATGTTAATTGGGCAAGATATTTTGGGGTCTGCTATAAAACTATAGATATCTCTTTTTTATTGGACACTGTCATAGCAAATGCTACATAGCAGTGGATATCTACATACATATCGTCTTTATTGATCAACTCACGATATTTGCTACAGACCAAATATACTGGTACTGTAGTTGTACATTTCTGTGACTTGAAGCCAGTAACACTTTTACTTGAATTATTGAGATCTACTAAACAATATCATTTTGTAGCATTCTAGTATGTGAATACTTGTATGCATTTGTTGTCAGTTTTCAAAGTGATATGAGGAGTATTATGTACAGTTTCACACTGTTCAGTCCAATTCAGTGTAGATCTGGAGCAAAAAATATTTTAGTTGAATTAGCACAACACTAAATAACTCTCATTATATTCACTCTTTGAACTCAAAATGTCCAAAAAAGTTTTTTTACCCCAAAGTTAACTAAAAAAAAACTGGTGGCAAGCTACATGCTGCATTAATAATGAATATAAATATACACATATAGATTGATTACATTAAACCCGTTCCTTTTTTAATAAAGTTGAACTCACTTATGTACCTTTTTATCCCCTCTCAAATGTCTAGTAGTTTTGGATTTCATTTCTAAATAACTCATGTATATTAAATTATTTTTATACCTACAGTGTTTTTGACAGGTCTGACGCTGAATCTGTATACAAAATCAGTACCATTAAAGTGTATAAGCCCGTATATCAAAACAAGACAGTAGCATACTGTATACTGTAATAGAAGTAGTACTTGGGTTAAATAAAATGTCTGAAGAAAGGCTAGAGGAGCATTTCTCTCATAATATTATGATCAGGTAACTAATCAAGCAATGGGCGGGGTGGGGAGGAGAGGGCGGGGCTCGGCAGTGCGGTGAGGGGCAGAGAAGAGAGGGTGTGTGTGTGTGAGGGGGGATCCTTAATTTAGTGTTATGCATTTGTCTTTGGACAGAGGGATTCCAAGTCATTTTTTGCTGCATCAATTCCAATCTCTAGTTTGATGTAAACATTGTGGAAATCCCCCTTTAACACCGATTTCAACTGACCTGAACAGTTTGGAATACATTCAGTTTTGTAATATTGTTTTTTGTAAAACACCATGAACAGTAAAATGAGGCATTCAGGTACAGTAATAAAAGAAGCCTGATTAAGGCTCCATTCATAAGATTAGTAACAAATTACTGCATTGAATATAAAAAAGCTTGAGGGCACAAAGCAGTAGTCGTGTAACATTAGGACAATCAGCTACAAACATTGATAGATTTATATCAGCACTGTGATATCAGAATAACCCATCCCTCTACTTTAATCAGATCTTAAACATGATCTAGCACACACAATGTTTTTTCTTTTTTGTATTAGATTCGGTATGCCTTTATATTAACACATAAACAATATTTATTTTCCTATAAAGCATAGGAATATTTCTGAATAACAAAATTCTGCTATAAAAAAGAATTTCAGCATGGAGAATCCACCATGAATGAATGACTGAATAAATGAATGATTGCAATTGCAGATGATTTAATGAAGTGTCAAGGGCACTCAGGGCCCAAATGATAAGGCTATCAAACCATAAACAGAAAACAATAATAAATGATTAACGTACCCCACAGTAGCCCACTGCCACCTACCCCCCAAATATTGAAAAAAAATGTGAAAATGAGCAGTCGAGATACGGTCCGTCCCCCAGAGCGTGACTGCGCTGACAGAAAGAGCCCAGCCTCTCCAGCCCAACCATGCACCCCGCAGAACTAAATACGAACCGCTCAGCACAGGTAAGGAAGAAAACCAGACTCACATATTTTTTTTATTTTTAGGGGGAAACCTCTGGGAATCCATGGTTGAGGGTAGCCCTTCCTCCAGGCTCTAAGCGGGCCACTCCCGTTTCGGCTTCCCAGCGCTTTACTGAGCATCCGAAACAAAGGAAGTGACACGGGAGAATAACACACAGAGCACTTAAGAGCTTGCTGATGACGTGTTGGTTAGGGGCGGATTCTCCTGCAGAAAAGCAACCAAGTTTACAATTCCTGTTTTAATGTATTTTATGTTTGTTGTGTATTGATTATTGAATGGCATCATTACGGGTATAGACAAGGAAAGGGTGAAGGTGGTAACAATCACACCTTTCTGAACAGTCTCTGAACTGAGGCTATATTAACAGTCATGTGAATGGTATAGTTGATGCCAGGGTGTAGTTTGACCCATCTGGTATGTTGTGCTTGTAAACAAGAAAACACATCAGTTGCAGATGAGATAATAAATGCCTGTATAATAAGCATGTGATTGGATTGAAAAACTGAAATTCAGTTCAAGGGGATCTTCTCGGGCTTGATGGGAGGCTGAAAGACTTTTTAGGCCCAAATCTGAAAAACAAACAAACAAAAAAAAAAAAAAAACATTTTGAAATCGCTTCAAGTCTCACGTAGGTATATAACTTATTATATTATTTAAACCAGTCAATAGTAGTGACATAACTGAGGTTCTGTAGCTTGCATTTATCTAACCTTATGAAAATCATATTCCCAGTGCTTGCTAAGGGTTTTATTTACTGAACGGGTAGCTACTGAAACAGAAAACTATGTAACTGATCAGCACAGAGGTATGGCACAGTAATGTGCTATGCAGTAGACCCCATTGCATCAGCCTTTGGTTTTAAATTGTGGAATGGAAGCAGAGATCGTTTTGATAAATAATTCACAATCCTCCTACAATTATTTTGCATAAATAAAAGATACTTGACAGCAAAATGTCAGCATAGGTCATCAGCTGATTTATGTTGTTACAGTGCTACGTGATTGGAACACACCTCAGAAACAATATCTGCAATAGTTTTACTGTTGCCAAGGCTGTTTGGAAATCCCCATTAACCATGGAATGTTAAGGTTAAGTGATTCTGCCTAGCAACTAACAAAGGCTTTGCAAAGCCCTGAGGATCAGCCCATGAGTAGAATTAAAGATAGCAGTTTAACTTCATGAAACAAAACCATGAAAGTACATTTTTATACAGTAGCTCAATAAGAGGAATGAGATCATTAACGGCAATGTCATCGATGAGAGGAAAGCTCTTAAATTGAAAAAAAAACAAAAAAAAACAAACAATCTTAAAATATGGAAGTACAAATGTAAGTTCATAAAAGCAATGCAAACCCACTTACAATTTTACTTCTCCAAAGGAAATAAATTGACCGAACTTCTAAAACAGATACGGAAACCAGAATCAATCTGGAATTGGACAAACAATGCCCATGTAAGGTCCGACTCTGTTCCTCTGTAACTGACAGGAATTCCCCAAAGCAGCCCAATGTTGGTGCACATCAGAAATCCCCTCACCCTCAGAGTGTGATCCCATGAGCCGGAGCAGAACGCTGTGCCGTCCGGTGAAACTCGCAGGGTACTGACGCGATTCTCATGGCCAAACAGAATGGACACCCTTGTGCCCTTCAGGACATCCCAGACATTGATAGTGTAATCATTGTAGCCAGTAAACAGCAGACGACCTACAGTATAGGGAGAGCACATGAAAAGGCAACATTGTTAAAATGGGAAAACATATGGAGGTCTATTAATAATGATGGATACAGGTGCAGCTATACAGCAACTATATTAATACCCCTGCTGTTTTATTCTAAGGGGTGATTTACTGATCCCGTTAATAAAATAACTGGATACAATAAATATAGAGAGGCATGTGTTTGAGAAGGTTTACAAGTTTTACACAGGCAGGATAAAGAGAAGTCGCTGTTCCCTTCCATTCACATACATTTCCTTTTACTTGGTTGGGCACCAACATGACAAAAACTAAAATTTTACACAGAATTGTTTTTCGGTTTCTTCCTTGGCAATCATTAAGCAGGTAAGACTCTACAGCACAGAATAGTTTACCTAAAATTCCAAAAAAAGGATTCAGTTGAATTTGTTTTGAGGAAATACCCCCATGGATGGAAATTTGAAAGAATTACTGCCATGCTGTATTTAGCTGTGGTCAGATGCCTTTCTGGAAATTAATAATGCATACGATATTGGCAAGAACAGTATCTTTTGAATACCATGTCTTATATTTTTGTTGTATTAATCAAAAACAATCTTATTCTCTTTCAAAAGTTCATAGAAAGAGCTGTATTTTGTCAGACTCTTTTTAGAAGCCGGGGACGTGGGTAAGACTTTCCACACTTTACAGATCAACTAGACAGGAGCAAACACCTTCATTTCTGTTATCTTCAATTTCTTTAGGACACCAAAATACCATTGACTTAAATGACTTAACAATCTTGCTTCTGTAATTAGAGTTGTTCAGTTATACAAACGACATTAGACATGCAAAGTCTTTTAGATTACTCAATACATTGGATAATCTGTTCACCATTTCACGAAAACACTAATAAATACTTCAAATAATTTTACTATTGGTATTTCTAAATAGTATAGTTAAATATTAGAGAGAATCACAGTAAACATAAACCCTTTATGAATTACTTTAAATGACTACATAGTAACCACATACAATAAATAAACACTAAAGGAGTAAATTAGTGGGGAACCTTGTAGGATTTCACTACAGTTTGTGTAAGGTTTGACATTGAGCATACTTACCACTGAGTGAGAAATCAACGCTGGAGGCTCCAAATATAATGCTTTCTTTGGAATATATAGCTACTTCTCTGTCTGCTCGAAGGTCATAAAGACGACACTGAAAAACAAGACTTGTGTTTGAGGCTATAATGGGGGTAGATGAGCCTTAAACCTTAAACTAGAATAAAGCTGCCTTTTATGATAAGTAATTCAAAAATTGAGATAATTATCGAACCAACAACCAGAACACTGTATTGATGAATGTGACAAGATCTAAATTAGGTAGCTTAATTTTCAATGCAGTTGATTCTTCCCAGTCTATGATGTGTACTAATAAAGGTGACTCCACAGAGAACCATCCCAGCTACACCACTGTATTTCCACGTAATTAACCGGAACATGCTATTAACAGTAACAGTTGTGTTCATTTGAGGTTACATCTGAGCATCATAACGTCAACAGCTTATTAATAAGCCAGGCTGATCACAGAACGTCTTACTCATGTTTCATCACCCTACAGTATGTACTAGATTACTGTCAATTCCAACGAAACATGATTTTGTTTGTCTCATACTTTATTAAAGGCTAAGCTGGGGTATCTTTTTGAGATCCCCCCCCATTTGTATTCATTAGAAACACATGCCATCAGCAGACACCTGTCTTCTGCTACCAGCTTTTTTAAAAATGTTTTTATTTTATTGTAAGTGGAATATCAATAACTGTATTTATTGTCCTCAATTCCATATTACGGATACATTGTTAAAATAAATAAGCAACAAAGGAAATATTGCTAAATAAATGTTATTTTCCAGAAGCAGGTATTTAAAATCTTTTATTAGATTTTCACATGGCTTGTGCTTGACTTCTCTATGAATAGCTGACCATTTATTACAGAATAAGTGTCTGGTATTCACAGCAAATTAACAGAATGAATTCAATCATTGTTTGTGGAGAAAACTCTTGAAATAAAATCTTTCCATTGATAGTTTTATTTTTCTGAATTGCAATTCTTTACCCTTTTCGCAATAAACAAATTTGTCTATTTTGTACTAATTATAAAAAGGAAGTTATACTGTAATTCATGCACCAAACACATTTAGAATAAATGAAGAAAAGCATACAAAATTCCCTTTAAATTATTAACATTTATATACTGTTTCAATACTTGCAAGGTAGCATATACAGGTGTATTTTTTGCCTGCATTAACTATAATCAATATAACAAGATAGTTTCATTTTTGTAAGGCATAGCATGCCTAAAATTACTTCTTTAAAATGACAACCTTGAGGGCTCTACAGACTCAAACACAACTTGACAATAATACTTCCTAGTCTTGCCTAGTTTAAGCTTATTGTAACCTGGAAAGCCAAAATCCTATAATGTAGTGTTTAATTCTCTGTAAGTCGCCTTGGATAAAGGCGTCTGCTAAATAAACAAACAATAATAATTCTAGCAAACACTCACAGTTGCATCGTCAGAGGCGGAGGCAAAAGCATCTCCACTAGGGTAGTATCTGTAATAAAAGTAAAACAAGCCTACGTTCAGCCTAAACTGTTGACAGATTCTGAATGTCAATTCATTTTACCAGAGGATGAAGAGAAAGGCAAGTCCCTGCTTTTACACAATTACTTCATGCTTTTACACAATTACTGTAAAATAACAGTTTGTTATAAGATTCAAAGATCTATACTCGGGTGACTTTTCATACTGTTGAACGCAGCTCCTCTTTGACAAGACGCGCGCGTTCACCTGACACTGTTAATGTCTGAGTCATGTGTTTCAAAAGACTGGATACACTGTCCAGAACGCAAGTCCCAAACCATTGCCTTCTTATCACAGCCCTGAAAGAAAACAGAATCCAGTTTATATTTTGGTTTTGCAGATTCTTAAAAAGGAATGAGTTTATTACAATAAAATGAAGGTGCTAAAAGATTAGTGGCACAATGATTAAAATGTTAGTGTTGGCTACATGTTCTTATAGCACTGTAATGATATAGCCTGCTATTAATAATTGTCTAATGATGTTTATAACTTCCTTTATAACACATTTATAGAAGTAATAAGTACATTTTAATCAAAGAAGCCACTGAGTGTTGATCTTATAACTATCCCTCTGTGGTGCAGCACACACCACCAAACCAGGAGAGCACAACAATGCAGCCTTACCCCAGACACAAAGGTGTTCCCTGTCTCTGAGGGGGCCAGATCCAAACACAGCACGTCAGCGGCATGGCCATGGAAGCTCTGGAGCAGCTGGCCGCTCTCCACATCCCACAGAGCACAGGTTCCATCCCCGCTGGCAGTCAGGATCTGAGGGGACAAAACGAGTCAAACCATGGCAGACACAGGCATGGAACAATATTATTCTGTGGATTTTAACAAGACTGGGATATCAGTTCAATAGGTTATATACACTACAGTTCCTGTTCTGCTCTAATTTTAGCATTGTAGAATATATTGATGCACACTGCCCTCTTGTGGTAACAGATGCAAATAGATGACCGCAAGCTGCACAGGCCTCTGGGTATCTCCTCCAGGATGCTATGTTGCCATGGCAACACACCTCGATCTAGCATCTCTCTGGTAAAGAGTAACCTCAGAATAGAACACCAAACCAGCCTCAAGGATTTTACTGTCAAATAATAAAAGGTTTACAAGAATCTTTCCCTCTGATGTTGTTGATTGTTGGATCCCTCAGTGACAGTGGAGCTTGCAGGCAATATTCATAACCTACTGCTGTTGAAGGTACAGGAAGTTAGCAGGCTAACAAACATGAAAGCCAGCTTATAAAGTAAATTGTAAAGATGGGTAAACTGTGGAATAATGTTTTAAAACAGTGAACAAGGAATCAGTTTTATGTATAAATGTGAACATGGGACACTGCAGCTTTAAGTCATGAAGGCAATGCAAGCAGCTATGTGATTTGATCGCGGTGTTTCACAGCCTCCTATTTCATCTTGATTAGGTTTGGAGTATTGTAAGTTTTTCACATGTCACACAGGTGCCTTTGGATTGCAAGGTCACAGCAGGTTCAGCCACAAATTTCAGTTACTGCAGCTTTACATGAGTAGGTAATTTATCAGTGGTGTTTTACAGCAGCTACTCCTGTTACATCTTTATTAGCTTTGGTATTGAAAATTTGCTGTTAGCAGAGTACTGACACCGGGGCAGATAACAGGTATGCAACCCACATCAGGTCTTTTTTCAACAAGTTTTGTTGTTTCATCAATGAAACAAAGATCACACAACTAAATCTTTTTTCTCCTTATTATAACTCCGTAAGTCCCGCTGAGACTTGTTCTGTTGGTGCTTTGCTGCTGTGAACTATTATTAGCTGCACTTTATTTACAACATGTTCAAGCCTTTTGTGTACACACTGATTTTAAGGAAGACTGCTGTTTCAAGCTCAAATGCAGTTCTTTAAATGTTTAGTGCTGACTGAAATCCAAACTGCCCCTGTGAGTTACAGCACATTGTCTGCTTGAACGGTTTTAACCCTTTGGTTTCCAGCGTGCTTGCTGAACAGCAGCAGACCTCTGCACAATGTAGGTTACCAATCAATGTAGATTTTTTTTCTTTAAAGCAACATCCGTGCATTATGCTCTTACCTGCATGTCTGAATTTGTGAAGCTGCAGGCCGATAAGTAGTTAGTGTGCATTGCCACAGATTTCTTCTTCGCGGCCATGTTCTCATTTTTATCAAAGGTGAGGGGATACACTGAACACTTATTGTCCAAACCTCTACAAAGCAAAAGCAAACATGCATATGACAGTGCGTACTTTCAGTTATAATCCTTTTGTAAAACGTTTTTACAGCATTACTTTGATGTTATTCCTGATTGAGAAAGCAATGATAACAGTTGCTAAAGCCATTCTTTAACTAAAATATCAATGCATTAGGGACCTACTGTATTGGTAACACAAGGGTTTTTAAATGCATGCTTTTGTGCAGAATTCAATTGTTAAAGGGTTAATTTGAAATCAAATTTTTGCTACTGTACTGACCCTTCTTATCACAACTGCATAAAGTGTCACTGATGAGCTTATAGTGGACTGCACTGGATATCACAATCATGACTAATAAGGCAACTATGTCCAGTAGATCATAACAACTGGGCCCTTTATGTGCCAAGGTTTATGAAACTCCAAAAGTGCACATGCAGGGATTTTTGAAAGCATGAAATCCTTTGGATATTGTAGAATACATTCACAACCCAAAACTGTAGGACAACAGACACATATTTCCCCTGGATCTGCTCTCCAAGGTTTTTGCTCACACTGTGTTAATTTAATGTAAAAATGAAAATAACTTTTTATGGTTTTGCATTTATGTCTTTTTTTTTTTTTTCAATAAATATGAGAAGCCACAATGATCAGAAACGCTCTTCTAATAGGCCAATCTCCTTGCAAAAATCAGTAGCAACCATGCATCTAGTGAGCTGTATTCAACAGCCTCCAGTTAGAGGCTAAAAAGGACCTTTTTAAGGCTGTCCTGCAATTAAATTCTTATTTTGCCTCCATTTGATCAAAAGCATTTGAGCCTGAAAAGGTAATGAATGCAACTGCACTGCCACAGACACCACCTAATGTCATTATTCTGAAACTGTACCAAATGTCACATGACTTACCCACAGGCAATTGCGCATCCAGAGGGAGCATACGCACAGGCCATCACCCAGGTGCACGGCATGGTAACTGCATGTTCCTGAAATAAAAACGCAACATAATTTTGGGCAAGTAAATTTTGTCATAAGGCTACAAGACAAATCAACCAATTGAGCAGCTTTATAAAACAAACCACAAAGATTACTGATGTTTAATTAAAGAGCTTTATTGTAATGCACCTGTAACAAGCAGATCAAATAAAAAAATATTCCAGTTTAGTAAGGTAAAGAAAGTAAAACACGCAACATGTACATGCCTTGCATGTAACACTATAATATTAAGACCTTATACAGTGTTTTAGCATGGGTCCCAGAGACAAGATGTACAACGTGTGTAAGAACTATTCCTGGAATTCTGAGAATATTGTTCAGGGAACTACTGATTTAAATGAGGCACTGTTATCTTTGACCTTTCCTTCACCTTCCTGTCTAGCCCTAAATGCATGTAGACATAGTACATGTTGGCTTGTTTTAAAAACTCAGTTGAAGATCTGATTTCATACAGCAGGTGTCAAACTAGTAACTCACTTAGTTGCAGTTTACTGTAGTGAAAGTTAACTATCACCTAAAACATGACGTAATTATTAACCCATACCTCTATTTTAAATATCTCAAACTTGACTTTATAAACGAACACCTGCTGAACATGATTCCTATTTGTTACCCATAAAACAAATAAAACTGAGGCTTAAAATAAAGATGGTGTATCAGGTTTCTCCTTCCCTATAGTGTAATCTCTTGACAGCTTAGCAACCATACAGAGACATGGATTTCAAAAAGCAACGCAAACTCACTGTCTAACATTGCAATTGCTACCTTATTTTATTGTCAGAAGTAGGTGCCCACTTTAAAAGAAACTATCCATAAATAAATTATGCATGGGGCAATAATTGGATGAACCGTGTGAGGTAGAAGAAGATACCGCAAACTTCATAAAGCATACACGATAACAGTGTGTAGGTGGATACACAAGCTGGACTTTCACCAATACATACACTGTTTATTTTATTATATTTTGAAATCAATTAAATGTCTGCAGTAAAGAGGCATTTTTGCTAGTTAGGTGACTTGAACTTAGGCCTATCTGAAATTTTGATTGACCTTGAGCGGTCATTATAAGCATCTTTCACTGAGATTAATGTTTGACAATTAAGTATTGTTAATCATAACAACAGGCGAACAATACGTTTGTTTTACCTTGTTGGTTGTGAAAGCATCCCATACAATCACTTTTCCATCCTATTGAAAGAAAAAGACAGGTGAGACCTCTCAAAGCTTTTTAATGGATTACATATTGGCGAATTTAAATCACTGAACTGAAACAACTAAAGCAGTATAATGAAAATAGAGTAGATGAAATGCTGTCTGTCAAACACTTATTTTATTATCTAAAACTAATATTTTTTAAAAAAACTTCATATTTACATAAACGATACAGTTATTTTTTTATTCTTGACATCAGTACACCTAATGTACACTCATTTAGGTATTAGAATTGCTAATATATGCAATATTATTTTTTGACTTTAACATGTGCTTCAGTCTTAAAAGATTATTCCATTACTTCAGCTCACCATTTATAATTTAAAAGCCCACATATTACTTCCACTTCCTTTTTCAAATCTCCTTCCATTTAAAGGCTGCACTAAATGGATTTTACAGCTCCTATACAACGATTATACCAACGCTTCATTGTTGTGCTATCATGTCAATTAAATCACAGTCTAAAGCAGAACTGATGAAAGCTATGTTACAATTTATATATTTGTATAAAATTAGACTGCTTTCAATAGCAGATCTTAAACAGATTTTTTGGCATTCAATTTCTGACCCGGGCATCTAAAAACAGAATGTCTGTGAAAAACAAGCAAGTATTTTTCTCATTCCACCAAATAATTAAAACCATTTTAGAGACTGCTCCATCCTCATGAGGCGTGATATATATATTGAGCCAAAACCTCAGGTTTTTGGTTGTTTGATGCAATTAGTACATCTTTTTATTCAACTTAAAAGTTGGAGTCAACAGGAAAATGTTTGATTTATATTGTATTTACAGCTCCTGCTGAAGAATCAGCTGGGGAAAGGGCTCCATGTCAAACTGCCTTAAAAACCCGATCAAATGAATTCAGCTGTCTGTCTTAAAGTTCACATTTCAGACAGAACATTCAAAGTGTGTTTAACGGCAGGAGATTGTTTGTTGTCTTTACCTGGGAAGAGCTCACAAGCCTTCTCTTGTCTTTACACCAATCCATACACAACACTTTGTTGCCATGTCCTTTCAGAGTCCTTCTCGTCTTCATCACAAACTGACCAAGAGCGTCTACGCGATCGGCAACTTGATGCACTGAGGGACGGGAGACGGGGGACGAGGAGGAGGAGACTGTGACTGTAACCTTGTCCACAAACAGTACATAGTTGCTGATCACACAATAATGGTTGGAATTTGTTTTTCAGAATACAAAAATTAATTAATCTGATCACGGAACCTGAGGTAATACCTTCTGGTTCAATTACACATTTACTAACACACTTTTAGGCTCTCAAAAATGTCGATAGAGTCTAAGTACAAAGCATTGTGTCTGCTCCCTGTGGGATTGGAAAATAATGTTTTGTAAAAAGTCTAAAGTAAAACCAAATATAATATAAGACTATAATAACACATTAATGTTATTTGCATATGTTAGATTTTTGCTGGATTTTTAGTGGTTGGATCTTTTTTTTTGTTTTGTTTTTATTCATGCACAAGTTCAGTAAGTTTAAGATCAAATTCCATTACAGGTGCATTTTTTTCAGTTGAGAGCACATACAACAGTCCTACAGTAATTAAAACACAACACAGAATAAATTAAACAAATTGCTTACAAACATTCTTGCAGAAATAACCCACTAGATTTATGTGCTGCAGCATCAATTAAACTGTGCAATTCGAAACATAAGCAGAACATAAAAGCACTGACGTCATAGGATAAAATGCATATATTTAACACAAATCATAAAAATAACCAATACAAATTGTGGTAGTTCTGCTTAAATTACACAGTTAAAAAGAATGCTAGGCGATAACGTACATTCCCTTTTGATTGAACAAAATAATTTCTAATGATCTTGTAAATAAATGAACCACTCAGGATACAAATAATCTGGAAATATTCTAGAGGCACGCCCGCTATTATTAACCTCTTAATTTCGTGCTGTGTTTCATTCGGAACGCTACACAGTGAGCTGCGTCCATGATTCAATAACAACAGCCTAGTGCTAATGTACAGTACGGTATTGAGAGAGCTGGGTGATTTCTGAGGGCCCCAGTCTCATCCCCAAATACTCACGTTCCACATCGTGCAGCTTGGCTCTCTCCTCTTCCAGCTTGCATTTCAGGGTCTCCGACTCGTTCTTCAGTGACGACAGGGTCTCATTATCACGCAGCCCCTCGTTTGCCATCTTCAGATGAAAATGGAAGAAGCTGTTATTATTGATGGTTTCGGTGATGTGCCTGACTGTAGAGATTGAGCCCAGAGTCCACAGCTGATGCAGCTGCGGCTGCGGTGACGTCACGCGGAGATGCTCGCTCCAGTCTCCCGAGTGCATTAAATAAACCACGTTAGTACAACCCACTACTTCTTGACTTGCAATAGATTTTAATCTGTCCTTTATATTGTTAAATTTTACATTTCAATACACTTTTACTGAACTTTATATTTTCACATATTTTCTGTTATGTATTTGTTGTGTCTTACATAGTTTAGTTAAAAATATAAATATCTAACATAAACCTAATATCCATAGAACCATGCCAAAATCATATGTTAATAATCTACAGTTCATAACTCTGTGGAGCAGGGATGGGTTTGAAATAGTGTTTTCTTTTTTATAGATAAAACAATAGAAATTAATAAAAATAGCTTTCAATTCAAATCCAGAAAAGTGACACTGGGCAAGGTACTACTCTACTCATTATTATTTTTGTGGGGGTGGTGTTCTCTGTATAAATAAGGATATTATCATACCATTTCCACACAGAGTGAACAGTAGTTGAACTGGTCGGTTTTGATGTAAATGTTCATCAGCGGTTTTGTCTTCACACACTTATCACATGGGCCAAAGCTGATGGCCAAAAAGGTTTGGTCGCACATCTTGAAGTCTCAGAGGAACCTAGCAGATAAGAAAAGCTACATTCAACATTTTTTCAGGTTTGGTCAGACTGTGCACAGTTTACTTCCTTATAAAGTAAAAAGCACCTGTATTTAGCACTGTGAAGGCCAATCAGGCCCATACTTTGTAAATTAATTTATAAAATATCAGCAATATTTTAATGTATTAATTCTACACTAATTAAAATGACAAGGTCCATCTTGACCATTTTGTTTAAAGTGTTGAATTGATGCAGAAAAAAAAAAAAATCAGATTCAGCACTTTTTTTCAGGCTTTGTGCATTCTTAATGATGATTAAAATAAATCTAAATTCTAATTTCGTTTGTATTTACCTTTGATTTTCAAGAATACCAGTATAAATGCCTAAAAGACGAATATGTTTTAATAGTTTTAAAGAAAAACATACCTTGTTACAGAGAAATTCCTTGTGCTGGTCTGTAGCAAAGTTGTATGTTGTCTTCAGAGAGGTTGAATCTGAAGGACTGACTGGTAATCCACTTAAGGTATTATAGTTTTGTACAGCTATATAAAAACCTGTATGCTGCATGCTGTAGTTAATAGCGACAGGGCCAGATTTATCAAGGTCTTTTTAGAGCAATTAGTTCCATGTTTCTATAATATTAAACAATTAGAATGCTATTTAAATATATGTAAATGTGTACATTAAGCAAAGCTGGTCAATTCTACTATACAAGGGCAATTCTACTGTGTGGCTGGTCTTCATAATAAACATAGTGCAAAATTCTTGTGTTGCTACTAGCTGGCAAGAATCATATTGCTGTACAGGGCAGTCCCTGACCAATGTTCAGGGCAATATTTAAACTATTCTGTTAGTTATGCCCTGACCAATGTTCAGGGCAATATTTAAACTATTCTGTTAGTTATGCCCTGACCAATGTTCAGGGCAATATTTAAACAATTCTGTTAGTTATGCAGCTTTCCATAAGTAGAAAGACATATATTGTATATTAATAATAATATTAACTGAGCCCAATAGCTAACAGCATGGACATAATAAGGCTGTCATACAGTAGTGGTCAGACTGAGACCTCATAGCAAGATAGAGTTCATTTACAATTAGATAACCATGAATAAAGACAGTACACGTTTAAGCCAATGCAATACTGTACATGTTTCAGAACTGAATTACAGCACAATGGATTGGAGAGTGAAAAAGCAATCATTTTGGATTTAATATTTGGTATATACTGTAGTTTGTCATAATAACTATTAACACACACACACACATGTATATATATATATATATTCAGATTGTGGCTAGTTGTGGTATCCAGTGGCAGCCCTGTCTCACATATTGTTTCATAAATACCTATTAGGACACAATCTAGAACAAAATCCAGTTAATACATGAATAGTTTGCAAATAGCGCATCCAGACACCAGTTACTGTCAGTTATTAAGGTGCTCCTATTTTGTATTAAAACAATGTGTACATAAAGGCAGAAAATAAAAGGAAACTGGGCAGTTATTTTTATTATCTTTTCATTAAAATGTTATACCATTTAAAAACAATAGAAAACTGCGGAGTTAGATTTTTGATCTGCCCATTCAAATATGTTACATTTTTTAAAAATAATACAAAAAGTTTTTTTTTTTTTTTTTTTTTTTTTAACAATGTTGCATTTAGACTATTCCATTATTACCTGTCTGTCAGTGTTCAGCAGCCTGTTATAATAAACTCGTCCTTTGCAGTTTACTTGTGATGTTTTCCAGACAAAACATTATTATTCATTTTTTGGCTGGAGACTCCTCACAATGAATGTCAATGCAGTTTTTGTGGTTGTATTTTTGTACCAGCAACATATAGTACTATGCAAAATGTATAGCTTTAGAAACATTCATAGTTGATAAAGTCTTCTGTACTTTTTCAAATGAACAGCCTGAGCCACAATAGCCAAGATCTTCTGCGTGAATTGGTCTTTATATGGAATTTGTTCAAGTCAACATGCTTGAAACACTTTTCTTTGGCATGAACTGTGATTGCTGTAGGTAGGCATGTAAAATCCAGTTGTAAAACAGCAACAAAAAACACATTCATTACTTTGTATTTGCACTGCCGTTACAGATGTAAATACGACAAATCTAAATACACAACTATAGCAAAAACCTTTAGCAGCTTTCTAAAAAGTGTTGTAATTACAGTGCGTTATTAAAGCAATTTTATATAAAACTTAAATAGCAAACAGAAAAACAATCAATAGTACAAATGTGCATACAAATGGTTCATGTACTGTATTTCAGTTCCATCATTACAAAATATTGAAAGTTCATATCTGCTTCCTTGAAACCAGAGGGTTGTAACAAGTGAAATGTTGTGTGTTTACAAAGTGGCACAAAAACACCCATTCCTTTTCTGATATCCTGTCTTTTTTCCAGGGCCTTCAGATTCGAGTTAGGAATCCCACTTTGAGGCTGCTGGGAACCTGGATCACTTCCAGTGCTTGTGGAGAGGGACTGAAAGGAAAGGTAACTTGGAAGAGATACTTGCTGTCCAGCATCAGCTGTGCAGAGCCCTCATTCCCCTGCAAAATGGACTGCAAACAAAAAAGATGAGTTTCAAGACATCTGCAAAGTCATACTGTATTTTTCTGTACATACTTAAATCAATGCCATACACATCTCAACATACAGTATATGATTTCTAGCAGAAATGTCTTACCTGAACTTTGCGTACAAATGATGGAGCTACCCTCTTCTCAAAATCATCTATAGGTGTGTACGAGTTGAGAATCTTTACTACCTGTGTGAGATCAACAAGAAGGGAGGTTACATCTTGAGAGGGGAAACTTTATTCATACATTATAATATTGTATATACAATTATGGATATTGAAACTTAAGAGCAATTGTCCGAATAATGTTGGGTGCCACTGTATCACATTACAGTCCAGTACAGAATGTTACCTGGACAGCAGAAAGCCCAGAACATCTTTCACATATTTCCTTGGCATCCTCGTCTGTTGATTTGTTGACCTGAAGTAACCAGGCCGTCTGAGAAAGAGGCTCCATTGTGTCTATGGCACAGCTGCCCTGAAGATTCTTCTCCTTTAGCCATTCTTCCAGGTAACTGATGTTACACCTGTGAGGGTTATGGAAACAGAGCTTAATATATCTATGGGTGGCCTTATTTATGAAGGACACATTACCAAACCAAAATAAACTATGCTTGACAAAAGGAAATCTACATTACTCAAGAAAATCTGATAATGCTGAATAAAACTACAGTAGCATGAAAAAACATGGCACAGTGAATGGCATCCTATTTATAACGACTGAAGTGGATAACATCTGCATTGTGTGCAAACATTTAAAGCAGAAAAGAACTTCCATTACTCCTTTTTGTTTAGGTCTAATGTAATGCCAGGTCAAAGCAGCCAAGACATTAAGCACCCAGTAAGATCCAGGATCCTCTGTTCAGTGAGTTTCTTGCAAGCGTCTCATCCGAATGCCTTTACCTGATCTGCATTCCCTTTCTGCAGGAGCACATGTCTTTCCGGAGGAAGATGCTGTTCAGCGTGACGGCTGTGATGAGATAGAAGAGCTGCTTCACGGCTTGCTTGATCAGCTCCGGGTCCATGCCGTGTTGACACATGGTGCTGTAGAAGTAGCCCAGCTGCTGCAGGATGCTGGAGATGGTATACACCTCTGTGTCTTCATAGATACTGGTGGAACGCTTGCGGAATCCTGTAGGTTTCATACTGGAAATACCTTGGAGACTCTCGTGCTCCAGCATTCCTGGCACTGATGCATTCAATTAAAAAAGAAAAAAAAAAAGAATAGAAACCGCACTTACAGCTATGGTCAAAAATTTGGCATCCCCCTATAGAATTAACAAATTTTGCTTCATAAAGTCGAATTAAATTAAGTACTCATGAATGGTTCCTTCCATATTATATCATGGCTTGAAGGATACTCAGTGTCTCCACAAGAGGGAGCACTAAGTATATAACGTCCTATTTACTGCACCTTGCACAGCTTCATTTGGTGCATTCACGAGACAAGAGCTCAAATCTCTGCTATAAACTGAAGAACGTATGCATTAGGCATATAGACCCTTCCGGGTTATTGTAAAGCTCTCACTACAGCTTCTCACCAATCATTGGCTGAATGCCGCTCTCCATGACGTTGATGAACTGCTGATAGATGCGAATGGCCAGGTCACTGAGTATCTGCCTGTGCTCAGACAGGTCGAAATTCTTCAGACAGTTCTTATTCTGATGTGGACTATTGTATTTCATAAATTCCTTAAACAGAAACAGACACAATTAAGATGATTACAGATTTATATTTGGTAACAGTATGGGTGTCACTCCTTATACAATCCAGTGAGGATTAGGAGTGCACTACCAGTGGTCACTGGACTGTCAATTATGCAAGCTGGCAAGTGGCAAGATTTTTCCTTTGTTAGTTTGTGAGCTGCTTGTTTTTGTGTGGATATTCTGGTCAGATGAGTCTTACCTCCTCCCCACTGTATTGCTTTAAGCAGTTCAGCAAGTGGCATGTGTTGGAGAGCCAGAATGACAACGTCTCAAAATCCTCAGGGTGATCCTAGAACACAATGCAAGAGACTTTCAGGGAAAATTGTATGGCAGTGATGCTCTTAGAAGATTTCTGAAGATTCAAAGCTACAGCAGTATTTTAGTAACCACTGTTTTGATTGCCAGAATAATAGAATAACCAAATCAAAAAATAATGAGGTATGGGAGGGCAATGAAAGGGTTACTAAATTCAATCACCACTTTGGGCCACTAGGTGGCATTATGCATTATATCACCAATAAATTCAATCATAGCAACACCACCTCAAAGAAGGGGTAATATTAAATTACATAGTTATTTAGAAATGCCTCCTACCACAGACTCTTAAATTCAAAGTTAGTTGTGTGTTGTTTAAACCCTTAATCTTCAAAAGAACACATTTTGTAATTCTAATCTTCCATGAGGTGTCCTGTTGAAGGTTAAGGTACACAAGGAATTGAGCTGTTTTTCAAATGGTTTCTTCTTAAAATACATTTAAGAGTGACTTCATGTATCAGGAGGAAAGTGAAAGTTTGGATGACCAGGTGCAACCTGTCAGTAAATTTCTAACCCGGTTTCCTGCAGCTTGTTGCAAAAATAAGAAAGTTAGCATTAATTTATTTGTGGGACACGTATGTCCCTTGTACTTTAAGTTTCCATTCACTATGTTCATGATTACACTCATGAGCAGCTTAACAGTTGTATTCTTTGAAACTCTCCGTTGTTGCCAGAAGCAGTTTACCTGAATGACTTGCTTAATCCCGTTTATGATTGAGTTCATCAATGACTTGAGCTGGTCGGCGTCGTTGAGGTAATCAGCATGCCTCACACACATGAACAAGATGTGCGCTGGCAGGCCTGGGATCATGTTCACCACCACGCCTCTGGGCTTCATATCTACAATACAAGGGGCACGACTTGCGTCACGTTGAGGCACTTTGAACTTCTAGCATGCAGCAGCATCATTACCGGGTTAGTGAAACTAGTTTATAAATCACACACCTTACAGAATATCCTTTTGGAGACAACCAAAAAGTGAATAAACAGTCTATGATACATTGTTGGGTAATTGTTTTAGATAAAAGCAAAATAATAATAATAATAATAATAATAATAATAATACCCAGAATGATGTTTTTAATGAGCCTTGATTCATCATCCTTTTTGTATTCCAGCATTCCGAGGTATTCCTTTGGTGCAACTGGTTCTTGGACTTGATTTACTATTTTAGAAAATAAAATACAATGTGTTACTGAGTGTTTTCAGTTACGAACATCAATTAACTTTTTAACAAGACAAAAAAAAACAACACTAGCCAGAGAACACAGATACACGGCAAGAAGTTTTTCCTTGATTATGTGTGAACATGTTCTATTGTCCTGTGCCAAGAAGTCAGCTGAAACACAGCATGCTGGGTAAGGGAGTAATGCTTGTTTGCAGCAGATTGTGGTGGGGGTGGCAAGCTGACATTTCACTATCAACCTCAGTATGGATAGTCTTTTGTGTCCATGTGGCCCACCCAGAGTTAAAAACAGGCTGCAGAACAACACATCAATTCAGAAAACCTCAACCTGTTACAGCTTAACAAACCCACAAACATAGCATAGTATTAGAAACAAGTGCACCTGTGTTACCTTTCTCAATAGTCCGGAAGGCCTGTATTTGATTTTGAAGTTTCTTTATCAATCTGTCTTTCATATCAACCTGTTCTTCAAAGTCCTGAAATCGCAAAATTATTACAGCATTACAAATAACAACAATGAAACAAACTGGTACCCCAAGGAACCTATATTAACAGTCTGTGAAAAGGGATTGTCCATTAAAATTGGTTGAATCGCACCTGAGCAAGCTGTTCTTAAGCTCACCCAATAAAAGATCAGAAGTAGACGAGGTTCTGACACCCGCTAAAACTTATAAGAAATGTCTACACCAAGTTTGATCCCACTTCAGTGTATCGTGGAATAGTAAAAAGTGCAAACTGTACGTTTACAATCCACTCCAGCCTTGACCCTCAAATACATTTTAAATAGACTTCTATTTAAAAACAAAAAAAAAAAAAAAAAAAACATTTAACCAGAACAGCCCTTAGAAAAGTTTCCCATAGTAAAAGCATAGCAAAGTGGTATAAAGCATAGTGAAAGAATGGTAAAGTACATAGGTAAGCGTTGTAAAGCCCAGTAAGGTATGGTAAAGCATATTGAAAAACATGCAAACCAGGGTAAGCTAATGTAATGCATACCAGTACTACAACCATTGGTAAAACTGCTAAAAACTGACTGTTCTGTATCTTAAGGCTGTTCTTTGAATATCACAGCACGTAATATCAAAGCCAGGCAGTCAATGCTAACCATGTTTTCCGCAATCAGTCGCGAGGCTTCTTGTCGCAACTTGTTTTTGGCTTGGCTCTCGGCTTGGAACTGTTTCTGCAGCTGGTCATTCTCATCCTGTTTCTCCGCAACCTTCTCTTTCAGCTCCTGCATCTCCTTCTCATAGGTTTCTTTCTGAAGCTCCAGTATTCTTCAATTGAAAACAGAGCAGATATGTTTCATTTCTGCTCATTCTGATTTATGAGGTAGCACTCACTGACGATTGCATGCCAGTGAGCCGAAATGTGATTTCCCTAGTGGTGATGCGTGGTCCATATTGTTAACATCACTAAATACAATTCAAAAGGAGGAGGTCTATGAGAGTTAAGATCCGCTGCTGTTTTAATTATTATATACTGTCGTCTTGTGATAATGGTGTTGCCGCTTATCTGAATAATCACGTTCATTATGTGCCTACATATTGTTGTGCTGTCTTGTCAATCAATATATTGATTTTCCTGTTAAAAATAAAACAAACAAATAACTTAAAATGCATTCCAAAGCATCGGTGCTCATACCCTACCTTCGCTGTGAGCCTTCTTCTTCAAGGGTATTGCGTAGCTCACAAGCAATTACTTCCATGTTCCCTGAAAAAGAAAGGTATGACACAGAACAAATACGTCTGTGCTGGTCCTTACAAGAGCTCTTAATGTATAAAGGACTACATTTTATTACACATCTGCTAAAAAAAAAAAAAAAAAAAGAAACAAACAACTTTCAAGCCAGCTGCAATGATGTGTTTAATGAATCTTGTAGCGAAGCCCTATTCTTTTTTTGTACCTCTCAGTTCTATAGCCTGGTCCTTCAAGCGGTTGTCCAGCTCTTGGTTTTTCCTCTGTAGTTCGGATATTTGCTGTTTATACTGCGGAATTGCCTTCAGAGAAACATAAAATATACAGGCCGTTAACCGACAATATTCTCTATATTTATGAGATATTTTAGGGCTAGAGGGACGTATTGATACTCATGTTTTATAGACAGGGCTCACAAAGTGTACAGTACATTACAGCTATTTTTTGCTCTTCTCTCAAACAATCCTTTAAGAATAACCGCTTCAGTGTTGTCTGTTAAAGACAGCCCGCTACCATGTTTTCAGAGGCCAGCCGCTTGACCTCCTGGCGGATGTTGTCGTTCATGTTGTTCTCTTCTCTGAACAGTTTTTGCAAATGATCTGTCTCATGCTGGAGATGCTCGGCCTTGTAGTTTAGGCTCTCGATTTCTTTTTCGTAGCTCTCTTTCTGTGCTTGGAAATGGTTCTCCATCACCCTAAATAGGAGACAATAGTAACATTTGGTGAAATTGTAAAACAAATACAAAAATAATAAAATAAATGCAGTGTGAAGCAACTTCCATTTTCCTTTTAATGTGTGGAATAGCCTAGCACAGGGGTGTCCAATCACAGTCCTGGTCAAATTACATAATTAATTACTTTGGGGGACTGGATGTAGGTTTAATTTGTTCAAATAAACAATTTAGAACAGGGTTGGAACAAAGACCACGCATGGGATAGCCAACTTTGGCCACCAGTGGCCTAGCATATTATGACTTATCTATGGTTAGATAGTTCCCCAAAATGAATTGCGTAGTACCATAATAAGATTATATAATTCACAATACAGAAATATAAGTAAATGCATTGGAAATAACGTATCAGAAACATCAAAAGGTAAGAAAGTAAAGCCTAATAATATCTGGCCCTTAGGGGGTTTAATGCCTCCAGCTCCCTGAAGCCCTGTCTTGTCCTGTACTGTTTTCTTCATTCTGACAGCAGGCTGAGGTCACACTGACACATGCTTGCCTGAGCTACCTCTTAATGGTAGAACAGGATTTCTAGAATAACTAGTCAGTCATGACTACGCTGTTTAACCCTGCTAGTGCCCAATAAGAATTTGTCACAGCAATATTCCTTAAATAGGGCAAACCAGAAACTAACATCTTAACCCAGTCAAACACAAGGTCAATTCTTATTTACAAGAAACTACAATTACAACATTTTACCTCAGTCTGGTAGGCATGTGCTACCAATAAAGAAATAATATATATATATATTTAAAGAAAACATGTCCATGGACTAATATCCCATCACAAAAGCTGAGATTGAATTGGCTTCTATACAATACCATGGGGAATGTGAGGTCAACAGAGCTGCAAGGTGACAGTGTCACATGACTTCTCTGGAATCAGGCAGTAGACACACAGTAAAACAACAAGGCTTCCAAACAACGCAAATCAATTTCAGTATTGGCAAAGGAAACAAGGAACAGTAAAGGGAATAAAAATACTGCTCTAACAAAAAGGACATCTGCAGTAAAGAGACTACTCATGATTTAATGATATAGATCCACTTTTACTTGTGTCATTGTCCAAACATGTTCCATTCTTTTTTTTAAAGCATCCAACAACCATTTTCTCCTTAAGCAAATTCTAAATTATGTTCTGTAGCACATATTTGTGTTAAAATTTGCTAAGAGAGTGTCAAGTTAAAAATCAGTATCTTGAACTACGGACCTGATAGCTTTCTTCAGACCTTCATAAGCAAACAGTAGCTCTCCGTCTTCATTGATTTGTTCCATATCCTCTTTTGATAACCTGAAAAATTAAAGGAAAGGTTCTTGGTATTGTCTGAGCTACTTAATGTACAACAAGTAATAGATTTTTAGACTGAATAATTTAACAAAGTCTTGTTAATATATGCTTCAAAATGGACACAGATTTCCACATATCAAAGGACGAGTACAGAATGCAGTTTTAAAAATTGGCTTTGTACCTGCAAAGCAGCTCTTCCTCGTTCAGTCCTCTAAGAAGCTGCCTTGTCACCTCTGACATTTTCGCTGCAAAAATATACAAAATCCACAGTTACCATTTACTGTATGGGCCCAAAACTATTATATGCGGTCTAGCCAAAATAAAAAGTGTCTACAATAATGTATGTGACCACAAGGTGTCACTATGACAAGGAACAGCAACCCTTCTCTCTCTAGTCTGGGCTGTAATATTTCTGAATCATCCTAATACCATCACACTGAAACGTATAAGCCTGCTCTATCACAATTAATTGGGCATCAAAAAAGAATCTCACAACAAACATCATGACTATTTAAATATATTGAAACCTTGGTACAAAGACCACTCCACAATTAAGGCCGTATTTTTGCAACTTGTACTTTTGACTTCAGTGTTAATAGACATTCTCTATTGGTTCCTTGTCTGGCCTTAGTAGAAAGGTTTCGCTGTAACACGAGCATAAAACAATTATCAAAAAATGTAAAGGAAAAATGCAAAAAAAAAAAAAAAAAAAAAAAAAAAAAAAAACCATTCTCATAACAAAAAAAAAAAAACCATACATAAGTAGTTTTAGAAAACGTGAAACTGTACCTCTGGTTTCCTGCATTTGTTCCTTGAACTGCTTGTCCTGCTCTTTTTTCTGTGTCTCCAGAACCACAATCTCTTTCCGCAGGTCTGGGATTACCTGTGTTTTTCAAAGCGTTTTTAAAAAAAGAAACTAACAGGGTTTTTGAAGTGCCACTTGCAATCGAGAGAATCTGAAATCCACGTTTGTGTTTACTTACGGCTGCAATCAGCAACCCACTTCTTAAAGGCAAACGGTATTTAGGTGGTACTGTACAACTGAAAACATGTGTTTGCATGTTATATGTAAAGGACTGTTTCACAGAAGAACAAATAACGTAGACACGTCTCTAATGTACTACACACTTTGTGAGCCCTTTTAATGCAACATAAAATCCATGGAGATCAAAAATAGATGAAGTGTTGCCTCTGTGCATTGAATACATCTAGGACTGACTAGGGGAAACACCTGCAGGGATTACCTTGGCCTGGTTTGTGAGCTGGGCGATGTCCTGCTTGAGTCCGTCATTAATGAGAAACTCTTCTTGGACCTGCTGCTGCAGCTGAATCTTCTCCTCTCTCAGACACTTCATCTCCTCTTTCAGGGCTTCTATCTGCTTCTCATAGTCGTCCTTTTGAATCTCAAAGCCATTCTCCAGGATTCTGAAAGCAGGCAAAAGATGTACTAGAACAGTATGGGCGATCTCTGTCTGTCTGTCTCAACAATATAAATATAAGTTTTATATATATATATATATATATATATATATATATATATATATATATATATATATATATATATATATATATATAATGATATTGGTGTGTGTGTTTTATTTAAAACTCTATAAGTATAGACAACCAGCGTGGAAAGCCAAATAAAGATATTTGAGCCGAACTTTCTTTCCCGTTCCACTCCTGCCAGATCCTCGAAGAGTTTTTTCCTGATGTCATCTACATTATCTAGAAATAGAAGCAGACATATGGATCACTTGCACAAGATCCATGACATTAAATGTTGGTTTCACAGCCCTTGATGAGCATTATTCTGATCTAATGTTACCTTAGGCATGGCAACCCAAGACAAATTCTAATCTGGGTATGTGAAACCAGCCGTTAGACTACCAGGTGATATACTGCACTAGGAATGCTGTATAACAATATATTTTTGAAGTAGTTTGGATTGACTCAAATTTGGTAGTGCAGTGGATTACAGCAACAAAATATTGCACTCTGACAGCACGAACAGGCACTCTCAAAGCTCCCAACGATACAAAAGGCCAAGGCACATAATAAAAAAGCAAACAAATTTATAAATCAGCTAAACAGCAGTGTGTACAGGTTCAATTTATTGTGAAACATTACCACTGTAGTACCATTTAATAAAGGGCTCATACAGCTGTATCTATTGAGGTGCCATTATAGTGCCATTGTAGTGTGGCAAGTAATGAAACACAAAAGACAGTATGCTGCTCCTACCTTTCATTTCCTGAGTCTTCTCTTGAAGTTTTTTCTCCAGTTTCAGCTTCTCTTCAGTAAGGATGGCATTGTGGGTTTGTAGCTGGGTTATAACCTTTGGCGAAAGACAAATAAAGTTAAGGCTTTTGGTGCATTCTGAGTGTGTTTTGGATGCTGACAACTAAGCCGTCTAAAAGGAAGACGGAGGCCCACCTTAAACGATGAAGAAGCAGTAGAGAGATGGAGAGGGAATCAATCAATGTGGTAGGCGTGATAAGTTCCTTAAGGAATGACAGGGAATAACTTGTTTTCCATACACAAACAGGCAAGTGCAGATCACAGTGATGTTATATGCAGTACCTGTTTGGTTTCCTCCTTATGTTTCTTCAAGTCTTCCTCAAACATCATCTTCTGCGCCGTGGATTTCTTAAGAGTGGCTTCCAGTTTCTGCAGCTTGTCTACATCGTGGGAGTGAGCGCTGGCCAGTCCTGTCAGCCTCTCCAGTAACCCGTGGTTCTCTTTGTTCTGTGGGTTCAAAGAGATTTTAGATTGAAATTGTAAAAACATCCTTCGGATGAGACTTAAAACCGAGGTGTTATTGTAAGTGACTCTGCGGCAGCAATTGTGATGCATAGTTCAGCCCCAAGTCTCCACAAGTCACTGTTAGTAGTCTACTAAATGACTAAATAATAATAATAATAACAATAATAATAATAATAGTAATACAGCAACTGCACAACCACACATTCAGTTACTAATTATAGTGTTATTAATGGCATTTAAAACGAAGTGTTGCCCCTCAGACATACAGAACAACTAAAGTACCTTCAACTATTACCAATGACACCTTAAATAAATTTGCTGTGAATATCTAATGCCATTATTCCAGTTACAGCCACAGACACCACCATATATTCAATTTAACCAGTGACCCCTAAGAAGACAAATTGTAAATAATTACGTGAAACTTCAATTTTCAGGCCTGTCCACAAGCAGAAATATACAAATAGATGTGGCAGTCTTTCTCCGAGGGTGTGTAGGTTGAAGCTTATTCATCAGTTTCAAAGTAAGTAAAGTGAACATTCATAGGATAACATTTATTTTTGTATATGTACTGTACACTGGCAATTAATTCTGCTAGTTTATATTGAATAGTAAAATATTTCTGGCCCAGTGGCCCAGTTTAAGCAGCACTCTCTGGTTCAGTCCCCCAGGCTGTTAGTGCCTCACCTGGTCCTCCAGTTTCTTCTGCAGTCGCTGCACTCTGTAAGAGAGCTGCACATTCAGCACCACTCTCCGAATGCTCTGAAACCTGCGTCTGGCTAGCCAGGCTCGCGTATGCTTCTGCAGGATTGTAGCCTTGTGTTCTTGAAGAATCTGTAGGTAACAGAAAAGGGGTTGATTAAAATGGGAGTCAATACCTGAACTGACTGTCCTGTATTGCTGTGAGCCTTTCAGTTTTAGTTGTCAAAGTAGAAATAACATGCAGTACTGTATGCCAGTTCATCAATTCTGAGATTAGTAAAACGTCTTAATTTATTTTATTTTTATTTTTAACGTCAAGGCAATGTAGGAAAATAAAGGAAGTACAGTACATTTGGCAAGACCTGTCACATGACACAGGGTACAGTTCTGGACTCTTGCACTAGAGGCTGTGAAATGGATTCCGTTAAAAAAAAAAAAAAAAAGTGGTTGTCTGCTCAGATCCCTGATAGAATTAGGAATATGCTTCATTAATATCCCCTCCTTTCCACCAAAAGTCTTACCTTCTTGAATCGTATTCGCGCAAGCCACCCCCGAGCAAAGGCCTGGATGGTCACCGTGGCAACCTGAATAAGCTGCCAGACCCGGCGTACCAGGAAGCCCCGGCAGTGCTTCTGGATAACGATGGCTGCCCAACCCTGTTTCAGGGTAGCAGCACTCACTGTTTGCCTAAGGGAACAAAGGAAAGACCTGAGCTAGTTCAGCTCAAACACGCCATTGTAGAATGAGTGTGTAAATGTAATTGGTTTACCCTAGTTTTGCTTACCGTATTGCCCGCTTGCCTCGCACATACTGCTGGATGATGATGGCGGCCTCTCTCATGCGGAGGTACTTCTTGCGCTGGGTCCAGCCGCGGAGGTTCTTCTGGATCGTGATGCAGGCTCCTCGCAGCCGGTCTGATCGCAGCTTCTCCAGGTACGCCACCTGACCTGCTCGGAAAAAGATCTTCGTTCTGCCGAACTTGTACTGGTTCGAATCCTTGGGGAACAGAACAGGTTGCCAGCCTCACTCATGATCCCCACCGATAATCTACAGCAGAGCTGGGCCTGTTCTGTAATTAGACTGGAAGTGCCTCAGAGGTGGGCATATTCCAGAACTCAACCAAAGCCAAGCAATTTTTGCTGAAAGTACCATTTTATAGCACATTTATGAGGAACAATTGGGATACCCTTATAAAAGTTTACCATGATAAATGTGCATGGTAATTTTCCACAGGGCATGCTTTTTCCTGGTTATACTGTGCATTTAGCATCGTTTACCATGGTTTCCCATTTTTTGTATATGCTTTACCATAACTTTCTGGACTTTACAAATGCTTACCTGTACTTTATCATGCTTTCACTATGCTTTATTACATTATGCTATTACTATGGTAGACTTGTATACTGTACACAGCTGCTCTTTCATGTATACTTTTACATAACTAAATTAACAAAAAATATTACTAACAAAATATAATCAATTAATCAATAATCAAAGGTAGCCATTACTCTTCATAAGCTAATACTCATTACATCGATGAAGAGTTGCTGTTAAAACCTTTTTTTACCATGTTTTATGCAGTTGGAAACAAAGGTAAATATTGTTTTCTTTTTTCTTGAATCTCTTTGAATTAAACAGTAGAAGAACAAGGCTGATCAGAAGACTCACATGAATTAACCTCTGCAGCACTGTCTTGCAAGTCTGTTTCTTATCATTCAGCGTAACCTCTTGCTGTGTCATTAGAATGCTGTAGCGACTGTAAAACTCAGTATACGTCCACCTGCAAATGGAAATGCAAATTCTGAAACTGCCCGAGGACAGACATGACAGATACATGCCAAAGCCATTCCATTAAAGCCCCACACCAACAATATTTACAAAAAGATCCTGACTTCTGGTACAACACAAGAAAACTGATCTAAGTTTGTTTGATCTGCTGCCAGAGCACAGCGGCTGCTTTCTGTACTTTTCTGTACTGCGTTGTAAAGAAAACTTTCCACCTCAACACTGAACAATAATACGCTTAATAATAAGACAACTTACCTTGATGGATAGCTTTGAGCACTAATACGAATGGTTTCAAGAACCCCACAGGCTCGCAACTGCTGTACGACCCTCTTTGAATCATATCTACAAGATAGGATACATTCTAATCAGGTATATAGTTGTCCATACTGCAGACAATCAAAAAATGCCAATAACAAATGTAATCTAATTCAGACGTCGCAATCCCAATTGAATAGAATGAGCAGATTTGCTTTTGTCAGGATTATAAATACATAAACAAATACCTTTAAGGTGTTATTATTAATCTTTGATTTAAAAAGGATGCTTTAGATATCTTTCAGAAATGTAATAATGTTCACTGTACTTTTAAAGAGTAAGTAGCAGGTTTCCGAAACTTATAGCATTACACGTCCCCATGTGTTGCTACAACTGTTTACATAACATACCTGTAATTTTTCTTTTCATTATTAACATCCTGACAACATTTTACACTTAAAACTTTAAAGTCTGTTTCAAAGCTTTTTTCAAAATGTCCGGTCTAGTGCACTGGGGTTTGAAATCTGTCCTCTAAATCATTGCAGTAAGAGCGATTAAAAAAAATAACATAACAAGTGCTCTGGCTTTTCTGTTTCGTACCACAACATGGATCGTTATTGCTGTGTTACCTGTTTGAAAACGTGGGCAATAATGCTTACACTATCAGTGCACTAGAGTGACCATTTTGAAAAGAGACTAAGTGTAACAAAAGGATGTTAACAAAACTAAAATTACAGGTATGTTATTTAAACAGTTGTAGCATCACGTGGGTATGTGTAACGTTATAGTTTTTGGAACCCCGCTACTTACTCTTTTAAGTTGGGTAGTTAAAACAAACTGTCCATTCATACTGCGGCTGCACAAAGAGGTGCACTTACTCGAATGGGAGTTTTTCATCATTCGGTTTTATGCATCGTACATAGTGAGGCGTTGTGGCATTCAGAGTCTCCATTAACAAGTACAGAGAGCTGCGGAACTGAAACAAAATATTTATAACTGTGTACAGATGTGCTGTGATATACAACTGTTGGAAATAAAACACTTATAACACAGCAAGACTATCACTGGTGTAAAGCCTTGTCTGAATACCTTGTTGCCAACAGTCGTCCGGAGCTGTTTGTTTGAGGGCTTTATTCCAGGTGTGGCAGCTTTGAAGTTAATGCTTTTACTGAAGGGAAAAGTTGGTTCTTCCTCTTGAAAGAAGTTGGCAAGGAGATCAAACTGAAATCGATAGAAAAGATGCAAATAGGTTGCTGTTATACAAGCTCCACTAGTGGGCACTAGTTCATGGTGGATGATTTCTATTTTAAAATACACAAAATAAAATAATGAAATCTGATTTGCTGTGGATAAGCATCTCTGCAAGGGATAATAAGAGGACCCACCTTACTGGCCTTCAGTATGTTAATCAGCTCTTCATACATTGAATCTCTGTTCTTCTCCAGAAATCCGTGGCATCTGTATTCTACCTGTTCAAAAAACAGCAAAACAAGAACACATGCTGCTTACAGACATGAAGATACATTTACAATACTTGGAAGCCTTCAGTGCACACCGGTCGCTACTGGTTTGATTATTTATTTTCTTCACAATATATGTGTGTGGGGTTGTTTTACCTTATCAGCAAAGTGCTGGATTACAAATGACTGGTTTGACATCCTTGGCTTCTCAAACAGAGGGTTCTTGTTCAGATAATTGTTATACAGCTTCTGAAGCCAGTTCTCATCTTTGCCCTGTGGAAACTGGAGAAAAGGGAAGGGACCATCAGTACAAAAGGGTTACCTACGTAGCTAGGAGCTGCTGAAGTATTTATACCACAGTATTAGTATCTACAATCCGAACAGGTAAACCAAGCACAGATTTCTGCAGGTGCATTTTATTTTAAGAAAAAAAAAACTGCAACGCTACTAGTAAGATTAATATAAAGAGTGTCAAAGGTGTGCTTAAGTTAGTTACTTGTTTTGTAACATTCAGGGCCATATTATGAAGCAAACTAAAAGTCATATTTTAATTACATGAAACTAGCAAGGAAGAATTTAGTTGCTGGAAATATTGTACCTATTCTGTTTTTTTTTTTCTGCTAGTCTTTGAAATCACTCTTTGATGAGTGACCTTGATAAATACGGCCTATTATTTTTTTGACGAAATGAAGGCCAGGTTGATATTTTGTTTGGTTAATCTGTATCTTTAATTCACATACAGGGTAAAGCACAGGCAAGCACAGTGAAATATCTGTACAAAGTGGTACAGTAAAATACAGAGTGATTAGAAAGTATGTTTATCGCATCAGTGAATTGATGCATTGATGTGGTAAACCTACTTTCTAATCACTCTGTATAATAAAACAATGGCAAACCATGGGAAATACATATAAGCATGGGAAAATTGCAACATTACAAATCAAATTTACTGTGGTAGATTTAGAAGAATAAATACAGACAATACACTTGTTTATAATCTGATAGAATATTATTCTTGTACATGGAGTTGTCCTATATATTTCACTTTTTCATCAGTCTTTATTGGTCTATTTTATGGTTATGGTTAGAACACGTTCCAAGTCTTCTGCCATTACTCAAAATGTAAGGAGGTATTAAAGGAAGTTCTTACCAGGCATTCTTCATCTAACAAATCCAAGATACCCATCTTAGCTTCAATGAGGTCAATGACAGGCTGGTTGTCATAGAAATCAATCAGCATCCAGGGAATGTCCTCCTTCATGTATTCTTCTTGTTCCAGTTTAAACACATGCTGCAGTGAGTGTAACCAGGATCAGTCAAAGCACATCAATGGAAAAAAAGAGACAGTCATGTTGGGAACAAACCCGTCATACGTACCAGGTTAAACTGCTGTTGCAATTTTTCATTGGCATAGTTAATGCAAAACTGCTCAAAACTGTTGGTTTCAAATGTTTCAAACCTAAAATACAGAAAAGGTGAGATACGTTATTTGAAAAGGTAGCTTAGAAGTAGATGTTTGTACTTCTTCATTAGTAACACTACATAAAACCTAACTATAGTGTATTGATAGTGGCGAAAGAAGTTATTAAGATCAGCTCCTCATTAATATACTGTACACCACTTAATTCATTACAAGTTGGGGAAAGGGACTGGAGGGAGAATCATTTCAAAATGTCATCCCTTGTCCTGGTATAACATGCACCACGTGTACAACATGCATGAATGAATGGACTGTGGTTATGGCTCTTGAATAAGGCACACCTCTTGTAAAATCAAATAAAAAATACCAGTGTGATAAACAGAACTCTATTATTGAGCATATTACACTTTGTATATAATGCTCAACCTGTATATAATACGATTTTCCTAAAATCTGCAAAAAGGTTTATTTTCTGTACTGCTCCTGTATTACAGGATGGCACACTGCTTGACGCTTCTAGATTTGAAATCCTTTATGGAGATATACTGTATTTCTCTAAAAAGCAACACTTCTTTGACTTCTTAGAAAGGCAATACCCGTAAATGTCCAAAACTCCAATAAAGGTATGCTTCTTCCCAGGAAACTGAAGACTCTTGTTGATTCTGTCAATGATGCAGTTGAACAGGTGGGCATAGATCTGTTTGGCCAGGGCATCCCTGGCATTGATGGCTCGCAGCTTTGGCATGGGTTTCACCACAGTCTCAGAGGCCGTGATGATTTTCCGATTGCACAGCCAGCGGGACACTCCATCAGGGCTGATGTTGAGTAGACCACAGAACACAGCCAGGTGTTTGTCACTCAACTGTTACAACAGGAAGAAACAGGCCCCATCAGTGCTAATCCGTCATGCTCTCAATGTCAAATATATTGGACACTGGGCAGCAAAGGGTTAACTAACAATGTTAACATTCAGTGTTCAATTATTCTTTCTGTTATAAAATTAGACGAACAACACATTATAAACACAGAAGACATTGACAGACTTATTTTTTTTTTTTTTTTTTTTTTTACAGCTGTATATTTACTGCATGATTGAGTGTTTAAGTAATGGATGAGCTATCGCTTCTCAGGGTCCCAGAGCAGTTAATTCTCTATACCTGTTACACCTGCTATAGAATGACCTCAGGACCAGAGTTGCCTACTCCTACTGCTGTATTATTTAATGCTGTCTTCTTTTGTTCATGCTCTTACAACCTTGAAATGTAATTGACAGGCTGGTGAGTGGATAGAGGCCCAGAGACAGACTGCAGTTCAAAAAAATAAAACTTTTATTATAAATGAACACAAAACAAAAGGGCACAAGGGCCAAAACAAAGGTATTTCAACACAAAAACTTACAAAAACAAAGGTTTCCAGGCTGGGCGATGCCTTCACTGGAACAGAAAATTTCTAAAAACCACAAAACAGCAAACCAAAAAACAGCAAGCACAACCATCTGCTTGCTTCCTCAGCTCCCTCCGCTCCAATCAACCCCCAGCCACCAGAACACAATAAACCCAGGCAGGTAGGGGAATTTAACCCCATCCCTGCCAATCTATACAGGGCAGAGCTGTGCTCTGCCACAGTAATGTATACTGGAACGTTCTGCACTATATTAAAAAAAAAATCAAGTTTAAAAAATACATTGTATTTACGAAATACTATGAAAGGGAATACTCTATATGTAAAAGAAGACTTATGTAATCTACTTTCAATTTATAAACAACAACCCCGCTAAGTAACATCCTAAATAAAATCTCAATTCCTGTAAGAAGAAGGATTTCCCCCTGTACTCACATTGACAGAAGACCTGTCGTCACTGATGCCTTTGATTTCTACATTGCCTAAATGCAGGACTGCTGCCAGTACCTTAAACACGTCCATCTGAAAGTCCTCTTTTAAACCTGACAAGAAAGATGCAAAATGTTTTGAAATGATTAACCCGGGATGTACCCATTGCTATAAAATGAGTTTATGCTCCTCGTTCAAGATCACAATGACAAATCATGTTTCTTACTATAGTTAAAAATACAGTAAGAGTCACTTGCTACAGTTATTTTGCTCAAACTACACAATTAACATTACAGCCTAAATTTCCATCTGAAATACACATGCATTGTAATGTCTTACCTAGTAGAGAGAAAGTCCTCTGGGTTTCAATCATGTCAGCTCTGTCATCCACTCCATCAATGCACATTTTGCCACCCATGCAGGTATATCTAAATTCATCAGCACTAACTGTAAAAAAAATAAAATAAAATAAAGATGACTGAAGCCAACATTGACAGTAATCTGCAAAGATCTGCTTGATCAACACTGAGTAAGGTATAAACACAATGCAAGTAAGCTCAAGCGTCTGTCTACAATTTCATGTTTCAAGGTATCAAGTACTTGCACAAACTGGCAATTGCTTGAAGATACGTGTTTCATTTTCACTGGAGTCTTTACATCTGTACATTGCATCCGAGGTAAAGGTTTTCCTTTTTCTGTTTTGCACTGTAACATGGAATAATGATGAGCTCAGCACACACTTACCCAGCTTCAAATTCTTGAACTCTGGTTGGTTTGCAGAGGCACAGAGCTGGTAGAATATATGGTAGTTTCTCTCATTCTCTGACTGAAGAAGACATCAATCAGAAGAAACGTTTGCAGTTTGAGGTACATTACAGAAAATTAAATTTAAAGATACAATGCTTTAGAAAAAAAAAATGCTATTTTAAAGTGTAGTAAGTATAACAGTTCATAAATGCCATACATTTTATAAATGTATAATTCAGTTTGAAGCTAAACTCAATATAATAAGGCTATCTGTGAGCATTGTAAACAGTTTCATGCAATCCCACCTTACCTGGAAAACGACCCTTGATTTTTCCAGCAGATACGTTCTCATGTTTGCTCCGATGATCTGATAGCGTCGGTCAAAACTGATTTCAGTGTATTTTCCAAATCGACTACTATTATCATTTCTTGTTGTTTTAGCATTGCCGATAGCCTGTAAGAGATCACCGAATAAAACTGTTATGGTCACCGATGGGCCCTGTTCACATCACTTATGGGTTATTTCAATATTTCTCTACAGTGTGATGAATTACTTTTAAAACTGGAATTCATTCTGGAATTCAGGCGTTGTTAAAGAATCCAATAACAATGTACAACAGTTTGGTTTTCTCTTTCAACCCTACAGACTGCTATAGAGGGATGGAAAGATAAACCAAAACTGCAGACTGCGACTGCAGTCCAGGAAAGACCATTCCACTCAGAACAGCAGCCCAGTAAAGAAATCATACATGACACTTAAACTTTTAAATTAGTAACTAGGGTTATCTTTCTGCAGTGCTACTTAGCGCTGAAATTCACCCCAACAGACTTAAAAAAATGTTGTGATTAGTAACATATACTGCATTTCCCAAATGTAGATTTTTTAAAAAAAATATTCACTATGGTACAACAGTCCTCTATGCTGGAGTGGTTCCTTAGCAACCAATGAAAACTAAGAGTTCAAGCTGTGCTCTGTTATTGGTCAATGAATAACAATGTATGTTGTGTTCTATCACCCTTTTAGTAAATAATGAAATCTTTCATCAAAGTACAGAACACAAGAAATGCAAATATATATTTAAGCAATGTTACAAGGACAGCTTTAGTTTTTTTGCCCCTGATCCAGTCTGTAAATTGAGCATACCTCTGTTATTGGGTTTGATGCCAGGACTTTATCTTCCACGTGCGTCTTACTGCCAGATTTACTAACAGTGGCAAAGTATCTCATGGCATAGCGAGCAGACACGGTCTTTCCAGCTCCTGATTCCCCACTTACTATAATAGACTGGTTCTTATTGTTCCTAAAATCACACAGAAATACATGCTAAAATATGATCAAATGCATACAGTCCTGCAAGTCCTGCAAGTACCTGATGGTGCCACTAAAACCACTACTGTACATTTCAACTTAAAACTGGCTCTTGTGTTACTTATCTTCTAGTTTCTTACAGGTTTAAACTCTGGCGCTTGATGTGCAGGTGATTATATCTTAAAAACTCACCTAGCCATCTGTTTGTATGCCTCCTCTGCTACAGCAAATATGTGAGGGTCCATATCTCCCATATTTTGGCCACTGTATGCATGTATGATGGCATCTCCATAGATAGGCAGTTGCTTGTACGGATTAATGGCCACAAGTATAATACCTTAATGTGAATAGGAGAACACAACATGCACTGGGGTTACTGAAAAAGCTAAACTTGAATAATGTTGTAAACAGTCACCATAAAATGTTGGTTTTGCATTAAGCTGAACACAGGCGTGAGCCACTACTTCATTAAATCTTCATTTTGTCACACAGTAATCCAAACAGATTCTAAAAGAAAAATGTTCTTGAGCTGCCGGAAATGTTTTTAATCTGATAATGTTTTTGAATGACGGATTTCGTTGACAGGGAATTAAAAGGCCACTTGTTAGCTTTACATGTTATTTGCCTTTCATCATGCATTATCTGGATGAGGTAATAGGGAAAGAAGCCACATTCTACAAATGGAAAAAAGGCAGGTGTTTGTTGGCTGTCTTTAAATGAATAGTTTATTCATTACAAGCCATACCTTATGCTTAAACTCCATCTAGAAAGTGAATTAACAGTTGTTTTTTTTATTTTTTTTGGAACAAATATTTTTGTTCTTCGTGCAGTTTAAAATTACTAAAAGAAGCATAATAAATTCAGCGACATTCGTTTCGACGAAGTCTTTTTCAATGTTTTCAGTGCTGAAATCAGTTTTTATGTGGGGACTCCACCCCCAAGTGGTAGAGTGTGAAGGATCTCTTTGTGGTCCCATTAAAAGGAACGTGTGTACTGTATGCTGATTGTGCAAATATTGGATTTTAATTGCAGAGGTACACATGGGCTGTTATGGATAGAATACTTACCACAGTAGGTGTAGATAATCTTGGATTCCACAAAGCGCACTTTGAGGTTATGCAGGACCGCAGGCTCATGGAGGTAACTGAGAGCAGTGAGGTCATTTTCACCAACAAGGATGTCAGGGTTACGCAGATGGGGCAGGTCCTTGGTAACTGAATCAAGGGGGTATTTTAATTCCTAGAAGAAAATGCAATTGGGTAACGATAGTAGCTGTGGTGCAATCATTCTTCAGAACACAGAGATCACACATTGAGGGTAACCCTATTGCTTGTATTAACAGCAACACCAAAACATTTTACACTGTGCATTAAGAAACCCAGAGGTCTACTCCTTACAGGAACAAAGATGCATGCCAAAAGACAGAAAGACTGAATCCCTGCTTAATTCTGGCAATGAGTTCAGATGTTAAGGGAGCTGTTCTGGAAACCAATGCTGTTATTCTTTGTGCACAATAGTAAACATTAGCTTAAAAGTTTGTTTAGATTTTTTTAGTTAGCAATTCTCCCAAAACAACTAAGAACATATGGAGGTCAAATATAGGCATTGTAAATATTGACAATAGTTTTAAGTGTAAGCCCTTACTCTTTAAAACAGTGATTACTAACATGCATATTCCTCATTTTGTTTAGACTCATATCATGTGTTCCTCTTAACTTTAATTAGCACAAACACAATTTATATTTAGGAAAAGTATTATGAAATAAAAACAAGGCACTTACTGTGCCATCCTCCAATAGCAGGTCAAGCACATTTTCCTCTGGTTTGTAATCTTTGGTGATCTCAGCCGATTTCCAGACATCTTCTGGATCAGGGATCCACACTCTGTTGAACTATAATACATAAACACAGCATGAACAGGCAAAGAGGTTTTTCTTGTGTTTTTATTAATCAGCACTTCCACAATAAACCAACACTTCTGTTTCCATTTATACTGTTTTTTTTTTTTTTTTTTTTTGCAGACAAAAACAAAAAACAAAACACTGGCCTTGGTTATCAGTGTAACAAAATCAGCTGATGGAAAAAAAGAGTTTTGTTTCCTAAAGCCACTTTACACTTTGCAGAAGACATTCACACACGACCCTCTTCATGACATTCATACAGGACCTCTTCAAGACATTCATACACGACCCTCTTCATGACATTCATACACGACCCTCCTCATGACATTCATGCAGGGCCCTCCTGCGGTTCAAGGTAGAAGCAGGAAAATGTCTGTTTAGTTCATAGAGTGGCAGGAAGGCTTGAATATGGTCTGTTGCTCAAAATGTTAAACAACTAGTAAAACCTGTCTATCACAATGAATTGACACACAAGAGAAGTGACTACTACACTGAAAACAGACTTCCTTGGTAAAGGGAGCTTTGCTCCAATGCTTTCACTTTTAACCACTTTTTGTCAATGCCATTTTTAGGCTTGTATTTAAACTGCAAATCACTTGCAAGAAACGTCCAAGTGTAATATTCATTTGTGGCCCAGATAATCTTCAGATGAAATACAATCCCTATACAGTTTTATGGACTGGCATACATTCATTTTTACTTATACACTGTATTCAGGAGTATAGTTAATTTTTATAAATAGTGGTGGGCATTCTAAATGTATAAATCATGTTGCTAGGAAACAAAACATGTTGACTGTGTATTTAATTAAGTTCATGCTATGGGGGGTTCTGCTTTAGTGGAGTGTGGAGTTGAATACTTCTTAAAGCAGAAAAAACCAAACCCTTCAAGCAAACATAGGGAGTTTACTTTATGATAAGTATATTACTGTACACCATTCTATTGGTACACGATTGCTGTATTTATACACTTACATTTACATCTTGTGTTTTCCATTCAAACAGATATAAATACAGTAATTGGAAATTAGATTGTTTGGTGACAGCATGTAAATACAGGATAACAACTGAAAAAGAGATGACTGCTCCTAGCAGTTTAAAATCATTTTATTGTGCATTGAATAAAAATTGTAGCATTGCACAGCAATTAAATAATCCAGGACCATAACACGAACTATGTATATACCTTCAGGGATTTACAGTAGGCTACTGTGAATAAATGTTAGAATCTATTTTTAATTAAGTAACTTTATTTACAATTCTCAAATTAAACACCGTCTCGTTAATTTTCGCACCATATGGTGCTGCATTTTTTTTTCTTCTTATAGCAACATAAACAGAAACTGCATACAGACACTGCAAAAAATAAATACACAGTGAATCCCCTTTTACAGACAGGTAAGTTTTCGATAGCATTTCCGACGTCCACATTTTTACAATAGGTGAACATACTTCCCTTCAAGCACTTTATTCCCCCAAGACAAAAAAAAAAAAAAAAAAAAAAAAAAACAGTCCTACCTTGGTGTACAACTCCGCCAGAGCCATGGCAACGGGTTGTAGGGCTGTAGAACATATAATTATCCGTGTAATGTCCTAAAATCCAGATTTTGAACTATGCTGGTACAAGCGTCTTCCTTTTTAGTTTGAATGGGAAGGCTTCCTGGTCAATTGGCTTCCATTTCACTCCAGGTTACAGTGATGCTGTTTACAGTAGGAGGGAACTCCCAAAAAGTTTCTACAACCTTTCCGCAGTCAGCTCCCGGACTTGGGAACCTCCCTCATTCCGCCCATAACCGGTCTTGTGACAATGGCTTAAGTGATAGGTGTGTTAATTTACACAGGGATCGAGAAATTGAAAGCAAACAAAATGCCATGGGAAAAACTCCTTAATGTTTGTTACATTACTGGTGCATAATCTTTTACATATGTGTACATAAAACAAAACAAAACCAAACATATTCATTAGGTTACCTTTTACGTATGTATGTATTTTGTGTAAAAAAATAAAAAAAATAAATAAATAAAATAAAAACAAAAACCGCAATGTAATTAAACCTTAATCCTGAAGCCACAATGATAGGATGGAAATATGTCACTTACTGTACATTAGATAATGAATGTCGGGAAAAAATATATTTAACAATACTATGAAACACACATTTAAATATAATTTATACATAAACATAAGTTAGATGTTTTATAGTAAATGTGTTCTCCTAAAACATCACTAACATTTACATACAATTTGAAAAAATATAAATAAAAAATAAAAAAAAACAAAACCAGAATCAAGAGACCAATAGATACATAATTTAGGTTTGAATGAAATGGAATCAGTTCTTTGCATGTTCATACTGTGCTTGCTAATTGCTGAAGGAATCTGCTTCAATTCTTGGGTATTATTTGTTGTAGGATTTCAATCTAAATTGAACATTTTGTGAAATTAGACATTCTTCCTCTTGGGATGGTACATAGTATTCATTGTCTTGCTAGAACACAAACCTACCTGGAGACATTAAGACGACACACCGAAAAAAATCAACCCAACAATCAAATTTTATATACAATCATATATATATATTATATATATATATATATATATATATATATATATATATATATATATATATATATATATATATATATATATATACACACACACACACACACACACACACACACACGCACACACAGTGCTGAATTCCTTTATTTGGTTATACAACTTTGACATTTGTTCGTACCTTATTACATTTGTATGGTGCACACAATTACTGATTACAGCTACCAGGAACTACAGCAGTTTAGATCTTGACTTAAGCACTTTAGTCCTTATTTCTGGGTTATTATTTCAAGGTACACACAAGTTAGTTGGGAAAATGAGTCTGTCGGAAGCAAATAAGTTTTACCAGCTCCAGTTTGATCCCTATTCTATTAACCACGCTAACAGCTATAGCATTATTATTATCATATACATTCAGCCTCCAAATAAGAGTGTTTGCAATCTCCATCATGTAAAATGGTACCTTTAAAAGATGTGCTTGTACAAATCAATTGCCAAGGCAAATAACTTAACATTGAATTAATTAACCAATGCCTGGTGTAACACAAAGAAAAAATAAAACACAGCTTAATTTGTACTTTTCATTCCTAAAATTGGGAAGCACAGCTCGATCATCAACATTAGCTTGTAGTGAACATGCTGTAGTGTTAAGAGTCACACATTCATCATCGTGTACTTGCTACATATGTCATTAAAACCTTTAAAATATAAATTATTTGAACACCTTAAGCATTTGTTGTAACATACATGAGCATGGTGTCAAAATAATACATGCAGTTTTAAAAACCAAAAATAAATACAAAAAACACATTTTACATGTACATATACTGTGCGATCCCAATCATGAAAGGGTTAATAAGGTGTTTTGGATATACAGTAGGTGTTATTATTCTCTTTGGCAGTTTCTGAATGCCTCTCGAATCAAGTTTTTCTAACAGACCTGTAGATACAAACAAACCTTATATTTATGGTGCTAGCAAACACGTCCATTGGAAGATGAAAACATACACTTTTTTTTCTGGGGCTAGAATGTGTTTACTATTAACTATTCAAATAAGCAGCAGCACATTTGAAACCCAAGCAAAATGTCAATTGTAGTGGTAACTGTGGAGCACAATTAAGCTCTCTTTATCTAGCTGAACTGATCTCTTGCAAAGTCCTGACATGATTCCAGCAATGAATAAATATATTGTGTCACTGTTTAAAACACACAAAAATTAAGCTGTACAGAAAACAGGCAAACACGTACAAAAGGACATAATGAAGAAATAAAAATACACAGCAAATATCCCATACAAATAGCCTTGCGATATGTTTTATAGGCAAATTGACATTTTAACATTTCTATGGTCCTGATTATGAAATCAACTTCTAACCCAAGAAGGTTTGTGTCTAACAGATCTCCTTCTCTTTCATTTCTGAAAGTAAAAAAAAAAAAAAAAAAAAAAAAAGAACACTGTTGCTGGTAGCACAGTGCCCAGAGGACTGTACTTTAGCTGTTTATTTAATGGATATGACAAAATTTGAGATTTCTGTAAAAACAGAAAGCAACACATAACTATCTCAAAGACGCAACCAAAAATTGTGTATCAGCTGCCAACTGCTGTACTCAACATGCTGTTATCAGGTAAGGCTTTATAAAGTGTAAACAAACCAATACTTTTATAAAAAATATGAACATTAATAAAAACAAAGTATTTAGGTAGAGAAGACTTTAAATACTTAATTTCATTTCTAGTATAGCTAGTATTTTCCAGTTCTGTGGATTGTATCAGAACAACATCAATCCATTCAGACAGTAGTTTCCAAACACAATATTTCATTACAAATATGTAGGGTTCCGTTGTGACAATACACGGTAGGAACAATTTACAATGTGCCTGTGCTGGTCCCAGTGACCTTGATATGTACCTCTAAGGGAACTGAGCAATAAAAAGGAAAGATGCATTTATCAGAACCTTTTTTTGAAGTCCAGTAGCCAATTTTGCTTGACAACGTTTCGAGCACTTTTTTTTTTATTATAGTCCCTGCAGCTCAAGTATAGACAGCGAGCAAATATTTGAATACAAGTGAGGCAACCAGGTTGCCCCTACACCCAGTCCCTAGAAAAAAAAATGTACAAAGCCTTGTATTGATCGTGCAAACACAGCTGACAATTAAGGTGCATCGTATAAATACAGTATGTTCCTGGAGTGCTTCAATGCTAATTACTGTGCACACGTGAATTGAACAAGGTTTTCAAAAGCGAAAATGTCTGCATCAGCTTGGGAGCAATCCATGGTACCAACACATTCTATAAAAAAAACGCCTTGCCAAATATTACAGGCATTCATGCAGTGAACAGTGACCCTGGAGACCAAGATCAAGAGAGTGGCTGGGCTGCTTTGTAAGCTGGCAGTCATCACTACTTTACTAGCTTTTGTCATTGTATCTCCAAAAAAAGGTCATAAGCAATGTCAACTTTTATTATTATTCTTATTATTATTAATTATTATTATTATTATTATTATTATTATTATTATTATTATTATTTTCCCACATAAATCCTCCCTTAATTGGGCACACAAATTATACCAGCAAAAAACTATTTAAAAAAAAAAAAAAAAAAAAGCTTGGGGGCAATTAGTCAGAGCAGCATTCACTGTGTAATTGAAACAACGCAGGCAGCATCATATCAGCTATGCTATAAAGTCAGGGTTATGCTTCTATTCTATTAAAGAAATGTTGTCTGTTACACCCTGCCTATTAACAATACCCTTAAATCAAACATGCTAGAAGCTGTTTCAGTTAAGGGCCAGTGTAACAGAACTCATGTCAATAATACTGAAATAAATAACTTAAATCTGTCCATACATTTTTAAAGACCTCCATTAAAAAAAGTAACCTTTGTCTTATACATGAGACATCCAGTGTGCTTGTGTGCTTAAATGAGGCTTACTACTATCCATGGTAAAGGCACCAAAGAAGTATCCCCTGGTCCTTTCATAGTTCAGCCTTAGATCACTGGTATAAGGCAAACCAATTTAATGATTTTAACAACAGTATTACAGTGTAGACTGTGCATTGTAACCCTATGCATTTACCCTTAACATTAAGGAGTGTGCAGTCATACTACAAATCTCAGCACATTATGATAAATAGCACTGGACAATCTATATTAATCTCTTTGAGCCTTTACCATGGAGAAAAAAAAAACAAAAAAACTTTGAAGTGTTACAGTGACACTCACATAAAATCAAGCTAATGTTTTAATTGTAAACAATATTCAAGAGAACTATGTCTTAATACTACACTGCAGTGCTACATTGTTCTAGCTATGCAAGTTACACAAGACACAGCAGCTATCTAGGCATTCTAAGTAAACCCACAATACTAACAAAGAAGCATCTATATTAAATAGTAGGCTAGGACCATCTGCATTTCTACATATCTTACCGACATAAATAAGAAAGCTATTGGACAATGTATTCTATGTATTAACAGTTTACTTTTCCAGTTAATAAACTGTTTAAAGCATAACCAGTCCCTGTTCTCCTCCTCCTCCTCTTTTATTTTTACCAGCTCCTCAACCAAAATCAAAAGATTAGATTTAAGTCTGCCTTAACATGCAAGAGAATTTACAATGTTCTTAAATGTTTTATGATTTGAACATGACTTTTTCTACATGTTCACGACTCAGATCTGTGCACACTGTGCTCTGTAACCCACATGCTTTAGTTGTCAGGTCTTGACCTGAATCATAATAATGTTTCTCTCGAGATCTATGTTGCAGGCAGTGTCTACAATGCCCGATCCAGTCAGGCAAAGTCATATTTTTAACTTCAACATTTCCAATTCCCAACAATGTGTAACTCCTTCCATGTGAAACAATTGTAAAGAAAACACAGGTTGATATAAAAAAACAAAAAAAAACAAAAAAAAAAACACGTCACCTAAAATGAAGAGGTGTTGGAAAACAAATGCAAGACATAAATTGGCTATTGTAAGAGTAGCTAACTGAACAGGTCAGCTTGTGATAGAGATGGAAGGCCACACTTCTCCCTGACAATGCTTTCTCTACTGCTTTCATTTAAAATAACTAATAGACTGTGATAGAGTGCATCACTTGGAGTGAGTGTTCAAATAACCATTGTAAAAACAAAAGCATAACCATAAAAGTATTTTTTCAGATACCGTGCATTACAATTTGTGCAGCCAGTCTCAGAAATTATGCCAAATACTCATTAAGGTGACATATCTGGCATATCTACTAAACTTGTTACATGCACTAGATTGAACTGGGCTTATTTTGTTATTGCCCTCAAATATAAATTTTGAAGTGCATGACTTCACAGCTTTGCGTGCTAAATCCAAAATAACAAATACTGAACTCTACGTGACTGGATTCAGGACTGTTCCTGCAACATATAAATAAACTTGCTGTCAACCAAAGCATGAGTTGAGCAGTCCCTTCCTTTAGACACGAGTGAGGAATAACAGGTTGAGGCTGCTGGGGATCTGAATGGTTTCCAGTGCAAGGGAAGAGGGGTTGAATGGGAATGTAACTGGATAGATGTTTTTGGTGTCCATTAGTAACTGGGGAGATTCCTTCCGGTCTCGTAAACGTATCTGCCGAGGAAGAGAGAGAAGTAATGATTTACTTTTCTAATCTGTGTTCCTGTCCACAATGGAATGTCTCAATCATCCTATTCCTAGATCTGTTTTAAATATACCTTTTTCTCTTGCAAATGTGTAACCTGGTGGCTAAATGTTACAACTGCATGTATTTTTTGCTTACAGTCTAATTTCTGTACCATGCCTCGGCTATGTTCCCAGGATTGAGCATTACCCATTGTCAAAGCATTAGAAAAGCATGAAAATTGAATTTAAAAAGGAATAAACAATTGAAAAAGCAGGTGAACTGATGATCTTACCTGTATGGTACGTATAAACGATACAGAAACCCTTTCTTCAAACTCATTTACTGGAGTGTACAGATTCAGCACTTTTACAATCTGTTGGAAAAAAGCCAGTTACATAAATGAAAAAACACAAATCATGCAACTAATATACAGTACTTCCCAGAAAGGATATAAATTTCACAATATAGGTATTGGCATTTGCCAATGCAAACACATGCAGCATATAAAATATTATTTTTTAAAACCAAAGAAGCATAAACAAAATTTTAAAACACATTTTCTATAACTAAACAATTAAAAGTCTTAGCCCTGCTATGTTATAACATTCCTTTCTCCTGCCTGGAAGCATTTATTTGAAACAGTAAATAAAATGTATTTACGTTTTCCAATGTCATGGCAAATATTTCTAAACTGAACTTCTGGCTTCCACTCAAAAAGTTTAAAAAGGTGTACCTGTGCTGTTGAAAGAGCATTGCACATTGAGCAGATCGCTTCCGCATCCTCATCCGTCTTCTTCTTCACCTGCAGCAGCTGAGCTGCCTGGATCAAAGGCTCCAGTGTCTCCTTAGCACCACTTGTCATTAGATTCTTGTCCCTTAGCCATTCCTCAAGCTGGCTCACATTGTACCTGAAAGGGAAAGCAATTGAAGTCCTTTATACATGTGTTCTTCCTACTGTCTGAAGCCAAATGGCTTATCTAGTCTTGGAAATTACCCAAACTATTTCAAACTAATGAAAGCCTACAGAATCCAAAATACCCCAATGTGAAACCCACAGCAGCTACCGTATGTTCTGCTCTGGTAGTAAAATGACAGTGGAAGTCAGACTGAAACCCACCTAATCTGCATTCCTTTGCTCCAGGAGCACATGTCCTTGCGTAGCAGCAAGTTGTTGAGGGTGACGGCCCCGATGATGTAGAACATCTGCTTGATGACCTGTTTGATAAGCTCCGGGTCTGTGCCGTGCTGGCACATGGTGGAGTGGAAGGAGTTAAGCTGACGCAGGATGGAGTCCAGCGTGTAGGTGCCTTCATCCGCAATACTGGAGGTCCTCTTACGCAAGCCAGTGGGCTTCACTCCCGACACACCCTGGATCGTCTCATGTTCCAGCATTCCCGAAACTGAAAACATACACAGAGATGACACACGTTTCGTTTGGGTACATAGACGTTGTATCTCATTCTAGCCCTCACTTTTAATCCATTACAATGTATGCCTGGCACATCAACGACAGAAGTAGACTTCATCCAAAAGAACTTAATCAAGTTGTAATTTAAAACACTGAAGAAGTGTCTTAAAGCACAGACTATAATTTATGAGAAGTTCAGCTACTAAAAAGTACATTTGATGATCAATCAGTTGAACAAAAAAATACTTTGATGACTTATGCAAAGTAGAATGTAATGTGGTTATACCCACGGAGACCTTAATCACCATCATCATTAATATGCTGGGAGTGTTTTGACCAATCATATTGCAGCATTTCTGTGCTTTACCCAGAGCACACAAAACAGTAATGTTATCAAACAATAAAGCATTCAAAAGACATTCCCTTCTCAAGACAAAAACAAGGAAATTTTCATGTGATCACACACTGTTGAATTCTTAATGACAGGTGTATATGTTATTAAATCTCACCTATCATTGGCTGAAGGATGTTCTCCATGACCTTCACGAGTTGCTGGTAAATCTGGATGGCCAAGTCGCTCAGGACCTGCCTGTACTCTGCCAGGTCAAAGTTAGAGAGGCAGTGTTCATTCTGTCGTGGGGTGTTGTGCTTCATAAAGGACTGTGGTAATCAGAGAACAGGTGTCAATTACAGTAGAACAGACTTAAACCATAGAGCAACTTCCATGAAATGCATGGAATGGGTTTACCTCTTCTCCACTGTATTGCTTCAAACAGTGCAGGAACCGGCAAGTGTTAGACAGCCAGAAAGAGACGGTTTCATAGTCATCGCCTCTTTTCTAGATAAAATAGGAGAATGAACAAATAAAGCAGCTTGAACACTTTCAGCACAAAGTAAATCACAAAGAAAACATACAGTTTCAGTTTCTTACATGGATAAAGTTCAGTATAAAATATCAAGGGGCACACCCAAGACCTAACCCTATTTACAGGCGTGCAGTGTTGAAGGCACCAATTCTATAGATCTCTATACCATGCTGTTTCAATGCCACACTGTTATGTATGGTCCCCATTATAAAAACATACAGGTACAGTATGGGTTCTTGATTCATATTCAATTTAAACTGCTTTTACCAAATTATTCTGACATGTAGCACTTTCCAGTTTACACAAAATCTTTCACCATTAGTGCATTGGAAGTATTGTACCTAGACTTGACTTGGTAATATTTAAAAAACACATACCTTTAAGATCTTCTTGATGCCATTAATAGTTGAGGTTAACAAAGTGCGCACTTTCTGGTCATCATTCACATAATCTGCATGCCTGAGACACATGAAGAGGATGTAGGCCGGTAAGCCAGGAATCAGGTTTACAGCCACACCCCGTGGTTTTAGCTCTGAAAATACATAAATAACAAAAGGCAAATACTGACAACAAGCTTAATGTCAAACATGATTTGCTCCGCTTTCTAATGTCTGCCACTTTCCGACTAAACCAATGGCCAGAAGAATTCGTGACTATGTCAGTAATGACCAGGGCTTTGACTGGTCTGGTCATCTGTATTAAAACGCCAATGTACTTTTTGCTTATTGAATGTCTATCTTCACTTGCCTAGGATGAGGTTTTTCACCAGTTTGGATTCATCCTCCTTCTTGTACTCTAGCATTCCCTGGAAATCTTTCTCCTTTCTGGGAATGTTGACAGGGTGGGTGGGCTCGTCGATGATCTGGCCTGGAGACACATTTTCCATCTGACCGCTTACTGTGGAGGAAACAGAGGACAACATAACACTGAGAAGCAAAACGCCAAGACTAGTCACTGTAGAACACGGGGTCCTCTTTAAATATTGTATATAGTACGTTACTCACCTCCCACAACAACCAGTACATCTAAAAACATCTTTAAAAAGGCACATCTTTCCAGCTTTTAGTTCAGGACCAATTCAACTATGTACGTACCTTCTAGCTCCCCAATCTTCTTTGCAAATACTTTCAGCTGCTTCTTTAGTTTGCGAACAGTCTTGTCCTGTTTTTCCAACTGTTCCATGAGATCCTAAGAGTAAGAAGGCAATATATTATTCTCAATTAAGAAACTGTATCCAGGGCAGATTTACTGGGGATTTTCAGCTGGGATCGGTGACAACACAACAGGAGGGGCATTAGTAACTCTATCGTAGCATAAAGACACCATTTTAGAAAGGATGGGGGTTGCCGTCTTGTTAAAAGTTTAAAAGCTTGATTCAGAACAGCTTTCAGCACACTAAAAATGGATGATGGAAACAAAGTGTATCAAAAATGGGTATTATAATATAAATAAGGTTTTCTAAAATAAATCCGTAGTGTTATGTTATAAAACTAGAGTCAGTCCCTGTTAAAAAAAAATAATAATAATTAAAAAAAAAATTAAAAAGACTGTCTAAACAGCATAGAGGTTCAATACTTGGTTTGAGAAGTTGCAACAAGGAAGACTTGCTTGTTTATCAAAATAAAACGGCAACTACATACTGTAAAATTCCAAAAGAAAATACATATAAGATATAATAGAAAGCTGACTGTGCTTCCATCACCCTGTGACGGTGTATTAGTAAAGCGCCGGGTGCTGAAATAATACGAGAAGTGAACAGACAGGACATCGTCGTTGGAAATGGGTTAAAGCTGTGGGGTGAAAAAAACAATCACAGTGTCTTTAGTTTCAAGGAGATTCTTTCAAGGAGTGCAGGCAGGCCGCTCTCCAGTTAGTGCATCCAGGTCAGGAAGAGAAGAGAAGAGAAGAGAAGAGGGACTGGGAGGACACACAGTCCAGTCAGATCTACATACAATGATCCGTTTGTAAAGCGAAATCCGGTAGAACTGATACTTCGTGGGGTCATCTGCATATAATTCCTCAAAGTACTGCAAAATAGGGGGGAGATGTCTGCTGTTGTATGTTCTATAGTAGGCATTGCAGCAGGTCTTGCTGCCAGGTTGTTGATTGTTTATTCTTTATCACCACCATCCAGGATTGTATATTGTTTTATTTTTTATTTTTTGTGTGTATGTGTTGTGTTTTTGTAATTGGTCTTCCCCATAGACTGCCCCCATACAGTATTACCTTGGTTAATTATTTTATTGATAAAGTTTTAAATCAATAAATAACTTAAACATTTATAAGCAGGCAACAAAACCAGGTCTCTAAATCAGGGGTCTCCAACCCTGGTCCTGGAGAACCACTGTGGCTCCTGGTTTGCATTTCAACCAATCTCTCAGTTACTTATTGAACAAATTATTGGCTTAAATCAGTCAAGATTAACAGGTGTTCCAGATATTTAGCCACTGATGATGCAGACATCTATAAACGCCAGTGGATAGGGGCTCTCCAGGACCAGGGTTGGAGACCCCTGCTCTAAATCAACAAACACATTTTGTAGCAAAAACACAACATGCATCTATCAATTTGATCTAAATAGCGTCAAATCTAAAACTATTCTAACTACTGTCATTGATTAAAAAGGTGCTTTGTGCAGCAAAGTATCTATTTTTAAGTTTGAGTTTAGACTTAAAGTATATGTTTCCCATTCAACAGGTATAGTTGCATTTCTCAAACAGAGTGCCCACATCAACATTAATGGAATTGATGGAAAGCAAAGATTAATGCTAATGCAAAATATCCCAAATCCTTCTTGACAATTAGTTAAAGTTAAGGCTTTTTGTTTATTAAGCTTGTGATATCTGTTGATGTTATGTGTGTGTAAAAAAGAAAAACTTCAATTAAGAGTATAGCATTTTAAGTTTATAACTAAGACAGATGGTTGCTTATTTAAGGAACAATTCACTTGTACGAAACAAAATCCATACTGTAGGAAAAATAAAGAAGAAATTAGTTTATAGAATAGATTTTTATTAAATGAAAATCAAGAAATAGCATTGGTTTTCTTTTTGCATTTTATTTATAAATAAAAAGACTATGAATATACATGTATACAGCTACAGCCAAAATATTTTGGGGATTGTGACAGAAATATACAACTACAAGAACATAATTTAGATATTTTATTTAACATCATGTAATCAAATAAACTACAAAATGAGAATGCAAAAGTCAACCGGAAGCCATAAGTAGCAGTACAGTATTTCATGTTAGATTTCAAAATGCCACTACAAAGCGGTATTTAACTCAATATGTTAACGTAACATTATTCAGCCAGTTTCATTCGACTTTATGAAGCAATATTTGTTAATCCTATAGGGTGATGCAAAACTTTTGGCCATAGCTGTGTATATTCATACTATGGTATATTGCTACTGCAGTGTTGCAGTCTCCCTCATGCTGGTGCTAGTGCCCATGGAAGGGCTGCTCTACCTACCAGGTTCTCGTTGGTAAGCCTGGTGATCTCGTGCTGCAGGCTGGCCTCGATGCGAGCCTCGGGGGGCAGCTGGAGGTTCTGAGCCAGGAGCTGCTGCTGCCTGTTGTTGTCCTCCTTGACGCTCTGCAGCTCCTCGCGCAGCACCTCCGTCTCATTCTCGTGGCTCTTCCTCAGAGTCTGGAGCTGGGACTCCAGCAGCCTGCACAGCAGCAGGGGCAGAGAAAGAGACACATTGAGAGCAGCATTCACAGCAAGTCTCCAGGGGGCGCACATCCACCAACAGCTACACAGCAAAGCCAGCGGCACATTTTAAAGCTAGCAATAAAAGAAAGCACAACTCTGAACCCTCCTTTGTGTTTGCCTGAATTAGTAATCCCCCCCCCCCCCCCCCCACACACCTTTATCTGTGATTTGCCACTTAGGCATGACAGGCCATCTCTCAAGATGAGTGACAGCCTAAAATCACCCAGTAATTACAATTATTGATGACTATTTTTCATGAGGTTCAAAAGGAGAAAGGGTTATTAAAACTCCATTGGTAAATGTTTCAGAATTTACAAAGAGAACCCACGCTACTGTCTATCAGAGTGCAGATGCTGTTAAAAGTCCTTTTGAGCACCCTCCCTTTGTAATCTGATGGATAAACAATAAACGCGATTAACATGATTCTTTTTCCTTAGCATAAAATGAGAAGTAATAACAGAAATGATGATTGTGAGTTACATCTGCTTTTTAGGAGAAAACACAATTGAGGGTTTAGAGGAATAAGGCTGAAACACCACTGTAAACTTTTTATTAAAACAAGTGAAGGTAAATTTGCTTTGCAATCACCACACAAAACATTTTTATAGCACTCCTCTACAGACTACACACTTTATACCTGTATTTATTATTTTAAATGTAACAGGTTTCAATAAACCTGAGCTGATTGACTTTGACTGATTGACTCTACATGCATATAAAATAGGCTCTGGTACAAATGGGGATTTTTTTTTTTTTGTTAGTGTATATTATTCAGTACAAAAGCTTAACACCTCTGGATATTTCTGAATTGGAAATACATGGTTACATGACAGAAAAATGGGAGGTGATAATGTAGAAACTTCAGTTATACTTAACAGAAGTTTAGATGTGTTATTGAAGATAATGTGGCATGATGCTTGAAATTGTGGATTGATATTGTGATACAGTTTCTAATTTGGAAATATAATGAAACAGCGACTATTGCCATGTTTTTTTTTCCATTAAAAAAAACAAAAAAACATCCAGTACAGAAGTATGCTCTATGCTGCAGCCGAGCTAGGTCCTGTACCCTCTTCCCGAGTTCAGCTGAAGCCTCTCTGGTGCAACGCACGGTTGCGCTGGAACAGTGCGAGGTTAGTAAGAGACACGCAGCAGACAGGGGGAAAAGCCCCATGCTTTAGAAATTAGGTTAACCTGTTGGTTTCCTTTAACCCTTCATAAACCAGCCAAAGCTCTCCATCCTCATTCAGCGCATGGTAGTCTTGGGGGGGTGATCTTCCAAGCAAACGAAAAAACAAAAAACAAAGCAAAATAAAAAAAACAGGGACACATGAAGGAGGTGAGGTGGTAGGGAGATGAGAAGGACAGAGATGACATGACTGCAGAAGGGGAAGCTTCTCTGTATTAAACCTTGTATCACAACCGTCCACTAAGAACAGCAAGAAGCTTTCCTCAAAGACGCTTTATTGTATCCAGTTAATATGCTTACTGCTCCGTGTTGTTTGCAACTGAACTTATAACTGCAAATAAAAACTGATGACAAAAATAAGGAAAAGTAAAAGGAACAGTAAGTTGATTGACAGAATACTGTTGCTTTTTTTTGTTGCTCATGCTAAAACACTTACAGTACATGCTGACCTTTATTCATGGTCTCCCCTGCTTTATATAAAGAGTTACCATTAAGGCACCCCCACCCCCTCCCCACCAATTACTTTTAATTAGTAAGTACAACTTTTAAACACAGCAGTGTACAACTTATGCAATATCTCCATCTCATATTACTAAATGACATACATTATTGCATAACCTGCCACTATAGCAAGATATTCAGTCCCTTACATTCTGTCTGTATGTAGGAGCCATAATTGAGAAAGCTCTGATAGGTGGTTTAGTGTCACATGGTAAAATTGAGGTCATCATGAATACTCTTGCTATACAAAGGACTGTTGAAAGCAACTGCTCAGCACAGTCCTCTTGCTGTGTTATCATGCTCCCTCACTCACACTGATGTAGTTCAGATACTCAGACCTTCCAAACCATGTCAAACCATGCCTCCATGCAATAGGGTACTGTCCCTGAATTTATTATCTTGCAAAATAGGGCCACAAAAAGCACAGGTTAAATGTACACAGGTCCTTATTCGTAACTGGTATTCAGAGCACTCCGGATAGATTAATAGCAGGTTATAGCATCTGTGTCTTCATTGTTATTTGTAGTGTTTTACAATACAGTACCTATACCCATGTCTACAGGTAGATCTATTGTCCGTCCGTCCCCCCACCCCCTTCAGAATCCCATTTGTTCTTACACCACAAAAGGGGGGTTAGAGCAGGGGTATCAAACTCCAAGGGTTTCAGGGTCTTCTGGTTTTCATTCCAACTTAAACTCTCAGTTACCATCATTGACCTAATTATTGTTCAATTGGACATACTTAATATTTTTCAAGGTCTTTTACAGTTGATGGTTTCCAAAATGCACTTGAATCAAGATACACTACACTGAAACATTTTAGAGGCACGGAAAAAGACTGTTAAATTTGTCCAATTAATCAAATAATTAGACTAATTAAGTAATTGGGAGCTCGGGTAGAACTAAAGCCAGAAGATACTGCGGCCCTACAGGAACTGAGTTTGACACCCCTGGGTTAGAGTCTCGTACACTGGTAAGGTTTAAAACATCCGAGCAGCCATTCCTGCAGTGCAGCCTCATTTACATTTCACTCAAGTCATACATGTATAAATGAACGACCTAGTCCTCAAAACAAGCCTGCGGTGAAAACAAAAGGCGGCAATGCACTTTCCTCTTTCCCTCATTTGAGAACGTCATGTTCATGCACGATGCACTGACACTGCTTTCTCTCAATATGTTACCTTATCCTACTCATGAGATCACTGACTGCAACAGGCTTAGAGGTGAACTTTGGCGATCTGGACGAAACAGAGAATAAGATACACAATATGTTTAATGGAACCCCCACACATTACTACACTGGAACACCCCACTTCCCAGGTGTAAGCGTATTGATTACTGTATCTTATGGTATCACAAAGCACCTGTAAAGAAACATTATAAAGATATGCTAACCTCATACTATTAGGATATTAGGGAATTAAAATATTGTAAGGCCTCTGAAAACATGAATGATTAAGCCTTGCAAGTCAATGATCCTTCTTCAGAGATTTCCTTAAAGTGGCCATCAAGACTCAAGCATGGCATTCTTTCTGATCCTGTATAACTGGTTGTAAGGGGTGTGGCTGTTTGGAAGCCCTGCCTCCTATATGTAATATTAATGAGCTGCTTTACACTACCAAACCACAAAAGATACCAGGAATCATAATCCTCATTCAAATGAGTTTAGCACCAAAGTAGCTGGGAAGACTGCTGATTTGTCAAATTGTAAATGAAAATCCTTTTAAATTAGGAGAATTAAAATGGCATTGCATGCTAAAATTGCTATAGTAGCATTACAAAAGGTGATTCACGATTTTTCTTTTCCCACGATGTGAGAATCAAATTAGATTTTACATCCTATGCTGGAGACTGATTGTTTAGTTAAAGCTTTGTTTTTGTACAAACTGTACAAAAATGTAGTTCGTTTACAGAATTATTGACTCTCTGTTGTCATGTGACCAACACAATTCTGTGGAAAAACACATATCATGGGACAAATAAGATTGGAGAATTACAGAAGAAATTGCTCATTAAACCTGAACGGTCTAACGGATATTGCTCGAGTTCTCAAATTAACACCTATTAATTCCAGATATGACTTGTGTAGATACAATTTCAAAAGAATCTGAAAGTAGTAAGGAGAGTTAAAAGGTTTGCATGTGACCATCAGATTGTGAGCTCTGCTTTTGAACTGCAAACAACATGACTGTCATTCTTGAAATGTTCCCCCTTACCAAGAATTACAAGCATCAGGGAAGAGATCATTAAATATGGAGGGGGTTAAGTAAGCATTTATAATTTGTAATTCTGTTTGTACACCCAACATTTTCATGCTCAGATTCGCTGTCATTCGTGTGTGCAGATGTCTGTGTTGTGATACTCTTCTACATAACGTAGCTTACCATCCAAGAAATATAATCTTAAATGAAGCTCTTTTTTAATATTAAACCCACGCACTATAGTCACTTTAGTACCATTCAATGGTATGTACACACAACGGCTCCAGGTCTTTGATAAATGAATGAATTCTGAAATAAACAGTCTCTCAACTAAAATAAGCACTAATGGCAAATAAAAACAGAAGGCCTTGCACTAACAATAAAACAAGCTGAAAGTGTACCTGTTGCTTTCTTTCAGGGCTAGATATGCTTGAGTTATTTCTCCAGCATCCCTCATCTTGTGCACGTCCTCCATGCAGGGCATGGCTTCAGTCATGGTTTGCTATGAGAGGAGACAGGAATGAGCACGCTGTCTTTTTCTAACCACATGCCAGTTCAATTCTGGTGTAACAAAGATTGAGAGTACAGAAGGGAAGTGTACAAAGGTTGCAATCTTTAATATCGCAAGAGAAATGGCTGCACCAAAGCAACGACAATTTAGCAAAACTGTTGTAAACATTAGTGGCAGAAAAAACAACCAATCATAGTGCAGCAGGGGTACAGCAAGAAGAGAGGTTGAAAGGACTGGGAATCATGTCATTTAAGTGCACAGCAGTTACATGCCCATGCGGCAATACTGGAATCTGACAGTATTGTGTAAAATAATCAAGAACAAACCATGTAAAACAGTCTGGCAAGTCTTAAGACAAGAACACAACTTAATGATCATGCCTGACTTTTTTTTTTAAACAGCATGCAGTTGACAAATGAGGCAGTGATACAAATACAATGAAAGGGCTCAGTGTGGCCAAGCAAGAGAAAAGAACAAGAGTGTGACAAAACAAAGAGCTTTTGTTTTCCCATAAGAGTGGCATACTTATGGTATACAGAAGAGACTACAGGACTTTTGGTAAAGGAAAGGGATATTAATGGTGCTCACTCATTTTCCTTTTGACATTAACAAGTGTAGCTTGTTAGCTTCGTATTCACACTTAAATAAACTGGTTAGGAGATTTAACAAATCATCAGGTCAAGCAAGACAGCTGCTATTATGCCCACTGAAAGCAACTCTGGTTTTTAATTTCCTGTTTCTCAAGCTCGAACAACAGAGACTGGGCTGTACAGTGACAGTTAGTTAGCTCATGCAGAGTGGAGAAAGCTCAATTCCAAAACAAAGGTTAGAACATCAGCAGGAAAAAAAAAAAAAAAACTGATTTACCTTGTTCTCCTGGACGCAAGGAATTGATGGAAGGAAAGAATAAAAACACAAAAACAACAATTAAAAGGTACTGTCAACTGAGCACGTCACCATACAGCACATCAAGGTTCAAAAAACATTTCCGCAATTGTTTAATGTTTTTAATGTGAAGCGCCCTATAAACTCCCAACAGCTGAGAAGTGGGTTGTTATTATTTGTTGTTAATATTTGTTTATTTAGCAGATGCCTTTGTTCAAGGTGGCTTACAGAGACTAGGGTGCGTGAACTATGCATCAGCTGTAGAGTCGTTTACAACAACGTCTCACCCGAAAGACGGAACACAAGGAGGTTAAGCGACTTGCTCTGGGTCACACAATGAGTCCGTGGCTGAGCCTGGATTTGAACCAGGGACCTCCTGTCCTTTTCTTTAACCACTGGACCACACAGCATCCACCTAAGGGTTCCTTTTATCTCATCTTAAACTGTGCTTGGCAACTCTAGTTGTCAACAGCTGTTACATTATTTAATTAATCCTATTCAACTTCAAAGTGGACCAGAATCTTTAGTCGAACAGCATTTGAACACTGACATATCGTAAAAGACACAGCACAGTGGGTGTCTGTTTGTTTTATTTTTACTTTTGAAAAAGATCTGTGCAAAAAAATATATACTATAGTCAGTATGGTCCCAAGCCCTATGATCCATTCCGATAATCTGACTGCAGCATTTAATTTCCTAAGCACACCTTCTGATGAATGGCTTCCTTCTGGCTGACCAACTGGGAGCGGAGGATGAGCACCTCCTCCTTGCGGACCTCCAGCTCCTCATTGGAGGAGTTAAGCTGCTCCATGACTACCTTGTAGGCAGGGGAGCCCGGCGCTGTGACCCCCGGGGGAGACTTCTCAGACAGAGCTTTGCGCAGCTCGTTCAAATCATTCTTCAGCTTCTTGTTCTCAGAGTCCAGTTCCTGACGCTGCAGAACGAAGCAAAACGTTCTAACGAACCCCACCGCTAAAAGTCCAGATTCACACCATTTACATTTCTTAACTCTATTATCCTGTTATGTGTGTTGTATTTCATTCACCAGTGCTATTTCAGTTTAGAAGGCTTCCTAACTAATATCCTTTTACATCCACGGGGGGGCATCTTTAAAAAATACTTTTAAAAGCGGAATTTCAGAAATGACCACTAGGGTGTGCAACTGTAATTCTTGTCCCTCTGCAACTCTGGTATTTTCAGATAGATTTACCATTTACAGGGGACAGAAATCACAGCTGCACACACCTAGTGACAATGTACCCCACCTGTTCAAATCCGTATCTAGATAAAGAATGTGCTGCAGTCAGGACGCATTTGTGTTGTCTAGACTGTACTACTGTAACTCACTTTTTATAGACGACCTCAATCTTTGATCTATAAATCTCTGGCTGGTATTAAAACATCCTGGCGCCGGTCCTCTGAGATGTATGATCACATTACGTCAGTTCAGCTTGATCTTCATTAGCTGCCAATATACTGACTTTAGAGGTGAACTCTGGTTTACTACCTTGCAGGCAAAGGCTGTCTATCCATCTAGAGTCTAGAACCTTTTTGTTTTCTGTGTTAACTCTGCAGCAGCCTGTAGGTGCCAAGAGGAAGGATGTAAGTGCTTGCTCGGTACCAAACCTCTGGAACAGTTTCACTCCAATCCTTTGCTAATCTAACTTACTGTATTATAAACAATAGTTATGAATTCTATTGCGGTCTGCTGGAAATTCTCCATAGTTCTGCTTTAAAATAGAACTGTGTTTGGTAGGTACTGTATGTAAACATTACCATTCTGTAGCAATAGTCAAGCTGAGTACTGAATCTGCTGAGGATTTCTTTACTACCTAAGATTAGCTACAGAACTGAAACACAAGGATATCTAGCAAAACAGACTACAGTATACTAATCCTCTGTATACTGGGTCGTATGGTTTTAAAGCAATGTTGAACTCTATCTGTTTCTGACTATCACATTGTCATGTCTACCTAACTATCCCTAACAGAGACACCCCCCCCCCCCCCCCCCCCCCCACTTCACCTTGAGAGACTCGTATTCCAGCTCTGCCCCTCTCGCCCTGTTCTGCTCATCTTCCTCCTTTAGTGGAAAGAAAAACAGGTGAGCAAAAAGGTGGAAAACAAACCTGTGCACTTTTGTCTAAAACTTGATTAATCCTCATCTCTGGGACAAACTATTTTATAAAACCAGCAGTGGTTTCCTCCAGCATCAAGAAAGTTAGATGTTAGTTAATGCAGGCATTAAACCCCCAAAGGCGCAGGCACTCATAGGGGTGCACAGCTGGCATTTTCTGCAGCCTCTGGGATCGTCGCACCCAGATCTCCATCCTTACCCTGGCCCTGGCTCGGTAAGCCTGCTCCTCTTTCTTGTCCAACTCGTTCTGCAAGGACTGCTTCTCCTGCTCCAGCTCCGTCACCCTCTTCTGCAGTTTCAGGAACAGGGACATGTCCAAAGGAGCCTTAGTAACATCCTGCAAAATCACCCCCACAAAGAGAAGTTAGAAGCAGGCCACAGGAGGGGAAACGAGATGTCAGAAAATGGAGGATGGTAACCCATATAAATACATATAAGTATTGAACCTGTAGAAGTTGACATGTTTAGATTTTGTTTTGCTGATGAAAATCTATTCCAATTCATTCCCTATGGTACGGAAAACAAGACATCATTCCTTACCTCAGCTCCCCGTGCGCTCTCCTCGGACTCAGCGAATTCTGAGTTGTATGTGTACTCAGACTCATTGCTGCTGTGCGTGGAGTCTGTCCTCCTGTGGCCTGGCTTAGGAATGTTCTGTGAAACAGACAAACACATTTGATACTACATACAAAAACAGGCACCTAGCAGTTCACAAAGCACTCACCGTGTCCTTGAACAAATACTACAGAGCAAAAACAAAAATGGCACTACCTTACAAATCCAAATCGCATTGGCAAGAACCGTAAAAGTGTTTTTAGCTAGAACTCTGGGGAGGGCACTACACTGTTTTTCTACAGCTGGGATTTTAAAAAGCAGAATGATTTTTATTACTAGAAAAGGAACAATTGAGGCCGAGTTATTTTTTTACAAGGAGGTCCTGGCATGACAGCAACACAAAGAGAAGCAATCAGTTCATCAGCAGATAAAAAATAAACACGCTGCAGTACTTAATTCATACGCTATTTAAAATGATGAGACAAAATGAAATGCAATTCAACACATTCATTGAACCAGGGCCCAAAGAGTGCCATAAATATAGATGAATGCAATGATTCTAGAGCCAAGGGATGTTATACTGTCAAGATCTGTATATATCTTTTAAAGCCTCAATTCTCCTGCTCCTACCCTGAATACATTTTTCATTTTTACACAATTCTAACTAGCTTCTCAGTCTTGACATGCATTACTTATGCATCGCCACAGCCTTGTACAATCTTAATAAAAGCTATCACCTTTTTTTTTTCTTTTTACTCTGAATAAGAATAAGTGGCTTTGAATTCACACCTTTGAGCCGAATACGGAATTCTTAATACATCCCCGATTCATCAGGGAAGTTATTTGGTTCGCTCACCACCATGAGCGTCATTTCCTCCTTGAGGTCGTCATGGCGATCCTCCAGGCGCCGGTGCTCGGTCAGGAGGTTCTGATATCGGGAGCGCTCTTCATTCAGCTCACACTCCAGCTGCTTGGTTTCCTCTGCTAACGCCTTCTCCATTTTCTCTGTGAGGGACAGGGAGCACAGCCAGAATCAGAAAGGAACTGAACCACAGCCCCAGGTCTTGCTCACAGTCCAGTGTCTAGTCGATTCTTTTGTATTTAAATCACCCGACTTTGCCGTTTTAAAAACAGATTTAGTGAACAGCCCATTAAATTGTAGAATAGTCTGACCATGGTTATTATACAACGTACAATACACATTAAAAAAAGTCAAGCTTGCTTATATCGCATTTGTACCTGTCATTTCCTGGTTCTGCTCTTGAATGAGGCGGTTCAGGTCATCTTTCTCTGTCTTCAGAAGCAAGTTCTGCTCCTTGAGCTCAGCCACCAGCTAGTAAGAGAAAACAACAGGGTGCCAAGTTTTGGGTTTTGCAAAATTCCAAATATTCAAGAGATAGTAGAAAAAAATAGATTTAAAAATGTTGCTACAAGGCAGGAAGTTGTCTCCAAGAGCATCCTACAATTCGAACCAAACAGCCTTGGCCAAGCCCTGGAACTCCAGGTTCTGACACGATGCTCCTACCTGCTCGGTTTCCAGTTTGTATTTGTCAGCCCACTCCTCGATGGTCCTCTTGTCCCTCTGCGTGTCACACAGCTCCTTCTTCAGCCTGGCCAGCTCCTCCAGCAGGGTGGTGATGCGGTTCGAGTTGTTCCTGGCCTCCTCCTCGGTCAGTCGCAGCCGCTCCACTTCGTTGCGAAGCTTCTCGCTCTCCACAGCGTACGAGTTCGCCAGACTATTCAGACGCTCCGTCATGGCTTTCTTGTCTTTGTGCTAGAAACAAGGGCCGCATTCTCTTTACCAGCTATGTAAGAACGCCTACACAGGGGAGCATGCCGCTGAGTTTCAATCAGCCACAACAGAGTAGCTGAACAAGTCAGGAAGACTATAAATGGACATTGCTGGGTTGAGTTATAAAAAAGTTTGGATATTAGGAAATTTTAAATTCTGTTTCATATTGTATCTAATCCAACAGTTCCTAAACAATTCAAACTCTCCCTGTGAAAATACATTATTAGTGTTCTTTGTGTACCAAGCTCATTTTTGAGATTTCTTCATGAAAATGCCAACATTTCACGTAAAACATTTTTTACTTCTCATTCTCAGAATGCCAATGATGAAATACTTGTTCTAACATAAAATGTGTGTCATATCTTTACATATAGTGGGAGTATTTAGGCATGTTCTATATGGATTGTAAGTTTTGTACAAGTTGCACAGAATATTCGGGTAATACATTTACCGTTGATGTTTTAATATGGTGTTTCTGATAGCGTAACATAAACAAATGTGCCTTTTAAAAAGGGATAAAAAAAACTCAAGGATACATTTCTCACAGGGAGTACGTTCAATTTAGAAATTACGAGTAATATTTCAAAAGACAGTAATTAAAAAGCATGAGACAGAAAAACAAGAACAGCTTAATGGCAACGGTTCAGTTTCACTTCCAAGACAGCCAGGATATAAATAACTCTAGAAAAAGAGATACTCGGTAATATAGAAAGCAACCGGTTACACGGCAGCACCTCGTTAAAAGTGACTGTCCAATAACTTGTCTGTGTCATTGTGTCTTTCAGCTCCAGATAGACAACAGTGTGTACAGCAAACATTACTGTTGTGAGCCACAGCAACCCGCTAGGCCCATTCCCATGGAAACACTTACCTGCTCATCCACCTTGCGTTGCAGCTGCATGATCTTGTTCTCCATGCCGATGTTGAGCTTCTTGAAGTGCTCCACCGAGCGGGCCTCGATCTTCAGCTTCTTCAGCTCCCGTCTGGCCCTCATGCGCCGGATGCAGCACTGAAGGTAAACAACGGCTTCCAGGGACCTCTTGTAATGCAGCCGGGCCAGCCAGCCTCGTACCCTCTTCTGGATAATGATAGTTTTGTGCTCCTGCAGCATCTGTAGGAGTGGAGGGTGGATGGTACACAATAATATTAGTATTTAGGAACCTATAAATTACTATGCAGCATGTTTTTTCCAGTTTTGTACCAGAGACAGACCTATCAAACTCCACAACCCTCACAGTGACCTGTTAGAGAGAGTTAGGACTGGGACAGCTGTCGTTGTTTCTCACAACCTGCCCAAAGATAGGTTTGCTGGCTCGACTGTTATGGGATACCTTAAATATCCGTCCTCTCACCCAACACACGTAGACACGTAAATACACACATAAGGGACCGTCGCTCTCCCTGTCACTGTGCAGTTTATATCTTACTGACCTTGCCTTATTTATACCTTAACTCTCAGCTTCTTAAACTGTGATAAAAATCCCAGTAATTTGAAATTGTATTTATTTAAATAAAGTTATTTAGACAAAGTTATTGATGATATTGTTTGTGCCATATTGTACTGCTTATTCTGGCCAGATACTTTAAGGCTTTAGAAAAATAAATAAATAAATAAATAAAAAGACAACAGTCCTTATTTTAATAGATGAATAATATAATTTAACAAAAAAACTGTGGACTCATCAGTAAACTGTGGATTGGTTCAAACTCATAGTAACTATAGCCAATTCAATATAAGTGACTCTCTCAGGCAATTACCAAGTAGTTAGCTTTATAAATTGGGCTTCATCGATTTTAGTTCTCTTTTGGAGAAGGACAACAGTTTATCAGACGCTGGCACCTTCCAAAAACTCAACTTCCACGGTTTAACATCTAGGGCAAACTAGACACCTACCCAGGGGGCAAACAAATTCAACAGCCACTCCTTCCTAGAGTGGCAAAAGTATAATGCCAATACCAAGAACAGCATGCAGATTATAGCTAGGCCTCTACATAGTACTGCTGAAAAAAAACAAAAAACAAAAAAAACAAGAAAGAGATAGAGAGAGTTTCTTACCGCCTGGTACTTCTGCCGGGCCATGTACGCTCGTAGCATGCACTGGACGACGAGAGACGCAGCCTGCATGCGCCGGTACCTCTTGCGCTCCCTGTACATGCGCTGAAACTTCTGGATGGTGACGGCAGCCTGGGTCCGGCGCAGGAACTTGGCAAGGCTATAGGAGAGGGAGAGGAAGAAGGCACAGCAACGTCAGCAGGCGAAATGGACAATTTGCAGGCTTTTCTATGACCACTTCAAAGTCCCTTACCATCGTGCCTGGTAGCCGCGGACATATCTCTGGATGGTGATGGCTGCGCTCCGCATGCGCAGGTACTTTTTGCGCAGCAGCCAGCTGCGAATGGTCTTCTGGATGCGGATGCAGGCGACGCGCAGTTTGTCGGCTCGTAGTTTCTCCAGGTAGGCCACTTGCCCGGCCCGGAAGAAAATCTTTGTTTTACCAAACTGATACTTGTCTTGATCCTGCAAATAAGATAACATTTAGTGTCAGGCAATCCTTAAGTAGGACTAAAAAAATTCCAAAAAAAGACCCAATAGCGACACCTGCTGGGGGTGTTGGGAGTGGTGCAGCCATGAGCTCACCCACAGCCACTAAGTTTTCTCCTCCTGGTTGGGAATCTGGCTATGCTGCTGCAGGATACCTCACAATCTATTTTTTCTTTCCCCAAGGGACAACCTCCCTCTTATGACAGTAGAGGACAGTACCAGAATCATGTGCAGCTGAGATACAGAAACACTTTTTTGTATCCTTATTAACTTTTAATACACTACTGCACGCCTGGACTATTGGATGTGTGACTGAATCTTCATCCAGCCACCTCTCAGATTAACTATGAATAGCAAAGTCAATGTAAAAACACGAATGTAAATACATAAAGTACCTTAAGACTGAGATCGCCTATTTTGCCCAGTTGACAGAAATAGATGAGCTTTAAAAAGACTTGCGGCTAAGAATAGCTCTCAGTATTCCCAGTGCTAATTATATTTTAAAACTCCCCTGCACAGAAGCAGAAGCAATGCACACTAAAAAGAGTTAACCAGCAAAATGTATTGTATTGCTGCCAATTATGGAATGGAAGGCAAAATGTAATTGCTTGTTACGCCCAAAGGCCTCTAATAATAACAGTAATTTTATTATTACATTTTAAAAAGTACACAAAAAAAAACAATGGACTACCTGTTGAGGATTGAAATGCAAAGCTCTGAGATACCAAATCTTTGCCCTTAAGGGTCAAAGTTTAAAGCGTCTTCCAGCAACGTTAATGAATAACAGATTCGAAAATAAAGGCCCTGCGATTTCCGACTGGAAGACTGCTCCTATAAACTCCCATTCAAAGTTACTGTGAAGCGTCACCCTTGTTTTTACAATAGTGCGGTTTACCTTGATCAGCTTCTCCAAGACATTCCTACACGTTAGCCTCCTGTCGCTCAACACATCCTTTTGTTTCATGAGAACACGGTAGCGGCTAAAAAACTCCTGATACGTCCACCTGGCAGAGAAACAACACAGGGTTAGGAGAGGAACCGGAAAGCTGCGGTAACTTTATGCAGAGGACAAGACCCATTAGAAGAGCTGCAAAGAATCAGGTCCTGTATTATAAAACACTCAACGACAGGGTCTGTATTAATACTTCAACAAAACTCGAAAACCAAAAGTAGATAAACATTGAAGACTTCTGGTCAAAGAATTTCCTTTTAGTATCACTCCATACTTAGAACACCTGGGGGCAGTGGGAATGGATGGAGTTGGGGAATGGTTCCCTCACTTCTGCAGTTAATCAGTGATGTGATCACTAGTCAGTGAACACACTAGTCAGTAATCACACTGTACCTTGATGGGAAGCCTGCTGCAGAGATACGGATTGTTTCCAGGACACCACAAGCTCTGAGCTGCTGCACAGCTCTACTGGGATCAAACCTGTTTGAACAGAAAAACGGCACGAAGGTTCAGACTGTATTACTCTTTTTGTATACTGTACTAAATACACCTTCATGTATTTAGACCTACTCAAAAACCCTACAGTGCTAGTGACCGTGTTACCACTGTGTTTTTTTTTTTTCTTAGTAATATAATTACTTTTGGTTTCTGTGCAAAACCAGATAAGTTAGAATCAGCTTTGTGATACTGTTTCTATTAAGGAGAAATGTAAGTACAACATGTAAACATAAAAAAAGCAACTTATTAACACTTGTCACCAACACCAAAAGGGCAGGTCCACCATCTATTGCAATCCACCTTGAGTACTGTCTGTAATCACTGAATGAGAAACTATTTGGAGAATTATCAGAATTGAAAGTGAACTCTAATTGAACGTGCTTCTTAATGTATACAGCTTTAACCGAATGACTTTTTGGACAGTGCTGTGCTGTGACACAAGCTTGCCTTATTCCTTACTTGGCAGTATTGACTGTCACAACAGAAGGTGAAGGCTGCACTAGATTAGCTTACGTGAAGGGGTGTTTGTTATCATTCGGTTTGATGCAGCGCACATAGTGGGGGGTGGTAGCATTCAGCGTATCCATTAGCAGCTGAAGAGAGTTACGAAACTGCAAAAATAAATACAATAATATTACATTTGGAACTTCTGTAACTGTTTAAGAACCCTGCCTTCTTTCTCTCCCTCTCCTTTATTAAGTGCTGATGCTAATGAACAGTGTGTTTAGTTTAAACACTGTAAAACACTGCAAATAAGTGATATACCTTTTAAATGGCAGGTATAATTAAAAAAGTGCAAGAATAACTGTACCTGTAATCATCAGGTCTATCAAACAGCAGTTTAACATCAATACCCGACTTTGTTTTAGCCCCTGAATACAAGCATCATTAGCTTCAAATGTCATCTTCATTTTTTTCCCCCTTTACTATTTTATGGTGTTTGTTCAGAGTGGTTCTGGGTTCTGTTTCTCCATGACCGAGATGGTGTCCTTGTGTCTCTAAAGCTGCCTTTACCAGCTCTCAGCTTGTCTGGAGAATCCTAAGTGCCAGGACTTCCTCCTTCCATTCAGATCACATGACAATGTCCCAGCACTTCCCAGGATTCTTCAGACAAAGCCGCTCAGAGCAGCTAAAGGCAGATACAGAGAAAAAATGATACCAACTCAACATTGGAATAACAACTCAAAGCCAGAAAAAAAAAATGCGGGGGGGATAGTTTCCCTATCCAACACAGACACATTTAGCACTACTCAATGGCCTTACCTGAAGCCCCACAGTTTTCTTGTGGTCCCGGCTGGTTTGTCCGGGGCGTGTTTTGGTTTGTTTGACGCTGAGTCGAGTGCGACCGCCAGGCGGGGGCCCTGTTGGGGAGGTCGCCTTCTCCTCATCCTGAAACAGCTCCACTAGTAACTCAAACTGAAAAATAACAAACACAGGTTACAACAGGTTTATTCTACAGTATACCAGTTGATTTATGCCACAGCGTACACGAACCTGGGAAATCTGTTAAAGGAACCAAATGTCTTGATGATCCATCCTGGACGCCTTCGTCAGTAAAATTAAAATTTTTTTTTTTTTTTTTTTTTTTTTTTTGCACCTAAAACGCACCAGACCATTCCCTCTTGCCAAATACCTGGCAAAAATGTGATTAAATTGGAAAGTTTTCTTGATGAATCTTTGAGATTTTATAATAGTTTATTTAACAGAAAGGTGCTCTTCTCTGTAACAGACAGGGCTGTCGCACACAAATGAATTTTGAAATATTGTGCACATGAAACGTGATGCAAAATATGCATAAACTATATACAAATATCTGCTAGTTTTCTTGAGACCCACACTGATTATTAAACTACATTTATAAGGAATGTTTTATTTGTCTTCCTTTAAGACCTTCACTGCAGATCACAGCTCTAGCTTCTCTTGCCGAGGCACTTTATTATATAAAATAAGCATGGACTGTGATCCAGGAAGGAATGTATTAATGTCATCTAGATTCTTGGAAAGGTTCCAGGAATGATGCTGTGAGCTATATGACTGATACAGTTTTTGGGTTGATGATAAATTTGATACTGTTAAAATATCAATGTTCTCATTTATTTCTGTATGACCAATCCTAGACTAGACTGCCTCCTTGAACATGTATGGTAGTGTGTATAGTATATAACTGCATTAATCAGAACTTACCTGCTCAAATAGAGACCATTAAAAAAACAAAACAAAACATAAAAAAACAACATTTAGCATGTTAAACTGCTGTTAAAAAGCAAAACAGAATCCCTTTTAAACACATTTCTTAACATTCTTAACAATGGCATGACCAGCATTGAAAAATGAAAAATGTGTACAAAATACACTTTTAAAAACAATGCGCTTTGCCATAAATCACACTTTTTGCTCTGAGAACATTCTGGAAATGCTAAAGCAAATCTTTCATATTAAAAGGGATACTGTATACTTAGCAAGGTGTACAATTAGCATATGAGTTGTGTTATTCACACAGGGAATAAATTAACTGACATTTGACATTTTTCACAGCTAAAGTGTTACCCTTGCTGCATCTGCAGGACACATCAACTGCAGCATCCAGTCAGGAGATGGTACAAAGTCACAATCACTGTGTCATTACTGTATAAATCCATACTATATTGCTAAATTATTCCCAGTTTTCTTTAAGGTGTATATTAAAGCCAAGTTTATAGTTAATAGTTAAGAATTTACAGCACATGCTTTAAGCGAAGATGGTCAACAGCAAAAAGCCTATAGAACGCTAGATCATGCTGCAAAACACAGTGGGGTATTTTAATAATAAAACAAACCTTCCGTTCCCTTCCCCCACAACCAGCTGCTCAATAAGCTGCTGTCATGCACATTACAACAGGGCACAGCACCTAGACCGGCTGCCCATGTACACAGGTATGTAACTGCAGTGATGCAGACAGATAAGGTATTAGACATATTCCAGTGAGTTGGTTAAAAATAGAATGTGCAGCTAGTATCAGGTTTACCTTCTGTAGAACAAGGAATTCAAGTTGGAAGATACAGAACCGAGGAACAACAAGTGGGAAGAAAGATTTAATTAAAAGCATGACTCTCAAAAAATTGTTTATATATAGATATATTGTAAATAATACAGGCTCTTTTCAACCCCTATAAACCTTTAGCCACCAGCCACCAGTTCCAATTCAGATACACGGTGTCAAGCACAAAGATTTGGTGATCACAGCCTCGACTAAAATTAGAGCTGCCCAATAGAAGGAAACGTGAAGGGAAGCAGTGAAGGGAATCACAATGAGGGGCTGGATGGCAGCATCACTCCCCATTCCCAATGGAAGTGAGAAGTTGATTAAGCGTTTTCTGCGGGAGTCCGATATGACCCCAGAACATCATTGCAGAAACATGGACAGAGATGATTTATCCTCAAGGACTGGTTCACAGAGTTACTATTATGCCTGTATTTAATATGGATCCGTAAAACTCTACTTTTAATGTTTTTGGAAGCAGGAAAGAAAACAAAAATAACAGTTAAACAACGTGCTGTGAAATGTGGTGTACAGCAAACATGTTTCATGGAACCTACACAATGGGAGTCACATGGGAGTCTAGGGTCAAAGGTCCTTCCTCTTGATGGCTGTTACTTTTTATAAGCCCCAAAGAGCCTTTTAGAGTAAAATATTTATTACTTTGATCCCAGTTAAGTCTGGAGCAACTGTAAAAATGTTGACATATTTTTCCACCTTGTGTCAAATAGATCAAATATAACCAGACATGCCCGCACAGAACTGATATATGTGCATCCTATATGCAATGGTATGACATATATATTTATTGTACTTTGCATATTATATAGGTCATGCTCTTTATATGATCCTTTATATATAACAACACATGTATGAAAGAGTTCATATCAAGCAAAACACACATCCAGTGAACCCTAATGAACCGTTCAAAGGGACAATCCATTTTTGGCTGCTAAAGACAGGTGGCTGGCTATTCAAGGGGTCTCTTCCATTCACTTGCATTAGAAATGTGTGACAAACACATACAGTTCCAATGACCGTCATGTCTGTGAGACAAGTGTATTTTAAGCACAGCAACAATTGTATATGTATCACAATGACGCCTGTCACATTGGAGCTTTCAATTCTTTACACTGACCTCAATGCATGCTTCTCCCTCTAGTCTACAGTATATAAACCTGTATGACTGAATATGTCAATGCATCACATGACCAGCAGGTGGTACAATAGTGCTTGACCGCCGTGAGACAGCACTCACACTGGATGTTGTATTAATACTTCAAATTGCACAGGCAATAAATATAATTACATCTTAACGGGAAAAGCAGACATTAATAATATAGCGCTATTGCCTCTTGCATCCTTAATAGTATCGTTTTTTTCCTTAAAACCAAATCCACCCAGTTAAAAGCTAGATGATTAAACTGTGATAAAGCAGACCGCTCGCTGGGGATACAAACCTTGCTTGTTTTCAGCACAGTAATCTGCTCTTCATTGACCGTGTCTTTATTCTTCTCTAAAAACCCATCACATTGGTATTCAACCTAGAGTGGGGCAAGAAAGAAAAAGGACAGTGGGCTGGCCGAACTCTATCTCTGTATATGAAGGCTGAACATGAAGGCTGTGAATGTATTACAGTGTCAGAGAAATATTGGAGGTTGGCGAATTGATTTAGAAATAGCAGTAACATCTTTGGCTTTTAACGTCCAGTTGCAGTTTGGATTGTAGATTGTACACTGCAGATGGACTGGCTGCAGCATCAGTTTGATATTGACACAAGAGTTTTACAGACTGGTTTCATGGTGCTGATAGCAATGTGTTATAGGCTCTGATGAAGGGCCATCTCAGCTTAGTATTTCATGTAACAAACCTGGAGTTAACTGGAGGTCCTACCTTCCATAAACTGACCAACTGACCAGTCCCATCCTTGTCGTTAGATGAGACACCAAGGTGGTATGGTTATTCAGTCTTTTTTAAAAACAAAATAAAATTGAAAAACAATTTTTTTTTTCAATTTTATTTTTAAAAAAATAGAGCTATTTTGTATAAGCAACAAATTTAGGGGCTGACAATACCAGCATTTGAATTCAGGCGAGGTCCCTGTGTTACTATGTGGGGGTGAAGTAACAGCAAGGGCAACAGTAATAAATAAGCGCACTAAAAAAAAACCTTATTCATTCTAGTCACATACACATTACCTCAATGAGTATGCATTAAAGATTCATGTAAACCAGCACTTAAATCATCTCTTCGTCATACTACCATCAGCAATGCTCTAAACTGAAGCTGCCAAGTAATTCAGCAGTTTATAATAGTAATTCCACTTAAAAGAACTGTTTTGTAAAGGCCATCTTTACTAAAATTTTAGGAAATTCTCACTTATTAGGAATTTGCTAGCCTTTTCAGCCAGTGTGGTCAATGCCTCCATTTACAACATCACAAAACAGGGCCTGATAAGCCTCACACATGTGGAAATGTGATACGAAACCAAGCTAATACAGGCTTGTGCACAGACTGTTAGCCATGCAAGTGTCATTATTCTTTTCAAGTTTCATCTTGTCAAGACCTGGAACACAGAAGCTCTAGGTTGTTTAGGGAAGCATTGGGGTTATTATCTTACAGCCACTGTATAACAGCGTGTCACTAACATCCATTTCTACCACGGCAGTATAATGAAACAGATCCCCAGATTCTGATTAACTACAATAAATGAAGAATGCCCGAGCAATTTTGTGTGGCTATGTACGGACGGACGCCTCCACTACAGAATAGACAATAACCTGCACAGAAAACCCTAGTTTCTAGGAAAGTGCTATTCTTCTAGCTTCTTCACAAAATTGCTACAGAAGGAAGAAGCACTGAACAGGAAACTTTGAGGCATGTTTTAGGAGGAAATCCCTTACCTTGTCGGCAAAGTGCTGGATAATAAAAGCCTTATTTGAGAGGCGAGGTTTATGGAACAGAGCACATTTGTTCAAGTGAGTGTTATATAACTTCTGGGCCCATGTATCATCAGATCCTTTTGGCATCTGGATGAGGAAGGAGAAAAATGGTTATGAGACTTGAAGTAAAACATGTACGATAAATGTAAGGGTAGCATATGGACAGACAGAAGGACAGGTTCTACAAGATATCCCTTTACCAACCTGCGGTAAAGCATGTCTTAAATAATGGTGTCTCCAAGTTTTCTAACTGTAAAAGTTCACTCTGTATCCCTGTCTGAGATACACGTCCCCAGCTCAGTGGGGGATAAGAAACACCCATGATGTCTCCATGGCAATGTAGACTCTTACCCTGCACTCCTCATCCAGCAAATCTAGAATTCCCATTTTGGCCTCTATCAGATTGATACAAGGCTGATTGTCATAGAAGTCTATCAATGTCCACGGGATCTGTTCCTTCATGTACTCCTCTTGTTCCAGTTTGAACACATGCTGCAAGACAAAGAAAGATTGCAATGCATACAGTATATTGCCACTCAGTCAGATTACACACAGTGCTCATTTATTTACCCCACCTGTATAGTAGATGCCCACTAAGTTGTTCTTTAATGTAAAGAGAATCGGAAGAAACAGTCTGACTAGCTGTGTCAGGATTCTAGCTCAATCCCCTTGGATAGACTGCTTTCTCAGTCACAGACTAGAACTGATTTATATTAAAAGAAAACACATGCCTACTTGTAATTTGGACATAAACTTTAAAATAGAATGGTTCAAAAACCCTGTACCGTGTAAAAAGTTAAAATCATATATTTTACTGATTTTAATACTGACCTCAAGCTCCTTATTAAAAATGTATACATCTCACTTTAAAAAAAAAAAAACTGAAACTTCCAGGTCACAGTGGGTGACAGAACGTAAAATGTACAGACATTTTAACTTCTGCCTTAGGCTTGCTTGAAGTATCATCAGAAGATTTAGATTACAATTTATTTCTGGAATTATTACAGTTAGGCTTTACAGCATCAGAAACAGCAAAGTTTTTAAAACAGCAACTATGCACCCTCAAGAAGAGCAAGGGTCCTGAGCTCAATCTATTCTACTACCATGCTGCTTTTAAAAAGGAGATGCCTTTTACAATTCTCTTCAAATGAAAAAGAGGAGGTAATCCATGTCAAAACAAAGTCCTTTAAAATACACTGATGAAGCAATTTGGTTTTCTTGCATCAGCAGTTTAAATACGTACTGTGGCATTACAAGAAAAAGCAAACAATATCTGACTAACATTTCAATACAGTAACATCTCTCCTGGACCACCAAACCCAGTTAATTACCAGTATGCATGTTTAACATAGGGTATTTCTTTGGAGAATATAGTCAATAACTGATCAGTATTTTTCACTTAATTTTAGTACAATGTTTAGACTTTAGAGGTCGACAGGTCCCAGACTAAGATTCTTCAAACTGTGCACCTATAAGCATGTGTGGTAAGTGTACTACCAACTAAAGAACGAACAGTATAGAAACATTTTCACAGCTTATTCTCACCTGCCTGCAAAACATTATCAATGTATTTAATGAAACCCAAATATTAAACCACATGCCCAGTCAAGAAAACATGCAAGATACAGTACTGCTGCAAATCTAACAGAATACAAGTAACGTAACAGATTACTTAGAAAAACACTAGGTTTAAAGGATTGAAAAACAAATGGATCAAGACTGACAAGCACCTCATACCAGCCTCCCCTTATTTATATCAAAGCCATTGGCAAGACTCATTCAAATTGTGACTTCAGCTGGTCTTCCAGCTTTTAAATTCCTGGATCGGCGCATAAAACATTCATTTTTTCAGACTTACAAATGAGTCAATACCTGATCAACCAATCAAACATAAGGCACTGAGAATTCTACACTACAATCCACTAGCATTTATGGTAGCAGTTTTTATTGTTTTTTTTTTAGTGTGAATCATTCATAACAGGGGTACACATGACTTACCATGTTAAACTGTTGCTGCAGTTTCTCGTTTGCATAATTTATACAGAACTGTTCGAAGCTGTTGATCTCAAACGTCTCAAATCTAAACAGAAATAAACTCATTTGGTGTTAGTTGGCCTAAACATTGTTATATCATTAAGGTGGTACAGCATCTAATTAAGATTGTATAAAGCTTTCCATTATCCATGAGGGATTACAGGTCTAACCCTGAAAATGCAGCCCCTAATCCCACACAGCATACCCATAAATATCAAGCACTCCAATGAAAGAGTTCTGGTTGACAGTGGAGCGCAGGGCTTTGTTGACGTGGTCCACTATCCAGTCAAAGAGCTTGGCATAGATATGCTTGGCAAGGGCGTCCCTGGCGTTGACGGCCTGCAGTTTGGGGATGGGTTTGATGTAGGTCTCTGCTGCTGTCTTGAGCTTCTTGTGGCACAGCCACTGGGACATGTCCTGATATGTCACTCCCATCAAGTCACAGAAGACAGTGAGGTGGGCATTGTTAGGCTGGAATTAGAATGAAAATACATTAAACTCAAGAGACCAGTTTTATAATGGGCCTTTTACAATAGCGCCACATGGTGTGAATAAAATGTATTTGAAATTAATTAAGCAATGTTATTTACTTACATAAAATGTATATCACAGGTAGCGATTGGCAGAAATGTTAACATTGCTACCAACATGTCCTCCTATTTCAATATTGAAAAACATTATTTTTTTTGTTTGTTCCCAAAATCACCAGTGTGTTTATTAGGAAATGCATGAATCACCGAGCAGTAAAGGATCAATGTCTTTACAGGACTAAAGGGCATCCGTTTCTCCTTTTGCAACTTACAGGGACTATGCTGCTGTCAGAATCCCGGGCTTTAATCTCCACATTTCCAAGGTGCAGGATAGCAGCAAGAATCCGGAAAATTCCCATCTGGTAGGGTTCACTGATACCTGAGGAGAGGAGGCATACAGCACACTGCTCAAAGAGCATGTTCCACTGTACACACCACTCTACAGCAGGGCACCAAACAGCTGGGAAATATTTAGCTTCACATTCAAAAACACCACCAGTTAGACATATTTGAAAACATATTTATTGCCACTGGAGTCAAAATTATAGTCAATAAAAATGGATGAATACCAATGTGCCCATCTCACTTGGTGAAAAATAAATAGGAAAACAGTTTTCAACTTTTTGACTATGAAGACAGTAAACTAACTTTTTGTCAATTACATACATGTACATATATTTTAAGGGAACTTGAAAAAGTAGATGTTGCATTTCATGGGTCTATCCTGGTACACAATGAAATATAAAATCGCTTTCTTCACTCCCTCCTGTCAATGGTTACCTAGTAAAGTGCAGGCGTGTCTAGTGTTGACCATCTCCTTTGCATCATCAACCCCATCAATCACAGGGCTCCTCCCTTGTTTTGTGTAGTGGAAGTTGGTTGCCTGGCCTGGAAACAAGAAGATTGTAGTCTTTAATTTCAACACTCAAACCCCTTTTACACAGTACTGTACATGCTGTGAAAAGCAGGCTAATGGCACAGGCTGACACTGAACTACAGCTTCAAACTTGAAACTGTAACGCCAACTGGTAACTGGGCAACTCTGGGCCTTCCTGACCAGGTCTTGCTCCAACCTTCTTATGGGTCCAAAAGCACTTAACTCTACTTCATCATACCTGTTAAACCTGGTTTAGAATTGAACTCAAGGACCAAAGCTGTCCATGCCTGTCATAAACATTATTAAAATATCCATTCATCAATATTATGACGGGCTGCTTTAAATTTCTTGGGTATTTTGACACATCTGGGTAGTTGCCACAGCAACAGCTTTTCACCACAAGTGAAAAGAATTCCTCAAGAATTCCTTCTTCTGAAATAATAAGAACACACCTACTAGACAGGAACCCCCAGATCTCATTTCCCATCATCAATCACGGTTGCTAAGTAACAAGGCTCAAATTTGATAAAACTCCTGACTGTAAATACATTTTCTGCCAATATGGCAACAGAACTGCACAGCGCTAGCAGATTGCATGAATCTTGGCAACAGCATGGCCACTTGTCTTCTCTCTGTAGGGGAGTTCTGGACTAGCTTCTCAGAGTCAGTCCCCCTTAAACAGGCAGGCTTTCTGCCTTTTAAAAGAATGAAACCTTCACTAACATTTCACGTTCAGTTGGTAGATTTCAGATTGATATCGGAAGCAACCACCACTATCTATCAATGACCTACAGTAAGACTCTCCTAAGCAGTCAGCAAAGAGGGATTCTCTTTACTCCCAGTTACAGTCATGTTGTCACCAAGGCATCGTATCAGATGGGGTTGGCCTAATGATGGTAGCACAGGTACTCAGGTGGAACTGCCACCAAATAAACACTACTGTACTTATCTACATTAATTTATGAACTGACTGACATGAGCAGAGAACTTACTGACCCTAAGGTACTTGTATAAACGACACTTATATAATATTGTGATTTAATGCAACATTTCCACAGGTTCAAAAGGCTATCTTTTTTCTGCTTTAATTAAAATATACATCTATATGCGTTTCATGATTGCGATGCATGGGCTTAACGGAGAAGTCTAACATTCCTAACAGGGACCATGCCCTTCCTCAATCACTTTGGATTCGTTGCAGCATTTAGTTTTTTTTACTGAAGACACCTCACTTGTACAGCAAGCGGTTTCTTGGATAAATGAACGCGAACTGGGTGTTTTCAGCATATTGATCGTGAAAAATATAAACAACGTGATTACCGAGTTTAAGGACTTTAAGCTCCGGCAATTGTGCAGAGGCACAAAGCTGGTAGAAAATATGGTAATTCCTTTCATCATCTGCCTGTGAAGAGAGCAGATACAGAGACATACACGTTATAGTGGAAGAAGAGACGAGAAGATGCATTCCAGACAGCGCACTGATGCCTCTCCTGATAAGCTAGTGACTCATCCTCTTGGGCTTTAGTGTGTTCGAATGGTTCTGTCAGTTTGATCTGGAACCAAATCCAGTCTACTCTGACTTATTTTTAAAGAACAAAAAGAGCTGGTGTTGACCTCCCATTCTCCTTAATAGATACTGGACATCTTGTCTAGTTTTGGTTTATTCCAACCATGCCCTCTTTAAACCTTAGCTGTAGGTCAAATTATTATTATTATTAATTATTATTATTACATTTACACTGTAATAATAGATCATTAGCAACTATAATTAACATAACATTCTGTTCCATTCTTGTAGATGTGAACTCTCACTAATTCAGTGGCTTCCCCTTTAAATTTGGCAGCACAGCTGTGGAACTACATTAGATGGCAGGCAGGCTTGATGTGTGAGCAAGGTCTCAACACACTCATGCAGTGCACTCTAATCCATCAAAACCAGCTTCACTGCACTAGCTGGAGTCCTAGTCCTGGCAAGGGACTGCATATCAACATGCCTAGAAAAGTGGGAATGCTCAGTCTACATAAAAACATAGATTCAGGGAAAAAACAAATTAAATCTATCTAATTAATCTTACCAAACGAAATGTTGGCCAGGCACAGCGGCTCTCCAGATGACTAAAAATGCATGTCATATGTAGCACACACTTTGGTATAAACTGGAAATCTCAGCATGACCGATTCATTGATTAGTCTGTAAAAAAGCATCTCTGTAGTGTATTGTGTAATACAATGCAAAGACGCGGTTTACAAACTAACCAGCGAATCGGTCATGTTTGGATATGTAGTGTAGTCAATTTCACCACATGCTAGCTTGCATGTCTGGCAGACTGATCTTTTTTCCTACATGTATTTTTATGTATAGGCAGTTGAGGGAAGACTCCACACACTGTACCAGCTGTAACGCTGCATCTTCTGCACATGTACCTGAAACACCACTCTTGATTTCTCCAGCAGGTAGGTTCTCATGTTGGCTCCAATGATTTGATACTTCTTGTTGAATCCAATCTCAATATACTTACCAAAACGACTGCTATTGTCATTTCTGGTCGTTTTGGCATTTCCTATAGACTAAAAACACAGAGGAAACCAATCAGATTAGAACTATAAACCATGACCATTTAAAAAGCACAGCCTTCAGTGCACAATGCTTCAGGAAAAAGGAGTCTTTCCAAAAGGATGAGTTAATAAGCTTAGTAAATAATGATCTACTGTAAGCAGGAACAACAGAGAATCATGCACTGTATGATATAACAAAAAATAGTCTTTATATTGGGACATATGATAAATGCATGATGACCTCATATGAGGATGCCATTTTTTACCCATATAAAAGCAACGGAAAAGAAAAATGTAAAATTTTTTAATGAAAAATATATTTATTATGCGTCCAAAACTCCTTTTTTTCGTTTTGTTGCTATTTTCAATATTTCATGCATTAAAGGGTTAAACTGGACTGCTTCTTACAGCAGTAGGAGGTTATAAAAATCAACATGTGGCTCAAGAAGTGCAAAAGATAAGTGAATTTGCCTTTTTACCCCAAAATGTTTTTGATGACATTTTACTGGAAGCACCTATACAGCCGGCACACTAATGTAACAACCACCCTCGAAGGATCCTTGACCTTTGCTCTATTGACAACACTGACACAAAGATTAATAATGATGAAGCACAGTGAGTGTTACAGAGTTGACCTGTGATCTTTTTAATTTTAGGCTGAAAGATGAGATCACTCTGGGGGAAACAATTAGAAAAGAGAATGCAACTTAAAAACACACACATCTATAAATCAGAATCACCACCTACATCACAATCCATCAATATGCAAAGTACATTACAGCAGAATACAGCTTGTTTCTAATGGGAGGCCCTCAGTTGGCAAAATAGTGCTACTTAGCTGAGTAGTTTGCTTAAGACCCATTTTTTTTAAATGCATTTGAATATTACAAGATTCAATTTAGGTGATCTGTTAAATCCAGGTTGCACCAGATCTGTATTTTCCATTGAGGTGTGTTTCCTCTTTGACCATTTTTTTTGTTTTTGTTTTTTCTGCGCTTGCGATTATTGTGAAATAATTTGTATTTGTAACTGAGTGAGTACTCAAAAATTTCTTACCTTTACATTAGATTTTTAAAAAAAGACTGTGTACTGTGCTGCCTAAAAGTATTGACAGCCGCTATTACGGTAATGCCAATATTATTCCTCTGAGTCACATGTTCTGCACTGAATTTGATTAGATGTTTTTTTAACACTGGGGTAGAAACAACAATATTCTTAGTCCATAGCTGATCCCAGAAGAAGCCACCTTCAACACACACATTGCTATTATACTGTAAATCCAAAGAGGTCAGACCACGTTTTTATAAAGGAGACCCTTAATCAGTGCCAAGACTCTGCAAGCTTTCTTTACGAAGTGTATTTTGGTATTGGCAGTTATATCCCTTTCATTACATTATGGAGTTATAGAGTTGAATGATTAACCTAACGGATATAACTACAAATACATTTTTTTTTTCAAGCAGAGCCTTCACTTCTGGCTTCAACCCCCAAGAGTTTGCATATTTAAAAAAATGGGCGGGTTTGTAGCCCTACAAAATCAAGAGCATCCTCCAGGGAGCTGACACATGCAGCAGCTAGACCGGATTGAAGCACAGTCAGAAAAGTGCTTCCTTGTGAAAAGCTGTCGTGCTTCAGTCATACACTGAGCACCGGCAGGAAAATCCAGCATTATTGCAATGATACATCGGGTAAAAAACAGCAGCGATGGATCGGCCCGCAGTAAAAGGCTTGGCTATAGACAGACCTCTCTCTTTATGAAAACCTTTTTAGATATAAAAGCTATTTTGGATACAATATATTTAGAGGGGCACAGCAGGCACATTACTAGCATCCCCTTCACCTCTGGAGATTCCTTGGCTTCAATGACTAGATCTGTCCCAGAGGACATTACAGCAGAATCATACAATGTGCTTGAGAGAGAACCAGGACTACATGTAAATGAAAGTGTGTTCAGGTCAGGACTGAGGTGCTTTCATAGGAGATGTCAAGGGAAGCAGACTGAATCCAGTGCAGCTGTGCCTCACCTTTCATGACAGTGTAGCAATTCTGAAAAGATCACAAACAAGAATAAGCTTTATATTTATGTATTGAAGTGTATTGGTTCTTTGGTTCTCCACAGCTGAAGGAAGTATACTGCACAACCTCTATGGAGTCAACACATGGTGCCAACCAAGGAACATGACCTGCAACAGCTGTGGAGCAATTTGCAGAAGCTCAAGTTTTGCCTATCCCAGCACTGGCAGTGACATTTCAGACGTGCTTTAACAGGTTTTAGGTACATGGAACACTAACCGCAGATTTTTCAAGATCCCGACACAAAATCTGTAGTCCAATCAATAAATCTGCCACAAAGAGCTACAAGGTAGGCAGCAAGCACATTATTTATGCGATTCCCCTAACCCTTTCCCCAGGGTTAGGGGAATCAGATTAGTTTTAATTACAGACCAGCAGTTTCAGATTGTGTCAACCAGATTAAAAAACCTGGCTAACAAAAGACTCTCTTGGGCTCTTAAGTGGCCATTTCCACTCTCTCTAATAAAACTACAGTTGAAACAATTATTATTAAAAGGGCAAAAATTAAAACAGTATGTGATTAACATTCTGGACCTTTTGAAGAATATTACTGACATTTTTTTAACAATTATAATATTTACCCACCAATCCCCAAAATTTAAGGTGAAGAGTTTTTAGCCATTTGATTTTGAAAGAAACCCAATTCTGTGTAAAACAGACAAATGAAATGGATGCTGTTGCTGCTGTAGTGACTTTAAACCACAAGTGGAAATAAACACTCTCTCAAATTTTCTGTCAGACACCCGTCCACTCAGCAGATACATATTAAATTATCAAATGTAAAGTGGTGAACTTGTCCACTGCAATGCGTACCCTCAGAGTTATAATCAATGATAAACTTTCCCTTCCGTTTTTTAGAAAGCCAACTGTTGCCCTAGTTTAGGGACATGAAAGGCAGCTGGTGATGCAATAGCCTTGTTTAGCGACAGGCACAGCAGCTAGACTATCTCCCAACTGTGCCCTGGGGAATGCATTTTATCTCCAGGCTGAGGCCCTGCCTTCTGCCTCCCACACAGCAAACCAGACACTGGTATCATGCACAGCAACACTGGAAACCAATATCTACCATCTTAAGAGCTGTGCATTGAAACAATACTGGCACTCAGAGTTAATACGAAGTGTGACTGAGGAAGACAGGGAGACAGAACGCAAGCACAACAAAACATATTGTCTGCGTTTTCTTTTTTGTTGTAATCCATTAGCTAGAAAGGTTACTGTTCTCATTCTCATCTCTTCTTAGTTTTTTTTTTTTTTTTGCTACACTGCATCCTAATTCCACAGAGAATCGTAATGTAATTATCGTTTTTGCTGAGCTGTTTTATGAACTGCAAATGTTTACCGCTCTGTCTATGAGGAACTGTAAGGTCTTTGTGCTAGTCTCAGGGGTACAGTAGGCTTTCAATCATACACAGTCTTGAGGCTTGTGAGATCAAAGAAGACCACAGTTCCCTGGGGGCCAACATTAACCAATCCTGTATTGACCTGAACCAACGGCTGCTTTGTGTTCAGGGAGTCTTCAGAATGTACTGGCCAGGTATTCATGCTTCCTAACAGAGCAGCATTCAACATGGGGTGTATGGTGTATACAGCTCTAGGAATTTAACTCAGGAGGGACTTTTTAAAATCAGCGAGGGAGCCTGACCTCCATGATGGGGTTGGATGCCAGCACTTTCTCCTCCACATTGGTCTCGCTGGCTGAACCACTGACTGTAGCAAAGTATCTCATGGCGTACTTGGCGGACACTGTCTTCCCTGCACCGGATTCTCCACTCACAATGATAGACTGGTTCCTCTCATCCCTGAAACAGAAATACACAGCAAGTTCACATATTTAGGGCATTACATTATTCTCAAACAGCAATGCTTGTCCAATATATACTATATAAAACCAACAAGATCATAGGGTGCTGATTGTAAATTCTACTTTAATATAGGTTTTATGTATTTAAAAAATAAATAAATAATAAAATAAACATATCCTAACGACCCAAAAGAGTGAATAATTAAGTCTAGCTTTACACTACTTTTGCAATGGTACTGTACCTCTTCATAACATGCAGAATACAACAAATCTACTTCTAGTATTAGTCACTTAAGATAAATTCATTTGTAATAAATCAACGTAACAAAGCTTGGAGCATTTACCAGGAACCCCTGTCACCTGTGCATGGTACTATTAACCCAGAACAGCAGCATCAACTATTTCCCCCCAGAAGCCCTGCTGTGGAAACTAATAAACACATCTCTTCATTTCCCAGCAGGGTTACTGTTTTCTCATAGAGAAGCAGCTATTTTTGGTGCAGCTACAAAGAGCTGACAACGTACCACCCTTATCATGGAATACAACGCCTTTCTGAATGACTCACAGAGCTGCAATCTACCCGGTGCAGCAACCTGTCCAGAAAACAACAACACAGTTAAACCTGAAATAGCCTCTTGCCAAAGGTAATGAACTTTTGTGGCTGCTTATCAGCTAGTCCCCACTGCTTTGAGTTATTGACCAAATGCATTAGTCATTCAAACTGCTGAAGTACTTTGATTTTATATACTCCATCCTCTTGCAATGGTCTTATTGTGACTATAATATAAACAGATCAGATGGCAAGGAAATTGCTGTGCTCTGTAAACGAGCCCTCCAACTGGAAAAGACAGCTGAGCTTCTCCAAGTCCCCGAACAAAAAAGCGCCTGTTATTTAGCTCCATGCCTCCAGACAGAGATTGAGTCCTGGTGATACACCTGAACCATCAGAGAGCTTTCTGTGTACCGTCTAGCAATTTACCATAATGGTATCCAGCTCTACGTAGCTGGGCTTTAATTTCAATTGGAAACGTTTCACAGGAAGGTCAATAGCTATTAGCTCCCCTGCTAAAGGTGTTCAGGTAAAATGAACACTCACGCCCAGCGACTGCTAGCCATCCACTGATTTCTGACACTCTGTAGTGTATATGCATTAGGGAGGATTTCGCAGAAACAGGAATTACCAAATCAAATTTCTGGACTGAAGTTAATGACACAGGCAACATGGAACAGGGAATTTCAGAATAGGAAATGTAGATATAATTAAGAATGGAAAAAGCTGGAAATGTATATTATAATGTTTTAGAAATGATTGGAGGATTTGTATTGGCGACCATAAACTGAATTAATATATAAAATAACATTTATATAGCTGAATTAAACAGCTTAAGACCATTAAAGTTCAGCTAGATAAAACAGACCTAAGGTTTTATCAAGATGAAGAAATTAAATTTACTACTGACCACCAGCCTCTACAAATTCTTTAGAGTACCCCCACTCCTCCCCAATCAATACAGAAAGATATCAAACACATGCAGTCTTGCAGTGATCACATCACAGCCTCTCTGTGTAAAGGACACGTTCAGGAAAGCATTACCTGCCAATACACCTAACAGAATGGTAACGAAGTTGAGTTTGAACTTCAGAATTACATTTTCCTCATTGCACTACACAGGGACGTACAAACCTGGCCATTTGTTTATATGACTCCTCGGCCACTGCAAATATATGCGGATCCATATCCCCCATATTCTGTCCACTGTATGCATTGATGATGTCCGCTCCATAGATGGGAAGCGTCTCATAGGGATTGATGGCCACCAAGACGATACCTGGAAAAAAAAAAAAACATAGTAGACAAATAATTTATGGAATTTTAAGAAATCCAATGTGATTCCATTATTAACTCTCAGCTAGTAACTTTGTATTTAGATAACACATTTTGGCTAGAGTCATCTTTCATATAGTGCAAAAGGTGTTTTGAGTGCATTTATCTAGACCTTTATGCAAGTGTTCATCCATACTGTATTGTTAAAGCCCTCAATGGTAAAATGTGTGGTTATACAAAGAAACATTCTCATTGAGAATGTCGTCTCATTGAAACACATGTCAAATAACACTATGTAACACAATTTTTGTTCCTGGGTAGTAAGTGTTATTTCCTAATTGCTTATGCCTCAAAAGTATAGAAAATGGCTATTATTCCCCACAAACTTTGCTTTTGTGACCAGGACAGTGATATTTTGAAATTTACCTATTTCCAATGAGAAAATGGTCTATTCGTTCACATAAAGTCAGAAAAAAACAACATATGAATCCAAATTAACATGTATTTATACTAAAGTAATACAAAAAAGACTACAAAGATTTAGAATTGAGTAGTTTTTTGGGATTTACGATTATACTGTAAATCACTTTCATGAATCAGCCCCCAAATGTAGTCTCCCATCATGTTCTCGTTACACTGTCCTTGGTAGCGACGTTCATCCAGTATATCCTGGTGGAAGCGCTCGCCTTGCTCCTCCGAGTACACTCCCATGTTCTCCTTGAATTTATCAAGATGAGCATCAAGGATATGGACTTTGAGGGACATCCTACAGCCCATTGTGCCGTAGTTCTTCACCAGAGTCTCAACCAGCTCCACATAGTTTTCGGCCTTGGGATTGCTCAGGAAGCCCCGAACCACTGCGACAAAGCTGTTCCAAGCCGCTTTCTCCTTACTAGTGAGCTTCTTGGGGAATTCATTGCACTCCAGGATCTTCTTTATCTGTGGTCCAATGAAGACCTTTGCCTCAGACAGCTTAGGGAAGAAGTCTTGAAGGTACTTGAAGGCTGCCGACTCCTTATCTAGAGCTCTGACAAATTGTTTCATAAGGCCCAATTTGATGTGCAGTGGTGGCATCAGCACCTTCCGGGGGTCCACCAGTGGCTCCCACTTGACGTTGTTCCTCCCCACAGAGAACTCGGGCCGCTGTGGCCAGTCCCATCTGTGGTAGTGCGCCTTGGTGTCCCTGCTGTCCCAAAGGCAAAGAGAGTAGGGCAACTTGGTAAAACCGCCTTGAAGACCCATCAGGAATGCCACCATTGCAGCCTCTTGATGCCATCTCAGAAAAATGCAGATATGTATCCACTCAGGCAGCTGGAACTAAACTGAACTGGTGGGCTTAAGGCCCCTGTATTTATACTACTATTTATATTACTGGAAAGTTCTAGAAGTTACTCCAAGTTTACTCAGCACTGAATCTATCTGGAATGTTCTGGAAAATAGGTACATTTCAAAATATCACTTTCCTGGTCACAAAAGCAAAGTTTGTGGGGAATAATAGCCATTTTCTATACTTTTGAGGCATAAGCAATTAGGAAATAACACTTACTACCCAGAACCAAAAAAAAAAAAAAAAATTTGTTACACGGTGTAATTTTACTGTATACAGGTTTGCAGTGTTGACAGTTAATGAATATTAATGCTCATGAAAAGAAGAACACAGCAGACAGCTGCAAAAAAAACCCTGGAGGGGCTAGTAGTATGCCATAAATATTTGACAAAAACAAATTATATATATATATATAAAGTATGTATACATTTCTCTCAAAATATATGCAAAAACACACAATGGGACAGTCTGAAGTTAATAACAAGAAGCAACAGGCAGGAGTAGAATAAGTATTTGGTGTCTACAGTTTTGGAGCTGAACACTGCCTTCAGGCTGCACAGTTCATGACAAACGATAATAATTAAAGAACTGTAAAAAGCAGGCTCCCCACAAAGCTATTTCGAACAACCCACGACAATCCCGCCCAAGAAATGAACAGGGCAAAACAGCAGAAACCTCACAAGATACACAGCAGACAATGTCATTTTCCTCAAAAAAAACCAAACACATTAATTTAAATCATCTGCAATTATAAAGGCTGATTTATTTGTGTATTACGATGAATACACTGGAACATTAAGGCAAAACTTAATCAAATAAGAGGATGCATTACAAAAGTGACATCATCACGCTTACCACAGTAGGTGTAGATAAGCTTTGAATCCATGAAGCGCACTTTGAGGTTATGCAGGATCGCAGGCTCATGGAGGTAGCTGAGGGCAGTGAGGTCATTTTCACCAACAAGGATGTCTGGGTTACGTAGATGGGGCAAGTTTTTGGTTTTGGGGTCCAATTTGTGTTCCACGTCCTGTTAAGCAGAAAAAGAAAAATCTGAATTGAGATTTTTAAAACCAACAAAACACTAGTGTATCTACAGTAAGCAGGGAGTATGCTTCTTTCTTATTTTCTATCCAGCAGAGCGATAAAACTGTATAGCAATAGCCTCACTGCCTCCTGAGGTCCACAAACGGACTGATACTGTATAAACAAGCAATATGTTTTAAACACCCCATGATCATGCAAAAACTAGATACGAGGTATTTCTCCTTTTAATCCTGGAATGTCCTACCACATGACATAATCAATGTTCTGTCAGTTAATCAATTCTGTCTGGCACGCTCTACATTGTGAACATGAGTGTTTTTCTAATTTTTCTTTCTGAGATCTTTCTGTTCTTAATCCCATAATGTTTGCCTCTTAGACTGAGCAAACCTGTGCCAAAACAACAGGGTGGTGACCCTTCACTGGTTCAATGGGATCTCTGAACCCTGAATGCAGACAGGCCAATATGTATTAACTGAAATACTGTCTAGGGCACCATTTTGAAGCCTTATGAGTCCTTTCTTCACTTTGAACTTTCTACCTGTCCTGGCTTGGATATTGGATATTCATGTCAAACCCAAACCAGTCTCCTCATGCAAGATCATCCTATCAGGTATCTTTGCAGCATTTACCAAGACCCCCTTGAAATGAGATGTCTATCTCCAGAATTAAATACCCTGGGTAAATATATCTAGTTATGTTATATAAAATTAAAACAGAAATACAGTAAGAATAAGTGCTAACTAAACAATATAAACTGGTGCACTATTCATAACTGCTGTATAACTATATTAGTTCCAGTTTCATTGTGAATGTGGCGAGCTGGCAGCAGTGATGCAGCATTCATTGTGTTGTGTGTTAGTTTAAGTGCTGTTTTTCACTCACTGTCACTGTGGCGTGGTGTTCATTGTCTAAGACTAGAATACAAGGACTATATCGGACTTGCTGGCACAGAGGCTCATGGCACCACCTTAATACACTCAGCTTTCCACCCCCAGTTCATTGTCTGAATCTAATCCAGAACCTAAAAATGAGAATTTACGTAAAACAGTACAGGTCTCACAGAGACTTTGAGATCCCAAAGCGAAGTCACCCAAATATCACTTTTGGAAATTATTAGCTAATTGCCAGTATTTGGTTTTCGTCACATTGCATTATATTTAGGGCTTCTGTTTTTCTGGTTTTATTAATTGTATTTTTTGCTGCTTATTTTTAGTTAGTTATTTTCGAGTTTTATGTAAATCATTTTTTTCGGGGCTTTCGTTTTTGATATACTGTATGAAATTAGTGTTTTCGGTTACTTTCCAAAATGCTTGAGAGTTGTTTTTTTTCTGGCAATAATATAGTAACTCGACAGTACTTGCACACTTAAGTTGTACCTTGTTTCCTCTGCTGTCTTCCACAGTGAAATCCCCCTGGTCACAGGCACATTCTTCTGGGGTTTTTGTGTGTAGGTATTTTTGTACATTTCGCCACAATTCTGTTTTAAATCCTCTGTATCTTAACTTTAATACAGCTTTAAATCCCGCTAACAAGCCTCCACCCTGATTGTAATCTCGTCTTAAATCTCATAAGTGGAGTCTCCAATAGAAATGTAGGAATATACTGTATGAAATTAGTGTTTTCGGTTACTTTCCAAAATGCTTGAGAGTTGTTTTTTTTCTGGCAATAATATAGTAACTCGACAGTACTTGCACACTTAAGTTGTACCTTGTTTCCTCTGCTGTCTTCCACAGTGAAATCCCCCTGGTCACAGGCACATTCTTCTGGGGTTTTTGTGTGTAGGTATTTTTGTACATTTCGCCACAATTCTGTTTTAAATCCTCTGTATCTTAACTTTAATACAGCTTTAAATCCCGCTAACAAGCCTCCACCCTGATTGTAATCTCGTCTTAAATCTCATAAGTGGAGTCTCCAATAGAAATGTAGGAATGTGCTATCACTCAATAGTTGGGACGGGTTTAAAGTATTCAGAACTAATCACTGATACAGGGAAATGTATTTATTATTATTTTTGTAGTAGTTTTTTTTTTTTTTTTTTTTTTTTTTTTCGTGGAAAGGGTAAAGTCAATGTGAATCGATTAACCAGTTCCACAGTTTTTCCGGTGCTTTCCAGTTTTTCCGGTGCTTTCCAGTATTTCCGGTGCTTTCCAGTATTTACTGGCTATCCACTGATTTAATTATTTTTGTATCGGGGGAGAGCGTGTTTTATCGGTTAAAACCGAAAATCAGAAGCCCTAATTATATTTCACATACATATTAGGTTAGCAGCAGCCTTTGATGTGATCTCTGAAGTAAAATGTACTTTTTAAAAGCTCCTTCGGGTAAGGAATGTAGAAAGCTTACAACCTGAGGACCCTGCGCAAACTAAGTCACACTGCTCACAGCATGTTTTCAAACAAGACTCCCGGCCCACCCCCCTTTCCAATGACCGCATGCCCAGAGAAGCTCAGATTTGCACCAGGACCCCTAATCCAGTCTGTCTCCTCCCAGGCCCAGGTCATTTTTACCGTGCCATCATCCAGTCTGAGCTGAAGCAATGCATCTCCTTGCTTGTAGTCTTTGAGAAGTTCAGCCGACTTCCAGACTTCTTCTGCATCAGGGACCCATACCCGGGCATGCTGAAAGAAAGAAAGAGCGAGCCAATAAGAAGAGCTACACAGTGGGTTCAGGTAGACTGGATGTTTCACAGATATGGCTTCATGGTTTGAGTAAACAGGTTTCATGGTTACTGAAATAATGTGAGATTTCAGGAAACCAGGTATATTTCTGGCCTTGTAGTTGACTTGTATTGGAATACTGTAGTGTTTCAGCCTGTTGGCATCTCCCATTTTACAGACACAATCCATTTTGTCCATTACAGATTAATCTTATTTGTGTTTCACATACTATTATCAGTCATATACAGTACCACCAGTATTCAATCACATTAGTGCCAGTTAATTCAACTAATTACAGTATGTCCTTCAGTAATGACGTGAATTTACCAGCACAGTAATTTAAAGCTGAATAGAAATTGGCAAGTCAATAAGGCTGGGGCTAAAGGCTTACTCGGAACAATAGCATGTATTATGCAACAGTTGGTTTTCATGCACACCAATAGTGTTGGTTAATACAGAGGCTCTAGTCTTACTAACTGCTTGTCATTGATGAAGTAATCAGCATCAATGCCCCAGGGAGCAGTAGCTTTAATATCTCAAGGAAGCTACACAGAGTACTTCCTAGTGTACCTACTATAAAGAACTGCAGCAAGAAACCCCAGAGGTAGCTTTAACATTCATAATACTTTATCATAGTGAACTGTAGCCTTAATTCTGTGATAGAAAAAAAAAGACTGTTTCACAAATTGAGCACTGCATATAAGTAAATAGAGTCATTACAGAGCTGTTTATCTGTTGCTAGTCTATTGCATTTCACCAACGGATAGTTCCTAAATAAAGCCTACATTTGATGTTGGCTTTTGATGTACACATCATAAATATGTGACCTTACATATCAGAATATCAGGTCAAAAAGTCAAGTGATTCAGTTATTTTATTTTCTGTGAACTAACATGTGCTGCATCAACAGGAGTACAGAATGGTGTTTATTTCATTACCATCATTCTGCTTTCTTATACAAATACACTTACAGGTATAGACCCAATACAGCTAAACGTTTATATTATTTATATTTCATGTAAACACGACAAATTGATTTCAGATCATCAACACCAAAATGAATAAAAACTCGGCTACACGTCAAGGTTCTTTTTGCTATTTTTAGTTCAATGGATCAGCTGTTGTTGAGACACATTGGTTTATGGTAACATTTCCAATCACATGTCTGAGGGACTCACTGCAAGAACTCAGGCTGACACTAACTGGTACAGTAAGTATAGTACCTTGAACTTTATGTCTAATAAGATCATGCAATTATCCACTCAACCCAACATTTATTTTGTTAAGAGAACATCAGGTGTTTAAGGCGTTGGGGCCCTCCTAATATGTCATTCCGTCGTAGGAGAGAGGTGACCAACATTTCAAACATTGCTAAGATTTACAGGACAAAGAAAATGGTTGTTCTTGCCAAATACTGAACTGCACTGTCAACACAGTGAGAATGTAGCAAAACAAAGGCCCACCGAAATATATGTTTCAGTATAAAACTGAACAGGAATGCAGGACACAGACTACAGATTTAAACTGTTGTAGAATTCACTGTGTAATTTCATTTTCCAGGAAACTATCAATTTGGCATTCTCGGTGGTCCTTTCTTATCCCTTAAACAAATCCTCCTTGTAACTCAATCATTGTCATCTTTGTACATATGAGTCGATGGAAGTTCTAACCTGAAAATCAGTGTAGTCAGCCAAGTTTCTGAAAGCTCTTACCACACATCGTGTATGAACAAGGCTGCAATCGAGTTTCACATTTTTAGTTTTTGCAAGTCTTGGCGAGTGAAACCATTTAAACAATTCTTGCAACATATTCTTTCCAGCCCCCCAGCTTACACTGGATTTAGCATTCAGTCAGAAAGCAAGAGACTAGAACTGCTATTCACTGTATTACTTCAAACTCTTTGATGTTTACGTCACTTTGAAGTTCTGAGTTTTATGATGTTTAATTTAATGACATTGCATAGCATTTTCACCAGTTCCAGGTTTTACTACAAGCTTGATTAGCCAGTTTATATGCAACAAGCTGGTGTGTACTTGGTAAAACTTAAAACCAGAATCTTAAAAACAATCGGAGACTTCAATTTCAAGCAAAATTGTAAATCTGCACTAATTTCAAAGAACAGCTTCCTTGTTTTAGCTAATGGGATGTTTTATCAGCTGGAAAACAAGACAGGTCAGAACATGTGCATTCAGAACACAAGCTCGCTGGCAAGAGATTTCACCTTTCAGAGTCATCATGCATTCACATCAAGGGAAGTTCACAGGAACAGCTGTTCAGTTAAATCACATGCGAGAATGCATGTACACTCTCATACCCAGGAATGTTATTAGAACGTGGTTAATAATCAGGGAATTAATAGTTGGATGGGCTGAAGCACAGTGGGTACTGCGTGGGGAGGAAAGTACTGTAGAACATATCACTGACAGCTGTACAGTATTATGTATTATGGATGGACGTTAATGACTTTTTGCTTCAACAAAACTTTTAAAGCAATAACAAGTTTCTCTGTGTGTGACCAACCTACAAGGACCATGGAAACCAGTCTAAATTACCATGGGAAACAAGCTTGTTATCTCATTCCATCTTACTACTATACACAGTATAATTCTGGGATATTTACCCTATACTTTTACAGATGAGCAGTTTGCTGGTTCTTTTTGTTTTATACTATAAATAATAATGCAATCACGCAACTTAACATTAGTTAAGTTTACTTCCAAATCTGAATATTTTATTGGAACGTGTCAGATTTGGAACCTCATCAATCTGACAAAGCCTAGTTTCTGATTCGTCTCTTCAAATATTTCTGAAGCTTTAAGCCTTTATTGAAATGTATGGTTTTAAAAGAGAGACCGTTTAACATGTAACCCACATTCATTGTATATTTGAATGCACAGCACAGCTAGCCCACACTTTCCAAGTAAAAGTAAATGTTCTCTAACAAGGAAAGCCCATAGTGTATTACAGCAAAGCCTTCCTCAAATGTATTTAAAAACCCTCCTTCACACCACTGAACCATGGATATTAATTAAGCCTACTCTCCTTTGGGTTTTGGATTCGTAGCACCCCTTCATCCAGGAGAATATGAATTTTAAACTCCTTGTCCTGAATGATAAACTAGTGATCCAGTCTCTCCAGAATGGTGGTTTACTTTCATGTTACCTACTGAAAACACACAATCACACACTAGTCTTTCATTCAAGGTTGCAATATTGGATTCAGAAATACAGGTTCAACAAACCCCCTATTGACAGATGTTACAAAGAAACGTCTGTATACAACCTTGCCGGCCTGTTTCATTACCACCATCACCTGCTCAGCAGCTGAAAAGGTAAACAGAGTTTTCATGGTTGCAAAGCAGAAGATAGAAAGTATTTTAGGTTTTGATAGTAATTTCTTTAAATTACACATATAAAAGCAAGATAATCCTACTTCTATTTACAGGGGAATTTATATTATATATAAAGAAAACACAACATAACATACACACCAAAACACAGCCGTTATCTCTCCCAACTGACAAAGCAAACAAGTAATTAGTAAAATGACAGCTCTTTTTTTCTTACATTCTTAACACGCATCACTGTAGTCTAGTCTATGGGGAACAAGGTGTAAAAGAGCCAGTGTACTGTACATCAGCAAAGAACAAAAGCCATGTGTTTTTTTGTTTTTTTTCCCTGATCCCTGAAAAAACAAACAAGTATTAACAGATTCTCTTAGTTCTTACAGTAACTAAGAAAAATAAACACAAATAAGCATACAAATGAACATTTTTGAAATATTTACAATACATCAGATTTAGCTGCTTTCTTTTTCACAAAATAATAGGTTTACAACTAGGCTTGCCAGTACTGACATAGGAATAAAGGGCAACATGTTTGAATCATCATTATAAAACATGGCAACCATGGAAACCAATTATCTGCTGGTTCTTACTCTGAGAGTTTACCATGTGCACATCACAAAAGGATTAATGAGCAAGCAATATATCTGTCATCCGCAGATAGAAATGGCATTCAAACATGCAGCATTTAGCCTATGTTGAATTCAGATAAAGTATTGCATGACTTGTAACAAAACTATAAATTTGCAGATATCACTATTACATTTGGAATGTCATTAATATTTGAATGTCACGGTTGATTATAAAGTTCCAGACCAAGTTCACATTCAGCTCCTATTTGTATTTTTTTCAGAAGACAACGTTAATACCCTCAGCACCATTGGCTGGATTCTCCAGTAGGGGTTAAATAAATAAATAAAGAATACAAAAATGAAGTTCTAAACACACCCACTGTCAGATACTTTTTCAACAAGACTACAGATCCTAAATATATTCTGAAAAATACTGTAATAACACATCATAGAACAACATGTTCAAATGCTTTACAAACACCATGAACATTAACACTAGATTATTTTTGATCTAATTTACTTATGTGTTGATGGCTACCAGCTAGCTTGACTGCTTGAAATAAATACTCACCTAGGGCTGTCCCAGACCCTCCTGGATTTTACTCTGGTTCAATTCTTACTGTATGAGATATTCTTGATTGCAAGATCTATGTGAAGGATTAATCATTCTTTCCTGGCCTGTAGGGTTAAAACACTTCTAATAAACATCAGAAAAGCAGGCCTCATTTTACCCAGCATCACTCCAATTAACTTCCTTTGACATAACAAACATCTGGCTTGAGCATCTCAGCAGATGATGCAGCAATAAAAAGTTCAACTGTTTCCCACACTACACATTTCTAATGCAGTGTCATCATCAGAGCCTCACAAGCTCATAAAATCAGCAGACCAGTCCCATAAACAAAATGCACTTGGTCATGAGACACACCAGGGCCATTTAACAAGAAAAGTATTGTTTGTGTTGATGGCACTAACTAAAAGTAGCTACTGCAATCACCAGTGATTATATATATATATATATATATATATATATATATATATATATATATATATATATATATATATATATATATATATATATATATATATATATATATATATATATATATATATATATATATATATATAGTGTAATACGGCAGGGAAGGGGTTAATAGTTTCCCTGCCCAAAAACATTTGTGTTAATTGTTTAATTTTATTTATTCTTTAATTATCACCCGCACCTGGGAATTATTGTGAATTAGTGCCAGGTGCGGAGTTTAAAAAGAGTACAGCCAGTTTGTTCAGGGCTGCTGTGTGAAAAGCCTGTCTGGGTAAGTGTGTGCGCCCAGACGTAGAAAAACACAAGTACAGTCTTATATAAAACATAATTAAATAGAGTAAGTTGCTCTCCCTAGTGGATATTGGACTGGCTGGACTTTTTTATTCTTTTTGGCTGTTTAACAAGTAAACTTATTTTCACACTTAGTAAGAATTGTGTGTGACTAAAGTACAGCCAACATCTGCTGTAGTTCACATCTCAACAAGCAGAGTAATTTACAGGGAGAGAAGAGGGAGGGAGGGAGGGAGGGAGACCTACTGTGCAGTTTAAATAATAATCATTTAAAAGAGCCCCCCCCCCCAGAAAGAAGTAATTGACATACAGGTAGGGGTCGATTTGAAATGGAATAATTAAACTATAAAGCAAGCTGTCAAAGCACTCATAAGAGTTAACCTGTCCAGTAGCCTTTACCGAGACCACTGAGTTATATTACTACGTCAAATAAAATATTAAGTGAAACTACATTCTTGTCAGCTTGAATGAATACATTTTACGGTATTTTATAAGATGACCCTCCGACTGAAGGAAGCTGCATTCCAGCGAGCTACACCGTCCTAAATGATTTCTTTCACGCTGGCAAATCATTTCAAGAGGGCATTCAAAAGCTTTCAAACGAATCTACTAGCAAAGTCGATCATGAAATTAAGCGTACATGCGTCGTGTACGACAATTGAAAAAAAACACTAAAAAAAAAAAAAAAAAAAAAAAAAAAAAAAAAAAAAGGGGGGGGGGGGGGGGGGGGGGCGGGGGGGTGCCTGAGTCATTCACTTGTCAAGCGTCACACAACCAGTAACAAAACAGACATTTATTTTGTTTGTTATTTTTGCACATACAGCAATACAGCAACATTCAGGGTGCCTGAGTGAGGAACAGGGCATCAGTCCTCATGACTCACAGGTCAGCACAGAGTGTCTTCTTCTCTCTGCAGGACTTTGCACCGGCTCCTTTAGTGAATTGAGAATACCGTCTCCTCAAGGTTGAGTTCTGGCAGAACAAAAGGGAATCACACCAGCAAAAGAATAAACCAACCATTACTATTCTGCAGGGCGACAGTGGGACTGGGACTTTGAAATTATTAAACAGATATGTATTATATAGTACAACTGTATTATTTGTACTCATGCTACAGTCTGTGTCCTTGTACAGCAGTGCCAGTAGTAAGTAGAACCATTATCAAATCTATGAAACGGTAACAAGTGCGAGACCATTTTGTTTAGTGATGGCAAGGTGGAAGCCGCAGTTAGGCCAGTCGCCTTCGAAAAAGCAGCCGTCTATCAGAGCCACAGAGGAGAACAGCCTTAAATAAAATGAGGAACAATGTAAATAAATAACTGCTATAGCAACTTCATTACCATAGGAACGCCTCAGCCTGTTTACTTCAAGAGTCAAACAGACCTCACACAGAATTAGGAGTGGAAGGGATCTTAGATTGCTCTGTGGTTAAACAGGATGTAATTACCACACAACTGACTCAGAAAGAAAACCAGTTTCTCTGAACATTCATCATGGCTGCCGTACAGCCACAATTCCTCCAGGACATCCACTGCTTGCACAGAACAAAGATAACGGAAACAGAAAGCAGTATATCCTCCCAATGATGTCACCAGAGTACTGGCTTAAAAGGTAACCACGAGAAAACACCACTACTAATCCTACTTCAAGCTTTAGTCAAAGTTTCAAAGTAGGGATCAGGCATAGGAATTAGCAAAGACTTAACTGAGGCTAATCCAGTATTCCTGATGCCAGACCATTCCCTGAGCCCTCTTACATTATATGCCAAACCAACTACGATTTCACTAAATAAAACTGGCCAAAGCCTATGCATAGTGCAAAATGCTATTTATACAGACGCATGTTTCAAAGCATCTTCATGAGATGAAACTCTTCACTGCATTTCATTTTATGCCTCATTTCCACTGCCTTTCCCCAAGTATACTGCGGAGGAGCTGGACAGTCTGGGCGAGGTGTGGCTGGAGGGTGTTTCCACTGATGCTCAGCTATACTTCAGCTCCATCTCAGACAGTACAGTTTCGTATCTCATACCCAACGAGGCCAAACCGTGCTAAAGAGACAAAACGAAAAGCATGTGCTAAAGAGAGAAACTGTTTGGAGCAATTGCAGCTGTTTTCCACCACTTTTCTCTTATTGCGTGACAAAACTTAATAAGACTACTGACAGTGTATAAAGACCGAAAATAAAAACAGCCACAAATGTTTGTTCAACTTCGTCCGTCTTCGCTTGTTTACATATATTCAATCAATCCCACAATCCAAAGAGACCTTTACAGATGCACTACTACTTCCTCTGTCATCAATACTTAACAAAATGACACTGGAACGTAGACAGCCATCTTTAACTAGACCGGCCAGTTCAGTTACTCCTGGGGAAAGGCAGTGGAAATGGGGCACTGCACTGTCTAGAGGCCTGGAAAAAAATGAAAGCAGGTTTATTCCAACGTAAAGAATGACCTGATTCAGTGCCTCCAAAACATTACAACCAAAACACAATTAAAAGCTGTAAAGGGAAAACAGCAGTCTGACAATAAAGTACATTTGTACTGACTTATTCTAGATGGAACCTCAAGTATGCCTTCATTATGTCTATGGTGAGTCATCGTGTGAAACATCCCATAACATAAATCTGACAATATTAATGAATCTGCATTCCCCTAGTATGAGCAATTTCACAAGCAACTAAAACATATAGGCTACTGCTACTTAGTTAAGGAGATATCACCAATATAGGTTAAAATACTGTGAAATATTATCAAAGGCTTATAAAATTAGATTAAGGTCTATCATGGACTTCTTGTTGATATTATCTTTAGTGACACTATAAATATAGATTAAAACATAGATTAAACCCCATAACAGACAGGTGGAGAAACAACCCCTGGATACTCTAGACAGGCTTCTAAGAGACACACATCTACAGGAGTGGAAGCTGTGCAGCGTTAATGAAAGAATTAATTCAAAACAACTCACAACCTTGCCTTAAAAAAAAAAAAAAAAAGAAGAAAAATTTATATCCCGCTGATAAATGTGGTTTTTGTGCACAAAAGATATTGAACATGCCCTGAAAATATCATCTGTAACCAGTATGGCCTGGTTTGGCTTTCTGACTGCACAGATTAATTAGAAAAAGAAAAGGCCCCAAATACTAAGCAACAAAGATTAAAAACATTCCTGTCTGTGCATTCTTTTCTGTACAGGTCATGTATCAATAAATACAGTGCTCCTCTGCTGCAAGACAATTAGCCAGAGTTAAGAGGCTATGAACAGTACAGACACCTCCCATTTTACCAAGAGAATAGCAATGTGATGGGAGGCAAACAATTCCATCCTCTAAGGGGTACAACCAAAGAGAACCGCGCTCTGAGCTGCTGTTTCAGAGGGTGTTCCAGCAGCTCGGAACTATACAGACAAACACCACCTTATTCACAGTCGAGCTGTCCATCCACTGTCAGGCTAAGACCTTACTCAACAGGCATTCTGAGACAGGATGGGGGCTCCAGCATTGTGAACCTATCCCCACAGGTCAGCTCAGTTTAAAGTCTGTGGTTCTACTGTACTGCAGGTTTTGATTTATTTATTTACTCTAGGTTATTACTCCTTTCAGTTCTCTATACAGGTGACTAGCCATCAGCCATGTTATACAGCAGGTCTCAACGTTGACACTGAGCGTGAATACCAGCACTGGTTCAAATTCCCTGTTACCACATAATTAAGTGTATCGAGCCAGCTGGAGCCACACCAGTTAACCTTCTTAGCCTCGCAGTCTTCGTGGTTTTTCTTAGTCTTTTTATAACAAGAACATACACAGCTTAAAAAAAAAAGAAAAAAAAACTGGGGAAAACATAAAAGAAATTGCTAACTAATATCCTATCGGTGCTAATTCTGTACATAGACATAGCTTTCTGTCAATGTTAATACCAGCTGTACCTAAAGCTGCAGGGTGTTCTAAAATTGTCTTCTGACTGTTTTACAAGCCTATCATTTGAAGTACTAGCTCTTGGCGTTTTGTTTTTTAAATACAAAAAAAAAAAAAAAATTGCTACACGACCCTAAACAGTAGCTAGCATACGTTTCTTTCCATCTAAGATACCATGCTGCGTGCAAAAAGCACTGAGCAAAAGTGGTTTGCTTTTTTCTCAATGAAATCTTTTTAAAATTTGTGAAGAATGCTAGTGCTTAAGAAAGCTGCTGGACAGCACAGGAAAGTGAAGCTCAGAAGAATGCATTGCCATGGTAACAGCAGTGCAAAATTCTTCAAGCTGCTAACCAATAAGAAATTTAATTATGTCGCAATCCTAAAATTCAAGGTGTATGACCACAGCTGTATGAATCTGCTAATCCGAAGGAGGCGCCGCTAATCCTTGAGTCCATGCGGGAATCTGCCGCTTTGGTGCTTTTCCTCAACAATCAATTGGCTACAGAATTCCACTAGGATCTAACGAGGGAACTTTGGACCAACAAGGGAAGTATCACCAAGGGCCAGAAGTGCTTCTCTGCGTAATCTTATAACATCATACTTGCTTCATTGATAGACTGTGATCTAAAAACATTTGTTTTCAACGTTGGTAAAAGTGAATAACAGGTGTGTATTATGTTGGTAGCACACATGCTACCGGAAATACAGAAATAAAGGGATCATAAAAGGATAGCTCACTATGGCCTTCATACATGTAAGAAAAGGAGGTGTGTAATACGGACGGATATACAAGTTCCTCCATACATCCCCAGACACTGATACCCAAATAACAAGTCCAGAGACGAACACTCCTTGCTACTCCATGCTGGGAAAGCAAAGTGGGGTTCGTTTCGTTTGATTTGTATTAATACCCATTGGAGGCTAAACTGAGCCACAATCAAAACAGTGACATTTGTGAACTTTCAAGCCCACTGATATTTGAACCCAAGCCTCCAGCAGTGAAAAGCTTGAGAGGCTAGTAAAGGTAGCCCGTTTTGCCACAAGCACTTCCTGATCTCTATTTAGCAATTTACACACTGTGGAAAAGAGGAGGGGGTCTATGCATTAGTAATCATGTAGCAGCAGCAGCAATCTGCTCAGCCCTGGTCCCATAGGCAGGAGGAGGGGGGCCTCTGCGTCTAATCAAGTGATGTGGACACTACTGGGGCATCTGTATGGGAGACAGAGGATCATTCAACAGTTTTACTGCTTTACTGCTGTGATTCATGCCTTTAATAATGTAGTACTGACTGTGAAAGTGTATCTTTTATGCAATACTGTGTGATACAGGGGCATGAATTAATGTTTTACACGGAATCACATATAATTGTAGAAGGATTTCATCATGCACATGAAACAGGGCATTTTTTTTGGATCATTCTCACACTTCACTTACTACCAGGGAATGTAAAACATGCAGGGTCTGCATCTATTAGCAAGGTATCTTCCAAACTGAAATGTATGGGTCATACACATATTTTTACTTTATTAACTGATAACAGCTTACTGAAATATTGAGATATGTTTTATTGAAATGGGATACAATCTGCCTAAACCAGGTTTCTGTAGTAATGTTTGTCCAATGGGAACTGTTTTTATTTTATTATATAAGTTACAATATAATAATTAGGGCTTAAATTTTCCTTTTTTGTTTAGTTCGGGTTTTTTTGTTTGTTCGTTTGTTTTTTATTAAAATTTGGCAAAATTGGTTATTTTCGGTTATTAAAAACAAACACCACTCCAAGGCATCAGTTTTCAGTTTCTATAATAAATTGCATGTATGTTTCACTAACACATATACAAAGTTTAACTTGCTGTGTGCTTTATAAATACACCTCCTTCAGTCCCATCTGATCTTACAGACTTGGCCAGGTACACTCACAGCCCAACAGCCATCAAGTGGCTAACTAGCCTCTTACATACTACACTTCATTGTCCTGACAAACCGAAGAGGCAGCGCTCAGTGTAAAACTGTGGAATCATCCATCAGACAGGAAACATCTGAGCCAGCTAAATAACAACACAAAGATACAGAGGACATTTGTACTGAATATACTGACGCAATGACAAGCTCAGTAAATCTGTACCTAAATCCAAGCAATATTGAGAAGTAAGAAATAAGAAATGAACACCAGAGAATAGATGTTTGGTGTTTTCTGTTGTATTCTTATTGAAAATAATGATTCAAAATCATAAAAAAAGGTTATCCATTTAAATATTGCCACCCAAACATGTTTTATAACCTAAACAATATCTAATTTCCCTTTTTTAAAAGTTGAACACTTACTTTTAAGAACATAAAATCCAACTCTTGGTGCATCTTCAGGTTCTTGCAGAGCACTATGTCATTCTAAGACTTACAGTAGAAGATTGTGAAGTGCCTTCTGCACACGAAATGTAGCCAGCTCTTAGAAAATGGATTGGATAGGATAAAGTCACACTTTATGAAGACTGTCCATGGTGGCACAGAGGAGCCTATATTTTTTCTAGTAGGAGGTCAATATCACAGCAATCTAAAGCTTAACTCTGACTGGATGGTGAATCTGTACTGGGTGTGCATTATTTAACCTCTTCACTGGTGTTTCTGCTTCTTTCCTTAGATGCACAAAGAGGAGAGTGTATTCTAATCAGTTGCACCGCAAATAAAATTATGAATACTGCTGGTCTTATGACCATGTCTGGTCTATGTGATTCTAGATTATCAACAACCCTCTGGGCACATTTATGTTTAAACCCTTAAAAATCTCAACATTTTTGTTTTAACCTAAGGACTTAGATTTCTTGGAAACTGCATTAGTTCAGAAAGAATAATCATGTACACAGTAAAGTATATCACAGAAGACTGTGACAAGGATTTCCTTGGGACAAACTGCCCAAGACATTGCACACAGATTCCTGTGATCCTTTCCAGCTACAGAATATTTTACATTTACATTTAGGATGTTTGTAAAAGCCTTTTCTGATGCACAAGCCCTCTGTCGTTTATGCAAACACACAGCTGTCTGCTTTTTCTTTTGTTCTAATAGCCCGCCCCTTGGCAAAATCCAACCAACACATGACCACAGTGATCCTTCTTTAATTTAGCAGCTCTGTGGAAGCAAACAGGCTAACATGGTCGACTGTAATAAGTTTTGATAGTGCACTCACAGGTGTCCTGTTTAAATGATTAATTAGCTAAACCTGCATTGTAAATAAACATCATATTGAAAGCTGAGCAACAAGACTGGCATCACTAATTCATGCACTAAACGTGTAGGGACAAGGTGCATGCAACAATAGAGGTCTGGCGTGGAAACCCTAATGGCTTGCAGCTGATGTTTAAGCAAGCATGTCAGTGTCAATCATCCCTCTTCCAAAATACAACAGACCCATCGGCAGCCTGAACAATTAGATCTGCATGTCCTACGTCCACTGTATTCACATGGAAAAAAGAAAGTTTAAAACAGACAGATGCTTCCATATACTGTACTCTCAGGTATCGTGCTAAAGAATTTCCTTAGGATCACATCCTGAGATTGTGACACTCTAAAAGATGTCTGGATTTGCTGAGCTGGAATGGAATCACTCCTTAGCAAGCTGCATCACAACTGGACAAGGGGTACTCTAGTAAATGTACCATGATAGACAGATAGACAGGCATTTTGACATCCTCCAGACACCTCAAATTACACTTGATAGCTGGTGCTAAAGGAGGTCCCTAGCAATTATCCCATCACAAGAAACAAGCATCTCCATAATGTACCCTTTCCAAGGCAGTGATGAAACTTGATTAGAGAATAATATATAGCCTAACTGCGCAGTGGCACTCACTGTCTATTGTGTCTGAGGTTTTTAGTCATCTTTCCTTCGATGTCTTGCAGCAACAAGACTGGAGTTGTACCTTACCTTGGCAGACAGTTTATTGGTCCCAAGTGCTTTCTTGGCTTTCTCTGGCTGCTAAACCACCCTTCTAGAAATGAGACAAGTATAACGAAGGCTACTGTAGAAACTGTGTGGTAGACAACTTACTCGTTATCCTAGACAACTAGCATAGCACAGTCTAGGAGACTCATAGATATTAGCTCACTGAATCAAAAAAGGATGGAGTCTCAGGTGACATCACAGTACCCTTCAAATTAAGAGAAGAAAAATCACGAATTAAATGTTGCATCCCTTTCCATTGCTTTATGTTAACCTAATATGATCTTTAAATGTATTTTAAAAGGCAGGTAAATGTATCCAGTCTACCTATGTTGTTTACTGTAAATAAGCACAAATATGATGAAGGCTGTATTGTGTTGCATTGTATTGTAATTGGTTCTTTGAAATGTATTCACAGCTAAGCTTTGGAACACACTGACCATTATACTGAATCAAGGTACCATGTACAGTAGGCTTTTATGTGCCAACCTTCTATGAGTCTGAAACCAAATGCAATTTCAGCTCTGCCTACCTTCCTGGAAATATAAATCCGAGAACATGTTATTCAAAAGGACAGACTGCTTGTCCCTCGTGCTTCTGTTTGCCTCAGGCTTGCATCACGTATGATGAATGCCTCTTTGTGTTGGGGAGCTGGGGGTTGTGTAAGATGATGATTGCTCTCCTGCATCCCAGAGCAGACCAGATACAACCCTGCATCATCATGATGTAATTTCCCTTTCCTGGGAAATGCTTGAAGCAAGTGATCTGAACATCTTTAGAAATAGCCAGTCCTAACAATAAAGCTATCTAAAGATAATGTTAAGTTATGTATGACATGGTTGGTTGTCCTTTTTGTTGCACTTTATCATTTTGTATTTGAAACTACTGTTGTTTTCTACGTTTGTCCTTGTTTCTTCAAAAATAGATGAACTAGTACGTTTTCTTCTGAGGGTAATATTTTTTGCAGCATCCAGTCAATGTTCCTTGAAGAACAAAGAAAGAAGCAATTCATCCAACCAAGTAGTTAGTTGCTGGCTTGAAAAAAAAAAAACACACAATAAGCAACAATAAAGCACTGTTAACTGAGATTTCACCACATTGAGAAGTTTTCTGTTTGGGCTAATTAAAGTCCAAGCCATTGAAAAAACTGTTTAGAACCACTATATCGGTTCTATTTCACAGGTCACTGCAGCAGATTTTCAACACTTGGCTTTGTTTATTTTCTGAATGTATATATTGCATGTCAGAAACTGTGTTAATGTAAAGGACTTTCCATTAATACTAAATCACATGTTACACAGTGCAAGTGTTTCTCCTTTGTTTGTCCTTCCTTTATATCCTTAACAATGAAAAACAAAAAACAAGGATAAGCCTTTGAATATACTGTAACAAGTGCTTATATTCCACTTAAAACCCCAGTTTCACCAGGCCACTTTGTCAGAAGAGTAATATTAACTTCCTAGGCCATCAATGACAAATAACAGAATTGGCCACAATGTTACATTATATACATACAAGACATTTTGTGAAAAGATTCATTTTCCTTTTTCCTGTGACTGCTGTGTATAACCTTTTGTTTACTGATGTTGCCAGTGGCATAAGAGGTTTCAATAAAGCACAATGTGCCTTTAAATTTCAGAACTACACCATTGCTCTGTGTCATCTGCTGATGCTAGGGGAGGGTCCACCATACCACCTCTTTTGACATTACCAGCAGAAATAAACTGGGGCATTCAGTATTAACAATACTCTTCATTTATTTATTTTACTGAAACTATCAATAAAGACATTTACACACACACACCCCACCAAAAAAAAGCATAACCATGTATGTGTGTAACAAAACACACTACACAGCTCCCTTAATCTACCCGATCAATTCATGTAAACTGCATAACTCTACACAGCTGGGAAACGAATCAAGAACCGATACCATTCATACAGTACGCTACAACCCGCCAATGAAATAGCTTACACTATTCCATTTAGGGCTATAATCAGCTACTACAATAAGAGTTAAGGATGTTATGGGGGATGAAACATTATCTTAGTACTACTACAACTTAACTAATAATAATAATAATAATAATAATAAATCTGGTTATACTTAATGAGTTTTTTGTTTTGTACAATCGTCTCTGAATCCAACTACACACAAACCTTATGCACAAATCCAATGCTGTAATTAAAATCGCGTTTGATTTTATATTTGCATATATACAGCAGACATTTGGAAACGTTCTATACACCAAAGCATTTTTCTGTGCAGTAGCACATCGTGCCCATTTTGCGTCTGCCAGATCCTGTATTTTTCATTCAATTGACAGTCTGCGTCTTGCAAACACTCGAGTACTGCCAGTAATCAGCATCAGATGAGCCTCAAAACGCAGCCATTCTAAAAATAGACCGTTATTAAATTGTGTTGTATTTATTCGTTAACAAAAGTCTAAATAAGACCACAGAAAAATAGAAAAAAAAAAAAAAAAAAAAAAAACATTTTCGTGTAAAATATTATTAAATAATATCGCTTTGGTCCACATTTTGCTAAATGTGACCTTTACATTCTGCATTGTCTGCACATTTTAAATATTGACAGTTTTCTCCAAAGCCGTTATCAGTGGAGGATATTGCCGACAATAACCGACTACAGTGCATTATAATTCAATTAGAATATGTTTATATTATATATCTTCTTTCTGCTTTTATTTAGTTTAGCAGAAATGCCTGGAAATGTACATTTTTTTTTCATACTCCTAGGAACATCTAAAGGACACAGATTTCATGGGAGTACCATTTTGTCAAGGGGTAAATATGTCAAAATAAACAGCAACTTCTGCATTGACCCTTTCATCGTAAACATAATCTGTACCATACAAAATCTGAAGCTATTTTAACAGCAGAAACTACAGTAAAAGTATAACATTCATTCATTCATTCATTCCACATCTGCACCATTGTTCGTTCTGGCGGCAGTTACTTCTCATTCACACCACCATTATACAAAAGTAAATAGCCAGCTAAACCTAGGTTCACATATATATATCGATTATATAGTTATATATATATATATATATATCAGTATATATATATATATATTTATATATAATATATAGTATATATATAATGAGATATATGTTTCGAGAGGAGACTCTCTCTCTCTCTCTCTCTCTCTCTCTCTCTCTCTCTATATATATATATATATATATATATTATATATATAAAACCAACATCAATTCATATGCAAAATCATCCACTGCAATCAGAACACAGCATTACTTGGATGATCATGTTACATGAATGCACATTTTCCACAATATTACCTTTGTATAGAGCTCAGATGCTGCCATGATTATCACTCCTGCGTTTCTGTAATCTAGATTAGCACAGCATTGAGATGAGACCGTTTTTCTACCAGGATTAATTGAAGCCGGCGCTGTTTACAAATCCGTTCAGCAGAGACAGGAGATCTCAAGCAGAGTTAACAATCGCCATGACACCTGAAAGTCTTGCTATTTTGGTGTCGCTCTCTATGCATTGTGGGTATGAAGGATGGAATGGTTCAGTCAAAATTTTATGTATCGCCTTGGATTGGAATTGATTGCAAGGACAGGCTGCCTCCTAGCGGCTAAATTGTGATATACTTCGCAACAAATGACTAGTCAAATGATTAACCACCAGTGTGGAGAAGAGAATGAATGAAGATAAACGGTGTAGCGTAACTAAAGCTGCAGTGTTTTACATTTATGTTTAAAGTGTACAAAAATATAACAGCCTTCTGTGCTTGGATCATGCGCGATTAGAAGTCATACCATTATGACTTCTTAAAAAATGGAATGGGATTATTATTGGAATTGTAACCATCAAACATTTATCTTCGGTTATTAGTAAATCCGGTTAGGGAAAATCATATATAGGGTCAAACTGCAGGGTCAGCAATCCATTCAGTGGACTTAACTGAATATGATCATTCCATGTGAAATAAGCAAAAAACATGGACATTTGATGCTCTCTAAATTTAGTTGTGAAAGGGAACCTCTCATTCCATTAAGGGTGTGGTCTTGCCAGTTCACATTTTCCAGACTACTTTGCTTCTAAATAAGGCATCAGGATAAAATGCTCTAGAATTATGGGAAAGCTTGAACCAATTACATTCAATATGAAAAAATAATCATATATTATAAATATATCAGGACATGTAAATCAACAGTGACACTTAGCAAAGTGCCATGCTGTCTCTACACTGCAGTCATTTTTAGTTCATTTGATAGCTAATGGTTGTACTAGTGTGTACAATACTGTATGTAATGGGATTCATATGTGTCTATAGATATAGCAGACACTAAAACAACATTGAAGTAAAACAAATTGAAAAAGCCCAGTGTACAAAACATGCCAATTCCATAATAACTTTTAAAATTGAAGTTATTTAAAAAATATGACCTTAAAAAATAGAAGATACATTTCCCTATTGCTATTAAACTACAACAGTATAAAAGGCAAAGGGGAGTTCTATTTAAACAAAGTATACCTTTTATGTTCCCAGTTGAATATATTGATTTGGTAGTAGCCTTTGTTAATCTGTTCATGTTAATTTCAGTGAAAGAATTTAACTGTAACAATTGTATGTGCCTTTCACACTATTATTCATATTCCATTTTCTACAGAAGAGTAAAACCAGAAAACTGATGCTCAATCTCTATGCAGTGTACTAAAAATATTATGCTCATAAATGTTAATTTTCAAAAAACAAAAAAGAAAACACATTAAGGTTAATTGTGAAAGTTGTAATACTCTACTCATCTGTAGGAATGAATTGTCTTCAGAACATGAACTAAAAATAACCTCAAACGCCACCCCTATCTGCCTCCAAATTCCAATTGACTTAAAATACCATTCTCTTGAATCAACTGTCTTAGGACTAGTTTATAGATTTTCCCTCTTCCCCAATAATTTCTGCACACAATGAACCATGATATACTGTAACGATCCTGATCCAAGAAAAAAATAAAAATAAAGTTGCATTGAATACAAAATTCATAACCTTTAAAAGCAATTCCACCCTTTGTATTCATTATAATTTTCACATGAATAAGCACATTGGGATCTGTATTCCAATATGTACTTGCACTAATGAGAATTAAGAATAATTAAGTTTCTACTTAGATATTGTCCAGGTAATTAAACCTAAATCGCATTCTACATAGATAGTGTTCTGTACTTCTGATCAAATAAAACATCAGGGAACAACCCTGAAATGACTCATGAAGCATTTTCATTTTTTTTTTTTTTTTTTTTTTGCCTGTATAAACCCCCATCACTTCTTAATGTACAGAGCATGCTTCACTTAACAGCAACTTTACACTTGTGGTCTATATTGTCATCAGAACGTATGTTGATGTGACCAATAGTTAGATATTTGTGTGTAAGAAGCATTCTGACAGTCAATTGTTCAGTTCTGATTATAAGTGTGAATTATACTTTCCCATAAAAAGGGTTGAGGATTCCATACAGGATGTTGACGTAGCTTGTGCATGATGACCTGTAGCCCTGTATAAGGCATTGCTGAAGTATGCCCGAATTGAGTAATATTAAGAGGTTTTGATGTAATACATATGTTTTTTTTTTTTGTTGTTTTTTTTACAAAGATATGAGTAATTAATGAAGCCTCTTAAATCTACAATTCTGGTCTGCAAGGACCATTTTTGATAGTTGCAATATTCGGGGCAATATTATTTCTTGGTCACAATGTGCATTACCTGTAGTACATTAAAATCAAAACAAGCATACACTACAATTGCCTCAAGCTACAGGTACTGAGTGTTGACAGGTAAGTGTATAATTCGTACAGCACAGTGCAAAGAAATGGCCAGTATGTTTGACTGCCAAGGTAAACATTCATGCAAGGTTCCATATTGTAAAAATAAACAATATCCAGAAAGAGTATTAAGCAATTGGAACACATTTGTGCAAAACTATTTTATTTACAAAAATGGCACAAAAGTGACTGCACAATATATGCACATGCACACCTCAAACATTTCCTTTAGTAAGCTACCAACTACAAAACCTAAAATGATACGGGTTTAAATAGGTAAGGAGTTTTCAGCACACATTCAGCACTAGGTTCACATATATGTCTCCAGGGTGGACAAATATTGCCCAAAAACATATGCAACTGATAAAGCCGAATGAGGTTTAAGGCCATTTTAAATTCAAGATTTGAGACAAGCAGACACCAACCTTTCACAACCCAGTTCACTTTCATACATGCTTTTTTTTGTTTGTTTTTTAAGCAATCTGTGTAGTCCATTCTTTTATTTTATTTTTTATATAAAACAAAGAATATAGCAGTAACAAGGCAAAAATTAAGCATGGACATGACTGAAGATTATATCAAATAATTCAAGCACACTACTTCATTTAGATGATGGATCTAAGGAATGATACAGTAAAAATGTAAAACTTTCTAAAATGTCAATTCCTGCCATCACTCCTACACTAGGAAATAGTTAATATGTACACTTCTTCACCCAAAACTACAGTATACTTAAGCCATCAAAACTTTTGCAAGTTTGTGGGTCTCCCTGACTTTCTTCAACAGTCATTCCAGGTACTATACATTTTTGTAATTACTCCACAAGCAGCACTATTAACTGGAATCTGCCTACTCGTCAGTCTTTCCAAATGACTAGTGTAAAAGAAAGTTATGAGATGAATAGGGGCAATAATAAGGGCGAAAAACAGGAATGAGAAGAAAAGGGTGCAGTGCCATATCTTATAAATCAACCAGCCAGCTTGCTGGCAACCAGGGAAGGTTTTCTCTGAGGCAAGTCTTGTGGAGTGGGGATGTGGTCTCCAGTGACCTCGGCTTTCTCAGTGGTAGCTGTTGGCAGCTGTTTGTTCTTCATCTTGGCTTTAGCCATGTTGTAGTCACCAGAGTCAAAATATTTTTGCTGCAAAATACAAATAAGTCAATACAGGTATTCAGTACAGGTCAATGTTAAAACCCAATACTGTCAAATTAAAATGCCAGGTTTGTTTTTAACTGAGAGTGTGTGTGTATGTTTATATATGTATGTATGTATGTATGTATGTATATACACTACCGGTCAAAAGTTTTAGAACACCTCCATTTTTCCAGTTTTTATTAAAATTTACGCAGTTTAATATTTCACTGTACTCTGAAATTAAAGCACAGAACAAAGACAGAATTGGAGATAAAAAAGAAATCATGGAATCATTTTGTTTAACAAAATTGAATCTAAATATGTGACTCAAAGTAGCCACCTTTTGCAGATATAACAGCCGAACACACTTGTGGCATTCTTTCTACAGTACAAATCAAATATTGTTCAGAAAGTTCTTCCCAACACTGTTGCAGAAGTTCCCACAAATGTGTTGCAGTTGTAGGTTGCTTTGCTTTCACCCTTCTGTCCAGTTCATCCCAAACCAGCTCGATGGGGTTTAAGACTGGAGACTGTGCTGGCCATTCCAAGATTTGAAGCCTACCATCTTGTTCTTTTCTTATAAGGTAGTTCTGACATAGCCTGGAGGTATGTTTTGGGTCATTATCTTGCTGTAGGATGAACCCCTGACCAACTAGGTGTATACCAGAGGGTACTGCATGGCGCTGCAAAATGCTGTGGTAGCCGTTTTGGTTCAGGGTGCCACTCACTCTTTGCAAGTCGCCGACTCTGGATCCAGCAAAGAAACCATCCTTTCGCCTACTCGACGGCATACAAAAACCCTGCGTGATGAACCAAAGATTTCAAATTTTGATTCATCGGTCCATAAGACCTTTTTTTCCAGTCTTCAGAAGTCCACTGGTGGTGCTGCATGGCCCAGGCAAGCCTCTTTTTCTTATTTTGCCATCTTAGCAAAGGCTTTCTTACTGCCACTCGACCTGTCAAACCTGCAGCTCGAAGTCTTTTCTTCACAGTTGAAACTGAGATTTGCTTACTTCGACCAATGTTAAGCTGTTGTCCTGTGAGCTGCATGCTGTTGACTCTCAGAAACCTGTCTTCTGATTCTGTTGTGGCTTTGGGTCTGCCAGACCTCATCCTGTCAGAGTTTCCTCCAGTTTCCAAGTGCCTTTTCATGGTGTAGGAAACTGTACTCACTGACACCTTGACTTTCTTTGGAATTTCTAAAGGAAAGACCTACACTTTTAAGGGTTATAATGGTCTGTCTGTTTTCCTTTGTTAATTGCCTTTTTCTCGCCATTATGATAGCAATATACTACTTCCTGCAGTACAATACTGTCCAAATAATGCTTAAGACGGTGTAGTAACACGGTCTGTTCCAACACTGCTTTTATACAGACAGAGGGTTTGTAAGTAATCAACAAAGGTTGGGACACCTGTAGGAATTGTTAGCATCAAATTTCAAGGCTTAATTTACTTCCATTGTTGCAAAACACCTGTAAGTTGTTAACCCATTACTTGTTCCCTGAAAAAGGCCTTTTTGTATAACTCTGAAATGTACATTATTTCTCAGTTTTTGGTAACCTAAACTTTTTAACCTCTGGCAGTTTACCGCTTACCTTTGTACCATTTCAGGTTATTCACTGGACTTGAACTGCTTAAATTTCGATAAAAACTGGAAAAATCAGGGTGTTCTAAAACTTTTGACTGGTAGTGTATAAAAAAAACTCCCAAAACAATTAGAAATACACTGACCAAACTGTATAGCATTTGATACACTGTTAAGACATACAGACTGGTTGTTTGTTGAACACTGAGGTTTTATATTTTTACCCCTCCCCCTGAAATCCTTAAATTAGTCAGATGCTGGAGGGACCACTCCATTAAATAAAGCAAGCACCATGAAGTATTAAGGTTAATTCTAAAATCTAGATCTTGATATGATACTCATTTCAACAATTTATGCTAGTGCAAGTTCAAGAGCATTTACTAGCTAAGAATTAAAGCCACTGTAATTTAGGTAAAATGTCTTTCGACTTCTTTTAGGTGTCAGAACTCATATAGAGTTTACACATTTGACCTAAACAATTACACAAAAGCACATTTAAATCTTTGTGCCAACCCCCACCCCACCCCACACACACACACTTCATACCATACTCCATTTAAAAAAATAATTGTAAAAATACCCCTTTCTGAAGCCTTTTCCTTAAAAGATCAGAGCCACCTGGCTTTGAACCAAGATGAGGGTATCGAGCTTTTAGCTTGGCTTCTTCTACCTTTTCAGGGCTGACCACTTTGTCCTCCATTTCCTTAAAAATAAAACACAGATTATAAATTTGGACTTCAAGTATTTAAAAAGGCATGAATATAACATAGCAAGGTGGATCAGCAGAGGAGAGCTTGACTAATGGCTGAGATTATCATGTCTTCACTGAAAGGGCAGCTTAAGAGGAAGAGCCCATAGCTTGTTTTAAAAGGCCCACTAAAAAGCAAAGTTATTTTTACAGTTTTGATGCAGTTTAATCTCTGTTGACCGTGTCTCTAATCAGATGGGGCAGGTACTGTCACTGCACACAAAAGGAGTACTAAAGCTTGCTTTAACTCAAAATATAATTAACAGGCATTTAATTAAATATGTCCCGTAAAGGCAGTTCAAAGGTGACAAGGTATGTCAGAGTAACATTATCTCCAGCACCAAGTTTCATCACAACTGGAGATTGGAGCAGATCAAGAGTAAAACCATCACAGATCAGAACCCTCAACCCCAAAGCACTACTAACCATCCAATTCTAATGTTAGACTAGGCTCAATTCAACATTTTGAATAGAGAAACGGCTGCTAGCGGAAACTGATTACTACAGAATAATTGTGTTACTTCATGCTTCATTAAATCAGCTATTCCTCCATAAAGCTTATATTCTAAAATGATCCATAATCACATTAGTGTGCATTTTCTTTGGAAGGTATTACATTAAACCCTTTCATCGCCACCTTTGATCAAGACCAAGAAGCATTAACAAGCTTTCTATGAACAGGTAATATTTGACAATTCATAAATATTTTAGAAGCGATTGGTATATTTACTTGAAGCTTGAACAGCAACAGCACCCTCACTAAATCCTTCACAAAACAGTCTAGGAAATTAACATCCATTCTGTCAGCCAAGTCATCACTTCATGAGCACATATACATACACACACACACATATAATATATATATATATATATATATATATATATATATATATATATATTATATATTGATTTGCTAATCAATAGTTACTTGTCTTATACTTTTTTTTTTACTCTAACCTTTTTTGATCTATGCAATTTAACATGGGAAATAAATGGGATTCGTCATGGTGTTACTATCCGTTTGGCAGTAGCTGGAATTGATTAAAGGATAGTTTAATGTTGGAAATCTCAGCTCTAGAAGCATTTCTTTGAGAAATATTTCAGCTAAATATTCTGCTGCATGCAATACAGGTAGCATTGGGCCGTTTCAGTTCCTGCTGCTGTAAAGTACATTTGAAGATTCACAATAATCTGCTTTCAAAATAGTATCATGATCATTCTGCCTGCCTATAAACGACGACAGTGGTCATCACTGTAGAACGCTGCACCTTAAGTGACCTACACCATGGATTAACCATAAATGTGATTACGCGTCGGGTTAGCTTCATAATAAAAAAGTCTATCTTAATTGAGCATTGAGTCTTAATACTTCCGATTAGCTTGAATCAGTAACCGGTTTTCAATGACCTTGGTTTGAAAACAATGCATTTTTTCTTAAAACGCATATCAACCAACAACACTGTACTACTATAAAATCATAGTTTCAATGTATCGAGCAACAACCGAAACTAAGGCGGCTACATTTTAACTGGAACAGACCAAGTCAAAAACGGCGATGTCACATCAAATTACTCGGGACAGTACTGTATTTGTATGTTGGTTAAACGGACAGAATTGTGACCCTGAATTCTGGTGAACCAGGCCCTGCCGTCTGTGGAGCAAAATAAAAGTTAAAACCGTCCATCATTGTAGATAGATTATATATATATATATATATATATATATATATATATATATATATATATATAAACACCATCCAACCAGAGATTCATATCACCGTATATGAATACAACATATTACAAAAGCTCAGGCGGGCACACGGCACTAAATTTGAATTATAAAAGGAACACAACCCCGGGAGACGGTCTCAGTCTGTGTCCGCTAGTTCATGCTTGACTTGGACTGACTGAGCGACTTCACAACACGGTTCACGATACAGACAGTGCGCCAGGCAGCCCGATTAAAAAACAGCCACTCTGTCTAATACACAATAGTAGCCCCTAAAACCTGCATTACCCGCTGCTCCTCGGTTGATGCATCTTCGATGATCTTCGTTCCTTCCGTTTCACTTGACATGACTGTAAATAAATGTTAATAAACAGCAAACCCGAGCCGCTCTCAGTATTACCCCTTATCCTTCCAGTCTATCTGTATCAAACACCTCCTCCCGCGGAAAGATGGCGGCCGGTTTAAGACGTCATTTCCATCTGGGTTCTACAAACGTAATTTTTTTTTTTTATTCGCGGGGGAAAAGCAAAAATATAATTTTTATAGACACTGTGTATAATTACACGTACATAGGGGTGTATATCATATTCTATGTATGTTCCATAGTATTTTACATTTTGATAGAAAATTGTAGTTTGTTACGCGAAATGTGTTATGGGAAATGTTGTTTTGCTGTTTTTTTTTCCTCGCTCCCCCAGTTGTCACGTGTCTTACATGCTCGTTTAGAGCTTGTACTTTATCTTGAGGAAAGGCTATAGCCAAAGGCTTCAAGCTTCCCCATTTACATTTGCGAATAAAAAACGTGCAATATTAGATAGACAAAATACACAAGCGTTATTTTCAAAATTAAATCCCGTATGACGAAATTCACTAGATGGCTATATAGAGCTAATGATTTTAAACTGGGTTTCTTTAGCTTCTGGTGGAACTGGACAGGTTAAATAGACATTATCGATTTTTTAAGCCTTAACTGATCTGTGATGTCATACTTGTACTTTGACTTGAAATCATTAAATATGGCCATATTTAGAGCATCACAAAGCCATTTGTTGTTACATTTACTATTTAGAAAGTGTAAACCATTAATTAATAAGGTTGGGTAGGTGGGATTAACTTCATAATACTGACATGACATGAGACATACTAAAGCATTGGGTATGGTTTTAATAATTTGATTAAATTGTTTGTTAGTAATTAAGAGGTTGAATTTATGTAGAAAGTCATTATAAGATAGATATAAACCCTGAGCATCCACTCTGTTATTCCATAGCACTAAGTTGTGAGGTATGAAATTGTGTCCAATTTGCAATATACCAATGCCTATTTGTAATAGTCACATAATTTAATGGGAAGACTGCTGATGACTTCCTGATTTCTGTCACCTAGTTAGAAATGGGGGAGGGGGCTGCTCAATCGTGTAGCTTCAAAGATTGTTCAAAGTGAAGACAGCGGCATAAGCAATGGCACTGATAAAGAGTCAGACAATTGATTTAGAACCTTAGTGATTGCACCTTTAGCATACCAGCCTCTTCCAACCTTCTTAATAGAAGCTGTTTTCAGAGATACCATCCAGGTATTCCATTTAATGGTCCTGGTCATACCTTGTCAATCCCAGCTGTATGCACTGGTTATTTTTCCCAGTTTAACATACATTTACTTCTTTATACAGAAGCTTGCATCACACCACAAATTACATATCATGGTCTTACGTCACTGACCACTGGGGAGGTGTGGGGAAAAAGGAAGGCACCATTAGGCAAAGCAAGAGACAGCAAGGCGTTATACTAAAGCCTAGAAACTCAATGATTTAATAGTGGTAGATCTAAACCACCTGAAATTTTCCACTGGGGGTTGTGACCTGTTTTTTAACATCTCTAAACATAATTAAAAAATTCTAGGATTGTTATAAATATCCTCCACTGTTAAAATCATTTATTTTTCAATGCATGTTACAGAGTGACAACATTCTACTACTGTATTCTTTAAGTGATTCTCGTTACAAAAATAAATATGGGAGCCAATTATTTGACCAGCTGTCAGTACATGTAATCACATCAGGACCAGCATTTTCCCCCACCTGTAATTGTCCTATTGTAGTTCCTTTTCTGGACTTAAAATACAATTGGAGTACTGGTTTAAACCACAACTGAAGTTTCTATAAATGTGTGGTTTTTATTAATGAAATGTTGCTTCTAAATTCACTTTCCTGATCTGCTGTAGTGGAGTCATCTTTTGTTGAACCAAAACATCACACTGAATCCAATTTTGCATGTTAGATAGCATTTAATATCTAAGGGTGTATTTTTTTGTGTTAATGTAAATCTTCATCTTGGTATCAAAACATAAATTATAAGTAACTAATTTTAGTATAAGGCAATATTTTTTTAATCAGTATTTGAGAAACAATTACTTTAAAACACAGTAGAACATAAATGTATTAAAAGGGGGTTCTTAACTTCATAACTTTCATATTATACAAACCAAATATCCTTTTACATTTAATATGTCTTTTTTTAAAAAATTAAATAAATAATGAGTATGATTTAGCCCAGATATCTTAGACAATCAGGTGCTAGTACCATTGAAGGCTGTAAACAACAGCTCTTCAGGGCCATCATCCTTTGGTTTGTAATGTGCACAGAATAATTGCTACTGTACATCATGTACAGGAGTGTTCGGATGCATTTTTAAACAGCAGAGGATCAAAAAAAAATTCTTTGTACCATCACTGAATATAATAAAAACACTTCAGAGCTCATGTTGCAGCATGTTTATGTGTTTAAGGTGGCGGTTGTTAGATTTGCCAATGTCTAATATAGACCCATATGACAAGTAACCACCTTAATTCAGTTGCAAAACACAATATATGTGCATATGTTGGCTGTTCATGTGGTTAAAAAAAAACAGAATAGAAAGTTACTGATTGACTTGTTAGTAAATAATAATTCAGTTTTCTAATATGGTAATTTATTTTTTTGATAATTTCTATCCATGCTGTTTTGGGCATCAAAATGTTACCAGCATGCTTCAAAGAAAGGTGTTAGAGAAAGAAAAGCATAAACAGAACAGCCAAGCTTTTCCAATTTGGTTTTATATATTTTATAATATATATATATTATGTATATATATATATATATATATATATATATATATATATATTAATACTTAATATTAATGTCAAAAAATACATACTGTGGTTTTACATATATATCTTTTATACTACATTATAATGCCTAACATGACAAACATCACATGTGCAGTACATAAAATATGAATTTAAATATTAAATAACAGACAAATAAAATAGAACATGTAAACACTAAAACTAGTTAAGGTATTTTTCTATTGCAACACTTCTGATAAAGTGGTTCTGTAACAGTACAAAACAAGTTATTATGATATTATTATTTTAATTTCCTGTCATCTTGGAAATACACAGTGCTCTTTTGATTTCACTTTTTTTTCTAAACTGGTCCATGATCTGATGAGAACACTGCAGCTCTTACAGAACACCAAAGTATTTAAAAAGTGTCATGAATTAGTTTAACTAAACATATGCCTTTATACAAAACAGGGTCTCTTTTACAAAGATCAACATCTCTGTGAAAAAGGAGGGTTTGCTGGAGCTTCTGTATACGATCTGAGCTCGTATGCTGCACCACTATCAACTTCCATGGATTTACGAGAAAACAGGAGCCTTATGTCTCTATGGAGGTAGATCTTTCCAGATTTGGAGCTCTGGAACCTAAAACAGATCAAACAAAAACTTGTTAGCAAATCTGACCATGTTGGATAGAAATGCTTTACACTTGTATGTTTTATCTGTAACTAATCTTTTATAAAAGGTCTTGTCTGTTTTCTTGAGGGTGTGAAAATGTTGTCAATATAAGGCACTGAAATGTGTCAGTGCAGTCATCATTGTTTTGTGTTTATTATTTTAATGAATTCCTGTAGCAGATGTTTCCAGTGTTGTTTTTCCTGTACACACCTCAAACATGTGAAGTAACAGCAGCTCTACTCTATTTTGAATGTATACAAGGAAATACGCTGCATGCAAAATTCAAAATAGAGAAATGTTTTCATTTCCCCTTCTACGTCAAGTTATTCTATTATTATGACTCAATTTCCTACAGTAATTAACTGTAATTACTTTAGTCATCCTCAGGCACTTGAGAAGGAACACGGAAAGTTACATACAGTACACCACAGTATGTTAATCAAAATATACTCAAATTTCTGTACTTGGTAGTCAGGGGTTCTGCTTTACATCCCTCACCTCAGATGGATGAGGTAGCGCAATATTCTTTCCTCTGTCTGCAGGAGGTTCTTTTTATTGACATTTCCATTCATGTCACGTTTCATGGGAATAGAATATGTCCTTTGTCGAAGGAATGTCTGGTGATTGGCTGGCATCTCTCTCAAGTCATAAATCACAACAAACATCTTCACCACAGTCTTGCTGGGGTTGAATAAGGTCTAAAAAGCATAATGTAGCAGTGTGTTAATTTCAGAGCACAAAAAGTCATCCAAATTTAGGCTAGTTGTTTTACAATGACTAATGCAGTATTTATGGATAGAGTCACTTTATGATTAGTCCTTGCAATAATAAAACTGTTGTTTTAAAACTGTACCAATACAATGATAGCATTTCTATGGACTGAAGTTGGATTTTTAGATTATTTCTTGATTTTTCTTAAATTTCTCTAACTACACTTCCCCTTTCCGACTCTGGGACTTCTAGTTTTCAAATCTGTACTTACCACTTGAATTGTTCCTGAAGGAGGTACTCGATAACCCCTTTTTCCTAGGGACTCCAAGTTAATTACACCCTAAAAATGAAAAGTTTAATATATTTATTGCATATTTGGCATACTGTGAAACCTATTTTGTGAGCATGCCTTTTATTCTCGCGAATTTCGCAAGGCACGAGAATTTGGGAAACGAATAGCTGCCAAAACAGTATTGTACTAATAACACTGTACTGCAATTCAATATGGAAAAATGGAAGTAATTTGATCCCCGATCACCTGACATCAAATATTGCCTTGATAAGTGACATTTATTGCTCACAGCATACTGTACTGTATTATAAAACTTGGACTGAGACACTACCCTGGCAATGTTTAAAGTTTCTGCCGCACATAGATGCAAATCCTTTCTGAAACGACTGACCGAAGCTGCCATTCTACCAGTTCTTTTTCCAGCATCATGCACTGGAGAATTGTGGCCCCTTGATGTCAGTGTAAACGAAAATTTCAAAGGTAAGGATATTAATGACATTTACATGGACTTGAACATCAGATGTGAAACCAATTCACGCCAATTACCTTGTATGGAGAAGGTGCATTGTCATCTGAAACACTGTAGAATGACACTTCCACTGGGAGGGTCATATGACTGGGACAAAATATTCCACTCGCTCCAACCTCTGTGGTGAAACCTTCTATGGTGCCTAGTGGCTCCAACCGATGGTTCAAGACAGATTCCTGTAGACGTGAAATATGGATTCTGTTCAACTTGGCCACTCCATTCATAGATTGCACTCAATTCTCCTCTCTTCTGGCTACACTTGTGTGTTTTGGATAACAGAGATGACAATTCTGAAGATCTATATATAGTATAAGGCAACATGATATCTGTATGGATTATCAGGTCATGGACACAAATAATGAGAACAGTACATAAGGTTTATTGGTTTACAGACCATTTAAAAATATCTAATAATAATAATAATAATAATAATAATAATAATAATAATAATAATAATAATAATAATAAATTAGTTCAAATACAGCGCTGATGAAATATTACTTTATAGCAACGATAAGGGAACTGAGCATCACCAGAGTTACTGTCCATCCATGTCTTTGTGCTAGACAAAGGACATTCAATTCTACGTGCAAACTGATGAGCCCAGCCCACTATGAAGTGCTGTTAACCTTAAGTAACCTACTGTAATTAGCCACAGTGAATCATACCAAAACAGCAACGACACACACATTTATTTTTAATTTGAGCTTATAAAACAACATGTATACATATATACCTCAAAATTCCCCAGAAGACTGAGACTTGCTGGTGGAGCACTTGTACTTAAGAGTTGTTGGCCTTGTTCTTCTTCATCATCTTCTGTTTTCAAAGACACTCTTAAATACAGAACAGATTTAGCATTTAATTCTCTCTGGTTACCCATACAGGATGTACAGTTTATTAAAACGTAATAATGCTGTTAATTGTATGTTGATTTCATACTGAACTGTTTATAGAGCCACTCTGGCATTGGCTGTAAACATAAAAGCTGACAGCAGGTGGCATTGTTTTATGTAGCTTGCTTTTGTACCAAAGCCTGTGGAATGTAATCACTGCCATATTTATCAGAAAATGCTTATGGTAACTAAACATGCTACTTCTTAGTGCAGCAAGTTCCTAAATGAAACAGGACGTGATTAGTTTGTAATTAGTTTACAGAAGAGCCAAGTACTGGTAAAATCTCAAAGCAGATTAGCACACCTTTAGAAATGAATGGCTTAACCCAACCTAAAATAAGAGCAAGCTTCCAGTTACTGTTTGAATCCAGTCAGAGCTGTATTTACACTTTAAGCTAAACAGTTCAATTAAGTAAATTAAATATTCTATTATTAACCTTCTGTCCATCCATACCAAAACTGAAATCAGTTAAAAAAAGAAAAATGATTAATACCTTTTTGTGCTAGACCATGGCAGACCTTTACAATGTGATAATGACGTAGCCAAATCAAAATATCCCGTTTGTGCTCTTCTTTGAGGAACCTACAAAAACAATGACACTTTAATGCATATATCTGTGAAATGAAAGTATGCTTTTGGAAAATTCTTGGTTCACAAAAGTCCATACAAAAAGAGGCATATTATGGACATATGACTAAGTACAATAATTTAAAAGGATCATTTAACACAAGTAAAATGTACAATTTTAAAATCATCATTCTGGCTAAACTGGTCCAGCAGGTAAAAGCATTATTATTATTGCCAATGTTAAGCTGGAAAAAGAGATGTTTATGAACTCACAAGGCAGGAAATGTCCTTCTGTGTGCAAAAGCAGTTAAAAAGTTCTGATGCCATGAGGAGTCACAGACTCCGACTGTCATCACCTGACTTGAGGGATAAAGAACAAACGCTTTCCTTTACTGCTGAAGCACATTGCATGTCAGCAGCGTGATACTTAAATATATGAAACTGGTGGCAAGCAGACCACTAAAGGGCTGCCGGACATTAATTGAGAAAGACTCATAAGTTCAAGTATTTTTGGACTGCAATAAACTATCTTGGCTTTCAGGAAGGCCCAGCTTTGATGTTTAAGTATTGAATTTATTTGAGAGTTTTTAATGCAATAACATCTCACATGTGGTTTACAGAAATGCATATCAGCTTAAACCATGAGATTATAACTCACTGGGCTTGAAAGCAGAGGCAGCCCGGTGCACGGATGGAAGGCTTTTGCTGCAATCCCATCTAAAGAGTGACGGTTCTGCTTCTTCCAGACATTGCAAGGCTTCAGGGGAGACGGCGTATTAATGTTCTGTGCAAAACAGAATAAAAATGTTCATTAAAAATACATTCAAATGAGGCATTTCGTGGTACATAATAGACTTATTTTTTCGAAATATACAAGTAAATTAACTAAACCAGATAAATTATTATGAATTATATTTAAATTGTTATTTTCAGTCAGAATACCATCTACAATAGGCTGAGCATTCAGTGATCACAGGCTCACCTGTAATTTTTTTTTTTTAAATCTGTTTCTCCTCCCTTTGCTATATAGTCTGCATCCTCCCCCATTTTTACCCAACCCTCTTTGTTTGCAATAGTTAACCCAGCAAACACTTAAGTTTGAAAGGTTTATGCTTTTTTTTTTTGCATTAATATTCTTACATGCAGAATTTCTAAGCTGAATCTCCTATATGAAACCTTTAGTCCATATGCAAATCTGAGGCATTATACATCTGAACTCTGGATTGCATTGTGTCCAACCACAGTTTCAAGCTATTGGCCGTGACTGATTAACAAGGCCTGTAAATAAGCCAAGCGGATCCCCATGGGCTGTGAAAAAAAAATCCTCCCCAGTTCAGTCCCCTGCACCTCAATATGAACTACATTGTTCCACACTTGTGCAGCAAGCATTACGTCACAATATCCTTAAGGGTTGATGTAATTAGAAGAGTAGTACTAGAAGCTTCACCCTACATGCAAACCCTTCATCCCTATTTAGTTATTTCACAAATAATTGCTTGTTTCAAAGGCTGCACTTACCACTAGTCTTGGTCTTCTCAATGCTACTTTAACAGTTGGCTTCACAGTCCTCATTTAGCACTTGTCTTGGACTAGCTACGGTTATTTTGTTAAAATCGGGGTCTGTGGAACCAGCCGTTTATGTTATTCAAAAACTGTTTACTCAGTGTGTAACAATGTCCCATTGGTGATGTAAATGACTTACCAACACATCCAAGTTCTGTGCTTGTTGAGCCTTTCCTTTCAAGTCTTCACAGGAACCTCTAAGTACAGGGATAGTAAAGGTGCTGGGTTCTTTGTTTTCATCCTGCAAAGATTTGCATTTCTCTGCTTGATCCCGACCTTTCAAATTGTTGATCTCTTTATGTGAACGGGTTTCTGCAAGCTGAAACTTGTTTTGTTCACAAACTTCTTTAGTTATTTCAAAACAATCTTTATACAGAACGTTATCTGGGCCCGTTTTGGCATTGTGTAAACTATCTTGTAATTCAGATTTGGGTCTTGTGTCTTCAAGTTTTTTGTAGGCCTCATACTGCAGGTTTAAGGAACAGTCAGGTTTATTATTGTCGGGAACATTTGTTCTGCTGCTTTTAATGTTTGTGCAAATGTGTACATCAGTGCTGTTTTTGTTAACTAAAAGTCGAGAGGTATCTTGGCACGGTCCTTGGTCTTCATTCTGACCATTAGAACTAGAACATAGTCTGTCTGTTTTATTCGGTTCTTTTAATATGCCTTCTTTGCAAATTTTATATGTGCTATTTAGCAGACCATTGCATTTGTTTTGGGATTGCTGAATTGTGTCTTGTACAAGTCTTGAAATATCCTGAACAGTTTTGGATATTCTAGAACCCTCAGTTGAGTCTGGTAAAAGAAGCCTTCTCCGTGCCCCTGGGATATGGGAAGACCTGAGCTCACTGTCAATTTTGGCTTTGCTACATAAACTCACAGGTGTGTCGGAGGAAGAGGATCTGCTCTTTCCTTCACAACTGTTTTCTGGGAAAGCACCATCTTGGGGGGTACAGTTGGATGAGGGGGAATCTTTACTGTTTTTAAATAGGCTGTCTTCTTCATGCGAACTCCAGAAGGAATTTGAGCCGAGCAAGTTTGGTTCACAGTTGCTGAATAGGCTTCCAGGGATATGTGGTGCAGTTGGATCACAATAATTCAGATGCTGGGCAATGCGTGCAATAACCTCTTGCCTCTCTTGAAGAAGGGACCCAATAAGGGGGTTGGGTTCTCTGGCAGATTGTCTAGTACACTGGCTCGCAGGTACATGTGAATCCGCCAACAACAATGACTTGAATGAATGGATTTGCATCTCGGAGGGTTGCATCTTGGAACTTTCTCCACAGCTTGTTGAACTATAGTCCAGATTATTAGGCTGCATTGATCTTACATCAGAACCATTGTTTAATTTGGAATAATACCACCTTACAGCTTTGCTGGGGGAACTGGACTCAGGTGGTGAACATTTTCTTGGGTTTACAACACTGTCTGGTAAAGGTGACCAGGTTTGTTTACTAAAAAGCTGTGGAGAGCCCTGTAGACTGCAGTGGTTTACTTCTGTGATGTCACAATGCTTAGAACTTCCCTCCTGATTCCCGATCTTCTTTCCATAGACAGTTAGGCTGGAGTGAATGCTACATTTTAAAACTGGGTAATTAGGCTGTCTAGGGAGGGACTGGACGCACACTTTCAAGGCAACACTGTGAGAAACATTGGGAACTGGAAAGATGTGTTCAGTTGGGGGTTGGGTGAAATTCCAAATCAATTCTTTTTCCGCAGCACTTATCCTAAAAGAAATAATAACAGATTCTGAATGTGCTTAAAAGGGGGTCTTTAAATGATGGCAAGTACACTGCCATTTTTTTTTGTATCCACCAATTGGAGTCTACATCAACAATCCAAAATGAACACAAGATTTACAGCAGAATATACAAAATGTTAATACATTATTTGCACTTCACGCATATTTCTTGATCTAGCATAAAAACTGTATATAACAAACATCATGATAGTATGCATTCCTTTTCTTACCTGTACAAAATATTTCGTGGGACAACTCCATGTGATGCACTTAACCACGCACTCAACTGTGAGAAGAACACATATGAGCGGACTGCCAACAGAAGGGTCTTTTCTTCAATAAACCGATCTCCACTTCTAAATGGTAAAAAAGGACACACAACGTGAAGAAGCATTGTGTATCGTCCTCATCAGGACTTTAATTAAATTGACTATCTGAAGAAACTGAAAACCAATATATGTAAATCAACATGTTAGTTTACTATATACCTTCAACCAGGAAGTTAATTCTTTCTACTATGACCCATATTTACCGAACAAAAAGGTTGGTCCTTTTTTTTATAACTTGTATATAGTATGGAGGTACATATTATTCTTGATTATGTCGAAGGACCTCGATATTCATACTGCTTTGTGTTTTGTTCAAAACCATAATGGTTCACATTTTTTTTGCTGTATATGCTTTGTAGATATTAATATGAAAACATACGTCTTGAGGAAAAAGCATTATCATTCTTTTGCGTTTTAGGATTCTGGGCATTGTGGTCATCAAGATACCAGTCTTGAGCTTTTTCCAAATAGTATGATTTGACAGATAAACTAAGAAACCACAATACCAAGAGTGTAACCAAGACTTACTGTCTGGGAACTGGCTGCAAGGTCCACCTTTCTAACAACAAAGCATCCTGTTTGATGGCAGGATCATTTACGTCATTCCCTTCAGAAGTGGAACCTTCATCACTATAGCAACAGTCTGGAAGCAGCATCACTTCAACCATAATGGGAATATTATTCCGCCAGAGAAGCACCACTTCAGACCTTGTCCTTCTGGCTTGTCGGCACTGTCAATGCAATAGACATCACACATATTTAAACAAAGTTAACAACTCTCTTGAAGTCTTTTCATGCTAGCAGACCATTCTGTGGTTTATTTTTCACAAATTACAGGACTCCATTGTGAATAATTGTGTACCAATTAATGTGCGACACACTCAAAATGCATTTCAGATCTCGGGTTACATCGAGCTTTCACTGTTTCACCTGTTTGTTCCTTTATTAACTATGTATGTGAGGTCAGCACATTAAGTAGATTCATTTTAGAGTCCTGGCAGCAGGGTTAACATGGTTACAGTGTGTTTTTTTGTTTGTTTTTTTCTTTTAAAACATGCACAACTCCCCGAACAAGTGCAAAAAGGGACGCAGGATAGTGTATAGCACAGAAAAAAAAACACTGGCTCTAAAATCACAATGCACATGAAAAAGCATGCATACTATACTTATACTTAGTGGCAAACACTTAGTTATAAAAACAGCTTTGAGGCTAAAACGTACTCTCAGTACAACTCTAAGCATTATATTTCATTGCTAAAACTGATTACACAGCTTTACGCAGTTTGTTTTGTTTGTGTAATGTACCTGTGGTAATTTATCACTGCATTCATGCCTGGTGTTAACCGGCTGACCCGACTGTGCTGGAGGGCAGTGGAGTCCTTCTGTTCTACCCTTCACAGAGCATTCTGGCATTCGACCTTCAGTGATCAACAAGGTCAGGAAGACGAGGAATTCTTCAGCATCATATTCAAAATACTCCTCAGAGACATCTGCAAAAAAACAACATTAGATTTAAGACAGATGCTTTGCTTTCAACAGAGACGTTCCACTGTGGAAATGCCAAAAAGGCGTCTACTCTAGGCTTAGGGCTTATTAACATCGGTGTCAAGCCAGACACATTTTATTATCCGAAAATCATGGCAAAGATAACTAAACTGATTCTGTAGTACAAAAATCCATGTTCTCTGCAAGCCTTATCAGAACATAAATGTTACTACAAATAGAGATTACTTTGTTTTAGAAGACAAGAGGTACTATTGCCAGTTGCAATAGTGAACAAAAAACACAGTGGACACTCCAGGTCCAAGTTAAATGATACAAAACTGGTAGATAGTCAAAGAGAATTACTATAGATTTCTAGCTGGAATCCATCCATTAAAAAGAGCTCAGACTATCTGTTATGAATAAAATCTAGATGACCTACTCTGTATATCCCTATTGACTATACTGTAGCTTCAATATGGTCCCCTGAGCTTTGACCAACAATTGCTGGATTACTGCTTTACACAAAAATAAAACACACAGGCAAGAATATAATGCTTGGCGATTTGACATGCATTCCAGCTTCTAGTGACAGCTCAAACAGCCCTAGGCCTATGCTAATTTGTATGCTTTAAGAAATATAAAAAAGTGACAAACAAACAATTAAAACAAGTATAAGTGCAAACAATTAATGAAAATAAACTTTAAAAAGAAGCAGATATTGCAAGGTGCTCTGGATAAACTATTTTATTTACATTTACATGATTGTACTGTGATGTACAGGGTGATAAAGTAAGTTTACCACAGCAACTATATGGTGCGTTGATGTGGTAAACTTACTTTCTAATCACCCTGTACATTGTGGCAAAATGCTATTTTTGCAGCAATATGAAAGGTAACCACTTCACAATCTACAGTTTGTGCATTAAAAAGGGAAGAGAATGCATAGGGAAATACAGTGGATGCTTTGTTAGTCCTGCTGTACAAGATTCAGGCAAAGCTAGCACAAAGAATTGAAATTCAGCAGTCCTCCGTGAATCAGGCAACAGCTGCAGGCATTCTTTATAAATTAAAACAAAGGTCTTGGATAGTCTGAAGCCTATTAAATGTTTTACTAATACCTAGATTGGAAGGCCTTATTTGCCTATCACAGAATTAGACATGTATTCAGTGGGACATTTTTGGCACATTTCCATTACAAAGACAAAAACAGTTCTCAAGTACTCACTGTGGAAGATAAAGATTTTCTTGATTCATTTCATTGCAAAACAATCAAAAGAGGCTAACAACATAATTTTGGAATTATATAGAAACGCCTCTTGCACTTATATTAGAAACACATTCAGTGCAAGTCTATATCTTCAGTACTTGAGAGATAAGATCTTAACATGTTCCAGCATGTTAAGATCTTATCACTTTGAATGACCTGACAGTGTAAAAACAGACTGTACAAATTGCAGTCTTGTATAACTGTGTACAGTATTCATAACAGAGCCTTTATTGAGACACAATTCCATGGAACACTGCACATAAACAGCTGATGTTATTTAAAGAATTCCAGCCAACTGGACTTGCTTTGGAGAAGTCAGCATAATCAAAGTCCAAAAGCTTTTTCTGTACTCTTAACAAAACAAGGTTTGCAAATGATTGAACACCTAGAATCATAAAACTACAGGCTTAAACAAATTTACACAAGACAGGAAGAAGTCTATTTTAAGCCCTTGGCCCAAGGAGCTCCACCCATAAAGTACAGAAACCAGGACTTTTATTTACACCACCACAGGCTGACAAAATACAGCAGGCACAAAAAAAAAAGTGTTATTTTTGTCTATAATAAAAAACTACATCTGAGCAGTGGGAACTTGAACAAGCCACTACAAAGCAGATCCAGGGATGGATTCAGGCAAAAGTGCTTAATTATATAACTTACTTCATTTCATGTATAGCGACATGAGATTAACTGGCTGTAGAGTTGTAGGAAAGATGACTTCAGAAAACGAATTCTGTCTCTGCTCATATACATACACCATTCTCATTTATTTCTCAGTAAAAGGCACTTCAACACTTTTTTTTCTGTATAAATCACCATTTGGACCTCTTGGTAAAATACACATAAAATGTGTAACAGTAAAGTACAGTGCTGGAATTTTCCTGACTAAATGTTGTGGCACAATACTTCTGTTTAACAAGTTCCTGTTCTATGTTTTAGAAGTGATAATTGTCTTAATATCAACGCAACAGGAGTCCCATTCCTCAGTTCATGCAGGTTTCCAGAAGCAAGTTCCGCTGTTGCAAATCCTCCGATGTGAACTTAATGGCTAGCCAGTGAGCATTACAAAAAAAAAAACAACGGACTTGAACGTGGACTGGTACATCTGAGTATGATTCATAAGGATATGTTTTGTAAATTCTGTGTCTATAAATATACTTTGTGTCTCATAGAAATTGAATTAAAATGCAAAGATGACTTCCCTGGTAACAGAACACTGTTTAAATAGATATGCATTATTAGACAGCACCACCAACACATGGTGTCATTTATATGGAGTCAGGCATGTGTGTGTGTGTCATGTGAATGCATGCTGCTTAGTAAAGCCCAGTGAAAAATAAACCTATTTTAATGTACTGTTTCCTTGGCCAGTGTATGCGTGACTATGCGAGTTAGCAAGTTCCAGTCAAAAGGAGATTGATTTTAGACTTGTTTTTATTACACACAGAATGAGAAGCCACTGATGCAGACAGCCATGGTGAGACTCTCCAGTTCTAAAAAGCCAAGGTTTACCAAAGTACATTAACTTATATGTCACTAAACACAGATTATCTGTACAAACTCAATGCCGACACAGCTACAAAAAGATTATTTCCTTTATCCAGCATTTGTACCAATTGCAAGCCATCAGAAAATATAATTTCGTTATTTATGTTTTCTGTACAGCATTACATGAGTCAATCTCAGCAAAGTTTTAAAAACAGTATTGAAACATTACCTCTTTTCCATATAAAAGATGAAAACTTTCTCTCACTGTCAAAAAAACAAGACCTTCTTCCCTGCTGCCTGCTGGTCTCCTCCAAAGGAATGTACACAAACCAGCCAGCTGATGCAAGCTGATGTAACCAAGATCTGGGCAGCTGGGAACGGTTAGCGAGAGGCACAACACACCCTGCGTTTGTCAGTTGAGCAGCACTGTGGCTTTCAGATGAAGTTTTCCCCCTCTTCCCTTTAGCACGTGATGAACACTCAGTTTTCCACTGGACAATGGGGGACTCGAGGATATACTGGCTCTACAGTGGTGATCACAAATTGCCTTGGCTGATTCTGTCAGGGCATTATACTCCCACCCAATGTTCTTTGTGATTTTTGTGCATTGAGTGAATTGGGTTAAAGGTAAAGCTTTCTAAGCAGGAATGAGATTAAGGGCCTGGGGGGGGGGGGATTGTAAACAGCCATCCCTTTTTCTCTTTTTACTTCAGTCTACCAGCGAGAACAGACCCCAGTAATGCGAGCTCAACAAACCCAGGGAGCAAGTGCAGAAAAAGTGTGAGATATTTACACTTGTTTTAAAGACTCAATGGCCTGTGAACACAGCAGGATATTTTTTATTTTTAGTGTGCTTGAGATGTACTTCTGTTCTTCAGTTATTTACCTAATTCAATGGTATTTTGAGAAGTGTTTAATGTTATTTTGGATGCTGAAGAAATTGCTAAAGATGAACGGTTTGACTGGGAAAATAAAACCTGAATTTCAATGAATGCTTTGCTTAAAGGGGATTACACCATAGCCATTCCCTATAGTATTTTCATTGGCAGTGATGGCATGTGTCACCCATTGGTCTCCTCTTTAGCCACTTTGTAGCCCCCTAAACGCTAAACAACTAAAAATGTAACCTGTACAGCAATATATTTAATGACATAGTATGAGTCTCACCAGTAGTGGACTGCTCAGTAGTAGAAATTAATATGGTCAATAGTAACTAGAGAATAAGTTAACCACAGGCACAGACACTATACAAGCTACTACAAGAAAAAAAATAAAAATAAAAGACCTGGGTTGATTCACTTCTGAGAATTCAATCATGCATAACATTCCTCCGTCTCCCATCGTCAATTCTATATATGCCAAAATCAGATATGATTATACAAAATTATACAGGTATACAGGCACTGTTAGAGTAAAATAGCTATTTGGAGCTAAACCTTCGGCATACACGAGCGATGAGAAAATATTTCTTTGTGTATGCTGGATGTTTCCGTGTTTCCAAAAACACGGAAATGTGTTTCCCGGAGCAGACCATGGTTCTACTTTGAGAAACATTTTCAAAAAACATTTAGCCTTTAGCCAATCAGGAGACACACTGTGAGCAAGAGTCGTCGGTCATGCAAGATGGTGACCTCTACAAAATTGTGATAATTTGAGCATCACTCATTTAAAACATTATGGTATGCTCCTCTCTCCTCAGTTTCGGATCCACTCCCTTGTCCACACGACTCTGATCCTGTGCTTTCCCCTTCTTTTACAAAGTTCTAATGCAATTAAGTGCCGCACCACTCAGTGCAATAAGGCTTTCCTCCACTTTTGGAGCGTGCAGCAGGAATTCTCTTGTGCTGCTTGAAAAAGGGCTTTAAGAAAAATTAAGATATAGCTTACGTTCAATGTTTTTTTTTTCTGAAACCAGAATATGGAACAGAAATTTGCCATCTTTACTCGAAGTCTGTATATTATTGATTGCTTTCATGGCTGTTACTGCGTTTGCCAAGATATTCTTTCAAGTGCCGTTACAGAGAATTTGCATTAGCTAAAGTAATGAGGGCTTTGCCAACACTATCTCTGCGATTACTAGTTACTCAATACAGCTATCCCTTTCCACCAACATATTTGACTTCCGTCCCCAACCCCCCCCCACCCCCCCCGGGGCCAAACCAGGTGGTGTTCATTGAAGAACAGCTCTCATTAATGAATAATACTGTTCGAGACACATGACGCCCAAATAAGATTACAGAATTAGTTCTTGCTGTAGAAACTAGAAAATACTGATTTGATTTTTCTTTTCATATGTTCAGTGTGTGTGCTTGAGGACGTTTGTCAAGATGACCAAACAGTTACAAGCACAGCAATTCGGCTTCTGAAATGCAAGTATGCATGACATTATCAAGGTTATACATAGTTATTTTGAAAACAGTTTTCCTTGTGCATTTGTTAAACTGGACTGATGTATAAAGTGGCAGATGTATACTTGATAAGAGAACAAAGAATCATGACTGTTTTACTAGTGCTCATTTGCCTGCCTTTGCATGTTTTAAAGACACACGGACACTATAGTTACTAGTGTTAGTGTGTTTGTACACCAAAGGGCAGTCCATTGTGCTGTTGGTAAGAGACATAAGTGAACAACAAGCTTACATTACACACAACAATAAGCTGAAGCCTGCAGAAACTGGTTAAAAAAGTGTCAAACAAAAGGGACTGACACCCCTTTTCAGCAGCCCTAAATTAGGGTTTAACCTTCCTGAATTATTATTTTTACTTTACCTTCCACATTTGTATTAATCTTTATTTAAATAGGAGGTTTCATTCAGATTACAAAGGCAGGCTTGGTCAAGGAAAATACCTTGAAGCAAAAAATTAAGCCAGGTGGAAAAGTTTTAAATGACATGCAGTCAAACAGCTTCTCTGTTATGCTGTAGGTATACACTATGCTGGTTCTAGGCTTGTGTTATTGTCGTCCCCTTTGGCCATCAGCACTGCTGGCCTTTTCAAGGACTGCAAGCCACACTGTATGGCAGATGTATCATTCATGACTCGCTCATATATTCTGAAAGTAAAACTATTAAATCAAATATGCACATGTTTAAATAAGTCTTTTTTTATTATTAAAATGGAACAAAATAGCAAGTGGTCCCAATTACAATTTTTTTTTTTTTTTATAAAAAAAAATAGTTTTTCCCTCTGGTAATGCAGATAAACTATTTCTTTATCAGTTGTCTTTAACCCAGGCTGCCATGTTTTTATCTCCCGAGCACAGGCAGCTAACTCACCCGATTGGGCTCCAAGGTTTAGTTGTGTCACTGTTTTTAAGCTGCATGCTAATAATGATGCAAAACTCCAGTAAAATGTTACATGACTGAACTGGTGGAAACTTCAGTTTATTTTAGTTCTTAGATGCCATTTACTCTGGAATAAATAATTGTGCCCCTGATTAACTGTAAAAATTACTATATCTCTCACTATCTAATCGATTATCAAAAAAACAGAAGTCCTCTTTTTGAAAATCTCCAAAAATCTGCCTGTTTTTCTAAACTATTTTGATGGCCAACATATCTCTTTCCAAAAAAGCTTCAAAGCAGAAATGGTGTAATATATTAAACAGCTTTCTTATTTGCCAGGTAAAGATAAATGCATTGCGTTTGGTTTTTAATACAGCTTTATGATTATGTAAGCTTTTTCAAACAGGCAAACCATTTAGAAATGGCGAGATATAAATGTTGCAAGATAATCAAAGAAACCCAAAAGTGTGACCTATAAAATGAATGGATAGTGCATTAAATCTTCAGTCACTTGATTTACACTATAAAAACTGTGAGCTGCAGGCACCTGCAATGTACTACCTGTAATGTACTACTAGACTTCCATATGCCAATTGTGCAAATATTGCACTTTTGTTTAAGATTGCAAATTTAAAAACACAAAACTACCAAGCTTTTGACATTTGAGTGTTAAACATACAATAATGAAATGTGTGCATTTCAGTGGTATAAGAATTTTATTAACAAAATAAAATACAAAAAAGTACTCGACTGGAATACCAATTAAAATAAACTCACACAATAACAGTGCTTTGTGTACATGTCTTGTCCTAGTAACCCATAAGCAGAACTCAATTTCTTTTTTTACTGCTCGTACTGATTGGCTGTGTAGTAATGGCTTCCAAAACTGGGTCACAAAGCAATGCTGGCAGGGTGTCAAAGATCCATCTTATTAGGTGCAATCCAGACTGTGTGTCCTGCCTAGCGGATGGAGAAAGTTATCAAAAGGTCTGTTCCTGTTTTTGTTTCCATCTGTAGCAAACGTCACTCAGTGGCTCTGCTTTTCACAACTAGAAGGCAGCTCCTAAAAACATTTACAAATTACATAACAAACAGGTGTATTTGTGAATGCACAGACAGGAAAATAATAATAATAAAAAATGCACCGTTTTTCAGACATGTAGTTAAAACTGTCCTCTTCCAAACCAGTTTGGAACTTGAACTGGCTATTCAGAACCTAAGAAAGACAAAGTTAAATGTACTGACTACTCTACGTGTGTTTATGTAAAGTCCATTTATTATTAACCTTTCTAAGGCAGTTTCGATCACTATACAACAAGTAAAAATATGGAATTCTCTGATGTAACCACCCTAAGCTACATGTATTCTACCAACTTATTCTTCACAATATTCAAAATTTACTGATGCTTGAAGCAAGAGCAAATGCCCAATTTAGGCAAATAAATGTGCCGACTAATTTGAATTAGGCAAATTGTTTTTCTTATTGAGGTCACGCATTTGGGATTATTTCTACAGTACACAGAATCTATGAATAGATTGAATTGATCTTCACCTCAAAATTTACATCACCTTCAGTGTGGTTCACACAGTGTAGTAATGTTGCTACCAACTTTTTAACCTTCTAATAAGGCCTTCTAAAATATGTTTGAGTCTGACCTTGCAGATAGAAACTGCTGACACAAGGCCTTCGTTCAAACATGTGCTGAAAAGAGGGTCACAGTTCAGGGTCCTTTGGGCTCTGAGAATAGAAACTTCTGTAAAACATTTGAGCCCCAGTGTTGAAGCACGAGACAAATACCTCTGGAACAGAGCGCAGACAACAGGACACTATTTACTCAATCCCTGGATCCAAGCATATTGTGAAGTAGTGAAGTCCTTGACATGAACATCTCAAGTTACCTACTGCTTAACTAAAGCCGATGTATTCTCTCAAACTCTGCTTGCCAAAAATAACCCCACTCTTCTATTTAAAGCCACATAGACATGTCATTTTACATCATTCCTAGGTCAACAGTGTTTTGAGTTTAAAAAGCAATGTGGACAACAGATACAACCAATAAAGTGTACTAGGGTTTGTGATGCAACCCTAATCATAGAATTCTAATATTTTGCATTATAAAAAGAATAAATAAACACAGAGCAATATTATTACACTACTCAGTTGAATATATTTATTTTCACTGCAAATAATCTTTTTTCAAAATTAACAATGGATACCTATTTATATGATTTATGTCATATGTAACTACTAAAATTCTGTTACGTTTGCTTGCACAACAGATTAATTACATTAACTACACAACCAATTAAGGTTGAAATGCTAATGATACATACCAAAGGTTAAACATTTAAGAAATTCTGAAAATAGACTATGTACTGTAAGCTATTGTATTGGGTATTTGTAAAAATTATATATATATATATATATATATATATATATATATATATATATATATATATATATATATATATTTTCCATCGTGTCAACATAATGTTATAGATGAAGTATTCCAGTCATTATATTCGATGACGACCGAAATTAAGAGACGTAATTGAAATATGCCAGATAAAGAATGAAAGTCAGTTTTGTAAGGCCAGTACTGTACCTGCAGGCAAAACAGTTCAATAAAATGTGTCAGGGTGCTGTAAACAAACACATCTGAAGTCATCAGTTGTAACAGAAACCACAGAAATCTAAAATTGCTCTGAAAGATCTCTTTAGCAGGGGGCTATTGGTTCAGTATCATTTGTATACAATAAGCTGTTTCTGCCCTGCAGCAGTCAAATAATGACACAGTATTATTAAAGCAGAGGTCACTTGTTACCGAGATAAAGTGCACTCCTCAACGTAATGTCAAAGGAAAAGTGACCTACATAATAGAAACAAGACACAAAGGAATAGCACAAGCCTGTCTCTGCCTTATGCATTAGAAAGAGAAGATTAATTGGCACCAAATCTACTGGATTTCAGCATGTTAACTATCAGAAGTCAGACAAATGGACAAAACTACAAACTTTGATAAATAATTTACCAGATATAACCAAATGTGGGTAAATACTGCACAAGATAGTTGTTTGTTTAGTTGTTGCTGTTTAAAACTTTAGTTCAATGTTCAGGTACAATTTAAATAAGTCATCATTCAGAGGTCACCTACTACAATAAGAGAGTTATGGATGTTATAGGGAATTAAGCATTATTTTAGTACTACTACAACTTTAATAATAATAATAATAATAATAATAATAATAATAATAATAATAATAATAATAATAATCTATACAATGTGTTTATGCATGATTCACTTCATGTGAGGACTCCTTTAAACCTAGTTGTCCTTCTAAATGTATGGCCTTCACTCAACTATTCCACGGTCACTGGAATATAAATACACTAACACCTGAGGTGCATGAATGATACTGGCACAGACCAGCACATTCATAATCACTGCTTCTGAAAAACAAATAGCCTGGCTGGATTTGTAAAAGTGCTGGGGAGAAAGGAGTATTGGGAACAAAGAGACGGCAAGGTAAATCATTGAACAGGCACAGGAAAATGTACCAGTCAATTCAGCGAATGGGGGGTTATTTTTAAATGTCAGATCCTATTAACCGATTATGAATGCATCACTTTTAGCTGCATTTACTCTGGTGTGACAGTATGCAATTAACAAGGTGAGATACATAAAACCCTTTTTAATAATATGACACAGTCTGGCTCCTTTGTGAACCTGAAACAAAACACAAATGTAACCCTTAATATAAAAAAAAGTACAATGCAACAACAACAGCTCACTGTTACATCCATGTTAAAAAAAATAAATAAAAAACAGCTATGAACATCCCAATCATGATTAGTATGATCACCAAAAACAAACAGGACTGCACAGGTGGTTACATATTACAATGACAATTGAAAATGTATTCTAAAAGAATGGTGATTGTAGCCATCAATGGGTTAAATGAAAAAAGGGATAGAGAATGTGCTGTATTATGATGTCATCTATTTTCTTTGTTCATGTCTTAAGGCACATCACAGAAACAATAAAAAGGCCAGCAAATCATACATTCCCATCATCTAAGAAACACAGCACCCAGTACACACCTTCTCTGTGCAGCCCTTTGTTTTCATTGTAGACCATACTGGACCCCTTGTGTAAAGAAGTTGCCTCCTGATTACAACTAGGCTACACTGCACGGATCTGAGGGCTCCAGGTGACTGCAGTGGTCTGTTCTGGCTGCATGTTCCTTTACTGCTATTGCTCTGAAAGGCGCACAAGTCCTTTTTTTTTCCTTTTTAACAAAAGGAGGCAGATTCAGAACACACATAGCAACAGCTCTCGAATCCCAATTGGCTGGGAGGCGGGTTTATACTCCTTCACCACTACTGTTTCCTGTCTGTTTGGCAGCTGTAAATGTGTTCTTTCTTCTGCTTCAGTGAATTCAGCTGAATATAGAAAATGAAAGTGCAGATCAAAACAAAGGACCAGAGCTGTGTGTGCTTATAATGAGCCACATTAGCAGTTGTGCATCAGATACTCATGACAAAAAAGCTAAGTTAGGCTTCTGAACTTATCAGTCTAATAATTAACTTTCTGAACTTTCGGTTTAAAATAAACAAAAATCCTGCTAAAAGCAAATACCTCAAATTAGTTTGCTCTAAAATGAACCGGAGAATTGAAATGTACATTTTGCTAACTTACACTATTCCATACTATTTCAACACAGTGGCATGTGTTACTGTATGTATATCTGTATCAGGAGATAGGCCTACACCAATATGTTCATTAAATACATTGTTTGGGATGGTGTTCACATGTTTTTGAAATAAAGTCATGTTTAAAACAGGACACTTTTACACGGGCACTGGCACTGGTTTTAAGAATTGACAAGGGAATTCCTTTAAAGTGGTCCTACTGTAACTGCATGCTGTACGTTTACATTTTCAGTAGGAAAAATGTCAACTTTTAAAACATAAAAAGCTATATTTACCAAGCTGTTGCTCCAGTTCAAGTTTGCTCCATTGGCATCTATTGAGTTGACTCTTACTAAGTTTGGGAAACTAACAGCTTTGCATTCCACTAAGAATAAACAAAAAATGACTACATCTGGACCTATCTATTTTGAACAAGCATACATTAAGCCAAAATTAAATAAAATTAAAAAAGCAAAAAACTGCTTCCTTCCCTTTTTATCTGTAACCACAAGGTTGAAACATCCTTTCAAAACATGTATTGATCTGCGACTCTCTTTAAAACCAAGATGAACAACATTAAACAGTCTCTTCAATAAAAGGAACAACTATTAGAAAGGAAACATTTCTCAGACATTTCTGACTGCAGGTCAATCATGAAGTCTACAGCTATGGCTAAAGGTTTTGCATTCCCTAGAATTTTAGGATTGAGACTAATTAAATATTGTCAGTTTTTCATGAAGTATATGAAAACCTGCAAAGTGGTATGCAATTCAATATGTTGATATAACATTTTTCAGCAGGTTTCATTTGACTTTAAGAAGCCAAATTAATTAATTCTATAGGGTGATGCAAATCTTTTGGCCATAGCTGTAAATTCTGGCACACTCCTGGACCATATCCACTCATTAATTACCAAGAAATAAAGACTAAAGCTAATTCAGATACAGTATGGTACCACTACTTGAGGCAACTTTAACACTTCCTTGTTAGATTACCAGCAGCTGAGAATATGTGACATCTGTTTTTGTGTGTGCGTGTGTGTGTGTGGTGGGGGGTGGCTCTTACTCCTGTGTCAAAACAAAGCCATGCATGTACACTGTTCATCTCACATGCAGCACCTGCTACAATTTTCTTTTGAGAGCTTCAAGCTCCAAGTACACACACAATGTCCTTAAATACAGGAAATTAGACCTCCACTGTTGGACCACAGACCATAACAAGTTAAAATCATAAAGCATACAGTACAGTGCATAACATTACACAAAACTGTTTATCATGAACATATTAAATACAATACTAATTTATAAGAAGCCATGTACTGTGAAGCCATATACTGTATTACCTTCTCTTTAATAAAACAACTGTTGTGGGCTTATTTTGTCATCATCATCATTCATGACATACAGTAGACAAATGAACACAGAGTATCCTTTACTTCCCAGGTAACATATTTAAATGTGTTCCAATAGACTTGTTTTCATTGAGACTTACAATATGTGAGGCACAAATGATCTCCAGACAGAGCTATCATATATAAAGAACCCGTCTAGAATTAATTATAAACAGTCACTTAAATCAAATTGATTGAACTACTGAAAAAAAAAAAAACTTCAAAACGTGGCTTGTACTATAAAGAAAATAAGAGACCTGCTCTCCCCATATGCTGCAAATCTAAAGTGCTTAGGTAATGTTTTGCAAATATCTCCTAGTCATATGCATCAGAGTGATACATGGTACTGCCCAGGAGATGAAGATCTTCTATTATGTACAAACCAATTACAGCTTTACTTTAATCAGCCATTTCATTTGGGGATCAAGAATGTTGTAGTGCAAGTCTGGCAAACACAGCGAAGCTGCTTTTTAATCTAAAAAGTGCCATAGAAACAGTCCTCCGGCCAAGTGCCAGGCAGTGAAATGCAGCGAAAAGATCATTTCATTCATTAATCAATCAATCAATTTATTTTTAATACAAATGAGTTTAGCATTATTTTGACACAAGACACTGTTTGTTATTTCTGATTCTAACAAACCTACCGTTAATAAAGTGTGTTTTAACTCAGTTTAAAAGACATAAACATCTAAACATTTACACTGAGATAAGTGCTCACGTTTTTAGCAGGTTTGAAGGTTTGATTATGATAGGCTGTATCTGAGATCAATTATTGTATGTCTACCATTTTTTAATAGACAGAGCCACTGAGGATCAAAATGTAGAAAATGTGAACAGTCCTATTTTTACATTAATTTAAAAAAGCTGTAACCTAAAAAGTCATAAATTCTACATTCCACCATGAAGAAACAGCAAAAGAAACAAAAATAGTTTCTGAATCCAAGAGACCACAGCACATCGTGCTTTAGGAAACATTCCGATTTAATTATGAATTTGTAAAGTACTAGGATTACTGTTCTACGATAAATGAGTCAACAGCATTAGGCTTCATACCAGCATCTAACATTACCTGTAATACAGGTATGTCATGATCTGATCCTGTATAGGGTTGTGCAAGTAATCATAAGGGTTGATAAAGCTTAACTGACATCACTGTAAGCAAACACTGCTATAAAAGGGGTGAAGCTTTAAAAGCTATACTTATATTTAGCTTTTAAAGCCTGTAGACCTATCTGATCCTTGGGTGTTTGGATATATTTGCTATGAAGGAGATGTAATTATGTCTCTAACAGATACCTTCAGCTTATGAATATTTTACAGAAATCCAAGTATCTTATCTCATTTTAACTAGTCCTGGTGGTGAATTAAATTAGTGTGTTCCATGAACATCAGTATAAAATACATTTTAAAATGCCACAAACAAACATGTGTTTTTACAAAATAGGCCTGATGTATATTTGTGGGGAACACATGCAGTACACAGCTTATACTGTGTCATTAAACATATGAAGAGCAACTCTGAATCTACAGTACATAAGATGGCCACTACATGACAACATATTATAAAATGCAATGCAGTTCACTGGCATTATGCTTAAAAAGCTTTATGAAAATGTAGGTTCAACTGGAAACTTATTTGTGAACACAAAGCTTCCCCCAAGGGCATAATGTAATGGGAATGACATCTCTAATCAAACAGTTGGTTTGTAAATATGAAGTAAAATGGATCTGTGAAAAAGAGTGTGGTTTGTATAAATGATATGGCCAGAGGTTTTTAAACACTGTGGCAGTGAAAAGGTTCTTCTTTACCGGACAATGGCTGCAATGGAACATAAAAGCGAAGGCTGTTTTCCAAACGTGAAGATAAATTAGACACACATTCTACTAAAACAAACCATTTTATAATGCATACCTAGTACCTAATACTACAGTAGAACAAAGTAATTTACAGATTGTGCATAAATGGTTTTCTTCAACATTCTAATGTTTATGGCTCACAGCAGAATTTATCAGATGATCTTGGGCCTGGTTCCATAAAAAAAAAAAAAAAACATATGCCTAAACAAACAATGGCGTTGCACCCAAGGGAACCCATCCCGATAATGCTCCAGTTCTTAGGAACTAACCACATAGACTTGAGACAGCTGTGACAGGAAAAAGAAAACTGTGAATAGTTGGCACCAGTTGTAAACCAGTGTATGTTGTTTTTATTATTATTATTATTATTATTATTATTATTATTATTATTATTATGCACGGATCTTTATCATACATGACATCATAGTGGGCAAAAACCTGTTTGAATCAAGAAACTTTGAAAAAAATTATATATATATATATATATATATATATATATATATATATATATATATATATATATATATATATATATATATATACAAACAAGGTACTGTACTGTAATAGCCTGCATCTAAACATTCCAACCATGTCAATTGAAATGGTCTAGTAAATCTGACAAATACTTTAATAGCTTTTCAACTATCTTTTGTCTTCTAACGTGCACAAATCAAATATTGACCAAACCCCAAATACAATAAGTACATCAAATAAAACGCCATTGTTTTCTCTCAAATGGGTGCATTTCACTGTGAGCCCTTTTAAATATGTTTGTACGTTATCGATTACACTTGTATGTGTTTCGTATTCCGATTGTAACTTCACTATTACGGATGATGACTTGAAACAAAGACTGAGTTGTTCACATACTTTCAGCTGCACAGTTAAACAGCTGCAAGACCACTTTTTTTTTTCACTCGTCAATTCCTTCGAGTAGCCCAGGGAGGTGCTTGGTTTCCAGTGGTGAGACACGAGACACGTCTCAGCGACAATAATTAAAACCTGTGAAAAACAGCGGTGACACCAAACGAGGTCAATCTTAAAACAGAAATAAAGTCTTTATCCACTTACCTCGATTAGGCTTCATGTTCGTTTCTCTCGGTGGGTTGCCCTCCAAATCTCACGAAAGCGACTGTCTTCTTCAAACTGTGGAATTCTTGTGTTTTTTTGTTTTGTTTGTTTGTTTGTTTTTGGTGGGTCTTATTGTCCTACACTCAACCTGAATCGCAGAAAAACAAACTCTTTCGATACGATCTACTACTTCTGTCTTCTATCTTCTCTCCAAAACAAACACGTATTCATGTGTTGTTGCTAACCAAACACATCCACTGCTACCATACCAGATAATATCCCTTTCAGTAATTAGCTAAACATGTGAGATTATTTTCATCACATAAAAAAAACACTCCAAGTTTGCTCACAAAACAGTTTTTTTTTTTTAGCTTACCTTCTCCCTTCCTATTCTAGCTTGCCACCTACTTCAGCCCCCGTCAACCAACCCCGAGTTATTTATGTACAGGTATGCGCTTCTCTTACGAACTAAAGAGCAAAGCACTCACTGTACACAACACGAACCCTTGTGTATCGAGAAGAAAGCAATGTTCGGTTGGTAAAAACATGCCTCCTTCTTCTTCCTCTTCGTCGCCCTGGTGGTATATCATCTCTCCTCTGTTCTCATATTCAGTTATCTTAACCTGCAGCTGTCTCAATCTAATCATCGAGTCTCGGTTTGCTGCCGACACTCAAACGACCTCAGGTGTTTAGAACTAAGCTCGGCAGCCGTGGGCAAGCCTTTAAAATAAGAAGTCATTTAGTTGAAGCTGTACTCCTACAAAAACAGCTGATATAAATAACACTGTCTGGTCTCTCCTACCCTGCTCCGACTGCGGTAAATATATGGCTCTGCCTCTGTGGGCTCCAGTTACTCTACCGCTTGTCAAAACAGATCAAGGCAGACTGCTGAAGTCACGTGTCCCAACAACCGCTTGCCTCAATCGTCACTTCCCTAACTCAGCCCTCGGATGAACCTGCTACCATGGAAACGGCTTTTTTTCGTCACTGCCCAGGTAAGAAAGTCTTCAGTAATTTGTCGCCACGTGCTTTAACATTATAGGCTTTTTGACGCATATTGATGAGCGAAACTTGAGTAGATTCAAATATAGAAATACCGTATTGTCAAATTTGCCCTACCTGGTGATAGTTATTGGGCTATTTATGGACCTACTAATAAATATGCCAATATACGGTACTACAGGTAATAGACTTATATTATGCGTTTTTTTTGTTTGTTTGTTTTAAAATGTGTTCAAAGTGTATGTTTAGTAACAAGACCTTTTCACTAAGAAAGTCAATTTATCACATGTTCAGAGTGTCTGAAAATCATATTCATGTGACAATAAGTCAGTCACGTACAGTAGCATGATGTTATTTTAGCGAAAACACCATAATCACTAGTAATGGAGAACGAACGTACAACCTTTTCCCCCCTTTTTAAACGCACATTCTAGTTTTATTTCCTAGCCTCGGTATCTTGTGTGGTCTGTGTAATACAATTAACCACTTCAATCTCTGAGTATTGACGTAAGCCACGTTACACCCTTCGATCTGTCAAAAAATCAGTGTTGGTATCGAATGCCGATTGTGTCCGGTGGTGCTGGTATGTAGCTCACGCCTCAAGTTTCTGCTCTCTAATGTTATTGGAATGGAAAAAGATTAATATATTTTCTACAGAGCAAACTAACGTGAATAAGGATTAACTGAGTCATTTATTGGGACAGTCTTCGTTGTGCTGACGTGGCAGTGGTGTATCTCAAACAAAAAACCGCTATATTTTTCTCAGTACTAAAGACGGCAGTCACTTTCAGGTGCCTGTTGTTATTGTGATACTAAGAATACGTCCTCCACATTATTAGAATGGGAATCGCGTTGGACAATGTTAATGCATGTAGGCTTATTGTGTTTTCAAACGCTTTTTAACTGGGCTTTTGTGCTGGATATGCTTCATTTTTTACATTATTTTACACTTTTTAAAAGTAAATTATTTATATTTGTGTTCTTTGATTAAATCCGCAATGTATAAAGAAGTGATTAAACTGAATTGTTAAATGCAAGCACCGAATATAAATGAAAAAAAAAAGTGGAAGACAGGTTATCTTTGCTTTACAGATATTTTTGAATATATTCTGGCCTTTGTATGTCTTTTAAAATACATGCAAATGACTAAGCTTGAGGGAAAGTCAGTGTTTTTACTAGAAACTGTACCAGCCTCTCTTTAAACAGTATGTTAAGTATTGTATTCAATTCAACTCTCTCCTCCTTGATTATATCTCCCAATGCAAATATTTGCTGTTTACAGCTGTGTGCAAAGTGTTGCTAATGTAGCTGATGCATAGGTTTTTAAATGTCAGGAACAATCTGGATGCTTCACAATTCTTGATAAATAGTACAACGGAAAATAGTATAATTGTGAAATGCCAATGTAGTCTCATGTTTAGCATTGTTTTGTGTTTTGAATACGTAAAGCAAATGATATTGTGTTGTACAGTAAACTCTTATTATTAGGTCCTATTTTTGGGCTATTGTGTGGAAATATAAGTATCTAAAACATAAAACAAAGACTAGACAACAAGGCATCTTTAGCATTGTACAGATTCTAATCAACGCTCCAGACAAATCATGAACCTGAACAGAGTTTTGATTACCATTAGTATACCACATACAATTAGTTTGGAATTTGTTGCACACGTCATTTCTTTGAATACAAATATTTGTTTTACATATTTATTCAAATGTCTATTTCCCCTACAGCCCATGTCAACTTGATACCTGCCAGACTTCAGATGTTAGCTAATGAAACATGGTTACTGCTGAAGCATAGGAAAGAAATGCAGTGATGTGCAAATATCAAAAGAGACGTCTTGGGAGATGTTGGAAGAGACATCCTCTCATAGAAATTGTTATATATTTTTCATTTTACTTTTATACCACTTGTTCTTCTCATGTCTTACAATTCTTTCTAATTGGCACAGGCTGGGTCGGAATGATTTTGTTGTAAAGCTGGTTTGGTGACGCTGTGGAGCCTCCATTGCACACGATGGTCTAACAAGGGTTAAGAATGCAGTTCAGTAACTTTTTAAATGATGTGGATAAACAAATACTTGCCTGATTTAAAAAAGTTTAATTCCTCAATCATTGTTCACTCATACTAATATTTATTTGTATCCAGCAAGGAAGAATTTACCTGCCTAGTCTGAAAAGCTTCAATCGTTTTAAAATTTGTGTATATTATATATAGTATATATATATATATATATATATATATATATATATATATATATAAAAATCAAAGCTAAGTTACGATGGAAACTGTTACAAGCACTAATTTGTGACGTCTATCATCGATGACCTAAGACACAATTAACTATTTTATAACATAATGAACAACATCCTAATGTATACCATGTGCTGCGTATAATTATTGTACCATTAAAATATAACTGAATGAGCCATGTGAAAGCAAACTTTCCAAAGAAATCAAAGCAAAAAACAGTAGCTATTTAAGCCTGCCATCTAATGGCAAAATGAAATACTGCTGCAGGCAATCTACAGATTTTCAAGCTATTGACACATGATACTTTGTTTACATTCTGACCCTGCAGGACGTTTCTTAGTCATCTTTTAAAGACACCAACCACATATGTATTTGTTTCTAATACTTGCTTTAGGATTTACACGGAACATTTTTAAATAATTGATTCAAGGAAATACAAATCATTAAAACAAAACAAACAATATATATATATATATATATATATATATATATATATATATATATATATATATATATATATATAGTAGTGTGCATGGGGGAAGGCAGCAGCAGGGCTAGTAGGTGCTACAAACTGGAAAGCCAGCCAAATACTGTATATCATAAGGAACATATGCATAAATCCAACAGTAGAATTGTATATGTATTATGGTTTACTAAGTGCCCATCATATCTTGTGGTTGCTTTTACAGTGTGTTTTGATACATAGTTCCTATTCACATTCTGGAAGTGATGTCACATGTTCTGCAGTTGATGAAATGGGATATATGTGATTATGCAATTGTGCTGAGATGGGGCTGAAAGGAGAATGTTATTGTCTCCATCTGGTGGCTTCCCAAACCTGGTCCTGGGGACCCCATATGTCTTCTGGTTTTCATTCCAAATGTGCTCTCAATTACTAGAGCTAGACTCTTAATTGAACTAATAATTTGCTTAATTAGACCTTTTTTAATTGTTCTGCAACTGTTTATAAACAAGTAAAATGGTCCTATTAAGCAAATTATGAGTTGAATTAAGAGTTTAGGTAAGTAACTGGGAGCTCAGTTTGAATGAAAACCACACGTGGTCCACAGGACCAGGGTTGGGAAGCTCTGATATGTAAGTACCATGACTGTGTAAGCAAACACAGTATGACTGGCCATTGCCTGGCAGGACTGACATTGCTTCACTGGTACAATAATTTACTGCTACTTGGTACCTATTAACAAAAGCGTTTCTCAAAATGACGTGTTTGGTATCTGTTAGCTTTTTCTGTGATGAATCCTGTTAGGATTGAATTGCATGGCCTAGATGTTTCATTGAAGCATTGATCCCATAAATGCAGTTTGAAGTTTGGCACGTGTATTCTGAATTCAATTTTTCAGTCCTGTTTTCTTGCTGTTGACTTGGTCACCACCAGACATCATTTTCTATCAGGGGGCATTTGGGCATCATACATGGTTGCATTCCATTCATGATATTGATTTCTGATATATCAGTGTCTCGATTCCACGGTATCTTTCACAAGTCGTCTGATTGCATTTGATCTTTCCTGTTTTTCCTTTTAGTGCTGAACTCGTTCTAAATCTTTTCCTTGCTGTTTGTAATTTTATGATGTAACCTCCTTACTCCCTGTATAATTTATGAGGTGTCAGAGGCTGACACATTTTTAGCACTGATTCATGTCTGGGTTGAAAAAATATATTGAATATTTGAAGCAGTTTGCTTATATTTCAGGTTCATGATCGTGTCAGTATTCATTAAAATGATGTATGTTTACATTATCAGAAGTTGTTGGCATATACAATATATGGAAAGAGAAGGGCATGGCAGTGAACATGTTCAAAGCTGCTGCTTCAGGGGTGTTTATTTGAACACTTTCAGGCTTCTTAGTACTAAGTCCTTTTGAAGTGTTGGTTCATTCTTTGCTCCATGGAAACAAGATTGGTTCCTTTCAGTAGTTAATAAAATATCCCCATATTGACCCATAACCTCCATTCTTGAGAGTCACCAGTAATAGAAACCAGGGGTGTCCTGGAGGGCTAGTGTCCCTCCTGGTTTTTGTTCTGTACCATGAATTACTTAATTGGACCAATTAAGTGGTTATTAGAAGCTTAATTGGTCCAATTAATTAATTTAGAGTACAGTTGGAACAATATAAACCATTGAATCGTGACATGACAGTTCAATCCAAGCTGTGTTTTCTAAACTTTATACCCATTGTCGGTACTACATCACCCACAGTGGGATACAATATAAACATTCTAGGAGCAATCGCAGTGGATCGACTTAAATATAAAGTAACATTAAAAGTCTGATAATCAGCTATTTCTCGTCAGATCCAAACCAAGATCTATCCACTAAAGTTTTAAGAAAATCCATTTTGAACAATATTGTCCCAGACATAAAAGCAACTCATAGTGCATCAGATGAGGTCACAGACACATGAATCAGTGGGATGCATAATGCATTACTACATTGCCTTGTGTTGGAATTCTCTTTTGTATTTTCCTTTAAAAAGTGAATTTGTTGGGATGGCAATTTTTTGCAATTTTGTATAGACAACTGAAATGTTCTGTTAAATTGAAAAACACGAACGCATTTGACCATTCAGAGTTTCATACAATATCCAGGCTGTGGATCTGTTTAATTAAAAAAAATAAAATAAAAAACAACTTTCCATCCATTTTCAATGTGAATATCCTAAAAATAATGTAGTAAGTAGCTTAGAAGTCAACTATACCCAGATTTGACTACAATGGTGTCTTGCTTACTATTTTGTTGCTGGATCCAGTTCAAGTGAAGATACTGCTGATTTATTTCTCATGTTGTGTAGCATATGTGTGTAGCTTAAATTACACCGCAGAACAAACATTAGAAACATCTGATTAGCATTAACATCACCCATATAAATACATTTAAAACAAAAAAGCAATAGAAGGCGGTGATTGCAGAGGATTATCAGATAGACACAAAATGACAAGACCAAGTTTAAATTTAAAGTGCTGGAAAATCCAACCTTTTATTTACTACATTTTTGTGACTACATAAACGCTGAAACATTTTAACACTGAAAAAGCATGATGACATCATCACTTGCTTTTTTTTTTTTTTTTTTTTTTTTTTTTTTTTTTTTCTTTTGCTTAGCAAACACAGTAGATGATATTGCACGGCATTGAGTGAGAACAGCAACAAAGCTGAACAAACAAAAAACTAAAATTACTAGTTAAATATTAAAGCATTACCGGAAAAAATACATAGAAAGAAATGTGAATAATGCCTAATGCATTACCCCTTTGTAGCTAAGCACAGAAATACATAAGAAGCGCTTGACTAAGAGGAGAGATTGACAGAAATATTAGCAATAAACCGTAATCAGATACAAGAATCACTTAGTCTGAAATGCAGATGCAAACGCATAAACTACTGCCTTCTAATATGAAAAATGTCAGCAAGTTTTCTTTTATCAAAACCTTCTAAGCCTCTTCGTTTTTTTTGTGAAGAACTCCCTCTTGCTCTTGGAAGAGAATCTATACCTACCACCTTTTTCCTGATGATTGTCTTAGGCGCTCTCATTCAGTTACTAGTAGCCAAGCTATCTTGCATGTGGGAAACCAAATGTGAAGCTGCTTACATAGCAGAAAATCACAAGACCTGCTAAGCTTTGATTTTAGAATCACCATAGTCTTGACCAATGGAATGAAGATTGAGTTCCAGTTTTCCTACAATACTACAATACTTTGGTTTAGCCCTGGGAAGCTGTTTTTGTTTCTCCACATAACTAACAATAGGTCCCCATAATTATTGTCATATGCTCTTGTTGTATATTTACTGAGTTACTTGCCTTAATAAAATAACAAAATATTAATGAAAACTTCTATGTGGCCTGTTGTATGTCTTAATTTTAATGTGTGGGAACTAGATGTGCACAGTGGCACTATATCACGATTTATGTTTCAAATTATAATTTGGCCAAATGCTTTCAAAAGCCATTTTCAATTTGATAAAAATCTTCTTTTTGAATTCTGTTCACTCATCTCGACATTGTTTACACTTATTGTATTTTACACAATATTGGTTAGCATGGACTTTGTATGCAAGGTGTGCTCTGGTTTATTCTGAGCACCTCAATTGGTATTTGAAAAAACAAAAAAGATGATTGGCGATTTAAGCTTTAAAAGCATATTACTGTATTCAATGTGTGCTGCAAATGGTTTTAAAAAGGGCAACAGACATGTAGCATAATAACTCTTAGCTTTATAGTACAGTATAATTAGTCAATGTTTTCTTCTATGTCAGATGATGAAGACTGATGAAAAATACAAGTAGTCACATTTTGAGTGCTTTTACAGGTACTGAACTTTGATGGGCTGAGATCTAGTAACCAGTCAATCTCACTATGCTATCATAGGTATGAAAAACACTTAACAATCCCACACAGTTTTTAACATTCACAATATTAAAAGTGAATCTGTAACCAAGCAATTCACAACAATTCAATGAAAAATCACATGAAGGATTATTTCTTTTTTTCTTTTTTTTTTGGTTCCAGTTTTTATCTGAATTTATTTTAAAATGTTATTTAAATAATATAGTTTTTATCTGAATTTATTTTAAAATGTTATTTAAATAATATAAAAGAGGACAAACACCACAGCCTTAAAACAACTTACACTAATTCCCTCTAAAATTTCTTTACAGATTTATTAGACTTTGCTATATATCATTACACAAGTACGCACCAAAAATAATAGATGCTAGATGGAACTGGACAGCAGTGCCACATGAAAAAGAAAATATACCCAGCAATGTGGCACGGCTACCTGGCAGTCCGGCTGCCCTATCCTGTCCACATCTCACTCTGTGCATGTGAGCGCAAAGTGACCAGGACTTGGAGTCCTAATTTAGAAAGCTTCAGATTGTACATTTAGCAGGATTCCCAAAATCAAGTTAGCTTGCCTACAAAGTTCTCTACGCCCTCTACTTTCTATACCCGTGCGAATGGCAAATAAAAACTCAACAGTTCTATTTCACAAATGCCAGTGCTTTTCAACATTAAACTTTTTTTTTTTTTTTTTTTTTTTTTTTTTTTTTTATAAATCTTTGGGTGTGCAGTCTTACCCATAAAATAACCCTAATAAAAAGTCAAAATAATTTCAAAAACACCTACACTGCCGCCTTTGCCTTCTGAGTTACAAAGTAACACCTTTTAACCTTGTATACATTGACAATTTTTTTTTGGTATCTGGCAGTGTTTTTAACACTACTGAAGTGCCTTGCTAAGATATTTCTGACACCCTGCCATAAAAAAAAAAAAAAAAAAAAAAAAAATACTCCTTCATATCTCAGCATGAAAAAAAATAAGGTTGTAACATAAAGCTTTGGCTGTTTTTTTCTGTTTTTTTTTTTTTTCAAAACCTACTATATACAAATCTATATTGTTCTACAAATGCTTAAATTAATGCAGTGATTAAATAAGCAATACAAAAACGCAATTAAATTAACCAAATCACAACACATAGGCAGAGAAAAAAGGGTAAAACTATAAACACATTATCATAGCAGTTGGTTTTACCCTGTAAAATAGAATAATGCACACACACACACACACACAAAAGAAACATTTTAATAAAAAATAAGTCTGTTTATCTTCTTTCTTTCCTGCAACCCTAGCCAATCTTTGAAACACTTCTTCCATGAGTGTAACAGAGCAGTTCTGCCAAATCTACAAAATAAATAATTATAAAGCTTTTTTTGAAGTAACGTTAACAATTATCAAACTAGTTAGCTTCTGCCTTAATCACATAGACTATCTATACAACTTAACCCTAAAGATTTATTACTATGAGGTATTCAGAGACATTGGTAAAAGATATGCACGACCTGCATGGTGGAGATGCCCAGGGGCGACACATAGGGCAGAGGGAGAAGGGGGAGAAGGGGGAGAAGGGGGAGAAGGGGGAGGTGGGGGGTGGGGGGGGTGAGGAGAAAAGAGCTTTGGTTTGTCAGCAAAAAAAGTGGAAAAAAAATTCCTTTGGTATCAAAGAATGTTTTCATTGCATGGTTGTGAGGCAAAAGCACCACGGTGAAAGAATTATTCTTTTTTTTTTTTCTTCTTCAATAGTGGCCTTTCTAGAGGCTGAGGTATTCAAAGAGTATAAGATAAGATCATAGAGGTCAACAGCGGTTTAACACTTTGGTTCAAGCAAGGCACTCGTCCTGTGAGTTTACAAAGTTTGCAACATGTTTGCCTATAGCTTTATTTTCAATGAAGAGAGTTTACACTGAGTGAGGGTCAAGGGGGAAGGGAAGGAGGAGTGATGCCAAGTATCCACCACCTCATTCATGAAGGCCGTGCAAGAAAAAAATCTTTGGTATTCTTTGGTATCATCAATGTGATTAAAATCACGAATGGAAATCGAGTGAGGTAGCATCTTTGGTTCACACTATAAATAGTAGGTCTTTACACATTTTTTACATGTGGAAGCAGCTATTTCTTAGCTTTGCTTCTTCATCGTAATGCTAGTAAATGGTTACCAAATATATTTGTAAAGCTAACCACACCACAAGAAACAACAAGGCCAGAAAAGTGGTAAAAATGTGGACTACCATCCATTCAGCAGGCCTCTTGCATTTGAATACACCTGGTCAAGATAAGATAGGCATACATAGTGCTTTCTTCCCATTTGTTAAACACACAGTTTCCATTTGTTTTCCAGAGTGGTAGTTTAAGTCTAAGTACTATAAAATACATTAATTGAGCAATTTAGAAAAAAAAAACCCTACAACACTTTTAGTTTATTAAAACGGGTGCTCGAAACACAATTATTAATGAGTTGAATAAGTTCAGTGTCCTAACACTGAGGTCACTTTGTCTTTGGTTAAAAAAATACATGTTTTACTTAGTGTACGGGACTCCATAGTACTTTAAAAAGGCATTGATTCCTCATATGGTAATTGCATTTAAAGTTGTCTTTTTGGATCATTGGGGTTTCTTATAAGCATAATAAATCTATCGTGTGGTTATCCTGTGGCAATAAAAGCTCCTTTTCTGAAACGTGAAGAAGAGGCAGCATGTGCTGAGTGTTGCTGCTAAAAGTGTGCTTGGTTGTCCTTGTCGTAGTGTATCAAACATAAAGTAGCACTGTCACTTCTATTATTAACTTGGGAAATGCTACTTTACATTTAAGATTACCATGATTTACTTGCATGTTTATATTTTACTAAATAGTACGGTTGAATCCCTTTGTAATCAATTCATCAATATATATTGCCATTGTGAAGGTAGGGCCTTACACAGTCCAGATTCATATTTGGTCGGTTCAGCCTATAGCATAGCAGTTTGAGCCCTTCTGGGTTTTATTATGAACACCGTCTAACCTTAGCTTAATTTGACAAATCAGAGGCCACAAGCTCAGGTTTACATACTTGAGTTCATAGTAAAGCCTTGACTAGCTTCAACCTGCAATTGTAACTAATTATAAACTGACATGTTGGTGAGACTTTAAAGTTAAAGTATGTACATTATCTTACAAATCAAACAATGTACTGAATCTTGCTTTTTGGTCATATGCTGTAATGTCATTATTACATCAATGTTTTAATATGCATAATCCTAAAATCTTAATATATAAAGAAGAAAGTTTGTCTGTCTGTCTGTTCCTTTATGCCTTCAGAAACTTTGCATGGCCTCCTCTTTCATCCAGGGGAAGGTCGAAGGCTGTGTTTGGATCCAACATTTTGACCCCCGGGATACTTTATTTACTCACTCCATTGCTGGATCACTACAGTAGCCATGCATCTCAAATATTAAATAAACCCACAAAACTAAAAAATAAATAAAAAGAGCAAGAATTAAAAAAAAAATTCAAATGGCAAAACCCCCAGAAAATATAGTTAAAGGGAAAGGTGTCTGAGCGCATTGGGCGACAGCCAAGATCAATAACTTATAGGAAACCATAAGGCTACCGTTCCCCAATTTGCCATGCATGAAATATTAAAATATTGAATTTCCCCATGCAATGCTGGGTACTTCAGCTAGTATTGTATATTTTTAAGCCACAGGCACATTTATTTTATAGAAAAGTTTGCCTTTCCCTAACAGAAATAGGTATTTTTCATTCTGTAGGTGGAAACTAATTTTTCACTGTAATTTCAGCTAGTCAGTTTGAACAGAGTTGAATGACTTCTATAACACATTGTTTTTATGCTAATGGATAGATTTCAATTGCTCATTGACTATCTGATGGAGGTATGGGGAACTATTAGAACTTCGGTTTAAGGTGATTTTACACTTGCAGTCCAGTAGTATTGTAAAGGCACGAATAACGTATTTTACATCCATGTCTTGATAAATATTTTTGCAGTGATCCAGATGAACATTGAATGCTGGTAATTCAGGTTATCTCTTTGGTCATTAGCAGCTGGTATTTCATAGTGTCTGTAATATAAGATTGAAAAGAAAATACATGTTTATTATATAATGCCTTAGTTTCTCATTAACACCTGATGACAGGCACCACAAGTAAATAGTACACCCTTTCCATGTGTCTTGAATATATTGCTGTTATATACCTGTCAGTAATAATAAAGTAGTGTATGGAAAGTATATTGATACACAATGAAATATGATTGAAATTGTGCATTGTAATTTTAAAATGTTAATTTGTAAACAGCATGGTATTTTGTCTGTCTAAAGTGTTCTGTATACATTGAACTATAAATAGTACAATGATAACACTGTCATTGTGGGTACCTATATACAAATATGTGAAACTTTTTCTAATAAATAAAGCCGGGAGATTTGTTTTTGTATATTTGGAAGTAGCTGTTACCTGGTTACAATACCTAATACCTTAATATGAAACTGTTGGTCAAAAGTATATGTAGATAAATGCATTGCATTTAACAGTCATACTGATCCCCTCTGTGATAAAGACTGAAAACCTAACCAAAAACAATTGGTTGTAAAAAATACTCTTTGGGTTATCTTCTTTGAAAAATAACTGTTTTTTTCTTTGGTATGTTATAATATTTTATGTTATGTTTTCTATGTTTTGTGTGTTTTTTTTCCCTCCTGGATACTCCTTAACAAACAGGGAGAAAGCACTATTAGGCAACATTCAGAATGGCTCCACCAAGTTTGAACACTATAGCCAGATCTTTAGTTCCCAGCTTCAAGTACCGACAGACTGGAATCGAATGAATATTCAAAGGTACACATACGACTCCACAACATTCCAGTTATGCCATTGTACAGCCCACTCTGCAGACCAGTCCTGACAATGTCTCCAACCACTGGTACATACACAGTGTTTTGTTTTTTGTTTTTTTTTTGTTTTTTTTTTTACATCATACACCTTCATATTATTTCAAATGAAATAAAATGGCTCACATACTGGGATAATGTCCATTCAGTGACAAGAACCACTATGCTGCAAACCACCATAACAGCCAAATACGTTGTACGATGATCATGGTTGAAGGTGTATGGACCAGTGTTTTTTTTTTTGCAAGATGTCCTACTAAAGTGTGTTGCAGAACAACGTCTTAATGCAGGTGAAAGAAGTCTTTGGTTTTCTTTGGATATTATAAATATCGTAATGTATTTCTTTTTAAACAGTTTTAAAGGATAAACCTGCTATCTTGATGTCCTGGTTTTTGTTTTTAAAGCTTTTCCACCGAGGTTCAGTCCGCGGTTATTCCTTCATGCTTTGGTACAAGTGCTTGATGAGGAAGAGGAGTTGGCTGAGTTGGAGCTGCCATCGTCCAGCCACTTATCCAGGCTCCTCCTGCGTGCATTCATAAAGAAGTTGCTGACAGTGGTCAGCTCCAGACCCAGCTGCTGGGAAATGGTTATTTGTAATTCTTTGGATGGGCGCTTGTTTTCTTTGAATATTGCATGTAGAGTTCGACGTTGGACATCTGTGAAGACCAACCTAGGCTTTTTGGACGCGCTTCCCCTGTCCCCCTTCCCATGTTCTTGTTCTTTTCTTTTGCATGCTGGAAAGGAAACATAAGAATGTGTAAATTCTCAATATTCTGTTAGATCAGGTACAAATAACATATCACAGCAAGAAACAATTCATAAATAAATATTGCAACACACTGAGTTTAAGCTTCACTAAAGAGGATCTGAGAAATATATCATGAGAACACTGATGAAAATATGCAGATGGTTTAATGAATATAAAACATTTGTAGACCTTTTTCATATCAAACCACTCATGGATATCAGTCTGCGTGACTTAGTTTCTTGTAGGTTTTACATCATACATCATAATGACTGTCATACTTAGATACGCTATTCACAGCGTGACATCTTAAAAACTGGAAGCTTTTAGTTACTATAGATGCCTGCTAAACATTAGTTCTTACATATTAGTTTCTAAAACAGGTAACCACTTATTTGTAAGCTACTGTATATTCACAAGCTTGTTTTAATTTAGCGAATGCTCATGGTTATGTATGACTGAGCTTAGATAACAATGCTTACCTAAATATTTCTCCTTATTCAAACCTGCTGTAATGACACAATTAAAAAGGTGGGGTTTAGCCCTTTCCAATTAAACAGTTGAACAGATGCAAATTATTCACCTAATCACTTTTAAAATGCCAAGGCTCTTTGTCCACAGGGATTACTGCCCAATTAAGCATATTACAGTTTTAATACTATGTGAAGAAACATATGAACACAATATTTTTCTTTCTGTTTGTTTATAAGTGCTATACATATTATTGGTATTCCTAAAATTAGTCCAGCTAATTTCTCAAGGTCTTTATGTCAAAATGCAATTTGCACCATAAGGAAATAAAACACAACTAGTGTGTTATTGTAAGATTTTTATAGGTTTGTGCAAATGTATCTTTAAAAGGGATAGGTAATAAACAGAGCATTATGCATTTAAATAACCATCAAGAATATCTGACAGTCAATTAATAAAACATTTAATCTTAAAAAGGAGTCACTTAAAATGTAAATATTGATTGTAACTGTATTGCTTGTGTGTTTTTCCCCATAAAATTATACAGCAAACAAAGTTAACTAAATTGTCTTGGAAGATAATTCATTGCTTGGCATCAATTATTGTCAATATATCAAATTAATTGGATCTTCATTGCCGTAAAAGGATGGCAGTATGCATTTAATAACGAATAATAAATTAAATCAGACGATTTTTATCTGCCCTTCAGATACACTGCTTAAATGTTAAGTCTTTGGTCATTCACAGTTTAAATTAAAATACCTATCAGTTAAGGATCCCTCCAATACCAACTGTCTCTTACCTCAAGCATTTACAATAAGGTTCGAGCCTTTAGTGCAGTTACACAGATATTCAAAACTAGAATCATACTAAATCAAGACCGTACTTAAATAAATACATAAAATATAGGGATACATCACAGACTTAGGGTGGAGTATATATCGCCAATCATATGTTGAGTTTGGACCTAAAAAAGATTTAGGCATTTTAACAACAACAGCAACAACAACAACAACAACATTTTAAATGATCCAAATGCATGTTGGGAGTTTAATTTATCCACGTAAAATGTATACACGGCAGTTCGATGTTTGCTCACATTATGGGTTCCAGCACAACCAAGAACAAAGCATGCCGTGTATGTATCACATTAAATAGATACAGGGATTGGCGATGCAATCACGTCTCGCTTCTCAATTGACTGCCGTGTGTAACTGTGGGAGGTATGTGGTTTGTTTGCATACGTCAGAAAAAAAAGTGCTCTCTTTACCTGACAAATCCATAACAAAGGGCACATTACCATGCAGCAAGCAATAAAATTAACGATAGGTGAGATTTGTCAACCAGCCACTGCAATAAACCTGGGGGGTATGCTGCTGCAGAGAACTGTCCATGGTGCTGAAATAGGCAACACGCAGGAGTGTGGGAATCCGGGCCTGGAATTCTGGTCGTACATAATTCTTTTCAAATTCAAGTGTTTTTGGGCGTGTGGAAGGGTTTAATTTTACAACTAAACAATTAATCTAGTCTGTATGATTTGATTTTTTTTCAAGACCAAAATGATCATATTGAGGGATTAAATATCACAGGTAAATTAGAATGTGTGCTTTTTTTTTAAGCAGGTGAGAGACTAAACCAGTATTTGCCAACAGACCTTCCTTTTATAAGGACCTCCGTCATTGTACGTATGGTTGCATGAGCCACAGATGCCCGGCAGATGGCGCAGTTGTTCTGTGAAAGAGTGACCAGAGTTGTGTGTTTTATTTTTGTTTTGTTTTGTTTTTTGTAAATACTGTAAATAAATAACCTGAACATGTCCAGCTAAATGTAGGCCACGGGCACAAATACAGCATGCGCCAATGTTGTAACTATGTTAATTATCTTCTTATCCAGCATGGGAATTATATATATATATACACACACACACACACACACACACATTTATATTAGTTTTTTTTTACTTCAACCAAACGTTTAGCCACCTGTGCAAGCTATTATTCAGTTACATATAAACTGAAAACATGCTGAAGTTACATTGTTTTCTACTAACGAAAAATAGAAAACGATGTATCGCTTTTAGGTATTGTATTAACCGTTTAATTGATAATGCTGTGTTCTACATTCAAGAAAACCTTAACAATCATACATCAGCACCACCGACTGTATCGCCTCCAGTATGGGGTGACCTCGTCTACTTTCTTTTCCAATTACTTCCACGCCATTTTACAGAACCAGTCACTCCAATCAAAGTAGATATAAGCAGACAACGCTTTAAATTTCATCCATCCCGTATTTGTTACCAGAATCCTTGTGTTCCCATCACCAAAAGTCCGATTATTCTAAATAGTTACTGTAAACTAGTTGAATGTCTGTGTGTTTTACGCATATAAAACGTTAAACAGTGATAAATGCTGTTTATAATATTCACGAAGTTTTTTTTTTCTTCCCTTAAAGGGAATTTCAAAGTGCGTGCATAAGGTGTATACAGAATTGTCATTAAATGTCAACTTATTTTGAATGTCTTCCTCGTTGCGGTTATCCTGGACTCTGCAAGCTTAGACATTATGTACAGCTATCCCCGGTTTAGATAAATATTAACAGAAAAAGCAAATGAGGCTGTATATTAGCTGGTTATCAATCAAGCAGCCAGCAAGGACACGGTGACAGAAAAATCAGGAGTCTCGCAGGTGGAGTATTTTCCCAGAGCCCGTAGGATAATGGGGTCTGTACCTACCCCACCCACCCACCGCTGACCCCCATACGTCTCATAACTGTTTTTCTGATTGATTGCTACTAAATACTAGGAAAGCTTCACACTTATTGAGTAAAATTGTGCTGCTAAAACGATTATTGTTTCGCAATTTCGCAGGCGACTGTATTTATTAAAACAAATGTCATTGACAAAGACAACTACAATTTAGAAAGAATTGTTACAGCGGATGTGATTGACAAAAATAAATGAGGTGTATTATGTTCCCATGCAGCTACAGGTTAAAAAAAAAAAAAAAACATTGACAACACGATCTTAATTAGGTAATGTTCAAATGTAATGTTATGTTTCTTGCTAAACCTTATCAAGTCAGAAAAATTGAAAAATGCTTTTAAAGTAATAAAAAAACTTGCATAGATAAAGCAAATGTATGAATATAAACACAATAAAGTCGTGTCTAATGATCTGTTTTGAATTATTATTTACCAATCAAACGAAAACAAAAACACAAGGTATACAATAGATCTATTCCAATAACAGTACATATCAACACACATTTAATCAACATACATTTAAATTGTCTATAACGCTTAGAATTGAAACAAACATACAGTGAATTCACAGTGTCAAAATCTGGTAGGCCTAAAGTTCTAAAAATCATAATCTGCAATTATTTTACGTTTATAAATGTTGTTTTGTTTTCATAATTACAGCATATTTTGGCGGGTTGTTGTTTAACATAAATATAGCACACACCAATGAAGAACTAATAATAAAATGTCAGTTCAAAAGTTATAATACTTATTAGGTCTACTCTTACTTTTTAATTTGCATTTTCATTAATGCAATTTTAACAGCAATTCAACTATTGAGTTGGCATATTAAAGATGCTTTATATTTTGTAATACAATTACAAAAGCGTGTTTAATATATTTATATGTTACGTTATGTTCAAGTGTCCTTGAATCTATACACAAGTATGAATGTAAGAAGTGTACTTATTTAATTTCATTACATTTTTGTTTTACCTTTTAAGAGGGCTATTCTCTATAATTCATCCCTTCTCTACTCTTCTGTACTTCCATTTATTTTAAATAATTGAAATCAATAATATAACCTATTGGTGACGGGACAAAAGAGAAAAAAAAACTATTGTTTAAAACATTTACATATTATTTTATTAAAAAAAAAAAAAATCCATCAAAGTTATGGCAGTTTAGTGAACTTCATATTCCCGTTCGATTACCTAGTACTACAGTAACCCCCTTTATGACAATCGAACTGAATGGTGTTCTAATACAGTACAGTAACACGCTTTCTAAATAGAAAATATAAATGTTGTTTCTCAAAACCGCGTCAATGCAGACATTATGTTACAGCTGCTGTAGGAAAAGTTCTAGAGTGATATAAGAAAATAAAAGGACAAGATGGAGGCTGAAAGGGGTCAGCCTTGCAATTAGCAGCGTTGTTTACACTTGGCGAGACAGCCCGGGTGGTGTCGAGACCTCAATATTTATTTCATGTAATTACCCATTTTTTCTCTGTTTGCAGGAGCTTCGATATAATCTTGGAGGTAGAATGCCCTCCAGGGGTTACTGGAAGGGGCAAACAATCAACAAAAGAGATGGACAACACTGCTGGACTACGGGTAGTGGGGATTGGTTTTCGATCTTTTTTTAAGGGAAGAAAGAAAAATACAAGTAAAACAGCTTCCATGTGGAACAATGCAGAAAGCGAAGCGACTGCGCCTATTCTGTGCCAGCAAAACATTGTATAAATTGTGGTAAAATCGAAATTGCTGATTTAAATAATCAATACCAATTTAATATTTTACCTCTTAGCAGGCTGATCACATACTTTCTGAATTCGGTGTAACAGATCAATAATATATTCTATATGTCTTCGTCCTGGAGGCGTGTTACTATAGGAAATGGTACCTTACATGTTACTTGTACCTTTTGTCATTATTTTAGTCGTCCAGGTTTTTTTTTTATCTTTGCGTTGTTTATGGTAAAACATTTCCAGGTCTAGAAATACAGACTTATTTGATTAATTAGGATCTCCCTACATTTAATGAATCATAGTATTCACTTATGTAACTTTACGCAACGTGCTGGAAAGAGGTAAAGGTAATGTCATGCAGAATTGAATTATTCTAGCATTATATGTATACTGCATACATAGGATCTTATCTTTTTTAATGCGTGATTGTTATGCTATGATATTAATACATTAATACATGCATATATTATATATAATTGCATTGTATTGTACCATATATATCTATAATAATCGTTTTATATATATATATATATATATATATATATATATATATATTAGGCTATATTATAGTATAGATACTTAGTGACTGTTGAACTATTAACATTTTCAAAAACTAATGATACAAACAATATTCAGTTTAATTAAGTGTTTAACAAGCCACAAATTGGAATTCATTCTAGAAGTGAATCAGTTTTAAACCGAACAATAGAAACCACTGTGAGGGTATCTCTCTTTCTGACTTGACCCTATTCTTTATTTAACACAGGGTCACCTACTCTGAATTGCCAGCGTTTTCCTTCTGATAACAGCAACAAGGGTCTCCAACAACATATTCTAAATCAAGTGGCTGTTTCTAGTATTGATCCATGCAAATAATGGGAGACTGAGGTTCACCAAATTGTCGTAAAAATGCACTCAGGATCGAAGAAAACGAGCTTGTGTACCGTTATCGTTTAGAGGGCTGTTTTGCCTTCTATGAGGTCGCCGTTCTACATTTCACATTTAGATCAACCGCCAAGGTTATAATTTAAGGAGCAACTAAACTCCATGAATAGTTTCCCAGAAGGTAAAACAAAAAGCATTCCAAAAGCTATATTACTCAAGCCGGAAAAAAAGAAACTTTCTGTTCTGGAAAACATAATATGAATATATGCTCAAATAAAAGTAAAACTCTGAAATATAATTTCAAATCACAATTTAAGATTCAGAATATACCAGAACCACACGTTGCATTGTCTAAATATAACGTTATATCAAAATAAAAACATACAATTAAAAAAAAAAAGGGTTTGCATGAATCCAATTATAGTAGAATTTGTTTAGACTTGGGTATTGTGTAAAGATTAACTTTCCTTTGTGCACATGAAGGAGAAATGGCTCTCATTCTCTCTCTGAAACGGATCAGTGCCCCTGACACGCGCTCAGATTGACTGTCTCTCATTCTCCAGGGACAAATTAATGGAGACCTATCAGTTAATTAACAAAACCTCACTCAGGACGACGTCACTGGATCCAAACATGCTATCCACACAAGCAAAGCAGCAAAATGTTAAAAAAAACAAACAAAACAAAACAAAAAAAAATTCAAACAGCTAACACGTGAATATGGCGCGCGCCCGTGATTTGAAAAGACCAGGAAAGCTACAATGCAATAACACTATGTCCTTTGTCGTCTATCCAACTATATTCAAACAATTAATTACAATCTCAATTTTCCTAAAATAAATAAATAAATAAATAAATAAAAAGTATTTTACCACATGTCAAGATATGATAATATGCATTTAAAAACATTTTATAATACTTAATTTGCATAAAGCATTTAATTTCTAATTTGCTTTGATGATATATAAACATATTTTCGACAATAAAAACATACAAGTCTGGTACTATATATTATATATACCACTATCCATAAGAAGACACTCCTTAGCTATTCTCTCCAATGTTGTAAAACCAGTTGTGAATAGTAGAAAGATCGTACACTGCAACAGACGAATCTATTTTGTACCCGACGAACAAATGCACATCAACATTAAACAAAGTATCTTGGGTGATTTTTATTAGTATTATTAATATTTATTTATTTATTCTGTTCATTACCGCAAATTGCCAACCGGTTTATTGCTAAATATTTACTATGCCATGTAGCTCACATATTTAAAACCACTCAAGTTGTATAAAGAAAGAACAGTCCTAACGATTTATAGCTGCAGTATCACGTTACAAAGAACCCATGGGTCGATATTTCAAATTGAAAACATAACCTCAGGTTTTTGAGAAGGCGAGCTACAAAACTAGAGAAAACGCTGTAAAGCATACAAGATTACACTGTATAATTTCTAAAAGGAAATCAGCATTACTTCACAGAACTTTAATATCATAATATCATAATTTACTATGACCTTGCTCACGTTACTGTCCTGTTCAATACATGGAAACAGCGGGTGTAAAACAATATTGTCGCACGTAAGTAAATGTCAATTATTATTCCCTCACCTGCAAGCCTGAGAGCGGACATTCTTTGGAATTCTGGCTCTTGAAGCCATTTCCACATTCTCCGAAAAGTCTCCCGGCCAGACTTGAGCTTGCTCCAAGGTTTGGGGTTCCTTAGCAGGTCAGACAGTGTCCCTTGCGATCGGCACAGTACCCTCTGCGCAAAGATGGCTTGGGGGATGCTGTACCTTTTAAGCTCGGTGGTGATTCTCTGGGCTACTTCTTTGGTATTGACTTCTTCCATTTGCCCTGAATTGCCCCCATTGTTGACCTGCGATCCAGGCAGAGAGGATGGATTATGTTCCCTGGTGGAACCTAACACCTGGCTATGACTTTGGGCATTTAAGTGGTGGTGATGATGGATTCCGTTGATTTGCACCATACCTGCTGAAGAAGTGCTCATGTGCTGTTCCCCATGCCTTGATAGCATGGCAGGGTGGTGGGCTTCAAATCCGTTGGGTGTCAGCATCTTCTCAGTGGGCATGGTGGCGCCAGGGTGGGCATAAGGTGGCAGACCCTGCTGGGAGTTGTGGATGCCTCCCAGCCCGGACCCTGACAAGGGAGACAGGCTTTGCCCCATGCCAGTGACATCCTTGTGGTATGGGGTGTAAAGATTGTTCATAGAAGCCAGAGCCCTGTCATCCCTCATCAGGGTAAAGCTGCCGCTCACGTTGCCTGGAATCCGCTGGTGAGGGTGATGATGATGGTGGTGGTGGTGGTGATGATGATGGGGAAACTTGTCCGAGACCGTCGAGATGGGAGGTAGCGACTGCAGAGGGGTTAAAGTGGTATAGGTGCTGCTCATGCTCATACCGGGGGGTGCCTCGCAAGCCATGGTCATAGTGGGGTGCAGGTGCCCTGTTAAAGCATGCTCGGGGGGCCGATGGTGATGGTAGTCGCTGCCGTCCAGGATGGATGCCATGCCCATGGAGCGAGCGTGGACTGACAAGTGGTTGCTGCGATGGGCCACCGAGCTTCTGTGATGAGGGCTACTGCTGCTCATCAGATCAGCCGTAGTTGGCACCTGCTCATGGCTCACCCCGTGCAGATCGCCAATATTCTCCATCGTCAGCTGAGCATTCATTATTATTCGTGCAATCGTGTGGACAAAACATCTATCTTATCTGTTTGAGAAAGGTCCAAAGAAGTCTTCACGTTAAAAAAAATCGTAATTTGTTTCCTCTGAAATGCTTATTTTTTATGATTGCTAATATGGTGTTTTTTGGTATGAATTTAAGGCCCCCGTTTGTTTAAAACAGCAGCAGCATCCGTGATCGCAGTCTGTTCGTGTCCCTCGCCATCTCTAGCCATGTCTCGTACTGTTTCGATTTCTTTGGCCACAGCTCTGCAGCTGCGGCTCCAACAGTATGAGCATGCGCATTGTGTACATTGCGCCCCCTCCCACAACCCACAGACACAGAAGCCGCTCCTCCAGCGTGACATCATGACCATTGTGAAAGAAAATAGCTACCTGTCTAATCTACAGCTTCTGCATGTTTTAACCTTATTCGGAACACGGAGCAACTATTGCAAACTGTATTTGTGTATGAGAGACGCCATGCGCGTAAACATAATTTAATAATTAGCATTTTATTTATTGTTTTAGTTTTTCATCATATATGCAAATAGACGACAACAAATCCATACGGAAAAGGTTCGAATGGATTCTCTTCTTAAAAAGAAATGGTCAATGGGTAAACGACTATAGGGAATCTTAGGTTTTTGTGCATATAGATGCATGATAGGCTATGTCATGTATTTTCTTTCTTTTTGTTTGATTTGTGTTTCAGTGTGCCTTACCTGTACACAATATCTTATTAAGCAATTCCATTTTATTTAAGAAAAGTATATCAAGATATCATTGTATAAAACATGATTACCTTCAACACAGATGCTCTGCTCAATAATGCATGTTGCAGTGTACCATTTTCATTAAATACAGTACACTTTTGCAATTTAAAAATCCTATTTCAAGAAAATCTAAGTGTGTCAATATTTGAACTAACTGACAACGCACATTCGTGGTAACACTGACCGTGTGTGTTTAGATGCATTTACAAACTGTACAAGTAAATGCAAAGAGCAGGATTGCTTCTTTTTAGTTTGCTGGCACCTCCTCCACTGATGATACTACGACTGCATGAATCCTCCTTAAACTGCATTTTAATATTAGCTTCCGGGTTCACTCCTTGTGTTAACACATCAATGGGGGAAAAACCACGGCGTCCTATTTAACCAACCTCATAGTCAGGCAGATTCCTTGGAAATTAACAGCAGCAGCAGCAGCAGCGAGCAGTGAGCCGCAAGAAATGGGCAGCAACGCTGTCAGCCTGTAAGGATCTTTTTTTCCTTTCAGTTAGGTGGTATTAAGCTAAAGTACTTGTAGATATTGTTCCACCCTTTACAATAAAAAAAAGTGTTGAAATAACCCCACTTAAATCAAACTATATATATATATATATATATATATATATATATATATATATATATATATATATATATATATATATAATTATAGTAGCCTCAAATTTTTCTGTGTGTTAACAAACACCGTGCTATTTATTAAACGGACGTATCTTTGGAACACACTTTACGTATAACGTTGTATTTGTATCAATCACAACATAGTTAGTGTTGTGGAGATATAAATAATAAAATAATAATAATAATAATAATAATAATAATAATATAATAATAATAATAATAAAATAATAATAATAATAATGTACTTTATAAACCAAACACCTTTAACCATGCGTGCAATTATGTTATTGCTCTGTTTTTTTAGGTTAACTGACTGTTCTAACTTATTTTTGTTTTTGTTTTGTTCTTTTAATATAAAAGCAATGCCGAATAAATTGGACGCCCTGAGCACCCAATGCCACTGTTGCTGTTGTGTTAAGTGCTGGTCAGATAAGATACTTTTTACAAAAGGCAGGGCAGATGTGTCTTTTGTTCAGCCATTAACAATAACGAACCAAGCCGGCCAAAATAACTCCTCAACCAAACTGAAGCTGCAGGAGGGACGGAATTATGACACTGCACATTATGATATCTGAATGCATTTCAACAGATCGACAGAAAATTGTTCAAATTGATTTGTAAACATAAAGTATTCAATTATATACACACACACACACACACACACACACACACACACACACACACACACACACACACACACACACTTTAATTTTATTGTTACATTAAATAAACCTACCTATTATTATTATTATTATTATTATTATTATTATTATTATTATTATTATTATTATACATTTGAGGTAATTTCAAAATACATGGAAAGCGTTCTCACGAATAAAAACAGTAATGCAATAATATAGTAAACCAAAAAGTACTTATTATTTTATTGTTTATACAGAGATATAGACATTACATTTCAAATTACTGGCCACATGAATTGAGGTCACTTTTTTTAATCAATCAATGTACCAAGAAGCTGTTTGCTTTTATTATATGCCAAATGTACATAAACACAGAGACGTAGACTGCTTTTGAAGATAAAAAAAAAAATACAAAACAGCTTTATTATGTAGTCTATACTTAAATATTAGAATATAATAACAAAATGAAAAGTACATGTAATTTCAGCTCTAAGCAGGTTACACATGTATCATAAATACGGATGCGGTAACCATCAACATATTCATAAATGATCAAAATCAAGTTAAAAATGAGGCTACTCCAAGACATTCGTGCATTTCGGATTTTAATAAACAAGTCATACAAATATACATGGTTATATTTATTTATATAGGGCCTTTTGTTATAGGCCTACTTAATAATCCCGTATAATTGTTTATTTTATTTTCTGAAATGGCCATCCACGACCTTTTGTTACACCATTAACTTCTGATGACGTTTGGGACAGTTGCCGAGAAGGCGTCCTTCTCTCTTCCGGCTCGGTGTGACAGCTTGCGGTGGTCAGTGTTTGGTCTCTCTCCGCTCAAAAAGGGGACATGTCAAAGGTGAAGCTTCAAGACTCCAAAAGCCAACAGATGCCAGTTGAGCAGATTAACTCTTCTCGACTTTGCCCTGTTGAGCTTCTTGGGGACCTGCTCGATAACAAAAACACATACATCTGTCAGGGTGAAGAAGAATGAACTATCTAGCAAAAAGTTATAGTGGCGTTAAAGAGAAGTCATTTTTATTTCACTTGTTTTTGGTAATTAACATCAAAAAATGATGTATCAACGCGAAAGCACAAGGGAGAATTGTGGTAGCTTATTGTTTTACCATCCCTTTCAATTTAATAAATAACACAGCCGTACACTGTAAAAAATGTCAGTAAATTCAACGTTAAATTATGGTAAACAGTGAAGGCAAATTGCATTCTCTTATAAAATGACAATTTACCATACATTTAACAGCAAATGACCTTCATACTAAAAAGAAGAAAGTATGTTTATTTTTACAGAACATTTCCTATAAAAAAAAAACAGTTTTTTACATTTAAAAAGTAAAAACAGATATTTTCCGTTGTTTTAACAAACCACATTTCTTAAAAAAAAAAAAAAAAAAAAAAAAAAAAAAAAAAAAACATGGGAAGCGTTGACGATTAAATACCGTAAATATTACATCTAATTGCGTTAAAACTGGAATCCCAGAATCCATTGCAGGGCTGATTGCAAATAGCAGTGTTTTAACGGTGTTATTTGTGTTATTGTGTGTTAAATGTGATGGTTGCACAATTATATGTAAATGTGCATGTCCTTTGTGTTCTCTCACCGTTTTATGTGTTTTGTTCATATTTTGTGTGGTCACCATCTTGTGGCAGGTCAGATCTTGGAGTGAGCTAGCCAATCTATTCCCTTTATTTTTTACTGTACAAATGACGGTTATCAAGAAAGTCTAATATGATGTACTGTGATACTGTCTTTTATACAGTATATTACTGGCAACCCAGCTTTGTTATAGCAAATATATATATATATATATATATTATATATATATATATATATTATATATATATATATATATCATAGGGCAAACCTGAACCTTAAACCTGAACATAGTCTATTTGTGGCCTGTAGTACAAACTGCATCTGTTCACATTCTCATAGTGGTCGATATTTTTTACTCGTGTCTCTATGAGGGGGAAAAAAAACCCTTTTTTTTGTTGGGATTCACTCAAGCGCGACCCTGATTCGTGTTAAAAGCTCAGTTTGTCTCGTATGTTTTGTGCCTGAATTCAATGGCAAATTGTCCTGAGCAAGCTTTGCTTAATACTAAAGAGACACCGCAGAAGAAAGACTGAGGAGAACAGGCGTGTGGCAATTATTGTGCTGGAAATGAATTGGTATAAATACAGGTTTTATTAACAATAAGTCAAGCACAATGAGAGCTGAAACGGGCTTGTGAGATTTCCAGCAGCAACCAAAAAATGTATCTCCGTGTTGTGAACAATTTAAAACTTATCCAACGATATAATGATTAATTATCTCACTAATTTGGACTGTTTTTCGCGTGGCTGGTTTGTCCATCATATAAACTTTTGCTTACAATTGAAATACAAACCGGCTGTTGATCAATTAATAATGAAAAATGATTTTCTGTAAAGGTAAAATCATGCAGAATGTGACTAATTTCCTATGGCTCCAAAAATCTATTTTGTTGTAAATTTAATAAATGTTTTTTTTTTTTTTTTTAATCTTGTTTTTACAACCAGACAAAATCATTGTTTTACTCGTTCTCAGTGGAATATTTTATATGTATTTTGTAATCATTTTATGTTACCACATAGTTAACAACCAGTCAGAAAAGTGTATTTCAGTCATATATAAATCAGAATTGCAACGTATTACGGTTTGAATTGAAATATACTGCTACTACAACTACTACTAATAATAATAATAATAACAATAATAATAATAATAATAATAAATAATAATAATAATAATAATAATAATAGGTTTGCCTTACAACTTTGTCAGAACGATACAATTAATTTGATGAAACACATGAAATACAGAACTCCAACTAAAAAGAAAGAAACGTCTAATTTTAAATTCTTAAAAGGGCTATGTGCAAAAAAGGCATGGCTGTTATATTAAATATTTATACTCTGATGCCTCCTTACTTTTCAAAGATATTATTAATTAGGCGCCTCTGGTCTTTTGCAGGGAGCTCCGTAGAGTCACTTGCAGCTTTAAATATGAATTAAAAGCAAATCCTGGTTGCCATAATGAGAAAATTATTCCATGTCTAGCATGGCAGAGATAAATAACTGTATGGATCAATACTTTGAGACTCTGCTCCAAACGACACAGTTATTGATAGCTTGCATTAATGACGTTAATGGCAGTAAAGGCACAAGACACATTTCAAATCAAAGCAACTAGAATATTTTTGTTTTTATCAAACGTGTAGATGTATTTGTTAGACTTTCAAAAGAGCAAAAACAGGTTTGCGTCTTATTTCAAACAATGTGTTACATATATATATATATATATATATACTATATATATATATATATTATATATATATATATATGAGACACAATTGTGTTGAGTGTCTTTTCAAGAAAAGCTGGTAATCGACCAATATTTTACCAATATGAAATCTGCGTGTGTTTGTATATGTATGAGTTACTCACATGTTTCATAAAAGTTTTGACAAAATGTTGAGAAACTCTTCCGAAGGTTCCACGATAAATTATTGCTAATAACGATTTTGGACGTCACGTAACTATATACTATATATTACTAAATAATATTAATAATTAGAATTATTATTCTTATAGTTATTATTATTATTATTATTATTATTATTATTTTAGTAGCCTACAGAGATGCTCGTTTATAAACTCAATAGAAGGGAATATCTGAGTCTTTTGAGTGAGTACGTTTGATAAGTGAATACAGATTGGCAGATTATTCACTTAACAGAAATCGAGGTATGGTAATTAAGTGTTAATTTCGATCCGAGCTCTGCCATAACGCGTTTGTAGTCTTTTCATCAATAATTGACTTCATTTTGGAATTTTCTTTTCTTTCTTTTTTTCTTTTCTTTGTAACTTTTATTACATAAGCAGAGTATTTATAAATTACACTCAAATCAACCTGTTCGTTGTATTTGACAAACATACATGTACAAATGAAACGTGGAAATAATAATAATAATAATAATAATAATAATAATAATAATAATAATAATAATAATAATAATAATAATAATAATAATAATAATACACTGAATGTAGGCTACTTCAGAACGTTACACAAAGAATACAAATAAAAATCTATTTTTAATTTCCTGTGTTGTTTTTCCAGGTGTAGTCTATTTAACCCTTTATGAATTCTAAGATTTGGGGCGCAAAAATAATACGGCTGCTTGATAACTTAAATAAAGTCAAAAAAAAAAGAATCACTCCGAGGCTGTGTGTGTGTGTGTGTGTGTGTGTGTGTGTGTGTGTGTGTGTGTGTGTGTGTGTGTGTGTGTGTGTGTGTGTATATATATATATATATATATATATATATATATATATATATATATATATATATATATATACATACACACACACACACACACACACACACACACACACACACACACACACACATATATATATATATATATATATATATATATATATATATATATATATATATATATATATATATATATATGTGTGTGTGTGTGTGTGTGTGTGTGTGTGTGTGTGTGTGTGAGTGTATTTGCAGGGGTTGTACCACATAAATGGCGTTTTATGTACAAAATATCAGAAATGGCAAAATATTTATTTAAACAAAACTGCATGCTGTTTAAGCTTTAGTTTTGCTTTCGTTTATCTTCATCAAAAAATAAAAGTAAAAAGAAATACAAATGTTTTTTTAGTTCTTGCACGATCACAGTGAAATCCAAAATCTGGAAAATGACTTTCTATTGCACAATGCCAATGGTGATGTCACGATTAAAAAGACAGAATGAAGAAATCGTTTTTAAAAACAAAGTAACAGTGCTAATAATTGCTGCTAACCTGCGTGACACTGCTTCCTACGCTTCCTAAAAGGAACGCAGCGTTAATGAACAAACACACACAGCCGTATAGACCCCAGTGAATCTGCTTGAACGGTGTTGAACAAATCCCACAATATATGCTTAACGACAGATTAGAGGCCACACAAACATAGTTGAAAATGTGTATATTGAAATATATTTATTCTTTACTATAAAGCGATGAAATACTACTGAAGCGTATGCAGATCTACCCGTGGACTCTTCATCAACTGTTGAAATAGAGACACACTTAAACAAACATTTACTGTGATTAAAACGGAAGTGTTGGAATTAATATAGGCTGGATGAGTATTGACGATACAGGTATGGTGCACTAAACATATACACATGGATATTAGATGGTGTATGTATAAAATATTACAAACTTCATTGTTAAAACAAAGAAATAAACAGTGAAACATCGGCAACTAGTACAGTTCTGTCTGTATAAAACGTTGCCTTTGTTAACGTAGGTTAAGTTCCACCCTGACACCAACTGGGCTCGTGCAAATCTCCACCAGTCCTACTTATTAGTATTGTGCTGCCTCATTTCCTTTGCTCAGCAATCAGTCTTTATAAAATGTTGACTGTTTAGCTAAAAAGTACCATATCAAGTTGATAAATAACAGTATTTTGGATATTGATGTGACCAACATCTAAGATTTAAGTCGAATATTAGCTCCCAGGATGTAAACAATTGTCATTAAAAAACAAAACAAACAAAAAAACATAATAATATATCATAGCCTAATAAAAAGGAATACAGTATATTTTAAAAATAATATATACAAACAATTTTAGGAATAAAATGGATGCGTTACACGTTTATTTTCAATGTTCAGATGACCTGCGCAGTTTAACAAAAGGCAGACATTTTGGGAGTGTGCCCTTTTAAAGGTAAACAGCAATATGTGTATTTGTTTGCTAAATATTTGCCAAAGAAAGAGTTTACTGAGACGAACCCAGAATTGCATTTGTATTAATAAACATAGGCGACGCCAGATAGTTACTGGGGCATGCATTGTCAATTAGAATGCATTAAAACGCGCGAACACGTCCTTTTCTGACTGTTTATTTCCTTATCTACAAGCGTCTATTAATGTATATCCAGAACGTATATTATGTGATTTGGAAGCTGAGTTAATATGCTAATTAAGTGTAAGTTTAAATGAAAAAAAAAAAAAGTTAGTCCACTATAAATCACATTTTGTAATATAAAGGCCGCTCATCTACACACTTCAGTTGATTTTGTAAAAAAATAAAATGTTTTTAACTTTAAGTTTACCAATACTATTATTAGCAACTGATAATAATATTCAAATTTCAAACAGCCCCCTTTCACTTGAAACATAATATTCATATATAGCAATATGTTATACTAGTAGATGTTGCCAATGTTATTTTAAATGTGAAAAAGCAATACTGGTTAATTTGTTGTGAAATTGCGGATTCCAGAATGTAAACAGGTCACCGCGAGCCACATAAACAGCAAAAAAAAAAAAAAAAACATATTTCAGTCAGGCTAATGAATAAAGAAATACAAAAAAGCATATGATGGATTCTATTTAAATGAAAAAGAAGGCCGAGTTTCAAATGGAAACGCTTTCTAAACGGTATAAATCCATATAAATCCCAGATCAATAATCTGCATGTAACTGCAGTCTGTCTGTCAACGAGATTCTATTTTGTGAACGTTGTTTTGTAATATAATGAACATTAAACTGTAGACATGTATTTAAATGTTGGATTTCAATAATGTGATTTAATACTAAACTATGAATTAATCTCATCTATATTACAATATTTTAGTAATCCTGAATTATAATGTGTTCATGTCAGTTAATTTAACATGAGTGTAATATATTAAGTCATTCTGTTAAACCCGACATTTGACCAAATGTGTGTGTGTGTGTGTCTATATATATATATATATATATATATATATATATATATATATATATATATATATATATATATATATATATATATATATATATATATATATATATATATCACAAGAGCCATCTTCTATTCTTGTATGTTGTTCATACTGACTTGCAACTTGTGAATATATCTGCATAGCCCTAGTACAGTAGACCTATGGTGATAGTAGTGGAGAACTGGTCTCAACACTCAAAACGCGTGTCCACTTCCAGATTTACAATTGAAATAAACAGGCTAGCAACATGTTTTTTTCCCCCCCTTAATGTTACAGTAGGCTACTATTTCCACGTTGCAAGCACTGTTCCCGCAATACACCTCCAAAGAGACGTCACTTCCCTATTCTTCTACCAACAAGTTGGCAATACCTTTTACGTTAACGGGTCACGTGACATCATATAGAACTAATAATTGAAACAGGGCACAGGATCTTCCACCCTATATCATCTCCAGACACACTGGAGATCACCAAAGAATAACCACAGCAGGAAACTGAATATGGCATTTCTATTTCAAAAATCGCAAACCAAAACATTTTATTATAGCCAGACAGAGACCATTATAATAGAATTATTTGCTTGACTATAAATATTTACAACCAGTAAAGTAAAATTATGCTGCATGATTGCTATATACACAAGTTAAGTTTTTGCTTTGAGTCATGTAGCAATCTCTATTTCTTTTGAATTAAGGGGGATGGATAACTTAAAGCTACTTACTTCCAAGTATTTTAAGGCCCTGTAGTTTAAATTAAACTACAGTCGTGAAAAGACAACTACATTTTATATAGCTTAACCCAGACAAATGATCATTAGCAAGATATGACACTGTACATCTGTAAGGTTACGTATTTATGACGATTTATTTCTAAACTATATCTTTATTCAAATTGTAATTAATAAAATGTCATTATATAAAACAGCAATATTTGGAAATTGCAAAATGTTTAAATCTTTATCGTACTGTAGCTACTCACTATAATGCAAGCCTATGTTCTTTAGAAAATATACTTCACCTGGAATAAACTGTTTACAATGGTGATTTGTAAAATAATAATAATAATAATAATAATAATAATAATAATAATAATAATAATAATAATAATAATAATAATAATGTTTGCATTTTATGCTGGCTTATTGCTTAACATACTGCAATTTTTTAAACATAATCTGCATGCGATAATACTAATATATTCAATCCATTAAATCTAACACAATGCAAACATAAACATATAGGAACACCTTGTAAAACATATGTCTGCATTGAAAATATTGTTAGCGTGTAAATAAATAAATAAATAAAGCATTTGTCCGGACATGTATTTACATTTCCATAGGGCATGTACGTAGACTATTGTAGTTAGTTTCTCAAAAACAAAAAACAACAAATGTCATTATTCTTTAAATACTATCTTCGTAAATTATTATTATTATTATTATTATTATTATTATTATTATTATTATTATTATTATTATTATTATAAATTATAACAATAATTTAATTTCAGTCGTCACAGCAATTGCCTATGTGCTCTGCTTTCTCAGAGACTGCTGGGAGATTACTGTATTCTAAGTTTATGACGCTGCTGCTGACCTCTGCGGAGCTTTAAACCTTGTTTGCAAGTCCCCTAAACTCTGCTGTGTGCCAAATGTCACTGCTTCCCTTTAACTCGCGCTTCTGATCACCGTATCCTTTAGTTGGTTTTAAACACCCTTGCATCTTCATGCTCTGTTAGACATGCTTACCCCCAGGATCCGTGGCATATTAGCTGATTTCATGGTATGTTGAGTCTTTTAACATCCAGAACTGGACCCATTTCAGAGGTGCCCCTAATCAAAACTCATCTGCATAATTTCAAATAAAAGTGCATTCTTGTCCGTGGTTTTGGCGCAGGTTTGCCATTGGTAAGTTGTTTCAGCCCCTTGCTAGCCTTATCAAGAGTCGTCTTTCCATTCCCCGTCTGTGCACCCAGGTCAAGAAACTCAGCACCTCGCCGTCCATCCCCGAGTCCGGGGAAAAGATGATCGCTTTCTCCTCCATTTCCAATAACATATAGTCAACATCCAGCGAAAAGGATCCCCTTATCCTGTGGTCGTGGGCAGCTCTTTTTGGACGATCTAGCTTTGCATTTAGAGATGCTGCTTGCATTTGAATAGCTGCCCGGCTTGTTATGGATCTGGAAGGCTATGAAGGGGAATCAGTATGCAAATTGTTTCAGTTACAATCGAAAGGTTCGATCTGGAATAAGCTGCCTAACGGAAGTTGATGTCAGCTATTTCTGCATTAGCCTGCATTCGCCTGCCTTCTTCGAGGCCTTTGCGCGTTTTCGTTTCTTAATTGAAGAAGGAAAAAAATCAAGCTTTTCTATGAGATTGTCTTTAAGCAGCATTCCATTTGACTGTAATTACTATGCAGCAGGCGTTAGTGCGTTAACAAAAAGTCGTTTGTAAATATATATTCTTACAGTGAAAAAAAGAGATGTTTTTCGTGGTATTATTGTGCCAGATTGTTTCACAATAATGTAATAATATTGTGAGTTCTAAGTTCCAAATATAACCAGGATGATGTGAAAAACAGCTGATGTAAAATAACGTTATTGTATTGTTTTCTTTTTCAGACTGCCAAGGTTCAGTAGTGTGGAAAGGTTAAAACACACCACTAAACTACTGGTTTATAAAATACAAAAAATAACATTATATCTGAATGCAATAGCAAATAAATATCGATTTTTAAATAAGTCTATATATATTGTTTTAGTGATGGCAAACTTTAGTCACTTCACACTATTATTAGGAAAGTGTCCCTTTGACCTTTCATCAACCAAAAAAGCAGGCTATCTGTCACTTTGATGCAAATGCTGTTAGGGTTTCAAGATATCAGGCTAACTAGCAGTATAGGTTACTCTGTGTTTTCATTGCAAAATGCACACAATCTTGTCATATTTTGGTACTGTATGAATAATAGATCTATAAACATTGATCTGTGGTGTTGTGCAGTTCTCTATTTTTGACGCAGAACATCAATGTTATATGCTGTGTTATATTCTTTAGATGCACATGCAATACATAATCTGCTAGCATGCTTTTTACAGATTACTGTTAAATAGCATTTTATCTGGATGGATGTATACTGTAAAAAATAAATGACAACATTGCAAACAATACAGGAAAGCACTTATACCACACCATAAAGCATCTTCAAATCTGTGACATGACCTTTTTGCTATTTAAGGGAAGAAAAGAAAATAGAACAGGAAGACCATGTTTATGCCTCATTGTTCTAGCCTTCTGAAAGCACTGCTACAAACAAAGCTGACTATTGCATACACATGTGTAATCAGATTAAAGCTAAACGTGGTTTAAACATCTGCTTGGCAAGTAGGCTACGTAATACATAGAATCATCACATTGCACCTGTAATGACAACGTCATAGACCAAAGCCAAGAGAAAACCTGTTTCTATGGTAGCTACAGTGAAGAAATGTTTAATAACAATGCGTCTTTGTGGAAAGGCCTTTGGTTAATTAATAATTTTAAATATACTTGGTTTTTCTTGCTTTCAAAGTTACATAACATTAAGCACTTTCAAAATGGCAAATAATTCCTACAACTAAAAAACATGCACGGAATAAACCTGTTTGTATATGGATTCTGGATGTTGATAGGGTACCTGTATCTGTTATTTAAACGAGCAAGGCTTTGTATCTTCTTCAGTTGGCTGATAATAAATACTGCATGTTCTATATTTTTAAGATACTGGCCATTTTCTCGCTGTGAGCTTCTGGCGGCACTGAGCTGACCATCTGTCATTCAATTAAGGTTTCAGTGCAGCTGACGGGGAGCAGGGGGTCAGTGACCCCAGGACAAAACGTCCTGCTGCCACAGAAAAGAAAAGGAGTTCAAATGCTAAATGTTGCACACTTCCAGATCTGTGCTCACCCACGAAATCTGCGGGCACGAGGAGGGTGCCCGGGCACGAGTCGTTGCATGAAACCCCTTGTTTTGTTGTTCGCAAATTAAACAGTCCACTGAACAAATTAATTTAACCCTTTGGCGCCGAGCCATTCTAATTTCAGTTTAAGCAGAAGGACCACTTGAAAATCTCACCCCACATATATCAAAACACAGAGGCTAAATATCAACCCATCCACTTTTATGCATGCATCTTCATATAACAGATAACAGAATAGTCCTTCTTATTATCTATAATATATAATATATATGTATATATACTCTCTTTGCTCTTGATGATTTGAAAACCCGTTACCCAGTCACAAATTTCATACACCTGACCAAGCAACTTGGAGCTGGCTTCTTATCTATAAAGGGTTAATAATACGACGTTAACATTTAATAGGCGACACAGACCCGTTTACTTGCAAAACCGAACCAATTTTGCAAATTAAGCTTTAGTTATGCATGTTTAGCATTACACGATTTAGAAGCAGTATCCTATAAGAAAGACGGGACCTTTTATTCAATATGAGCCAAGTTCAGGTAAAAAAAAACAAAAAAAAAACAACAAAAACTTAATGAAGTCTTAGTGTCAATTCTCCTGCAACAGCCTGTAAAAACCGCAGTTACAATTACCAGCCTGTATGGCTGTTCGGTACGTTTTAAATAAACTGCTTGGATGATATAACAATACTAACCCATATTTTTAACCCTGTCGTTTTAGGGGTTTAGGACTGCAGGTACACGATGTCAGCGTTTTCAGTCCACTCTGTTATGTTTCTCTATTGTTTTTTCTCCATTAGAGTAGCCTAGAAGTTGAAGGAATTAAGATTTCAAACTAAAATAGTATGCTATAGTAATTGGATGCTCCACTGACATTGAAACGTTCAGTTTGTGTATTGGCTAGAATAATAATCATATCTGAAATGTAATGATAGAGGACCTTTTTTTTTTTTTTTTTCTGATAGCTATTTTCCAAACAGTCTCAATTCCTGACAATGTCCAAGTGGGCGGAGCAACACGCATTGCTTATGTCACGTGTATAACCTGAGTGTTCGATTTCCAGTTGTTTTAACATCTCGTTAAAAAACTGCTGTTTAATTACTCAGCGGGAGCTTTAACGCTGGTAGACACGTCACGTAGTAGTATATATAATCTATATATATTATATATATATATATATATATATATATATATATATATATATATATATATATATAATCTCCTTTCTGCCTACATGTCATTTCTAAAGATTTACCATTTGGTTCCGATAAGAAGAAGAGATATGTAGCACAGCAGCTAAAAGGATAGAGCAGTATTGAAGAGTCAGCAAAAAGTAATCCAGGTCAGATGATGCGACACATTTATTTTGTCATAAAATCCATCAGTAAGGAACATTTATATATTTTTGCATTTGAATAGACTTGGAAATCCTATAAGCAGTATGAGGACAGTAGTGGAGACAGTTTATTGAACATTATATTGTTGCGCTGTCTTTTACTGCTTTGTAACGTATTCATTTTCTAATGGAAATTAATTCTAAAGACTTTACCTTACTACATAAGTCATAACACAAGTGAAAAAACAAATGTTTGTCTGGCATGTTGTCTAGTTTTCTAGTCTAAATCCAGTTATTTCTAATAGAAAATAATTAATAATAATAATAATAATAATAATAATAATAATAATAATAATAATAATAATAATAATAATAATAATAAATGCATTTAATTTATAGAGCGCTTTTCACAACCCGAGATAAAATACAGTGATATTAATACATTCAACAAAATAAGGAACAACATTAACACAGATCCTTGAAGAAGGCCAGTTTAAAAAGATGTGTTTTGAGATGGGTTTTAAAAATATCATATAAAGCTGGGCAGTTCATTCCAAAGAAGTGGAGCAGCACTGCAATAAGCTCTGTCTCCCATGGACCGAAAAATGAATACGTGCATTCTTTAAAGATGCACAAAACCCATTTAACAATAAAGTGTTCATGGAAGTTTTATAATTAACGTGTGTTTTTATAGCCCAAAACACAACTGAGTCTATTCAAATAATCTGAACACTGTCAGATCTAAATACCACCATCGTTTAAATCATTAAAAGAAGAGTGCATCAAGAAAACCAACATCTAACATTATGTGAGAGTGTTTCTGTGGCGTAGTTTTGTCTTTAAAAGTAAGTACAATGCAATATTTGGTCCTAATTGAATATTTAAACTGTGGCGTTATTTAGATCAGCTACTGTTTAGATCAACTGTGTCTGGAAAGATGACAATTCTTGGTCTTTCAAATGAAAAATAAGTTATTTAATTGAATGGATGGACAGCAAGTTTTTTGTCATGTATACAATAAGAAGCTTTCTTGGCTGGGCTGACAAATCTAGAATGTTATGTGCAGGAAGTCACTAGTAAACGGCAAAATACTGGAGCTTTTTTTAAAGGGACACTGCTAGCTGCTATTAGAAAGCAATTAGACAGGTGCCAATGTCTTGTTTCCTGCTTTATAGGGTTATTTACACTTGCAAACTACGGATATCCATTTATCAGTTAAGATACAAGCTTCATCAAAATGTAAAGTGCGCTAAAAGGCTGGCACTACCATAGATGAGAGTGTGGCTTGAGTACAATTGAGTTATATTGTCATGGTGGCAACTGACTTTTTGTTTTCTTACTTCATCAATAGTGTTCTGCTGATTGAACTCGATATCAGTTCACACAATCCACAATATCCACTAGTACTGAAGACCAGACTGATCATTTTGAGTTTGTGTTTAGCTGCAGGTTTTACTGTCCAAGATTGCTGTCAAATTGATTAAAAAATCAACTTACCACTGCATTTTGTTTTCGTGCATGCACATCCCTCAGCTTTCAGACATCTTTCATTGAGCTGTGTCTCAGTGTATGCTTTGTCAATGCTTATCTGAATGCTTGCACAATTCCCACGCTTGTTCTTCTCACAGGTGGCTCAAAGTAAATAAAGTAAAAGATCCTATATTATCACAATTTACACTTCAACCACTGTTATCACTGCACTTACTTTAGTGATAACAGACACTACTGTATACCAACCTTACAATGGTGGTATGTGAATACTAGCTAGCTAACAGTTAGTTAGTAAAAGTGCATCAATAACAATAAAATAAAATATTCTTACCTGACATTTCACACTACACAATGGATTTCAGTAGCTACTTAATCTATGAGGTTAAAATGTATACCGACAGATGCATTTATATCATTTATTTTAAAATATCTTACTAACAAAGCAAACTAAATAAAACATTTCCTTAACCTTCCAAAATGTGTACAACCGATAAATAATACAGATCTTAGAATGACACCTACATGTAACTATATTTACAATCAATATCAAATAAGCAAAATCACCTTTTCTGGTGAAAAATATATTCTGTCATACCCTTAATTAAAAAAAAAAAAAAAAAAAAAGCTTATACATTTGAAATCTAAGCCTGTTCCTATATTTTAAACATGTTCATAAGAGACCCACAATTTTATGAATGTTATGATTTCATATTATCTTGTATGGGGAGGGTTTTCTGTAAAATAATTTTGCAGCTACAAACATACAGATAAGTAGTGCTATGTATTTTCTCTTTTCTGCCTGGAAGCTAATAAATAATAGTATTAACCAGTTTAAATCATAGAGATAATCCATAGAGTGCAGACTCAGAATACCAGCAGAACTCTTCTGGTTACCAGGACACTGCTGCTTGGAAGCCAATGCTGCATTATCAAGGTGGGGTGAATGTTGATGTAGAGGTACCAGTTATTTATTTATAATTTTTTTTACTAGTGTACACTGCTTATCTGTTATCCTAACCTGACATTAAAGAAGCCTGGTGAGCTGTAGCTAATAAGTGCTGAAAGAGTTTGCCGGAATGTGTTATCAGGAAAAAAAGATGGAGTGAAAAAAAGGGATCAATTTTGTAATCCCGCGTCAAATCATAAATCTTTTACCAGCAAGCCGGAAAACTGCTAAAACATTCCTGTAATCAAAATGTAAGTCATTGGTGCTTTTAATGTCTAAGAAAGCTCTCAGGCTACAACGCTTGATTTCAAGTACATTTTTCTTTGGTACGCAATAGAAATTTACTGTTTTTAAAAAATAAAAATATATATATATATATATATATATATATATATATATATATATATATATATATATATATATTTTAGACCTGTTTCTGGGCTAACCACAACCACAATCTGAACTCACAAGCAGCATGGAAATAAAGATTATAATGAGTAAAGAAGAGATTGGAATCAGAAATAAGGAAGATGCAAGATTAAAGAAACAACAATACAATCAAAAATGAAAGATTTTGCATATAAGGTTTCTGCAGTGCAGTAGAACCGTATGGATTTGTTGGTGACCCAAGGATTCACTGCAACAGCTGGGATATACAGAGCCGATTCTATTTATCAATTCTACTGTTACAAGCATGCAAGCAAGCAAGCAAGACATGGATACATTCAAATATAACCCATATCCATAAGCATTCAGAACATGCAGCTTCTTGCAGCAGCAAAAGAGAGAGTTGTGTTACTGTACATTTACTGACAGTATAGAGATTGTATACTTAATATATTGCATATGCTGAAGTTGCTTTTATGCACAAGCAAATGTACTGTAGTCTTGCCTCGTTATTTGAAGGGAAGGCTCACACTTTTTTCCTAATGTGGTTAGCTCATTTTTATGTGTTTGTTTAAACAGGAAATGGCCCATCGAGGCATCATTTGCAAGGTGGGCGCTTGTATAATGAATATTGATTTGTCAGCCAAAGCCTGTCTACTTCATGAAATTTGATCGGCTGAAGTGTGCCAGATTGGCTTATTAAGCAGAGCATTAGTCATCAAACTTAGATATAGTATTCATCAAACTTTGCTTTAATGGTACTCCTTTCATCTACATAGAGAATGGAAATACATGATAGGTAAGATTGACATTAACCCCTTAAACAGTAAGTTGATTTAAAAAAACAATATTAACTCAGCCATTAGATTCAATTCATTATGCAAATTACGATGTTTATACATTACATAATGTAACACCAGAAGGGTAAAACACACTGCAGCCGTATAACCACACAGGCCAGCTGCATGCAGGGCAAAAGGCTTCCCATCAACCTGAAGACGGAGAGAGAAATCTAATTTCAGAGATATGTGCATTTTCTTCATAGCTGACAGTATACCCTGTTTAAAATTAAATGAAGAAAAAAAAATCTGCGAGTGAATTTTACCCACTTAGTGTTGGTTTATATGAGTGATTTGTCCATTCCTAATATGATTATAAAGTGGGGTTATGAGAAAGTGGATAAGTGTTTGCCTTGCAATTACAAAACAGTGGCTTAGATTCCCAGTAGAGGCCCACTTGCCTTTCTATGTATATGGTTTTCAATTCAAGTGCATTGCTGGGTTCTCCTTAGGCCTGCTGTGCCTTCGCTGCAGTAGGTTGCTGTGCATAGGTAACAGGGCAGATGCTGGACGTGAACCTGCGATCTCGGGCACTGCAAGCGTCTTAACCACAATGCAAAAGAGCAGGACTCTTCTGCAAGTGTGGTTTTAAAACTTTTAGCCTCTCATTTCACTGACAGGACAGATTCTGTAACGGTAATGCATCACACAACGCTGCCAGTTACACACAAACACCAGACAGTAAACTGGGGAATTGACAAGAATTAAACTGCCAATAATAACAAACAAAAGGCAGACTTTAGTGCTTCTGTGTGGAACATTTCTTAATTTTTTTTTCTGAAGTGTTACTACAAGAAATACAAAACAAAAACCACAGGACAACTTTATGAATTTCAGGCACACGGAAATAGCAATGCTCTGTGCTAGTCTGTATTACCAACACCCAGCAAATACCTTTGTCGAACCCCTTATGCTTTCATTCAAAAGCCCTGCAAGCCATAGGGAGCAATAGGGGGCAATATGAATAATGGAGTGCATTGGATCTTTTGAAGTAATTATATATATTTACAATATTTTACAATTACCAGTTTCCTTTACTCATATACTGATGTTTTTGCAATAATAATAATAATAATAATAATAATAATAATAATAATAATAATAATAATAATAATAATAATAATAATTTCTCTTTTACTAATAACTTGAAATTGCCTAAATAAAACAAAACATTCACTGAGTGACGGTTATATCCTCCATAATTATAAATAATATTGTTTTAAAATAAATGTGGTTATTGAAATAAAACAAAGCTACAATGTTAACGGGTCTCCAGTCAGCACTGGCTAAAGTTATAGTATTGTACTCAAACTTGATTCATAGGTTTGCAGAGATCCTGAATTTTTAAAAGAGTACTCTGTTGAAACTGATGGGTTTCATTTGTTTTGTGCTGATGTCCGCAGCAGAAAAAAACTACTTGTGTGTATTTTGACAAATAAAATCATGTTTAGCATGCAGATGGCACAGCAGACTAGATGCACTTCTATGACACTGGGGCTCACTTTGACAGTTGATACAAGTAACCCTCTTTCTATCCTATGAACCCTCAGAAACTATAAAAAAAAATAACCGTCCCATTCACAAGTCCTTCAGTATAAGCGCTTTACTACATAATACGGTTCAGTGGCTCATTTTATATTCAAACGATGACTACAAGCATTCAATCCAGGCATGCTCTAAAATAGTGCAGCAGGAAATGAATTACGGTATGCTAAGAGGGACAAGACAGGAGTGCAATTAACGTGCATTAATAGCAGAAGTTAAGTGGGAAAGTTGGCTTATTATTTATCTCGTATTGTGGTTGTTGAATGGACTGGTTCAAGGCCTATGGAAATTTAACTGGGGTAGCCATGGTAACTGTGACATTGGAGAGAATTGACCACTGCTCAGATAAAGGAGGTTCACACACAGAACAGCACATGTTTCAGATCATTGAAGATGCCCTTTGTTTACAAGCACCCCTACTTGTTTTTTCACCCACCCTGCCTGCATCCACGTGGTCTCTAATGAAAACACAATGTGTAAAGGTACTGCATGTTGTTTGCAGAGAACACAGCAAGGCAGTCACACTAAAACTGTTATACTAATAGATGACACCAAATTAAACTGGCAGACCTAGTGTGATGTGGTTCTGTCAACCTTTGACACATTTTAATGTATATACAAGACTTGCTGCAGTAAACTCATCAGTGGCAACTCATGACACATCATCTTTACATATCTGTCCATCCCCATTCATCAGCAACAGGCAAGCCTTATATGACTTGGTCTAGAGACTGCTTGGACTGCATGTGGCTTGAGAGACACATTTCAGCTCACAGCCGTTTAACTCTTTTGTCAGCTGGAATCACAGCCAGTTTGACTCCTCCACTCACAAATGGTTATGAACGGTAGCCAGCACGATTAAAATGTAGAGATTTGATAATCATGTCAGTTGGACTGAGTACACTGCAATGGGAATACTTTCCCATCACCGCAGTCACCAGTGTTTTCAATGCATGTTCATGTAATGTAATAAAACATACAAAGCAGGTCTAAAATCAGTGGTACCTCAGTCGTTGAGGTACAATTTAACTGATTTTGAATAATGAGTAAGTTTTATAGAAAGAATGGTGTGGTCCAATCATTAGACCTAGTAGATATAAAGGCCTTATTAACACTGTCCTATTTTTTAATATATGCTTGTACTGGTAGTTCAAGATAGAGATGCGTGTTTTTGCAGTTAGTAAATTAAATAATAAAGCTGAATATTTTCATCAGAACACATATTAACTCAACTCAAGCTCTTTTATGTATATCAGAAATAGTAGCTTTCACAATCCAGTCAGCGCATTGCATACCATACTTAAATAGATGTTCATTAGTCCATTTTACTTTATGTGGCAGCATAGAAAATACAAATAGTATATCCTCTAACTACAATTTCCCTGGTGGAACCAGGCTTAAAGATTGTTGTTTTGAATCCCAGCCCAGTTATTGACATGCATCGTAACCACAAGAAAATATTTACCACTGCCTTGACACCGTCCTATAATATGAGTGAACATCACAGCTGCCGGACTCGATCATGTTTCTGTATTTGTAATTTCTAGGACATGCAGCTGTCTTAATGGGGAGGATTGCACTTGTGATACTGTCAAACCATCATTTTAACCTGGTGATGAGCTATCATTAGAGCTGCTTCTTGTGAGCGAGAGATCTATGAGTATACCACTCTACACCATACTGAACTTTAAATCCTGCTCTTATTTTAGCAACAGGTTGCCGTGCGTTGGCTCTCTCTGTCTATCTGCAATGCATTACAATGTATTGTATTTTATCTATCTGTCTAGTTAATTCATCACATGGTAGTAAGTTAATTATTCCTTCATGTACTGAATGCTTGATATGGATATTGAACCTAGGAAGTAAAGACCTGTATTGGCCTTCATAACTCGTTCATATAACTAGTTCTTACCTTCAGTATCTTAATGAAGCACCATCATACAAAACATGTGAATAAACATCAAGCACCCAAAATGAAGAAAACAAGAATAATAGGGTGAAGGCTGGGTGCGAACTGGTGACTGCACACCTCATCTCATCATCTCATCTCACCAACAGGACAGCATCCATAACGGCAGTGTATCACACAACACTGACCGTCCCACAAGCCAAACCAAAAATACCTACAGCATGCTGCTGAATGTATTGTGCTGTATGAATTTCTGATACACTGCCAAGCCAGGGTAAAATCGGAGCAGAAAAGATTTTGTAAAGTTCATGCACTCTCTTGTTGAGATACAGTGCACCTCCAGACCCAGATGTTGTCTCAGGGTCTTCTGAAGGGGACTCTGCATTGTCTGCCTTTCCCTCTTCTCTTGACTTGGTACAGTTCATGAACGCCTGTGCTAATTTGTTTAAGAACTCCAAAAGATTAGTTTAAACTGCTACTAAAGTATCAGTTACCAATGTTTGTTAAACCAAAACATCATAGACTTATTCTGAGATACCCTAATAAGAAACATTTACAAGGGAAATAAAAGTAGATTACATCATGGATTGTTCGTAAAAGTCTAATTTATGGGTGTCTAAAAATGTAACCATATTTTCTCTGAGCTTATGGAAAATGACCAGATGAGCAACCAGCAGCCAAATCGGACAAGTAATAATCAACATTAATTGTGGTATTGATAACTTTATTATTCAAAATCAAGAACAGATGTACAGACTGTTCATGAAAGCCTTCAAATACAACTGAAAAGATGCCTATGCCAGTAGTATAATATGGTATGTGAGGCTCCACACGGGGCACCAGGGCGATACATGTACTGTAGCTAATTGTTATCTAATTGAAGTGTTTCAGATTCATGATTGACACAGGTCATAAATTAATATTAATATTGATTATTTATATTCTTGGAACTTCTTTGTTATTCTAGGGAAATCAATACAACACACACTATCATGTGCTGTATCTAACTCAATTGCATACTATCCAGTTGCACAAACACTAAATTGCCCCTAATAATATACTGTTAAAGCAGGCAAATGGGCTACAGAACACATGTGTATTCATAGTATCAGTATAACTGTTATTCATTATTAGTCACTTGCTTTAATTTGTCTGTTCATTTTTCACATATTACTCTGGAATCATACAGCCGTAAAATAAAACACAATTTTAAATTACACAAGCATCTTTACAAGGATTGTGTTGGGCCATAAAAGCTACAAATAAATAAATAAAAACATGCATTCAATAAAATAAAGACTGTGTCCAGCACTACAAAGTTAAAATTAAATTCCACTGTGGCTTGACATTGTTGTGTGAGATGGGAATAGGTACGCAGTAACTTGAAGTATTTACAGGAGCTGAGGCCTGCCATGTGAGATGTGATAAGAAATAATTTGTGATAAGAGAGCTACCTTTTTCAATTGTCTTCAGCTGACGTGGAGAGTTCTGGTAATGATTTATTGCTCCACTGCCTGGTTGCTGATAACTGGACACCAAAATGTCTCCTCATTACTCACATCTACGATCTCAAGAACCAAAGTCCTTTCCCATTAGTCCACTGTTGTTCACAGAGAAATTAATTGGTAGCCCTTTCTGTGTAAGCTCATAAACTATTTTAGTATAGAAATGCATCATAAATAAAGGAAGAGAAAATTGTGTTTACAAGGGCTGCAGGATCAACTGCTTCTTGGCCTTTTGATAGCTTCTCTGAAATGGAAATGGCCAGCTGGCTGACCTTCTGTTCAGTGACCCTTCTACACAAAGTCAAATCGCCTTGGCTTTATGGAGGCAAGGTACCTGATGGACACACACTGCAATGCAGGACACGCTGCTAGCATTAGCTTTTAAAAGTTTTAATAGCCTTTTTTTTCTCAAGCTCAAACCGAGATTCTAGACTAATTGTGATCTTGCACGGACCAATATTGCCAAAGTGCAATTCAATAACAACAAACTAGTGCCATTAAAAAAAAAATGACGCCATTTCAGTTACATAATTCCAGATGCACTATATGATGATCAATAGTATGCCGCAGTTTTAGATTCGCACTGTACTGTTTAGATTTGATCTGGATGCTGCCCTTTTCTGTCTGCAATTGCAACACACAACATATTGCTCTTATTTTTTCAATGAACACATATTCCGATCATTAAGTTAAACATCTAGTTTTTCTTAAAATGACCATGCATGTTTACTACAATGGATTTTATTACCTCCCAAAATAAAAAATAAAAAGACATATTAGAAATATTAAAAAGCATTTTGCTTCATTTTAGGAGGCATGGGTTTAGTGTATTGATTTTCATTAAAAAAAAAAAAAAACATCCATTCTTTTTCTCATTTTTTTAGTGGTACACATTTCTATGCTGGTTTAAAGGGAATGAGTGTGAGTAGTCTTTATTTGCAGATTTGCCATATGCTGACTTTACTACCTAACAGATGATGATAATAATAATAATAATAATAATAATAATAATAATAATAATAATAATAATAATAATAATAATGACACATTGCAAGATTAGCAATCTCACAATTAAAAGCAAGCATTTATCTATCGATTACAACTTACTGTGAAATGATCCACTGATAAAAATAGCAGTAATGCCACTTCATATTATAGCATCTAATCTGTAGAGCTGAGTTTACATTGGCTAAGACCCTAATGTCAATAAAGTCACCCTGAGCGAGATTAGTTGACAGCCTGCAGAACAGCAACACATGGTCTTTATGGAAATGAGGTTGTTTAGTGCCCTGGTGTTTGATTATTTAAGCCTTATTACTCACTGATGATATTGTAAAGAGGGACCAGATTGTTTCATTTGTGTAAGTGGCATCTGAATGGAATGTTTAATTGAGACCAAGAGGGGGGCTTGGCAGTGATGTCAGGTCTCCCAGTGGCTCTTTGATATGATGTGGATTGGAACCGGTGGCAAACTTCCCAGTCCTGTAGCACACAAAAACTAGTTCATAATACCACCATAATTCAATCTGAAGTCTTTTGTTTCAAATAAATCCCTCACGAAATTAGTATTCTACACGACAGCGGCAACACATTGCTGACATGCTTGAAACTTTACAGCAAAAAGGACTGATTAAATCATATTGGCACACCATGTTCATGTTTACATGTCATAAATTAAAACTACTATTAAATTGCTGTCGCTCTATGTTATTTCTGGACACTCAAGCAGATTGAACTTTGAAATGGAGGCTATGCCTGCTGTATGTTCTTTTTTAAATATATTTAGCTACTTTTAAGGAAGCAGGGTTCTCAATGACAAGAAATATACAACACAAAAGTATTTCATTCTGATGTTGATATTTTATTTGGGATTAACGTTTTCATGGTTTTGTACTCTAAAGTATAATGTACACCATGTTTATTCAAATATAACAATGCCTGTTAATGTTCTAAATTGTTATGTTTTAACTTTGAATTGAATTTTGTTTAATGGCTGAAAACTACAATTTATTAAAGAGTATAGATGACCCAGAGACAGAACTGAATGAGTATACAGATATATCCGTCTAAATCCTCTGTGTCTGGGCTCAAATCCGTACACTTGTGTTTCTTGTGTAAATGATAGGTGACAGTGTGCATATGGTGATGTATGTGTGTGTTTGTCTGTATGCATGCATGCATATTATAAATGTACGTGTTTACACGTGCAGTGCAGACATCAGCTTGTAAAACTTAATGACTAGCTTAAGTTTCCAAGGATATCTTAGTAAGATAGCCCATCTCAATTAGTTTGATCTTCTTTGGTTTCAATTTGCAAGTCTCAGAGTCTAAGCAAATCACTGACAGTAAATTGGATAAATGGTACGGAAAAGATAAAAATGACTAGCATAGAATTAGACAGGAAAAGGATAACTTGAAAGCTAAAACTAAACCAAATTTCTATTCTTCTAAAATTAATTTAGTCTCATAGGTGCTTTGCATAGCACATTCAGCAATATTTCAGCACGTTACGAGTTTATGCATTTTAAAGAACAGGCTACAAAAAGAAGGGACTGCTCTTTCAACAGTAGATCTTGCAGAGCTAACTAAATATGCCAATTCATTCATTAAGATTAGGTCATTTTACCTATTGTAAAATATATGAATTTGACAGCTATGCAGATTGTTTAATATCCTATGTACAAACAGGGCCCTATACAAATCTGAAGTGCAGCTGTATTTTAATAGGCCACTGTTGAGATCAAGTAAAAGTACACTGTAGTGACTCATAGGCTCTGTAGTTTACTTAAGCATACTTGCGAATCAAGTCCACCCAAAAATGCTCCATTCATACCCTGATGGGTATTTTCCAGATAAGAATGCACCTATCAACCATGTCAGAGTTGTGTGTAAATAGTTTTAGGAGCAAGATAGAAACTTCAGGCATCTTCTATGGCCAACACAACCACCAGATCTCAATCTAATTGGATGTGTTTTTGATGGATGTGAATGACACAATTGTCATTATGATTCTTTGTCTACCTCTTTGCACTAATTGCATGGACTATTATGAACTGACTGGATTAACATCCCTCAAGATACCTTCCAGGACCTTGTAGAGTTTGTGAAGTGTCAATAAGATGAGGACAAACAATGACTGATATGTATCAGATTGTTACATACATATGCTGATATATCAATGTATGTATATATATCATATATATATATATATATATATATATATATATATATATATATATATATATATATATATATATATATATATATATATATATAGACACACACACACACACACATATGATAGATAGACAGCAACTTGGTTAAGTCATTTAAGTACCAGTGTCATCAACTCAATCACATTAAAATTCTTCCCCCTTTACTGTCAATCCAAGGATTGTCAGGGCTGACACAGCGTGAATTGATTTAGTATGTACTCTCTCTTTAGGCACTATTTGCAATGCATTTTGTAGGCTCTCAAGCAGTTCAAAATCAAACTGTGAAGAATAAATAACACATGTTTCAATCAGCAATACAATATAGTACACATTCTATAAAAATCCATATGGACTTGAATCATCCTTTTACCCCCAATCTTCTTGGAAGAAAATATGAGCCATTCTTCAATGAAAACCAAATATATCCAGATGTATTATCCACATACTAAATAAAGCACATCTCTTCACTGAACATGCAGCACATTTGTATAGTTGCAGAAACAAGGTTTAAAGTCATGAGCTTAAATACATTGTCTGTCTTGTCACATCATATAACATAGTATTACGAAAATGGTCTTCTAGCTTGTCTTAACTAAGAAACTGAAACTCCATCTATATCTTTGAAAGAATAATGCTGATGGATCCCCCCTCTTCCCTCTCAAAAGTGAAAAACTGATGACTTATATATATATAAGATATATAATATATATATATGATATATATATATATATATATATATATATATATATATATATATATATATATATAACTAAGTCAAATACCTTGGCTAACTAATCCCCTAAATTCTCTGTCCAGGGTCCTGAAATTTCATTGTATGCTGAATTAAATGACTAAAATGATTTTCAAGAATATTCTCAGGTTTAGATTATAGCTATTAATATACAAAAAAACATTTCTGCATATCTGCACTGCAGGGTTGTTTGGTTATCAGGGGGAGCTTTTTATTCTCTGTAACTGATTCACATGTGATACAGTCCAGAAAGCTCTTCTTTCATTCAGCCGTTGCACCAGCATTGATCAGTGGAAAGGTTCAAGGCAGTAACTCATCAAACAACTTCACAAGAGGCTTCAATACTGGAATCCAGATGCAGTCTCTAATAAATAATCCTGCTGACAGAACACAATGTTTTCTGCTATGTATAAAACAACTGCACTTGAAATTTCTGAATGAAAAATATCCTATGGTGCTAAATTACAACATGCAGACTTGTTGACTGTTGTTATACAGTTAAAGACCCAGGGTTACTTCACTGTGTAATCAACAGAGCATTGTGATTAATGTCACTAGTTTACTGAACAAGAAATGTATGCTTTTTTAAATACAGCAAAACACTGAATTGTATATTAATTATTTTAAAATACCTTCTGCAGAGACAATTCAGGTCATTATTATTATTATTATTATTATTATTATTATTATTATTATTATTATTATTATTATTATTATTGTAGCAATTCCATTGTGGATTTAATGTTAGCTAACGGACCTAGCGATCTATAGTAGCTGGATAGCAAAGAAATCAAGACCTAGTTTCGTTTAGTTCTATGACACTATATATCTATATATATATATATATATTATATCTATATATTAATATATATATATATATATAATATATATAGATATATTATATGAGTCTCCAGCAGAACGATTGCTATTGACTTTTTTCTGAAGAACTCTGGAACCTTTACAATGGTCTACCTGGTAATTTGGCTTGAAGTGTGCATGAGAGTGCAAATGCTATTTACTGTTCATTCTGTGCAAATCACTAAACTCCTCAAACTAGTTTGTTTTGGCTTGCAATCCTATATAACTACAAAGAGCTATGCATGATTTATTTACCCTAATGTGAGCCTGCCTATGTCTAATTAAAAAGGCAAATTTTTTAACCACTTTTAATCAGGCATCCCCCAAATTTTGTTGTGATCAATAAAACGATCCAATATGTAACTTGCTAAGAATTTGTTTTTAATTGCCCATTTTCAAATACAACAGCACTATTTGTTGTAAGGTTATATACTCAAGCCTTCAGGTTAAAATGTATCTGGCATCATGAACTCTAAATAGTGTTTCATCCATGCACATTACTGCTTCTTTGGAATATGCAGGGTTAATGGCTTAAGAATGGAGTTGTTGTAATCAATACAGTCCGCTGGCTCTATTGATTACAATTGCCTGCTTATTTTGCTGTGAAGATTTTTCTCAGCCCATTCAAAACAAAGACACCCAAGGGGACCATCAAATAAATAGGCATTTAAGATTTTTACTTTACTAAGAAAGTAGTTAGTTATTATTAGTGATAAAAATCTCAACTTGAACCAAACAACACCATATCATGAATGTCTTTTTAAAAGGCACTATATTGCCATTATAAGAGGACAACAAGGCCCAAAAAACAGAGGCTATTCTTTATTCTATTAAAACATGATTGCATAAAAAAACAGATATTCTGTTTATCTTATATCAATGCTTAACAGTGTGACAGCAGTCTCAACATGCATGGGGTTTCCAGGTGGGTCAATTTACATGTGAAATGACAGTGTGTGTGCATGAAAAAAACGACCAAAGAGAGGGATAGGGTAAATCTCATTTACTCGTGTAAATGACAAAACATATAGGAAAATCCATGCCCAGTTTTGCATGGAAACCCGCATTTCACATGTAAATGTTAATGAGTGAGTTTATTCTTAACTATAAATATTGCAAGGGAGCAGGTCAGTTGTTATTGAGGATTCCAAGATGGCAGAAAGTAATGACTGATGAGCGATTTTATGTTTAGCAGTGGTGTAGTTCACCTTAATGATAATGCGGGCGGCTTTTTTTCATTATTGTGTCTGGTCTGTCATGTTGTATATCTCTTGTGGGTTTATAGTTCTGTATTGAGTTAACTCCCCACTAATGACATTTGAAAAACAATTTTGGCAAGAGCAGTAAAACACATTATTAACCAACCAGGCACAAGGTATTTTGCTTTTTTACAGCCGCTTAGATTCACTTGTGTACCAGTTCTCTGCACATGGAAACCACATTTTCACAAACTTTCACTAATAATCTTCAAAAACAGCATGAGTACTTTATGCATAACTAATTTACATATCACCCCCCACCTTTCCCATTAATTTGCATGACATCAGGTGAAAAGCCATGTTTACTTGAGAAAAATAAACTGAGCGAACGGAAACCCCCCCAAAAAAAACATGGAAACCCCATGATTGTTGCATTTAATGTCTTTACATTGGAAACATTGCTTACCAGTTTGAATGATAATAGGTTTATTTAATTATTATTATTATTATTATTATTATTATTATTATTATTATTATTATTATTGACCTGCAAGCCATTTGTGGCTGAGGCTGTTCAGATTCAGTGCTGGGCTTTGATTTACTTTGGCCAAAATTAAAGCCATTTAATAGCCACAGAACACATTTCTTCATTTGCCATGGATCTATGATTCTGTCAGAATCCTGAGAAAAGAAAATCAATGGCACACTATAAGGCATGGGCAGCCTCTCGTCAATATGATCTGCACAGTGCAAGGGAAGGAAATGGCAGGGAAATAAAATCACACTGCAGCAATAGTGAAGTCCTCATCTCAGTGCTAATAACAGCTTGTAATTACACATGGAAAAGCAGGGCATGCAGAGCACTGTTCACACAGAAGGTGTGTTGCTGCAATTTACTGAACTCTCAGGCTTCATTAAAGACACGCCAGTCTCCAGAATACAGTAATACAGCATATGTGAACAAAATAGCTCAGCCAGGGAAACCCATGCAATAGAAAGAACATTTATTAAAGCTTAGACAACAAATACCACGTTATACATATTTGATTATATCTTCGGCCTTTGGCCTCACCCTTCAAGGTACCCTTGCCCATAATTCAGTTGGCTGTTAATGGAAAGGCTGACTGTAGGGAAACCATGGGCAGGGGGCCAGAATAGCTTGCCTCCCCCGTAGATGAAACAGGTGGAGGCTGGAGAGGAGGAAACGAACTCTGACCAATGAATTTAAGTAAGATATAAAGCCCTTTCTAGCTGATCATAGGACGTGTTGCTTATCGAATGACGAATTAGATACTAGCCATTGACGAATGTCTGGTAATGCAGACGCCTAATATCCTTGCTGTTTAAAAGTGCTTTCCCTGCCTGAACCACCTCTTTGCTGAATTACTGTATGTTACTTAAAAGTAGTATTACCTAAAAAATGTAAGGGTACTATGGGTTTATATCTGTGTAATAGACGCAACTATTATTAATGTCAACACTACAGAATGTTAAAACATTTCCAATCCTTAGTTCAACTAATCAATATTGTGACCATGTAGATAGTAACCATTTAGTAATTAAACAAGCTTTGAGACTCTAAAAGACCATTATGGTTATGCAGCTCTAACTTCTTCTCACCCTATAGTGCATCTGTAAAACTGTGACAATTGTGTGTGATCAAATGTCAATTATATGTACAAAACCATGGTTTCAAAGGGGATAGAAATTGCACAGTTGAAAAAGCAAAGCTGGAATCTAGCAAGCATGGTAAATTATGATCTAAGCATTAAACAAGCAAACACACACAATAGTATACTAAACAGATGTATTCTGAAAATATAGATTGTATAAAGCATCAATTCACTTTAGGGCCAAGCACTTTCAGTAAGGTGAAAATGCAGGTGCTGTGTGCTATGTGAGTCTTTCAGTTACACCTCCAAACTGTTTTCTTTCCACTACAACACGGGGCATTTGTTTATATCCATTTCAATATTGATTCCCAAGCTGCTTGGCTGCCAGACCATCTTGAGAGCCCATTTGATACACTACAGTTACTTTGAGGAGATAATATGAAGACAGTGCCTGAAAGATCAAAGGTTAGCCCGAGTCTACTCGCTTCCAGGCTGCAGTCTGATCTTATTGATTGTTACCTTGATTAGCTAAGATTTTTTTCACTTCAGCATTCACCATTTTTAGAGGTAAAGACTGGTGTAATATATGTGTAATAACAAATGGCCTGTGCCAAGCTGCTACCATATATTTCAATGTAATTGCACAGTAGTTACCGTATAAGAACAGAACATTAACCTATTATTATAATATTATTTCACAGCTATCCATGCACTGTAATCTAAAGATACTGAAAAGTCAGATTTTGTATGACCCCCTTTGTATTTTTTTACATAAAATGGTATTTCCCCCAGACTCTCTCTATTCAAATATATTCAGCCTGTTTGATTCGATCCAGCAATCTTGACCCGTCAACATTACAACAGCAGGCACAATAAAACCATCATGTTAACGTGTTTGAGTTACTGTGGCAGATATCTGTATAGACATACATGCATTATGTCCTTTAGTCACAGAAGGTATAAGACAGGAGGTCTTTAGTGTGGTTGTTTCTTAATTTCTCAGGTGATTGCACCCCTATCTTGTGGTTTGGCCTAAAGAGTAGAGAGGTGCCTTGACCAAATGACAATGTCACCGCAGTGAGAACCATCTCCGAGCTCAGCACCCAGCACTCTATTTCTAAATGCTGAATCAAATTAATCTCACAAAAGCAGATGACCTGTGAGCGCACTATGCCTCACAGCAAAGTCTAGAGAGAGAGAAAAAGAGAGAGAGAGAGAGAGAGAGAGAGAGAGAGAGACAGAGAGACAGAGAGACAGAGGGTGGAACCATGTGTGGTTTTGTTTACCATTCATAGCAGGGCTTCAAAAACCCCTCTGATATGAATACAAAAAATAAAAAGATTACCTTTCTTTGTCAAAAAGTAGTGACCACTTTAGCTTTTTTTTTCTTTCTGTAACATTCCCAATGAAATACTCAAACAAAAGACAAGCTATTCAATTGTTACTCTTCCTTACACTGCAGCTCAAACACATTTTTATTTTGAAGTTTGGTTGTCAATTTTAAAAACCATACACACACACACACACACACACACAGGGATCTAATGTAAGTATTCCATCCAGGCTCCTGTATATGAATTCAGTTCCCACCTTTCTGGTGTCACTGGCAATCTATATCTCTCTCCCAGCTCTGTATAACCCCTCTCTCCATGGAGGCCACCCCAGAGGTGTGAGCCAGTGCACAGCTGCTGCTCCTCTCACATTAATCTATGGGAATCAATGGACATTTCATTAGAGTAATCAAGTGTGGAGGCGCTCTGCATTTCTATCCTCCACCTCCACTTCTCTTGCTGGCTAATTGGTCCAACAGCAAAGGGAGAGGAGATATTTTCTCTCTTTAGATGACCGTCAAAGACTCCCCCACCACCCTCCCCTTCTTTTTAACTGCTCCTCAGAACACCTATCAATAGAGTACTGCTACATAAAAGTGTTCTTCTATCTGATCTGCTCTGGTCTTTGCAATGTGTTATGTGCTTTCTGTTCTAATGCACCGCTCTCTCGCTGTATTTTATCTGTTTTTTTATACACAGTCATTACTCATGCTTGTCATATATATCTTTTAAGCCCTTCCAAGAGCTGTTGAATTAGAACTACAGTACTATAGTACCAATGAACAAAATAATTGACAGTAGTAGAGTAGCTGGCATTATTGCTATGTATATGAATAAATGGTAGACTCAGTGCAATCTCTGTATATGTACTGCAGATGAGCAAAGACAAATTAAATGAAACTGGTCCTCCCCAGTCCATGTATTATTTTATATGTATTTAAAACTTGGAATATGTTGCATGAAGAGCTTTGTAGGATCCATCACTAAAACAAAATCGACAGCATGACTTATAATAATGTCTATGTTCCCTTAATGTCATTTTTTTTTATATAACAGTTGGCGGAATGAAGCTAGGACATGTGGATTTTATACATACCTCTAGTCAACAGTATGGTCCAACAAAATTACGTTATCTGATAGTATTGCAGGTCAGCCATGCTCAGTAGTTAGAAATCCAATTGTAACGCTTGATGATCCTGCTTTTTTGTGAAATGAGAATTTAATCAATGAAACAACTGTTTTGTTTACAGCAGATTACGTTTCTTGAATCAGTCAAATATGCGGGTGTCATTCAATAGGCAGTAAGACTTTGGTAGTCTCTATTCATTTTATTGGAAGACATTTGTTCAGAATAGATCCACTGAGTTGTTGAAATGCATCTGAAAATGAGTTATAAAGAAATTATAAACAACATGAGGCAGTTAGTAATGTAACTAAAGCATTAATAAAGCATTAATAATAAACCTTATAACAGGACATTAAGATTTACATCAGCAAATTATAATACAATATTATTGTATTTTTGGTATATATTTATTTGCAAAACCAGCATGTGCATGATTGTCTGTGGGAGTGACCAAATGGCTTGTGTACTCAAGAAGGTGTGTTTTAAACTTGCAACAAGTGAAAAAGATACCAGTATTTGTATACCAGTATTTGTATATTAAGTATACACACACACACACACGCACACACACATACACACACACATATATATTGTGTGCATTCAATGCAGATGCTTTGGATTCGGCGGATACTGTTGTCAGAGCAGCAGTGTGACTGCTGGGAGATGGCTGCTGACCTCCAGGCCAGGCTCACTCTAATTTGCAGAGTGTTGCAGGTCCCAAGAGCCTTCACTGGACAGGTCATCCAATCAACCTGAATCAGCAGGCTCTGTCCAGCTGTACTCGGTCTCAATAGGACCTGGGGATATGGTTAACTAGACAACCAACAGGCCCTGTACCTCTGGAATAATGGAATATTTAACACATTGACATACACAAGGGGTTACCACATTCTGATGAGTTAAATGTGAAACTATAACCTTTAAGCTTGTTTAATATTGGGAAACACTATTTGCCACAGTGCTGATAATCTTTGATGCTCTTCAAGTGAGAGGTTTTGTCAGCATCAAGGACAAAATCAGATCTGATTAATGTTTATTTGTAAGGAATGTCATTTTTTTGTACAAAAATATATTCTAGCTTGTTAACATTTTTGACAATGATGTCTAAAACGTGTTTCTTTTTAATGTTTTCTGGTTGGTACTCTCTCAGGTACTGTGTACTGTGCACAAATTACCATTATATTAAAGATTACATAGCTTCAAATTTTACCTTTTACCTTTCCCTTATGGTATTTGTTATTATACTATTTCTCAGTATTATTCTTTTTTTTCTTAATGTAAACATTTGATTATGTTAACTCTTAATATAAAAAACAATATTAATGTGGTTTACTCATCAACATAATAGTTAACGCAATAGAAAAGCTACTGGTACAGAAGGACCATTTAAAATAAAAATGTATACATTATTCTTTAAATGAATTCAATTTGACATGCCTGTTCTAATACTGCCTAATAAAAACAGCTAATGACTTCTTTCTCAACTTTACCATCTATTTTCAAAGGTAGCTAACGGCCCTTTGTTTGTCTGTATATATACAAAGTCGTCTTTCCAGTCCAGACCTTGGCTCTCACAGCAGCCTCGTAGCAAAGATGTAAGGATGTGGAGGTGGAAAGAAGCAGAAAAAAGATTATATTAATCCTCTGTCCCATTTACAGAGCAGAGCTGCTCTTCAAAAGATGCTCTTCAGTTGAAGAGAATGAAATAATTTCCATCTCCTGAGCTGTTAAGAGGCCCTTAATAAAATACCAAAATAGCTGATTCAAAGAAAATGGATCCAGATCCTTTCATCTGTTTAGACCATTCTTTTAAATGTACAAAGTTCAAGGAGACACTAATAGCTAAAAGGTCTTAAAGAAAGTGGTGTATGCATGGAGTTTATATTGAATTCTGCCCATCACCAACTTCAAAACTTAAAAGCATAATGCATTTTTTACCTACTTCACCACAAAATGGATTTTATAATGTAAACTGTGATAGCTACCTTGTCAATTATCTATATTTACCAAGACCTCAACATGGACACTTTATATAAAAAATAAAAGGAGTAAGGTTTACAAATTATTAATTAAAAAACCCTCAAATGAAATGTAACTTTTCTATTGTTACATTTTCATTTTAATAAATTATATTTAATGTACCGAACAGATACAAAAGCTGGTCTATTACATGTTTAATAAATCTATATAAAAATACATGATCTTCTGTATTTCAGTGACTTGAAAAACATCATGGGTAAAGGCACCCACATTTACAGAATTCATATTAGCAGGTTATTAATTTTTTTTTTTAACAGGTTCAATAGTTACTTGATTAGACTTCATCAAGGATTTTCTGGGGAAAATATGACCATAATAACACTCATCAGTGGCCCCCATGATGCATGGTGCAACGTACCATGCCTTCCCATGGCCTGTTGGTGTTAACTGCCAGTTTCATTGCTTTTTACCTGGAACATCTGTGAACTGGTCAATTCCTTTTCACCTCTAGCATTCGCTGTAAAGGCTTCAAAAATGAAAGGTATTGTTTAGCTTAGTTTTTGTTTCTTTCTAATAGAATTGATATACTCTTATAGATTGTAATCACAGACTTCATTACACACAGCCCTTAACTGGACACAATGATGAATCATGTCATACATAATAACATCAGTAACATAGAACAGTAGAACTGGGGGAGAACCTCAGTGAAAACACATTACCTTTTCCACCACATATTCTAGTGTTTTATAGTCATGGATGCAAAATCAGAATCTGTTTGAGGCTGCATTTCTTGACTTGATGATTTGGGTAACATTGATGATCCTGTACAGTGACAGGCTATCCAAATGTCTAATCCCTGAGAAACGAATATAGATGTATAAATAACATTTATCAAAAGCTGAGATTTTGGAATGAAGATGAATGCCTGAGTTTGGCCTGCTCTGATATTCCCCCTTAACCGCTGTATAATTTGTACTGTTTACAGGGTTTTTAAATAAGTAATTTGCTTCTATCCAAAAAAAAAAAAAGGTTTCCCACTGTCCTTGCCATCGAAAGCCACCCCTGATTAGTGCCATGGGGTCAGAAGGAATCAATTTGGTTTATTTTTCTACCCTACCCACATCCCATCCCCAAGGGAATCTACTTTTCTCATCAGTAACCTTCTTGCTGTAATTGCAATAAAGCCCCTTCCATTTTTGCCTCCCATAGGATGGAAGAATGAGTTTGTCATATTATACAGTATATGTAAGAGCCGAAAACTTAAATATGACCCCATTGCAACCAGATAAACCTGTCTGCTTGGGGTTCATTGTCAGATTCAGAAAGCCTGTTTGTTTTCAAGGGGTTTGAACCCTCATTTCAAATTAATTTGAGCTGCCGTTCTCCATGTAAATTCATACTGTAGAAAACAATGAATACATACATAAGCAGTAATGGTAACAGACGTGTAAAGACACCATCCTGAAAGGAGGGCTGTTGATGTTAAACTGTTTTTTCTTTCTATGCAGGTAGCCATTATTAGTAATATAGATATCAACAAATAAAACTGGTTTGAAAAATGGGGACCATCATTATGGCAAAGCAGCATGCAATATGCTTTAAGTATTCTTCCCTACCTTCTACCTTTCGGGGAATAGCATTTAATGGACTACTAGGGAGTTCTGAAATTCTCAGATTCTGCACATTGATCAAAAGAAGGCATCTACTAATAAAATTAGAAACTTTGAAAGCTAATGCACAAAGTGCTCAAAATCAATTTTTTGTACCGTTAAAAGTTTCCCCTAATGCAGAATAGCAGATAGAATCAAGGAAATATATATTTTTTCCTATAGAATCATCATTTTTTACTATCTGTTAACCAAGCTCAGTATATCTAAAAACACATCGCTTTGATGCATTCCCACATAATCTGGTTTTCACATTGCTCTACTTACCGTCTGTAAATTTTAGTACTTCTAGGCCTATTATGAAGATGGGACCATTAGCAGTAAAACACAATGAAATCATAAGCACTGAAATGTATTAGAAATAATATATATAGGGTAACCTGTATAAAAAGAGATACAAAAAAAACAGGTTTCAAGTGTTTAATGCATAACATTACATCACAGAGCTGCAGAATGCCCGGAAAGGTGTAAGGTTTTTTCGGATGGTGTAACTTGTTTGGAATGGAAACCGTGATGTGTCTGTGTGTATGCACATTACAATCTAAAAGCTGCAAATCTTGTGGGAGTACAGAGTCAGGCTTTGCACAGCATGCCTCAGTGAGTAGAACACTACTAAGGTTCCAGTGCCTTAGGTGTGACCACAGGGGGATACAATTAACAAAGTGACGTTCTAGATACAGTGATGGGTGGAGGTGATCATCGAGTGAGCTGAGTGTGACATGAGCACGAAATGTAATGTCAGTAAACTGGTAAAGATGGGTCTTCAGATACTAATTTACAGTAAAAAAAAATTTTAAAAAAGAAAATTTAAAAAAATAAATCTGGAGCTGAACAGGATAGCTTTGAAAGCATGTGTATTCTGCACACGGTTCAATTGTTAAGTAAATGTACAACCACATTTATTTTATAGATCCTTAAAAAAAATAGATAAAGCTACAGTTTTAACTAACACAGTACATGGCAGTCTCAATTGTATTTTGTCTTAAAAAGTATTCAATTACAGATGGTGGTATATGTGAGGTTTATATTATTTATTACAATAATACTAACCCTAATACTACTACTAATAATAATAATAATACCAGTCTAAAACTGTAGAAATAAAGAAAGTGCTCAGTTTAGTGCACTGTTTCTATACACTATTGTTTTTAATGTTTATATCTCTAATTTTTGTAGCCTTAACCAATTTATATTGCATTCAAATGAGCATTTTATTATTGGCGAACTTTATTTATCTCTCAAATGAAATCCATTAATTCAAAAAGGTTACTTGGGTTCAGATTCAGGGAACACTTTGTTACATCAACAACTACATGTTCACAGATGAGGCTAAGTTCATCCACGCTTGTTCTAACACAGAAGCTTTTTCAGATGTTTAAGAGCTACATGTTAAAACTGCTGAGGTTGCAAAACTAAAAAATACAAGTACAGTCCTTTGTGTTTGACCTTTCTGACCTTCTTCTGAGGTAAAATTATGATATATTTTCTGGCCTGTGATTCAAATATCACAGAAATGAGCCCCATCAAAGAATTCAGCTAATTTGTTAATCAATTGCTTTTTTCTTTCTACCAGTATTCATTAGAAACTTGCAATATTCTAATTAATTAGGACATACCATATGTAATATGATTTAATTTCTTTAACCCTAACCCTTTTTAACCTTGAAAATACAGTAGTTCTGAGTTCTGTAGCTACATTTTGTTTGTCTATTTTCTATATCTGTCAGTCTAACTGGCTGCCATCTTGCTTACAGTCGTGAGATTCTACTGGAGGATACCCCCCCCCCCCATCAAACCTTAACATTCCACCTCCCCTCCCACATCCACCCTGTCATTACCCCATTGAGTGAAGCTCAGAATTCAAAATTCAGCTGGGTGAGACCAACACAACATGCGTTAGCTTGCGGTGTATCCACAAAATTAGCTGAAATAAATTGTCACACAATGGTACACAAAATGTGCTTTGGGATATTATTATTTACTCATTTAGCAGACGCTTTTATCCACAACGACTGACAGAGACTTGGGGGTGAACTATGCTACAGAGTCTCTTACAATAGGACCTCGGGTTTCATCCAAAGAAGGGAGCACAAGGGGGTTAAGTGACTTGCTCAAGGTCACACACAGTGAGTCAGTGGCTGAGCTGGGATTGAACCTGGAACATCCTAGTAAAGAGTCATTTTTAACCACACCCCCTTACAGTAATTAAACAATATTATATCCACTGTAATTCATTTAGCAGTAACTGCAATGGCCACTCTGAAGGTAAGGGAAGGGCATTTATTTCTTCTTTGGGTCTTTGGGTCTGAACATCTGAAAGAGTGCAAGGTAGTTTTACATCGACACAAGAAAAAATCCCGAAGTTTATGACTGTTTTTGTGTCCTTCAATGTAACGGGAGCTTGGGTCTGCCTGTTTCAGCTTCTGGAAGCCATTCAAACTTGAATGCACAGGAGATATTTTCAAGCTAATAATAAAATTTCCATCTTTTAAATACAGCATTGATGATATAAAATCAATAGAACGGCTTGTGTTTGAGAACTGAATATCCAGCATCCAAAACAACCGTGCAATACATCTGTGTCTGTTTTACTATAACTGTAAGGAGTATTCTTAACCGGAATTCAAATTAAAATCATTTAAATATAAGAACCACTAACAGTGATTTTACACAGGAAACACCAGTAGGCAAATTGTAAGCATGCCCTTATATATGGCAGCAGACTCCAAATAAGCTCTTCAATTATTTAAATTTCCATTTAAAGTGATACTTTCAAGACAACACACATAGCTTCAAATGAGTTTGTCTTTTTGTGGTTTGTTAAAGGCATAAGACTGATGCTGATAGAATGCCAAGAAGAAGAGTTTGTAATATCTGATCCGATGAAATAAAATGCAATAGCAACACTCATTCATCTTGTTATATCTTAATTGTTCCATATTACAGAGGACGCATTTATTGTAGAGTGCATTATATACTGGAAATGCATTAGCATAATCCACATAAGTAAATACCTAAAGATAAAAGAATAAAATGTAACTATAAACAAAATGTCTTCTACCATACAGTAACAGTTTGTTAAACGGTGGTGTCTTTCTGTGCTTTTCTTCATTTTGTTTTGTATTTGTTATAATAAAATAATTTCAGTTTTAGAGAAATATGACATTAGTTGTTACAATATCAGTGCTACCTTATATACTTATAAACATGCCAATAAACATATCCCCATAGACTTTAAAAGGCAACCTGACTCCGAAGTTCAACAGCTTTTTCCCGTTTTTTCCTTTAAATGAGTGTCTTTAGTTCTTTAAAGTTAAGTTTATAAAAAGCAATGCCTCTGCCGTCACCAATATTTTATGTGTGATCTACACTAATTTGTGATTAATATCTAATACTATTCCCTCCACAAAAAGTGCACCTTATATATACTGACAGTGCTGTTCAAAAATGTTTCAGACTATTTTACATATTTTATATTTTTGTATTGTTTTAAATATAAAAATTAAGCAGAAAACCAAAGAAAGTTAGTATTCCTCTGTACAAAAGATGGAAATTGTAGGAGCCCCCTAAAATTAGTGTTGTAATCCAGAAAGTATTTGGTTAAATATAACTGAAATAACTAAATAAATGACTACATTAACTGTTATGTTCGATATAAAAAAAGTGTAATGGCTTAGTTATAAAAAAAAAGCACTGTGCCTAGCAAAAATAGCCCTTAATTCACTAGAATAGGTTTAGTTTGGTGTCTTGGACAGTGTGAGCCTGCCTGTCACATTTCCCAAAGATTAAATAACTGCTTCTTGCAAAAACACAAAGCCTGAAAATCCTACAAGAAGGGGAACAGTTCAATTAAAAATGGTGCATATCACAGATGAAGCACATCAGGTGATTTTCCAGCCAAAGCAGTCTCTGTAAAATAGGGGTTTCATTCAAAAGGGCATCATTTCCAAGGAATTCTGAAAGCGTCACACGGAGTATTGATCGATCAGTCTTGCCGGCAGCGTGACCAGGGCCAGCAAAAAGCTATCCTTGTGATCTAATTTTCAGAGCTCACAGACACCTTCATTCTGAGGCAAATGGCGTCAGTGAGCAGCAGAGAGGGGGAGACACACTCTGTGTCGCAGCCTGCTTGTCTAAGCATTAAATGTTATTAGCTGCAAGCATGGCGTCCCCTCTGTGCAGGAAGCCTGCTACATATCCAGCTTCTGTGTCCAAAACAAAATGTACCCGTTTCAAAACCTGTATTGGGTTCCACCTCGTGAAAACAAATATTACCTTAAAAGCAACCTTTAAATAGATTTTCCACTTCTGAGCGGCAAGGCAGGGGAAATGAAACAGTCTTGTCATGGACGTTGGTCTGGTTAGTAAACGCTTCTTGTACTTTTCTCACGATTGTACTGCTGTTAAAAAATAAAAACAAAATCTGAACCTTGTGTGTTATACAGGAGTGTAAAGACATTCAACTGATGTGGATAACATTATCTAGAGTAGAATGAGCAAAACTAGAATGGACCATTCACATGCTACAATGCACGAGGGTACAACCAAGCTTCCAGCATTTCATGCAAATTCAGCAGGGTCGACACTGTTACTTTCAGTTTTCTTAACAGCAGTGGCTGGCACTTTGACCATAATGTTGGGGATCTGAACCTCTGTGGTACCACATCCCTCCGAGGCGTGACTGGGAACAGCAGGAGGTCAAGCGCTTAATGCTAGCCCAGAAGTTACATCTGTTCTACGGGCTGTAAACAATGGTTTAAGAAGCCCATCACGGTGTTAATTCAGATGTAGTACCTCATACTGTGCATAAAAATCAATGAATGGAGAATGCCAATAGAGTTAAGCATCGCCTTTTCTTCCACCATATATTTGCACTTATAACATTATAGAAACCAGGGGGGAACGCTATAATATGGTGTTCTGTATTGTTAAAATCAAAACAATGTAATATTCTGTATTCTGCAGTAGTCTCTGCATATAAGAACACCTCCTAAGAGAACACTTTGGCTAAGATACAACTTTGTGGTGAAACTGATTTTTCCCGTTGCTTAAAGGAACACCTTTTTGACACCGATAGCACACTGATTGGTTTATTCAATATTTCCAGAACATCCGTCATTTCTCATTGGCTCATTTTGCATTCTGATTTCCATGAGTGCACCTCACCGCTACAAAATGGCATGTAAACAAACGACAAAACACGCCGCTGTTTCTCTTGAAACTAAAATTTGGAAACTGTTCAAGCTCTTGAAAAAAAATTTAATCAGACATAAGTTGCCGAACAGTTTGGTGTTTCTCGTTCTGGTGAGTTGCTTTGCCAAAATAATTTTGTGCATGTCTTGAATATTGCTCCTGTACATGTATTCATAATTAATCTAGAGCTGCTGCAAATTTTTTAAACGTGTAGGGGTGCTTCGTTAATTTAGTTTGACGGTAGGTTTATTAGTTAGTTTGTGTGTTACTTTATTATTATAGTTTATTAACATACACCTGCCTGTTGCTTTTCTTTTACTTATTTAGTTCATTTCATATGTTGATGCGTGCACGTCATGACAAGTAATACATATTTATTTATTGATTGATTCATATTGTGAATAGTGGTCAGCTTCGTCTTACAGAACACTTCAGCTAAGATAACACTTCACTTGCTTCCTGAGGGGTGTTCGCTACTGTATTTGTAACAGCAGCAACCAAACAAAAACAAAACAAAACAAAAAAACTGTGACTACAGCAGTAAAGAAAACAAAAAATCTCAATACAAAATCAAATCAGTGTATTCAGATTACGTATTTCTCATGACTTCAATCACTTTTGAGGATGAGAGAAGAACATAGAAGTATTCCAGAGAGAGAGAGAGAGAGAGAGAGAGAGAGAGAGAGAGAGAGAGAGAGAGAGAGAAGCTGATCTCCACTGCCAGCAAATTGGGCTCCCGCATGGTCTTATTCCTGCTTCGGCACAGACAGCTAACACTGCTTGGATAAAAGAAAAAAAAAAATAAAGAAAAAATCTATGCGGGGAGGCATTGAGAGCACATAGAGTCTGCTCTGAGCTGCTTCCAGAGGCAGACAGCAATCAATAAATCAATAGGGAATGTTCGTTGGCTGTAAAATGGGTAGAGAGGCCAGTGTTAAGCTGCTTTAAGATGGATGGACAGAAAGACTCACAGTCTGCAGAAAGGCCAGGGGTTACTATCACCTTGAGATGAGATCGGAGGCCATTGGCCTAACAATGCTTTGAACCTCCAGTTTATTATTAAGTGTAGGGGCAGAGCTGTAGGAGTAAAAGAAGCCCTCTATGTCATCCCTTTCCTTGGCTTTGCCTCCCCTACTTCGTTGCACTGGTGCTCTGCCAGCTCAGGCTTGGCGCTTTCCTCAACTCTGCCTGCTGTGCCAATCCATTGAAGTGCAGCTACTGGAGTCTAAATCAAAAAAATGTCTAAATGCCTAGTGCTAGGTGAGAATTGATCTGAGCGGATGGGGATTTTCTATGCAACAGCTGTACTTTCACTTAAAGAAAAGGTTTGAAATCATGTGGTAGACATCTGTCAGATATTTGTCAAAGACCTTTTCACCCAGATACTGGTATACATCTGTTTAGTTGCCCTAACTGGTAGGACAGACTCATATTAAGATCATTAGCAGTATATATTTATCAACATTTAAATTGGCTGCTGTTACACCACTGCTTAAAAAGCCCAATTTGGATGCCTCTTCATTCTACGATTATAGGCTCATTTCTAACTCCCTGGCCAAAGTTTTAGAACGGGTTGTAGCAGCCCAATTACAGACCTCCTTGGTATCAAATCAGCTTTATGAAACTGTTCAGTCCAGGTTCAGACCTGCCCATAATACTAAAACTGCTTTAGTTAAGGTAGTTAATGACTTACTGATGACTGCAGATTCTGGTTCACCATCTATCCTGGTTCTTTTAAATATAACTGCTGCTTTTGATATTGTAAATCACAAAATTTTGTTACACCATCTAGCTGACATAAGGACTTGGTTGCAGCAAAATTTCTTACAGCTTAATTGCAGCAAAACTGAGGTAATATTAGGTAATGTTTAAAATAAAACTACAGAGAAAGTCATTTCCATATTTATGTGATATTTCACTTATGTCGAAAACATTACAGTCTTCCGTATTTTAAAAAATATATATCTGAAAGCCCCCTACACTGCATGCCTCCCACCCAGCCTGCCATTACTAACATGCATCACCTATATCCTGCTGCGTTATCACCACCTCAAAATTCATTGCAAAACTATTCATTTAATAATAACCATACATATATTTGACTGGCATGCTGCACCAAATTAGATGCTTCCTCTTTGTCAAAAGTCTTATTATCACAGATGGGTTTCTCAACGCTAACAAGATTCCTCGTTGACTTAGCAGGTGTGTTTCAATACAGATTGGTGCCGTCAGTCAACAAGCCTTGTTTGACTACCACTGATGGGTAAAACATCAGAGCAGGACTTTTTTCATTGGTGTTCCTGACTGAAAAAAATAGTAATCCACCATACTGCATAACGTCTCTTAAAACAAAAGTAAATTGCTAGATTTTTCCATAGGAATACAGATTGTTAGTTTAGATCAGGGATCTCCAACCCTGGGGCTGGACAGCCCCAATCATGCAGTTTTTCTAAGTGTCTTTATACCACCAATGGCTAAAGATCTGGAACACCTGTTAATCTTGACTAATTAAGCCAATAATTGGTGCAATTAATTAACTGAAAGCTTGGTTGAAACAAAAAAATCCAGAAGACCCTGCAGCTCTCCAGGACCAGGGTTGGAGACCCCTGAATTGGCTCATAGGTACCTCAAACCTGCTGAAAAGCAAAAACCATAAAGATTAGTTTTTCTGTAGAAAATAATTTTTTTATATATATGTTTAAAAGCACTCCATGCATTTTAACACACATGTAAATTGATTTCCACCACGGTATCCATATTGTCAATTCCTTCACAGTAACCCCACTATGGATATATCTGCAAAGGAAGAATGAGGGAGGAATGTGTTGTAGACAATGTGCCACACCAGAGCACAATAAAGTGTACATTAAACACACACTACAATTGCTACACTTAGGATTTTCATTCATACTGTAAATACTGTTTGAAGGATCTAAAGCCTTGGAAACAACATGGCTCCCTCTAAAGGGTGTATCCTGCCTAAACAATTTAAATAGATCAATCAATCCTTTCAGTGCATCAATCCATTCTAATTTTAGAAGTTAATCTTGTTTTTTTTTTAAACCTGGCAGAAAAAAATGCTCAGCTGTTATTTTCACAAATGTTGAACAAATAAAATGTGATCATCAAGAAATAGAAACGTCAATGTTCTAGCTACTATAATAATAATAATAATAATAATAATAATAATAATAATAATAATAATAATAATAATAATAATAATAATATACAGTGTATATTATTACACACATACTCACAGTAATGTCATTACACAGGTGGATGTTCTGTTGCAATAGAACAAAACTGTTTGTTTAAAAATTTCAAATGTTAAGCTGCTTGCAAAATCTTTTGTAAGAACACACTATTAATACATGCGGTTGTGTTTTTAAAATATATTAGCCACACATGCAATTGCAGTTTCATTACCGACACATAACTGAACTCAGTCAGCACACAATTTGGACACTATAAAGCATTTCAGACAAAAAGAAACAAAGAAAAAATAATTAAATAGATGTCATAATTATAAAAAAGTCATGTCATTTCTAATTAACTTCCCAAGTCCAAAGCTTGACCATAAAAGCTGCTTGTGCAGATGAAGATAGCTCATGCAAATTCTTAAGAGAATGACCTGTATATAACACATAAAAAGACTATACAATAATCTACAAGAAGCTGTCAATCTGAGCTGGAATTTGCCTGTATTTGAACAACAAAGTATCAATCATATAATGCTGCAGCATCCCAGTATTTGGATAATTATGTTAAATCCTGGCAACAATGAACTCAACATTATGATTTGTGCTTCAGCTCCTGCCAATAAAGCAAACTTCTAATTTTCTGTCTTTAGGATTTCATTGTTTTTCCCGATGGATCTTTGGCTTTGTCAAAACATATCGTCCAGTTAGAGATTAAAAATATTTTCCTATCGATTGAAGCTATTGACTTTTTTTTATCTGTACATTGGCTTAGAGAGCCAGGGGTGAAGGGTGAAAGTTCACAAGCTTACTCTGCGGTTTTATCTGGACAGTGGGAGAATGCATTGCCAGTGAATTTGATTTACCTCGCTGGTCATTCGCAATATCTGCAGTACTGCAGGGTCTTCATAGAGGTTATTGGACGGAGACTATTTCTATTTTCATTATGTTTTTTTTTTTTTTTTTTTTTTTTTAATTTAACCTGTAGACTGTTAATGGCATGCATGTACATTAATCCTACAGCACTCTGCATTCTATAAGTTCATTTTGGTACCAGACATTATTTGCCTTGACGATGACGGGCAAAGGTAAGTAGATTATTGTGAATAATGTATAAGATTAATCACTTATTGTTTATGTTTGTACTAAAGTGGTTGTTATGGAAAACATACTTTGCGTGTGTCTCTCTACCTTTACATTTACAAATTTTCCTATAAAAAGATAATAAAAAAACAGACTTAGATACAAGCTATTCAGTATAGTGTTTGAAAATAATAAGCTATCAAAAAATCTATATGTTGTGTAAAATCATTAACAATTCCTTGTGAAACATTAAGACCTTTCAATCGATGCTCAGTTTTTAGGATGAAAAACAGACAGGAAATTCCAACAGCCTATTTAATCAAATGCCCTAAACAAAGAGTCAATTTTAATGATCTAAGCAATGATTTAGATTCAACCACACTGTAAATCTGCTCTACTGCGGACACCTCCCCAGCAATTAAAAAAAATATATTGCATTGTATTTAGTGCTCTTAATAAAGACCCAATTATAAATACCCTCTAGGGGAAAAGAGCAGTGGGATTAATGCAGGGTTAAAGTGCAATGCTTTTTAGAGCCACTGCTGGTTGTTACACAGACCCCCAAAATGACATGCAAGAGCTAACTTTTGGAGATGAAAACCCTCTATCTATATTTAAAAGCAGGCAATATTTACATTCACTGTAAAGAACTATTTGGATGCAGATCGTTTCTGGGACAGTGGGCATGTGCAGTGTGGTCTGCAGTGCAGCACACTGTCAATCAAAGTTTGCAAGCAATGTCATTCAAGGTCAGAGAAGCATGTAAACAGGGCAGTAGTATAATTTATATCAAGGCAACCAGTGACACATTCCACTAAAAATAATCAGCTCCTGGATGATTTTTTTTTTTTCCTGTTATATATGGAACACAGTTTTAGAGTAACAGAGAAATACATGTCTGAAAATGTCTGAAAATACAATACATGGACTCCATTCTCCTTGTTTCTTAATAATATGTGCAAAGATAAAAGGGGCTTCTATAAAAAAAAATGTTTTACTAGTCCTGAGCGAAATTAAATGAGTGTATTTAGTTGTCACTTTTTTTAAAAAGAACCATATATCTCAGCCTCAACCTTGAGTGGTCGACTGTCGGAAACGAATGTCGGAAACGATTATAAAACAGTCTCAATAAAAAGGTTCCTAAGATTAGATTTGAGTAAAACATGGTTGTCTGTCAAAATAAAAGGTATTTTAAACCTTAATGGTTTAGGATCATATCCTTTTAGTATGTTTGGGGAAGCTGGACCATTTTTAAAGAAAAAGAAAAACAAACAATATCAATAGACACTTCTGCTTCATGAGGGATTTATATCCCCTGTAATATACACCCAATTACCCTTTATTTATGTCTTTTTTTGTTGCTAGGTAATCAAAATTAATTTTGAAACTTACTAATCAATCCTCAATGGGCCCTTATCCTGATGACATCACTGAGTGTTTACCAAGCAGCATTCTGGGATTGGTAAGGTAGATACGTCACCATTTTGATCAGCTATTCTTGACCCATATGTTTTGGAAGAATGCCCTTCTAAAATGCTAGTGAGATTTGCTATTTAAAATTAACACATACAGTGGGACCTGTCAAAATGAATACCTTACAATATAAGACAGGGCAGAATATCTACTATCAAGCCTTAATTTGGGGGATGGGTGCTGGGTCACATTGTGTGTTAATGCACTGGACTCTAAATCTGTACTAAAGTTCAAATTCAGAAAGAGATCAAAGTTACCATAAATCATTACAATCTGACAGCTGTGCAGGTCACGGGGGGGGGGGGTGCAGTTTAATGGTTTCTGCCCATCCCCTCGAGTACAAGAGCTCATCTAGCTAAACCATTCATAAACAACAGCCTTTCAGTGAACTCCGATTAGGAAGTTCCAAAGTACAGTAGACATTACCCTACCAAGTCATTCGCATTGCTTCATAAACAAAGGACAAGGCTTATAATATGTGATAAGTGATGGCCAGAAATGTAACATTTACTATAGAAGTTGTTTAGAACTACCATAGTTCTATTATATTTGCAGAAATGAACTTCGCTATTGCAACAATCTTCTGTATTGAATCTTGTGGTGGCTCACTTGTGCAGTTTAACCAATTTTAAGGTAATTGTTCCTACTCTGCATCACTTTTTTTAACGTAAGCACCATCGTTAAACAACTTCAGTCTTCAGTGCGTTGATTAGCATTAAGAGATGCGTGAATTACTGTATTAGGAGATGATATTAGCAACATTTCCATGTTATAGAGCCATGTCCTTTAAACCTAACCAGTGACTTTTGTGATTAATTAATTTTGTCTTTCAAACGTTGCATCAAATTGATCTTCATATCACTGTATTTTGCATCGCTTCCCTCCATTATTACACGGTTGGCTTTGGGCCTATTTAGATGTAAATCAGGAAAATATCACAAAAAAAGCCAGAAGATAAATATATGTGACTTTATAATAAAAGCAACAAGAAACACTATAATATTTACCCACTGGGATGGAAAATGTATCTAAGCAAAAACTGAATCCAATAGTAGAAGGTGTCCCCAGGTTCAAGTCAGCTCAGATTTCTAACACTGATTTGCACCTATCCCAACTATAAATAAGCCACCAATTATTGTTCCTGTTTGTCATCTTGTCAATCAGCCTTCTGCCTCATCGACTGATCTTGTTCTATGAAGGCTAGTTAGACTACCATCCAGACTTGTTGGTAGCATTAGGGGTTGGCACCAGTACTCCACAAGGATGAGGGCATAGGCCAAGGGTATTGAGTGCATTCCAGAATAGTTTGACATTTTTCTGAAATAAATCATGAATTTCATTAAATTAGTTGTGTTTGCTTTCTGAATCTCTAAATAGAATATGGTTCTAGTAAAATGTTTTAATGTTTTTTTAACGCAAAAGAAAAGATTTAGTATACTGAATACTGAACATGTACAGTACTTCATTGATAATAAACGAATAAATAAATAATAATAATTTATCACAATAAAAACACATGTAAACAATGTAATGAAGTGGACTGTGCCTTACCTATGATAGCCTGGTTGTCTTGTATTTATAACGTCCTAGTGAAAACACACTTTACAGGTTTATACAGAATGCAGGGATGCAGAACAATCTGAATACTTTGACGTGTTAATTCCATACTGTTTGGTGCATGTACAGGTTCACTATATTGATAAGCCAGTATATTACTAACAAGTAAATATTATTATTATTATTATTATTATTATTATTATTATTATTATTATTATTATTATTATTATTATTATTATTATTATGAAGGTGTAGTGCCTCTAAATTTTTTAAAAATTGTTTTTACTTTTCAGATGGAATTACATAAACAGAAACAGACTTCTGAAACAGCAAATATAAGCTGGAGTCTGCATTTTTGGCTCACATTATCACGTAGCACAGAAGATTGTTTTGTTGAAGGCAGTTGTTAACAGATGACAAGAAATTATATTTGTGTTTAAAATGTATTTTGACTGTAGGTTATTGCAGCTTTAAGTCTGATTTAATGAACGAATGGTTCCTGTTTACTTTGATTGAACAGAGCTGGGACCTCCCCCTAGCCTCATCATTGCATTCCCTTTCTTCTTTCAAAATCTTCTGTTGATCCCTCATTTAAAAGGCTTTTAAAACTAGTAACATAAAATGTATGTTAGTGGTAACTTCAGATCCTTGAGGATTAGAATCACATATCTGCAAATGTATTTATTTATGTATCAAATACATTTGTTATTATTTAAAAAACTATATAACATTTTACATCATGTAGTGTTCTTATAGGGCTATAACTAATACTGTATTAGTCTTCATTACGGAGGTCTCAGCAGTACAATAAGCTCTATGGAAGCAAGAAAAAAAGTGTTTATGTAGCATTCTAGTGTTTTTAATTACCTCATGTTATGGTTTAGTTTCTCCAATCATTCCCAGGTTTTCTATACAGACCAATCAAAATGCTGTTTCTGCTTCAGACAGGCGGTGACTCTAAGAGTGTCACAGAATAGATCATCATGAAAATCCTTCTTAACAAGATAATATGGCGTATAGTGATGTGTTAGTCCAGGCTAAAGAAGCAGATCTGGTATTAGATTAACAACATCAAAAAAACAAACTGAACCATTCACTATGTTTATCCAGTAATCATTTTGAAACTTCATAATTGCCATATTGTCCTAAGCTAAATCTCAGACATCCATTAATATATTCACAAAATAAGTGTTTGTGTTTGCTCAGTCAGAATTCAAAATGCTGAATTTCAATGGAACTGTATACTGCTGTTAGTGGGGTCCATTTCTATGCATGCCCTGTTGAAATAATGTTTTAAAAAAACTTAACCTGCCTTGTGGGGTGGATTCAATCATAAAGTACAGCACTGATTTATCACCTGAATGATTTCCTTGTTTTATAAGTGCTGTACAAGCATGCAGGTGGACAGACATACCTCAAAAACAACTACCAAAATGTTAAAAACATGTGGTAGCCACATACCTTTTGACACAGAGAAAGAACGGTAACACTTTACAGTGTGTCTCGCATTACTGTGTATTTACATAGTAGTTACTTAGTTACACAGAATTACAATGTTATTATGTATAATTACAATGTACTTAATGTGTACATCTTTTTGTACGATATATGTAAGTACACAATTGTATTAGAAAAGGGTTAGGGTTAGGAGGGTTTATTTTACACTTCATGAGGCAGCTTGATCACAACCCTGAGGACTGGGGCTTGGGTAGTTACATGGTCTTCTATAGCCTTCCTCCATCAGACACTTTTTTTTTGTTAGGTGACACAGGTCCAATTTATTATTTAATACTCTTAGAAAAAAATGTTTTTTTTTTATTGTCTTTTTTAAATGTAGAAGAAGATTAATCGATGGCTTAGGATGATTCATTTTGCCCTTTGTGGTTGGTGAAATCCATGCTACAATTATAAAGACAGGCTGGCAGCAAAGAGGCTCAATCGGGCTTTCAGATGCACATTAATCTAAAGCTCACTATTTCAATGCAGATATAGATTGCCACAAGTCAATAGCTGACAGTTTAAATTGTGAAGTAGCTGCTCCATGCTGTATTGACTGTACACACTGTTACAGTAGGTTCAAGAACTTTTAATTCCTGACTAAGGCAGCCTGTATATGGACCCAATAGCAAGGAATCAACACTTGATAAAAGAAAGTATTCAAGTTGAATACGTCGGTGAATCTTGATAATTAAGGTTTACCTAATGATTAAGATTTACTAAGTTTACAATAACATTTTAGAAAAAACAACAACAACAACAACAACAACAACAACAGTTTCAAAATGAAGGGCAGTTTGGTAAATCTAGTCGCTTCAAATGTCATTAAAAAATGTCTCCACAACTGTTGTTACCTGGCTTTGAGATTTCATTGTGCTTCCCTAGTGATCCAGCAATACCTGCCGTGTCACATGATTTGAATGAAATGTCGCAGTCTGTTCAGTCCAGGCAGTGATCTCCAGGCAAGAGAACAATGCTAATAACTCCATATTGGAGCAACAGAACCCAGAACCACTCAGAATGCAAACATTAATACAATAATAGGGACAGTTACAGTTGAAGCTACTAGTCTTTAAAAGAAGAGCACATACATTCTACTGCCATTGCATCTCTCAAACAATTGCATGTTTTGAAAGATTTTTTTCAGGTACATTTGAAAGACAACCACAGTAACAGCCTGTTACCCAGTGAAACAATATTTATCCAGTTGAATTGGATTTTTAAGAACATCATGCTGAGGTCACTGCTATTAAAAACAATATTTGTTGCCAGCCAAGTCATCACCTATGAGGAAGCTGTCATTTGAGATTCCTTGTGAAAAAAGTAAACTAAAAATACTCTTATCACCACAGTCTGTTTCAAAGGATTTGCCACTGACATAAGCCCGTAGTATACAAGTATTTAATTCTGATCGAACCATCATTTACTTTTTTTGTGTATAGTACTGAGAAATGCAGATCCATTTCAAAAGAGACTTATCTTTGCACACAAAGCCAAAGCCTGCACCCTAAATTCCATACTTTTGACGTATTAGTTTTTCAACCTTCCTGAGAACATTCATCTCATTGTAGATATTTCTACCTCAAACTTCATTAAAAAAAAATGTAAATGTATAAATTCGGAAAAACAGGTTATGACAGAAATACAATGATTCTTGGTTGTACATTTCCCTCCCGACCTGTGAGGGCGGTAAGCAGTGAACAGAGTTCTTTGGATGGGCTGGTCTGACCCTTCTTTCCCCAGGTAGGGAAGTCGGAAAGAAGGCAAGACTCCGTTGCAAGAATGTATTGACCCGGAAGGGAAGCCACAGATTGGAGAGGCGGTTGCACTTGTTTACCAAGGGGTCATGTGTGACAGCATAAAAGGGGACGAAGAATTCTAATCTGGTCCTTTGCATTGGTTTGTAGTGAGTAAGAACCGAGAAGGACAGTAAAAGTGAATACAATTCTAAATTCTAATTCTAATCGAGTGTTGTATTTTGTTTGTTTGTAATTGTCTTGTTTTGTACTTTACCAGACAGTTAACACAGTTCTGGAGCTGTAGCCAAGGGCCAGCACTAAACCGGGCTGCACCTTTGTCACAAATATAAACCTGTATCACCCGCCACGAGCACTACTGCACGCACCCAGGACTGGTGACAGTGTTTGTATTATTGTGGGATGGATATTGTTTATTATTTGGGACTGTCTGTTCTTGTTATATACCCAGTGCTGTACACATTGGGGTGTACTGCCAGGGAATTATTGTTTGGTCGCCAGACCTGGAATTACAAAATTAAAATATTTCTAAACTGAATTATAATTATCTCTGGCTGCTTCTTTCATGTACTGCATCACTCCTGCACCAGTATACAATCAACCACTTTGTCACGCAGGTTTATTTTAAAGCTGTCAGTTCCTAAAAGTGTGTGGAAAGATTATGAGTCGAGGCGAGCTGTAGAATATTCTGCAGAAGTTTAAATGTTAGTACACGGTACTACACAGAGGAACATTATTAAGTATAAGCATGGCATGAGAAAGCTATAATAGCAGATCAGCAAGGCACACACACACACACTAATTAACTTCACTGCACCATAGTAGGTATGTTTGTATCACAGTTCCCATAGTTTTTTGTGTACTTTATAAGAAGATATAATTCAGACAGTATAGAACATGCATTAATAGTCAAACAGTTGCACAGTATTAACAGAGCATGTTTTGTGGGATGCTGTTGTGGAATGTAGTAATACAACAATAATTTAAAACTGTGCGAATGTTGTTCTTTGTTAAGCAGTGCAAATGCCAGATACAATTTACTTTCTCTTTAGTATGACAAGTTGGGCAATTCCACTTCCATTAGCTAAATCTTGTGAATGTAAAACTGTTTAAAGGCATCGTCAATAGTCATTGCGCAATTAAGTAGTTGTATTGAAGCCTTATTAAATCAAGCCTTTTAGAATGTCTTGTCAACTTCAAAGTTATAATACTAAATGGCAAGGCAAACCAACTACACTAATCATACAATTAGGCAGTTTTGATGTACTGGTATGTTTTTAATAAGGTATAGAGTTGTATCATAAATTCTGTAGTAGATTTTTAAATGTTTTTATTGTTGCGTTAAAGTTTGCCTTTACTTTTTACTGGGCTCCATGTAACTGATTATTTACCTTTAAAACTAGTGTAGAATATAACACATAATGTAGGTATGTGAAATCCTACAGCTACCTGTGCCAGATTCTAGGGTTCATTGAAGGACTTAAAGGATGGCTATGTTGTAAACATTACCTGTGTAACTCCACACAGCTGTATAAAAGGTGATAGATTACACTATGTAACACAATTTTTGTTCCTGGGTAGTAAGTGTTATTTCCTAGTTGCTTATGCCTCAAAAGTATAGAAAATGGCTATTATTCCCCACAAACTTTGCTTTTGTGACCAGGACAGTGATATTTCAAAATGTCACTATTTCCAATGGGAAAATGGGAAAATGTGTGTCTTTTCGTTCACATAAAATCAGAAAAAAAACAACATATGAATCCAAATTAACATGTAATAAAGTAATACAAAGATGACTACAAAAGATTTAGAAGTGAGTAGTTTTTCGAGATTTACAATTATACTGTATTTACATTTAAAATTTTTTTGTTACACAGTGTTATTTTAATATACAGACCTATTAGTGCATTTGATGTGAGAACCCCTGGAGTTCTATTACAAAGCATGCCTAGATAAAACTGTAAGAACTTTAATATAACTAGAAGAAAATAATCACATAGACAGCTTGGATCAAATATATTTGCAGCAACAAAAAAAGAAAAATAAATCAAACTTTCACTACATATGTTTACCACATAACTGAAAGTGACAGTGTACCTTTTCCAAAGTTAAGACCCTGTTTGATATTGATATTGAATCGTAATGCAGCATATCTAGTTTCGCTTTGAATCACTATCGCTGGGGATCTTTTCTTGAAGCGATTCAATGCTATCTGTCACCCCCACACTACCTGCTGGGATTTATCCATAAAAGCCAACCTCTGAGACAGTGTCAGAGTCTCTGTAGTGGCTAATATCTGACCCCTCTCTCTCACATTACATCTCAGAGTGGCCATTTTCATGCCATAAGGTTACCAGCAGCCCTGTCCCTTTGGAGCTGACGTGCATCAGGCTTATAACCTCTGCCATGGAGAGATGATAGCCATTTGGGCTGGCAATCTCTGCTTTACAGATGGTCCATATTTTAGATTTAGCATAGAAAGTCAGACTAAGAAAAGGTCATCCCTTTAAAATGGGAGAATCAATTCTGCCAATTCCTAAAGGTGCTTGGAAGGGCATAAAATAATGAACCAGTCCAGCTGTAGAATGTTTGCATCACAGCAAAGCAATAGCTTTATGGATATGTGGGCTCTATGGACCATTGCAAATTGCAGAGCGTAATGTTTTGATAATCAAATGACCAAAGCAAGGCTACCATTGAATGCCCTTATTAATCTTTCTAGGGCACACACATTTTTAATACTCTTATAAATATTTTAAAATGCCATAACATGACCTAATATATTAGAAAAATGACTCAAATAGAAGCTTTTACTTGTGCAAACTCTGAAGTAGTCAGCTAAAACAACAACCACAGATACACACAGATAGTAAAAGACTAGTACAAATTTATAGTTATCAAAATCTGACACTATGAATTTACATTTTCTGAAAGGATTAAAACATTGGAATACCGTTTTTATTTTTTCTACAGCCCTCGTTTTGTTTTAAAACTTGAACAAAAGAACATGTTTATACATAAATGCTTCACATTTGGCTCCATTTTGACAGGTAAAACTTACATGTAGATGCCTATCCTAAACAGGTTGCACTGTCTAGCGCAGCAAGCTTTGCAAATGCCCTTTGGGACTGAAAATTATCATTTAAAATTAAATTAATAATTGTTTTTTAAGGTTAGAAGATGGTTAATGATATCACACATGACAGGGGCCATGCTTTATTTAATATATCTTTGATGTCTCCCGTTAAATCACAGAGTCAAATAAATAGCATGAAGAAAATGTTCAATCCAAATGTTCTTGCTAGCATTTCCCCTCCTTTATTATGAAGCAGCATACATAGTGCGTTCTTAAGAAGAAGCACAATGGGTGCAGACAGAAAATAATTTGTTATTTCAAATTCTGTTCGTTTATCTTGAAACTCAGTTATGAGCTATTCACTTTAATTGAATTACTGTAGCAACGTATTAACATTTTCAAAAGGTATTATGACAGGAGCATAAAAGAGAGATGGACCAGCAGGAGGATATTTGACATTGTCTGTTGGTCTGTGGAGCGGATGCAATTCAATTACTTGTCAAAATGATCAGACAACTGCTTCTGCCATGATGTCAAAAGTCATGGTCAGATTGTGTCAAAAATGAGTAAACGGTACAGGCAAAGTGTATATGTTTACTAGCATAACTTTAATTACAAATAACCTGATTATATTATATTAAGAGTCTCAATAAAGCATGCTTCTGTTGAAATTAGAGTACTATATCATCAGCAATCATCCCCAGATATTGCTGGTTAGTTAACCAGCAGTATTTTCAGTTGGGTTTACAATTAATTTCATGTAACAATCTTATTTCAAACATTTCCTAATTCAATTTCTAGTGCAAACATTCCTAGACAACAAGCATTGCATCTGCATAGGGCTGCAGTAGATTTAGTGTTGGCTGGTGTTTTATGATTGCAGGCTAATATGCATTGCTCTGTCTGGCAGTTCAACTACAGTTCAGATTAGAGAGACGGATTCAGAGGATGACCAAATCAGACTTAGACACACAGAATCACATCATATGCAAAGGTTGCGCATGTGAGAAAGGCAATGAGAATCATGTTATTATATATCAATTTCAGAATCCAATCAGAAGAGCCAACTCAATGTGCAAGAGAAAAGGAAATCTCACAACCATTCAGAACGCTCATTGTGCTTTGCTGCTCTGTGTTACGCTTTTACAGGCAACAGTATACTGCAGTTCATTTTAACCCAGGAAGCACGCATTGATCAGACTAAAACAAATCACAAGAAGTGAAAAACTGAGGCTATAACAGGAGAAGACTGTATCAAAAAGTGTGCAAACTGGAATGCCTTATTCACATTGTGTGGAATGATTTTTTTTTTATTTTTATTATTTTGATTAATTAAATCAAGTTTTAGAAGTTTAATGCTTAGAAGTTCATTTTAATCTTTCAAAACACCGTTTCCTGTGGTAGAGCCTGATGCACAGTACATACAAATGTATATATTGTGTAGTTTTGTGTTGTAAATAAAATGTGTTTGTTTACAATGTAAATTTGGTATGGATGGAGTTAAAATCCCATCCATGCCAAATCCATGTGCATGATATATGAATATATATATAATATATATATATATAATATATATCTATATATATATATATATATATTATATATGGATATGTTCAAGGTTGTTGGTTAAAATCAGTTTAGGGAAAGGACCAAGAGCAACAGCTTGTGAATAGGGCTTGTAATGAGGTCTGCAATGACAGGGCAATTGCCGTTTGTATGTTTAAAAATGGAAAAAACAATGATTAAATAAAAATAAAAATAAAACAGTATTTGCAGCAAAATTAAAATAGTCCAAGTAGAACTTAAATACAGCATTAGAACAGTATTTATTTAACTTACAATTTGCAAAGTTTTAATTCCTGTTTACCATTTCTATTTAAATCCACTATTACTATATGGAGGGTATTTTGTAGTCTTGAGAGCTTGTATGTTTTTAACTTCTATGTTGGGCCAACTTCAACAATGTTTTTTTTTTTTTTTTAATAATATCTTTGAAAGTTCCAATGTTATCCTGAATTTTCTGCCCAGCTGTCATTCACTCAAAATTTAGAGCTTTGGTCGACTATGATGTAATTAACCCCTGACCCCCTAAATTACACAAACTCTTCATAAGGCTCCCACAGGAAATATAAAATAATACTAAAACATTTAAGAGTCAGGAGGTTCAATAATAAACTGCAGCATATGGCCAAAATAACAATCAGAGAAATGGATAAAAGGCTGAGGCTCCAATAAAGCAAACCCATGCAATCACACATCATATTTAAAATGTATTATTGTCTCCATTATTAGTTAAAAATGAGAATATTGTATCATATGATACTGTCCTGAAAGAGAAAAAGCAGTCAGTCACAAGCTTATATGGACTTCCAAGTAGGGGAGAGGGACCAGCTTGCCAATATATTGAGGGAGGCAATAAAAGGGCCATTAAAAATACAAGGGTCATTGAAACTATCAAAATAGTATTGTAGGTGCAGGTTTTTGCTAAAAATGTTAGCTTAGCCTTACACCAGGGGTGTCCAATCACGGTCCTGGAGGGCCGTTCCTCTCTAGGTTTAACAGGCAAAATGAGATAATTGGTTCAATTAAACAATTTAGAACAGGGTTGGAACACAGACCAGGAGTGAAAGGCTCAATTTTTGACACCCCTGTCTTACATGGTGCGATTTACACTAATGACAACAACATGAGTATCTCACTGGTGTCGTAGTCAAAGATACAGCAATACCTTTCTCGAGGATCATTGGCAGGTGAAGGTCCACAAGGATTGCGGTATAATGTGTGAAAATACATTGGTCTATGTTGGTGCACATGGGTTCACAATATATTTGATGGAATGTGGTGATGGCATTACAACTAATCCAGATAACTAAATAACAATACTCTTTCAAACAAATGAAAGGTCCACCTGGCCCATATCCTTTTTGGAATCTTGTTTCTGTGCAGAAATGGATCTAATGTGTTTTGAGTACAGCACACATCATTAAAAGTAATATCCTGTAATCAGCCAAAGCAGAGCAGAATCCATTCTAATGAGGACAGAGACAGAAGGGATGAGAATTTGCTAATCTTCAATCATAAAGAATTTGATGTGTCTGAAAACAGGAACGGAACCACTAATTTTGCAAATAAAATACCAAAAACAACAGCAGAAAATAAAATAAAATAAAATACTTGATTGATCTTAAACACTGCTGTGAGTTTAACCCTTTAAAATTCCAAGCATTGTCTAAGCCCATTGAACGACATTACATTAGCTGTTATCTTATGGTGACAATATTGATCAAGTGTTCGTTTCTTAGATTTACTATGGTCAAGAAAACAATTCATTTTCATGCCCATGTGATTCGTCCATAAAGTGGAATTAAAACAACAGTGTGGAGCAACTAGTGTGGAGTCAGTTTTGAAACAGTGTTATTTAAAATGTTCCCACTGACAGATCAAGCCATGAAATATATCACAAATCGAGTTACACCTTGAGGTGAGTGTGTTGTTTGTGAGTTTGAAATCCAGTTACACTAACAAGGTTTCGAACTGAGATCCTCCTGCTCAGTGTTTCAGTTCCTTCAATGCAGGTGGAGGGTATTCTCTCTCTCTCTCTCTCTCTCTCTCTCTCTCTCTCTCTCTCTCTCTCTCTCTCTCTCTCTTTTTTTTTTAAATGGGTGAAAGGATAACTTCCTGTGACAGAAAGAAAAAAAAACTCATTTAATTATCAAAAACACAGGCTCACTTCACAGGGAACAGTGGAGAATATAAAGGCACACACCGGTCATAGAAAAGAAAGGGGCACTTTTATTGAGACACAGCTTAACAGAAGCAAAACAATAACATATGTCCACTTTCATTTAGTAGTGGTCTATCACCATATGGTAAGTAGAAATATTCGTAGAAAATAATAATAAAATGTAAATGCAAAATTAGTGGCTGCCTTACTAATTCCATAGGCTCGCAGACAGTTTTTGGGATTGATTACAGTGCAATCCCTCTGCCGTATTGGCAAAACAAATTGTGATCAGTCCTAGTGGTAATCAATTTTGTACAGAGCCCCTTGTTACAGTTTAATTGTGACACTATTGCTTTGATGGTGTTCACTTACACCAAATGTTTTATACAATCTTAATGAATTTCTTCATATGCCAACAAAAAAAAAAGTCTATTCAGTTGCTGCAGCTACAGCAACACAGACCTCCATTTTGGACCTTACTTTCACATCACCACTAAGCTTTATCCTAAACGGCACAGTAAATCAAAATGTCCTTGCTTGCAGTTCTTTGATGACCAGTCGATTACAATCACATGCTCCATGTTATTTGTACAGAGACATTTAAAACTGCCTATAAGACAGAAGCTAATTGCTGATCTTCTTAATTAGAGGACCTTTGTTAACACTTTTACAAAGATAAATGAAATAATCAGCTTTCGATTAATGAGAGATAATTAGATTATACAGCACTGTAAATAAAGACAGAAATCCTAGAGAGAGACAACATATATATATATACAGTCCAGATTTCACTGTTCCTTCAAGGTATAAAAGGTATCATATTATTGTCTGTCTGTCATCTGCATTTGAATATGTGAAATTCAAAGAGGTTTTTTTTTTTTTTGATTTTCAATATATACAGTTGCAGACAAAAACATTTTGGTAGTTAAAAAAATGAGAAAAACCACAAAGAAAGTGATTTCTGTAATTTCTAATTGTTATATTGAAAGTAAATTAAAGTAGAGATTCAGCTTTATAATAAAACAACACATTATTACATAACATGCATAAAATGAAAGTAACACACAAAAACTAATTTCATACTTTGACAAAAGTATTTGGGCACACATACATTTGTGTTTGTGTGCCCACCCTTTGCTTCCTTTACAGCTTGCAGTCTTTTTTTGTATTTTGAAACCAGTGCCTAGCATCTTTCTGAGACATTTTTGCCCATTCTTCAACACATACAGCTTTGAGTTCTGCAATGGACTTTGGTTTCCTTTTTGCAACAGCAGCCTTCAAGTCAATCCACAATATCTCAATGGAATTCAAGTCTGGGGACTGAGATGGCCAATCCATAACTGTAATCTTCCTTTTTTTCAGAAATTCCTTAGTAGACTTCGCAGAATGCTTAGGGTCATTATACTGCTGGAATACAAATTTCTGTCCAATAAGCCTTCTAGCACTGGGTAACAAATGAGACTGCAACATTTTTTGATATTTTGCAGCATTCATTGATCCTTATACAATACAAAGGTCACAATACAAAGCCTGAGGAAGAAAAACAAGCCCATACCATCACACAACCCCCACCATGTTTAATACTGGGATGAACTTACCTTTAAATTCTTCTCTTCCTCCAAACATATTGCTGCTTTCTTGGTGAAGAAAGTTATATTTTGGATTAGTCTGATCACAAAATTTGGTTGAAAAAATCATCAGGCTTCTTCAAATATTCAATGGACGCTCCAATTGCTTTTAACAAAGTTTTGCATCTTGGTTTTCACCCATGGACATTCCCCTTGTTAAGGTATTGTTGAATTGCTTGTTCGTGACCATCTCTCAATTCTTGTGTTAAATCTTTTGCAGTAATCTGAGGATTTTCTCGGGCTGCTCGAACGATTCTTCTTTTAGATTTCGCAGAAATCTTTCTTGGTCTTTCACACCTGTAGCTGCTTGCAGTAATTCCTGTTCACCTGTGTTTGTCAATAATAGCCACACAGTGCTTTTTGTTAAATCGAGTCTTTCTGCTATTTTTCTGGTAGTTTCTCCTTTTTAATTTAGTTGTATCACTGCCATTTTGAGATTGTTGCTGTACTCTTCAGCTTTAACTATTTCTTTGTTGCTTTTTGTAATCACACATTTTCAATTTGTTTTTCAGCACTTGATGATTATGTATTTATTTATTCTAGAATTATCAACAGGTGTTGGTTTTCAATCATGGTAATTGTCAATAAGTAGCAAAGAATGGGTTTCATACTAAATATTTTGATTGCCCCAAAACTTTTGTCAAAGTAAGAAATTAGTTTTTGCATGTTATTTTTAATTTTATGCATGTTGTATAATAATGTGTTGTTTTATTATAAAGCTGAATCTCTACTTTCATTTATAACATTCAATTGAACAATTCAAAATTATAGAAAACACTTTCTTTGTAGTTTTTCTAATTTTTTAACTGCCCAAATACGTTTGCCTGTGACTGTAGAGCAATATATTAGACAGCTCACTTTAAAATAGTCTTTATATCCTAATAAACTATCCCTTCTGAAGATTTCTAACAAGGAGTTCAAAAAGACTGATGAAGGCTTTGATCACATTTCTAATAAAATAGTATCAACCCCTCTAAGAGAATAATTTTTGCTGAGGTTACATATCCATTAATACAAATATAATGATTTGAAGTATTAAAGTTTTTTTTTTAAATAACCACCCTATTACTATTGAAGAATATCCTGATCATTTTGCTAAGATATTAAAAGTGCATTAGTACATTTCTCAATAGTTAATAACTGTAACCATTGTACTCAGTGGAGTTTATACTACTATACTACTTTCTAGTTAGAAACACATTTGAAAGACTATGCCAACATGTACCTGCTAGTCTTACCCATATACTGTAGTATCTACATAGTATATAGTATATAACTAATGATATAGTGTAGTATGAATTTGAATATAGCTGCAAACCTCATTCTCAGTCTAGCTGTCAAAGCTTAAGGGATTCCTAATAACCTGAGACTGGGTCACTAAATGCTTTGGCAAACAAATAAAATCCTTCTAGATCATGAAATTTATCCTTTAAGATTTAACAAGAAGAGTTAAGCTGGAGCTTATTTTGTCTCCTGGATTTTATTATAGAGGAAAGTAGTTATCCAAACCATTTGAAGTGATTTAACAGTCAGATTGTAATGACTTTCTGTGAAGGAGCTGAGGAGGATGCCTTTGCTTAATTAATACCTTTCTTGCAAACTTTATAATTAAAGCTCTTTCATGAGTTTCCAAAGGAAACTACAAATTCCTTCGATTGCCACTTTAGATGCTCTGCAACTAAAGCGCTAAAATGAATCCATCCAGTAGAGATATTAACCCCCTGTTTAGATGGTTCCTGGTATACAAATAAAACATTACTGGACAGCTCAGACAATTAAAGTTCTTTGTCTAAATGTCACTTCCAAATGAGATATTCCTGGGGTGTTTGTTCATAATAATCTTAGTTTAATTGTATAAATAAAACATTCTGCTGAAACGTTTGTTTTTAATATTCCAATAACACCAGAGCAATTATGGACTTGCTGCATTACTTCTAATTATGCTGTGCAGATGTTTCAGCAAAGGAATGTTGATCTGCCACAAAAACTATAGCAACCACCCATGTTTAAGAATACCCTACAAGATTTTCAACAGAAAAGGCGACAAATATTTATCTTGGCCGATAAACACAAGGCTGTGATCAGGGTACGTGGAGGTCCTATCCAATATTAGCTATCTACACCAAATCGTATGAAACAAAAACAAAAAAAAATGGAAAAGAGAGAAGCAGTGGACTCAGAGCTCATTTGTTATGGGTGATTTCCAGTGACTTGCTAGGCCAAGAAGTGACTGGTCCATCTCCTGCCATGTCACAGTCTCACACTCTGAACATAGACCTACTCATGACCCTGTAACAGTTACACTACGCCTGCTATTCCATTCCATAGAAATGAGTGCAACATTAAGTCTCTCCAAAGGTCTATTCATTTCCAACAAACCCTGGGGCAAGTGAGCATTGAGCAACCAACACCCCCATATATGTCCATCAAAGCTCTAACATCTGTTTCAGAGCGTGATTCCAAATAGGTTGGGTCAGTCTGAATGACTGGTAGAGATCATCGTAGTCAGTTGTAGCTACAGTGAGCAATGAGCTATTGAAAACCTTGCCTCATATTTAAATTGAAGCTTTGACATCTTGGGAATAATTAATCAAAAATCTTGTTTTGTTTTACAGGGGATGGAATCATCTAAAATTCTAACAGCTATTTCATTAGTGATTAACTTCTCTTACCTCTTATTCGCTATTGACAAGAAGTACTGTTTTCATTCATTTTGACTGAGAGCTCAATACATGGAAGGATACACTGTTTTTTGTCTGTATTTAACAATGTTAATTTTTTCAAAATTACATAAAAGCTTTAATTAACTGCACAAGCAAATGTCAATGGTACCTTAAAATAATTGTAGTAATCTGCTATGTATTAATTGTCCAACGCGTGGTGCTGGAATAATGTGGTTTGTACAGGCTGTAATCAGCTGTGGTCAAGTCAAGTTAATGACTAAAAAGGTAGGAACTCCATGCTCAGTCATTTTAATATTAGGTTATTTGAATGCATAAGGAGTTCCTACCTGTCAACATTAAGTGGCACATTTTCAAACCCATGTGTGCTTTGTGATTGACCCAAAACAACCCAATAACAAACCAACACATAGAGGATTCAATTTAGCAGGGACTGAACCAAGATTATACGACTAGTCACACTACAAAAGACAGTGGAGGAATGACTGAACTAGCACAGCCAAACTTCATTACTCACCTAGCTTCTGAGCTTCAGGCTCGCTACAGTATTGTGTTGTATAAGACAGCAATCTAAAAAAAACAAGTTGCTTGCAATTGTTCTCCATAGCATTACAGCTAATATGTGCAGCAGGACATTTTTTGTGAGCCACTAATTAATGCCTGGGAAGTGATACCACATGATGTGCCAAACCATCTTCAGCCTATAACTAAGAAAACACAATCAGGAGGCCAGAAGTCATGTGATGCAGATAAAAACAGCCTACTGTTTCATTAGTTTATCTCAGTAAGGCTTGATCGTAATAGCAAGTTAAATCATATAACCAATAAAAAGTAAACCATAACTGCAACCCCCTTGTTTTTTTCAAGAGAAAGGCAATTTTGAACCTACTGTATACATTTTTAATAAAAGGGGATTTTTTTTTTTTTGTCTGGAAGTCATGTGACCTAAATATTGTAATTGACCCTCACAGTATTGATTTTTCCTTGTGCCTCGGATCATGGCAACATGTTTTCTACCACAGAATAGCTTTAAAAAATCAGTTTCTTCCATTTATCATCATTGGCGAGGTTAAAAAATGAAGATCTAGAGTTGAATATTTCAGTAATGATATAATTTTCTAAACGAGCTGAAAAATGCTTGTCATTTTTGTAATGATGGGTATTAATATCAGTTAAACAGCAGTAAAATAAGCTTTGATTCCCATGCTTCACATTTCATACAGATCAAGTGAGCTCAGTCCTGAAAGTAAGGAAATAGCTTGTGTGAAACCTGCTTCAAAATTAGGACTGATGGTAAATAAACATTACCATGGATTAGCGGTTTTAACCACTGTTACTCTACAGCAAAAAGTTAAAACAGGAAACATCCACACATCGCTGAGCAGTGAAAATCTTTAATCTGCAGAATGCATGTAGTTACAATTTCTACAGTTTTAAAGCTTTTAGGTATTGGACTGAGAGAAAATGTAATGCTGCAGGGAAAGACATGACCTTGTGCTGGCCGTGAACATTTCTGCAATTACTGGCTCAATGCTAGTGACGGGTATTGTTTCTGATGGCAGCTCACTACATGTTCATTAATAACAAGAGACTTACATCTCTGAAACACCAGCTTCTTTATATATACTGTAAATATAGATAAATAAAATCAACCACGATTAGCTGTGCAAAAAATAAATGCACTGGATAGTAGTAATTTTTACAGGTAGCGTAGAATACGGCTTGAATCCTTTAACGTGTGGGAAACTTGCTGTGCCATCATTCAACAAGCTTTGTGGAAAAAACAACAGTGGTAAACCAGAATTCACAGACATTGATGTATGACAAGTTCTCTGATTGATCTGTGGGCTGCCTTTAAATTGAAGGCATCTCTGATTTCGATATAACAGTCCAATACTAGACCTAGGTCTGAATGGAGCTTGTTCCACAAGCTTATTATTATTTTGTTTTATCTAATGAAAAAAGGCATAATAAACAGCTTCCTGTCTTCCAACCTCAAAATGATTTGGTCCATTATACAGACAGATATTTGGTAAATAATTGTCATGTTATGAACCATCAACAACATTTGCTATACGATGCTAAGGACTGTTTCTGGTGGCTGCTTTTCTTCTGTTGAATGTGTAATGAGTTTTATTGCTAATGTCTGAAATATATAATGTCTAATATGTATTCTTATCTAAAGGTACAACACTATCCAGCAGTCCTCTCCACCTTACTGGTCTTCACCTTTTTATTCATGCAGGTCAACCAAACTTGGGTCTGGATTCTAAATTGCCCTTGTCTTTGAAAAACAGAAACTCAATCGAAGTGTTTGCACGACATCATGATATCTAACTCCAAGATTGAATTAGTGTCTTGTAGTTGGTTCAGGTGTGCATTTTGGTTCTCCTTCCATACTTACAATGTATTCATTTGCAGATTCTGCTTTAGAAGTCTAGATCTTCTGTTATTTATGCAAGTCTTTTATGGATGACATTTAGTAATGTCCAATTAAACAATTTTCTCCTCTTTAAAGTTAGGAGATGAAAGAAGTACTCAAGAATTATGACTTCCTGTCTTGTTATGTGTACAGCAGAAGGATACAGTTGCATTGAGATGGACAGAGCTCTAATGCCAGCTTATATTTCAATGCTGTGTACAGAGGAATAACTATACCAGTTTCAAATATATACCTATACATTATGTCTACAATAATTCTATTCTTTATGACAAGTAAAGCTGGTTCTTACTCCAAAACCTAATACAAATTCCATTAAATATTTACATATAGCAAAGTAACACATATTATACATTATTATTAATCTTACAAAACTGCAGCAGTGTACACAAATAAACACAGGTACACACATGCACGCGCACACGCATGCACGAACGCATGGACACACACACACACACTTTAAGAGTGCACCTCCCAGGAGGTATACTTGTTAATTGTCTGTGTATTGTTCTAATTTTCCTAGTGGCTAGCTGAATTGAAGCATGTAACTGGATAAACTGTCTTTAGTTGCCATGTACTTATTCTGATTATTATTTTGTTGATTGATGGCTTAGTGAGTTTTGAAACAAAGCCAACATCAGCAGTTGTATTGTTTTTTTTGTTTTTTTTGGAGAAGCACACATGACTTCTTTTTGCAGCCTTACAGCCAGCTTCAGGGACTGCAGCATGAGGTCTGCCTCAGTCATTTTAAAAATCAATAGTACTCTCCAAGCCCAAGATAATTTAAAGAACATAATTCAGAAATCTACCTTTCAGCATGCTTCCTCCATCAAAGGTGGGTTTTTGTCTGTAGTCAGCACAAATGTTTGCAGGACCCATGGAGGCACATCTTAGCTATTTAAACATACCATATAATTATCATTTATCGTTACGGAATCATTACTTTTTTTTTTTTTTTTTGGTTTTATTTCCCCAAGCTAGCTGTACAGCTAAATAACATTTCAGACCTCAATAAGCTTTTCTGCTGAAACCTTTCCTATACATTTGGATCAATGTTTTCAACATCTTGCCACCTGCTAAAGAGTCTCCTTGCCAATGCTGGGCCTTGTGGTCAGTGAGGGTGACATAATGACACCCTGTCCAATTTGTGATGGCCATTTGACTTGTACCCCTCCCACTCCAACAGACTGCAGCCACTGCCCACTCGAAAGCCTATTGTTCTCTCAGCCCCTGCTGACCATAAGCAATTCCTTCTGGGCTCATCTCAGGGGACCTGCTGCCTTCTCAATGGGGGCAGGGCTACCCTGCATTGGTGGCTGTGCAAGCTAACCAATTTATTACCTATATACACATCTTTTCTCTTCCTCCCTTTCTTCTCTATGGATACAGATACAAAACAAATACCATTAACTACTGATTTCCAATAGACTTCCATGTTAAGAATAATTGTTTTATTATAAAGTATATCAAACCCTAATGTTAGCTGAATACTTCTGATACTTAATTTTTTTTTGTTTCTTAGAATAGTCCCTATTTTTTAAGCTGAGAAGATTCAGTGCAACACTTTTTTGTATCTGTTCTTTATGAAATCCAATCCAAATGAGGCTAACAAAGGTTCTGCTTTAAAGCTTGAAGGTATGAACCTGCAATACAGAATTCAAGTCATTGAGTAAGTTATTGCTAGAGTAAAATATGTTTATTTCTGTCAGAAAATGTCTTTTTTTACAGAAAATGGTGTGTGTACAAAATCAAATTATAACATAACCAGATGCTCTTTCTGACAGTTATGCTTTTATGATTTTGAACAAAAGATGATTACACACGCACACACATACATTTGATGATATATATGTGTGTGTGTGTGTGTGTGTGTGTGTGTGCGTGTGCAATAGTAAATATTTTACTGTAACACTGAGCTGTGCAATCTGCATCATGAAGTTTATGAAAATCTTAGCTTTGCAATTTAGAAGCTGTTCATATTGAATCATAAGGACGCCTGCCTGTGCTTGCAGATAGCTCCCTCTAGGCCTTGATATTTAACACAGCAGGAACACAATTGTAAGAAATCAATAACCCAGGTCTAAAAGAAGTGCATTAGTAGAAAAAAAGAAAACAAAAACAAATCTCAAAATAAAAAGAAAGTATTTCTCTAAGTATTATACAAGTCTTGGTTCATACAAGCATCGCTTCATAACAACCATATTCAGAAATAAGCATGTTATTGGTGCATTGTTGTGTAAAAAAACTTTTAACGGTATGCTGAAAAGGGAAAGTGAAATACAAATGAGGCTTTTGCGTTTCCCTGGAGATCTGGATCTGTTAGGTCTTGGAGGCTTGCTCTGCCCAGTCCTGTAGCCAGTTAGTTATCTAGTACTGTGCTCTGTTTTGGCCAGGTGGTCAGGGCCATGGTCTGAAAAGCTCCATTGTGCCTGAGCTGTCTAATAAGTATGGATGCAGCCTAAGGCACTTAGCTGGGTCTTGTTATATCTAGGCCCTAGGATGATTCAGAGACCTAGCAAACTCACCATTTTTAAAGACAAAGTGAGACAGCCATTTGAAATGTAAAGCCGCTGGTCTATGGAGGCAATTCATTAGGGTTAGAGGAGAGAACATCGTGGGATTCAGAAATATATGTTTAACATAAAGATGTATTCTTTAACTGAAACTACACTTTAGAACAATCTGTAAGTCTTGCGCTGCATAAAAATAAGACTTGGAAGCTTCAGGTGTCAAAAAAATACTCCTTCTGCAATGCAAAGCCTCTGGCAAGTTTGTTAATATACACACAGAAGCCCTGTGAGACACATCATTTTTCTTTCTACAAAGTGGAAGACAGCATTTTATTATGATTCCATCCAAAAGCTCGGCTAATCCTTCTGAGTGCAGAAGAAATCATTTTAATCAAAGGGAAGACAAATGAAGTGGAATACTTTGAAACCTTTTTTCAATGTCAACTTTTTTTTTTTTTTTTAAGTGTGACTAGAAAATATCCTTTGTTTCTTCATCAGATCCCAATTAATTTAAACCAGTTTCCCACATACCATTTGTAGCAATGAATTCTGGCAATTCTATAACAGGATGCTATTAGGTGTCAGTAAAGTCCAGAAAATATGGATTGTGCCAGGCTAGTCTATGCAAGGTGACATGTTTTTTTTTTTTTTTTAATTATTAAAATATTTTTCTAAGCATCAATCCGCAACTGCAGGCATAAATGAATTCAATGAGAGCTAACACATAAAACTGGATTAATAACCATCAGAGCATTATGACTTAAAGATAGGCTATCAACTTTGAAAGTTAGCGTACATATTCTCTCTATTTTAAGCTTTTTCAGCGAACCCCAAGTTGACCAGTTTCATCATCTTCAAAGAGTCATAACATAAAAGAACAGCACAAATGTTTAAGGTTACTGTGAATATTTCCTGACAGTATTAATAATTTAATGTATAGTTCAGGACTGGTAGGAGACCATATATATATATATATATATATATATATATATATATATATATATATATATATATATATATGATAAAGATAGTTAAATGGGGATATGAGATTTTCAGAGGTGTTTTTTTTAAATATATATTTTGTCAAGTCCAGGCCATGTAGCTAGTATTGCACACCCACTGTAATACAATCATTTCCATTACTGAGTTTCCAAAATATCCCAACATTGATCACATTTGATGGAAATAGAGGTGCAACACCACAGTAATAGATGGTAGATCACATTTCCAGTCTTTATATTATAATTTACTATTTAAAAATAACACAGTTGAAAACAAAGCAATGTTTTGGCCAGATGGCCTTCATCGAGCTGTTTTTCAACATTTTTACATCTTGTCCAATATTTCATTTGAAACGTACAGCACGTCATAATCACAACAAACACTTCAAAGAAAACATACACAGCCAAAAGAAAAGTCATTGCCTTTCTTGTTCTAATGCTCTCAAACTGTATCAAGCCAACCTTACAAACCAAAGAAAGAGAAGAAAAGACAGAGGTCCCTGCAGTTTGAGATGTTCATGTTCTGTGCATTTAAACTTAAGACCCTTGGGACATGTTAGGCTTAATAGGATAATCTCTCTTTTTCTCTCTCAGACCATTTCACAGACATACAGTACTCTTCATCCCTGGAAACATTTTCACAAGAGACTGCATGTATAAAAAAAACAATGCAACACTGTGTTGCCATTTTAAAACAAGCTTTCAGGAAATGGGGTCTATTTCACTGACCTTAACCCTGCCAACTCCCTTCAAAGATAAGTAATTAAGCCCCCTTATTTTTGGGGGTTATATATATATATATATATATATATATATATATATATATATATATATATATATATATATATATATATAATACAATGAAAAATACAGTAGAAAGCAGGCTTACAAGTTTTATGGCAGAGGTATGGAGATCTGCCTCTGTTAAGATCATTAAAATAGACCTCTCTGTAGGTTATGAGATCTTAAATAAGAGCATTAGGAATGTTAGATCTTTCATCCACCAATTAGGAATCTCCATTCCAGGGTACTACCACATGGTAGAACAGTTAGATAGAATGTTTAGCTTTAACCCTTAGCGGTCAACTTATTCAGCGCTTATCAGACGCGTCAGGTCCAATTTATTTTTACACGCGCTGTTTATTTTAAAGGTGCTGTTTTAAAAAATAAAAATTCTAAGTAAAACAGGTTTAAAAGGCAGTGAATCTCAAAAGGACACTTAGTACTGCATCTCCATCCAAGCCCCACCCCTTGTTCATTGTATTTTTCACATACCACTTTATAGACGTATATACTGATAAATCCTCTCCTGATAACTCATTTTTATCACCAAACTCCTCATTAATGAAATTCAAGTCATTATTTTTTTCTATAACATCTCCAAAAGCTCTATAAATGTCTGTGATATTCTTTGAGTGCTGGTTGCAGAAGCAGCTATCTCCTTTGTTTGGTTCCATGTTATCTCTGTAGTGCATGGGGCTATCAGATACGCCCTTTTTTCTGCTTCATTCAGCTCCTATCGGTCTCACACTTCAAAGGTTTTTCACGGCTTTTTCAGGAGAAAAAACGACTAGAGACCTGTGCTTTACATTTTTGTGATGATGTCGTACAATGTCCGACATCGGACTGGAAAGGGAAAATTGTAATGCCGAACCTGGTCTGACATAGGACTGCAAAAGATTAAAAAAGGGAAATAAATATGACCGGTCAATAAGCTCAAACTTTATGAAAATGAATGCCATTATAATGTTTGCTGAAACATAAAATAAAGAAGCATTAAAAAAAAAAAAAAAGTATATCACCTTTTAGAAAGAACCTTGCATTGAACACATCTCACATCGAGGTCCAAAATAGGCCTAAATAAAGGGAGTAGTCAAGTCAGCAAATATCATACCTTGATGTGGCTCTCCTTTGTCTAATTCTTTGTTCTGCAGCCTGGTTGTTAATAATACCCTGTGGCAAACACTATTCATGAAGCTGAGCAAGGACCTGAGCACGGATAAGGGAAAAGTTCACGACCCCTGGTGTATTCATCAGCCAATGGACACAAATCTAGAAAATAAGAAGGTACTCATCAATATGCTGCGAGAGGCACCAAACACAATGTCAAATTAAATCCGACGAATGCTCCTGCAGTTGTTAGGGTCTCCAACCATAATCAAAAATCAATAATCAGTGAGGTATTATGATTAACAAGTGGCTGAGTCACGGGGTATACTGTACGACAGAAAAGCATGCTTTAAGATACAGTTACCTATACCTATATGTATAACAGTACCTTGATTTAGTGCTCAGAATTCAAATGACTGACATGTCATCATGTGACCAATCATAAGTACTAAACAATATTGCAACAGTAGTGGCCTAGAGTTCTTTCTGTATCAATCTAACATCCCACAACTATACTGCAAATGTCTTTTTTATCATACCTAAGTTCAAAGCCAGGTACAGTAAAGGCTGATTTAGAGAAAACTTATGAAAACTCAGAACCACTCAGAATAATTGCAGACCTTATAATAGTAAGGGTAAAATGGTACCCTCTTACAAGGTGGGTTCTGTTTGTTTAGAAATGTATCTCAGATGCAAATAAAGGCTTTCAAACTGAACAAAAATGAAATGATTCAGTTTCCATCATCCAAGTCGATGTTAAGATATATCTTCACTCAACTACACAATAAGACATAAATCTTAAGGTGCAAAAAGCAACAATTTGAAACACAGTACAGCACTTTACATCTCAGATCTTTAACTGAATGCCTTGTCCAATGTTACTAGTGCATGATGTCTAATGTCACTAATGTACATTTAATGAGTGAACAAAACAGATGACCCTGAAAGTAAGAACTGGATGAAAAAAAGCATCATTCCAGTAAAAGCTCAATTCTTTTATTTTGTCAATGTCACGTACAGCTTGGCATTGACACCTCATGGTCTCTGATGAGCAGCTGACAGGAATAAACTGCTTGTAAATAATGTATGTGTGGCGGTGGGTTAGCACTGTCCTTACAGACGGTATTGAAGAAAAATAATAACATTTGGAATCGGGAATGTTCAGGGCCGGGCCAGCAGTGGGTGTGGGCCAATCAGAACGGACCTGGCGATATATAAAGTGGACAGCACCAAACAGATGTTGTGTTTCTGACTGTTAACTTGATCTTAGTAACAAATAAGACTTTTGATAGGTTTCTTATATTTACACGATACAGGTGCAGAGATGGCCCTTATAAATGTTACCACAGTATTTTTGTAATGTATTTTTCCACTTTTGACATGCTTTCCCTGTAATTATACTATTAATTTATCATAATTTACCCTGGTTTACCATGCTTTCACTGTGCTCTAATAAAAAAAAAAAAAAGCTGTTACACTCTGCTGTCAATGGGGAAAACTTGATAATATATATATATATATATATATATATATATATTATATATATATATTTTCGTTAATATACTTTTATATATTTTGGAATAGCCTTCATTTAGCAAAATTGTTCTAACAATAAATACATACCAATATTCCTGTAAGTGCTATTTATTGTTTGAAAAGTATTTTCTGTTTTAAGGGGTACATCAATTATTAGCAAGCTCAAAGCTAAGTCTGTCTGAATCATTATGATAGGACACTGGGGCTTCCAGCAATAGAGTGTCTCAACAGACAGCATAAATCTAAACTGAGCAGGGATCATCTCAAAAGTCCTCGGCTTTTAAAAGGTTCCTGTGAATATTTTCAACATTGCATCTTCTTTGAAATAGCATGGAGATATATAATGCATTACACAACCTTGATAAAGCTGGGATTTTAGTAAAATACAGACTATATTGTATAAAGAAAGCTTCTTATTGTACCCTTGACACCAACGCCATTTACTTTCACAATCCCTGCACAATTATCTGAAGTCAATGAAGTGCCCCCCAAACCCCTTTATTGCATGCTTTTATAGCGTCATGTCTTTAACCTCTCCCCTCTTTGAAACAACAGCTACAAAAAAGAAGCTTCTCCATTAGGCACAACAGCTGCATATGAAACCAGATGTCTTTGTATGTTGCCCTGTAGATCTGTTGTAAATTGTAATTGTGGGCTGATAGGTTTTCAAAAGTCTTCATCGTGTGCTACCTGTCCTTCTGCTGGATAATGTTGTAGCCTTAATTATACAGTGTATAGTGTTTTTCATTATTGCAATGTTTTTTTTTTTTTTAAATTAAATGGGTTTGATACATTTTTAAAGGACATGAAGATAATATATTAATCTAGGTAAGTGTATTATTATTATTATTGTTATTATTATTATTATTATTATTATTAAAGAACCTCTTTTGACTACCTAATATCATAATGTTATTTTTGGCTTTCCCCATTTCCTTTGATGCAGGTCAGCTTCACTTCCAAGGTCAGAGTGAGACTGAGATCATGGAAGTGAAGGAGTGAGTACCAAGAAGCGGTCATTTAAATTTCTGATGTATTTGAAAAAAAATAAATAAAAAATTATTAAAATAAAAATAATTAAAGAAAGAATTATACAAATAACTATTGTAAAACAATTTTCTATTGCTAATAATAAGAACCTCTCATTCAAATACAGAGGTAGTAATGCATGAACACATGAAATAAATTGAACACAGGCACGTACCTTTTTGGTATATCTCGCATTTAAATGTGGCATGTGTATGACATATACTGTACACAGCTGTAAATAAACATATCTATTTTTTACTGCTGTATATTATAAGATTTCAGAGATGTTTTTTGGGGTTACATTCTTCGTTTGTTTTTCAAATAACTTTTTGCTTCATCTATTTTCAGTCTTGTTAACCATTTCTCACTGGAGAAAACATCCTTACTGGCAATTTTTGTACTTTATTTATATTTTTGTCATCAAACCCCCTTTGTCATTACGTGAGCCCAGGTTTGGGGTTGAAATAGTGACATTCCAAGAGAAAAAAAGGCAGAGTGTCCCTTCATGTTAGATATTTAGTGACTATAGGACTGTCCTTACCCATTTGGATTGATAGCGTGTATCAAAGGAACATCTGCTGGTTTAATTGGATTGTGACTAGAAAGAATGGAACCCCATTAGTATAAAATGGAGTTGTGCACAGCAATCTATATCGAAAATATATTCCACAACAGGTTACAACTTCTGCATTCAATATGTGGTTTTAATACTGTTGTGTGATTTATATGAAATTATACTCTAGTGTAAACATCTCACCTCAATAAGTTGTACTGAATAAATCACTGCAATGTGCCGGTTTGGATTGCTGTCAGTTTGCTGGGAATGCTGAGTTTCTTTAAGCAAATCATTATCGGCTTTTGACATAGCTGGTTACCCAAATTTCAGAAAAAGAAACCAATTGTATATATGTTTGACCAGGGGCTAGAAATCATTGGGATTTTGCCCATTGCTTGTGAACCTTGGTGAAAAAACAGCAACATGTAAATAGATGCATGTACAAATACATTTAACATACTACCCTTCATTGTGGTAGTAATGGGGTGAGTTTGCAGTTACAGTACCAGCCCCTCACGACAACAATTACAGCTCCCTGGGGTGACTTTGGGGGTCTTTTTTGGAGACCACTTAAAGTTATTTCAAAGGGCAGACCAATAATAATTGGTCACGTTCATGGTGATTACCTAATCATTTTGTATGGCTTTACTTTGCACTCTTTCACAGCATACTGTATCCTGTTGTCATATGTTTACTCATATTCCATTGTTCCCATTTTGATAAAAGCAAATACGATAGTGATAGTTATATTGAGATGTTGACTAATTGGATGTCATGACACATATTCACAGCAACAATTTGCTTTTGGTCAATCTATATCTTTGCATTCTACAGACTGAAGAAGTGCACTCTTAATCAGCAACAAACAGGAATTAGAATTAGAACTTGCCTCAATTTACAGAGAAATCAATTCCATAGGCTTGGTGACATTCTATTCTGAAGGTCCTGCATGTTTGTTTTCTGGACTTTGGAGATGATCCCTAAAGTAAAGCAGCACTGGAGGACCCTAAAGATGAGGGCCGTAAATGATTTTTTCTCCCTCCCCCTCCCTCCTTTCCTGCTGAAACAATCAGCAATTACTCTTATCCACCTGCACTATCTCATCTCAGTTCATTTTCAAGATGAAGTTTCCTTGTTGGATGGTGGCTGTCCAATCCTCTTTCTGTCCATCACACAGCACTACGGAGCTGTCTCCTGATTGACAGTCTGTGAGCAAATCAATAATAATTATCAAATTGCAGCCAGTGATTCTGGGATCACTCAGAACAAACTGTCATGTCTACCACTGCCAATTTAAATATGCATCCATTCAGCCCACTACATCAAACAACTGGTTAGTGTGTGCATTTAGTTTATTGATTAGAGGTAAACGTTTCCTATTATATCATTGTCTGGTTCCTTTTTTTTTAAACCAGAGATGAGGATTACATGTTATATTAAAATATAAAACACTTATTAGACAGTAGTTATGTAAAGATAAAATTAATTGATTTTTTTTTAAAAATATGCATGGTTCATATTCATCATTTTAAATAATCCTGTTTTCTTGAATTTGGATGGGTCAACTTTCAATGATTAAAAGTGCATTTTAGGGCTTGCTGTACACATACAAATGCAGTTACACTATGATAGAAAATACACAGTTGATACCAAGACAGATCAAAAAGAGTCTTAGGTGCACCCTGAAAAGACTGTCAAAGAACCTGCCTATCAGCGTTCTAAGCAAACAAGCTACTCCATTTTATCTACCAACTGAGGAGTGGTTTTTGCCAAACAGTAAACAAGGTTAAATTAACAATATTATCTATTAAGTTAAGAGACATGGCTGCCACTTTATAAAGACAGATTAAAGGGGGAAGGTCAGAGGAGAAGCTGGCAGAATTATTGCTGGGGCAGCAATCAGAATTACAATGAAGGCTGACAGCACGGTGAAGGCTTAACAAGGAGAAGAGGACAGTGAAAAAGTGACCAAGTCACACTGATGAAGGTCAGGAGGCTGGCTTGCAGTGTGCGTCCTACACAGCTCTGCACCACATGGTGTTGTGCTAAACCCTAAAAAATAGAGCCTTTATATAGCCTACATGTATACCGGCATAGTGCTGTTAATGCAATCAAGAGAAGAATATTGTTATGTTTTATTTTTCTTTCATATTATGAATAAGGACACTTAGGCTGGGATTAAATACTAATAAAACATAATACTATATATAATATAGTTTGGCAGCTCTGTAGAATTTGTTCTAATTCAGGCCTTAAACTGTAAGGAGCGTTCAGGGAATAATTTTCACCACCTTGCAATAGTGCTCTTGGATACAATTACAAGTAACTTGACTACACTTACCCCATTAAAAATGATATTGTTAAATACCCATTGTTAATGTATGCTGTTCCCTCATCACAATCGGAGAGTTCTCTGCATATAGTATAAGGGCATACAGTAATTGTTAGTAAATGGTAACTACAGTATAACAACATGCATCTGTAGTTAATGTGCCTGTATTTATATCCTTGCATTTCTGGTTTCACGTTATTGAGATGGAGATCATGTTTTCATAATAGCCCTGTTTACATTCCATGATTGACAATATTCAGGATTTGAAGATACATTAATGTGCAGCTTATAAAACCACATTATTAAGGCAAACAGCAATTAAAATATCTGTTGTCAGCAGTACTCGAGTGTTGGATTTTACAGTAAAAAGAGCATTAAATATGCTGATACTGTCAGTTTTGGTTCAGCATTACCATCTCTAGAACCAGAATAACCAGCTGAAAACCTGTATAACCAGAACTGTCCAACTTAAAAGCATTAAAGGAACTTTTATACCAGGAAGCTCACTCAGTGTGGTGTGGTACTGTGGTGTGACTATCGCAGCAAAGTTATCCAATTATATTTGTTTGGTTATATTTGTTAATTAAAAGTCATATAGTGCACTGATACAAGAGATCTCCATGAAAGATTTCTATGGTGATTCCATGTCCTGGTGATGATAACAACAGAAATAAATCAATAGAAATGATGATGAGTCATTTAAAGATACTTGGCAAGAAGCTCACAGATGAGTGCACCAATTTCTTATTATATAAGAACTGACAGAGTACACTGCCTTCCATGATCGATAGATATTTAGGGGCCGATATAAGGATAGGTGCAAAGTGATTTGCGGCTGCAAAACACCCATATTGCTGCCAAAAAACGTGTTTACCTGGCGTAAATTGTGACTTTAGGGGTCACTAAAAATGCAGTGTATGTAAAGAATGGTTTTCTGACGTTCTGCAAATTCTATCAAATTAGCACTTTGTCATCATTAACCTATTTAAATGATATTGAAATATATTCAAATGAAGAAAAGAACATAGAATTGGTCAGGAATCTGGAATGTTAAGCATGTGCAAACATTATAATGAGATGTAAGGATTTTGCCTTGAACTTAGGCAATTGCTGACCCTCCAAAAACTTTGCACCTCCTCTGACGAGGTACAAACCATCATAGAAGTGAGTAAATAAGAGCTGTATAAAACCACACACCTTCAGAGACCTGTCATTGGCCTCAGGATGTCTGCTGTGGTGCACTTCCTGATGCGGCGACACTTGGCTCTTGTTAAGGACTGGCAGAAAACCTTCGGAGGAGAAAGGCAAAGACGGAGAAGACCCTGCATATTCAAACCTAGGGTCAGTTGTGTCGGATAGATTTTTCTCTCCACTTGCCTCTCCAATGGGGTCAGCTGTGATGTGGATAGCATTCCTCCTCCTGTTCCTGCTGCAGACCTGTGCTGCATTGCAAGTTTTGCTTGTTTGTCGCCACAGGTCCTGCCACGTTTTCATCACCTGGTTGACTGTCCTCCTGATAACACCAACAGCATTGACTTCCTCCACTATAGAGGACCATATGGCCTCTGTGGTAGCATAACTGTTGTTGGTTGAGGCTTTTCCAAATAACTTAGAAAACTCCTCAGAAAACATCTTTTTTTTTTGTTTGTTTGTTTCCATGTGCCAAGAGGACTTTGCTACTCTTCCTCTGATTAATTATTTTGCTTGGTTTGGTTTTTGGGCTGTAAGTGCAGTCACTAAATAGCCAGATGCACAGGCTGTCATGATTGTGGCACATTATTTGTCTGCGTTGAGTAATTTGCATTGCTCTTAAGCTTGCATAGGCTGCAGTGCAAAATTACTTTAATTTATTAGTTATTAGGCTTTTATGCATTCAGTGTTTTACATTATCAAGGCCAACATTAAAGCAGTTTACTGACATACAGTATGTATTTTGGCAGAAGAAAAAATCAATTGGAATAATAAAATGTAATGCTGTATGCAAGTACATTTTGGTCACTTGAAGTTGATGCAATGGTAGCTATTGTATCACAGTGGGAAATGGCCTGTGGTGGGCCATGAAAAATACCTTACAGGGAGAGACCTCAGTCAGCATGTAAAGAAGTCATGATGGTTACAAGCTGATGGTCAATAAAGTCACCATTTCTGAAATTCCCATTTTGCATAATCAATGCAGGTTATAAGAAGGGGGGGTGTAAAAAGAAGATATATCAAATAGATTCATCACCATACCAAGATAATACAGACTAAAAATGATTCAGTGAAATCCATGTTGGACAGTCTCTGGTGTCATTCACAACACTTTGCAAGACTTGCATCCTCCTCCTTTATGAAAGGATTACACTTGGCTTTACTACTTACTGAATTCGATTTGTTAATTGGGAACTGCCTTTCCTCCTCCACCTTTGACTGGATGGGCAACCTGCTCCCTTCATCTGCACAGCTATTCATCTTCAGAGTATTCTTGTACTTCCCAATGTATCAGGCGCGCTGACATTGCATGTATTAGGTCAATATTATTGCACCAGAATTCAATTTAGCTTTTAGCTTTTTTCCAGCTTAGATTCACATTGTTTACACTGTAGTCTACATTATCTAAGTAAAGTAAAACATTATTCCATAGTAATCCCTCACTGTAGTTGTTTTCATATCAAACCATGGTAAGACTACTTAAAAAAAACATTGCTGGCTTTTTATGTTGTAATTATTTGTTGGCGCAGGAAACAACAAATATAATTCTTCATAAACATCATCAACATAGAGAATATTGCACAACATTGGCAGGGTCGTCTAATGACAGATGCATATAAGCACAGCTCTGTTGCAATCCATTGACTGTTTATCAGCATGAAACATTAATTTAACATGTATAGTATTCGTACCATTTGAAATAATGCATTAAAAAGGTATATCTAATAGGTATTTTTCAAAGTAATTCATTCTTATGAGGAACAGTGTTATCAGGCTATACTCTTAGTAATATTGACTATACTTCACAGTATCACAGAAGATACACAGCCTACAGTAGTTGTTAATTATTTCTTTTCAATGTCTTTCTGCACTAAGACCTAATACATGAGTTCACTTGCAGACTACTACAGATCAATATGCTTTAGTACACTTTTTGCATAAATTATCTAGCCACTCATCTTTATATATGTTTTATTTTTACTGATCTGTCAATAGAATTTAACTAGGGAGGGGGTAGTTAAAGACATCAGTATGTGTGTGTGTGTGTGTGTGTGTGTGTGTGTGTGTATATATATATATATATATATATATATATATATATATATATATATGTTTGCACTAAGTCCCATGACAAAACTAATTTGGTAACAAACTTGCTACATGACCCAAACATAACCTTATATTGAGCTAGCAAACATGAAGACAGTGTCATTGTTGATTCCATGGCTCTAGTGGCACAGGTTTGCCATGCAAACACACGTCATACCCAGTGCGTAGCGTAGCTAATAAGCGGCTGATTGAAGTTTTGATTTCTATTAGTCCAGCCAAGGCCAGAGCAATTTTCTTTGTCTGAATGTCCAGGGTTTAGGCAGTCTCCCCCAAGGAAAGGAAGGGACTTCCAATAGTTAGATTTAAGAGTTGCTATGTGGTTCACTGCCTCTTATTAATACACTGCTGGGACTTTACTTGTGACAGTCTCTGCTGTATAGCACATCTTAACTTTAACTGAAGCTACTGGATACCCAAACTTATTGGTGAAATCACTTTGAACACATTTGTATCATATCTGTTTGTATATAGTACAGCGTTTAACCAACTATTTTTTTTTTCTCAGACTTATATATGAAGAAAAGCAATGTAGAATATGGGTTCAAAGTTATAACACTAGCTAACAGGTGTACAGAAATAGTGTGGGTCAAGGGCACAGGTTACCTATTTCTTCATGTTTTACTCCACACAAATAAACTGTTAATATATTGGAGAGGATAGATTGGAGAAGATGCCCAAGAGTGAGCGAGAACAGTGTTTTCTTATTCTTCTTTTATTACAGATGGTTTTTGGAAACACAAACAGTATATACAGACACCAGGGAGCAGGACAAAACCCACTGTTACAAGCGGTGGAGCTAAAGAAGGGTCTCATCATCAACTATTATTTTATACAAATTATTAATATTAACAGAAATAATATTAACATACATTAACAGCTGATAACATATATGCTATTCCATGTGCTTAAATGTGTTTTGTTTACAGAATATAGTATAAAACCTGTATTTCCTAACTAGCTACAGTACATATTAACTGTCTCTTTATCCCTTTTTACTCAATGCTTGGTTTTTATGCATCTGCGCCACACACACAATATTATTAATGGATGATTTATGCTCTGCTCTCAGCAATATGGATGGTCCATGCCTGGCAAAAAAACTGCAGAAATTAGGTTGTTCAATCTATCCATTTTGACACTTGTGTCAAAAGAAAGGCAAAAGCAAATTATATGAAATAATTGTTTCACAGACCATTTGCTTCATGTTTTATAGAATTAAGTCCTGTAGCAGAATAATTATCATGCCTCAATTATTCTTTTTGTGTGTGATTGAATCTGTTTTAGACATACTCTGAGCAGAAGAAGGCGCTTGTCTTCTAACAATGGTGTTGACCTTCAACCTTTCTGAGAGAGATATTCAAAGCCATTCAGATGGAGTGACTGAAAGCTATTTCCCTTGGATGACTGGCTGAAGCTTATATAGCTACATACATAGCCTCCATCCTTGAACTTTATCATCAAAGTACCTACGGGTTCATTCTCCACTTCTGAAACACTATTTTAATTGAACACAGACAGTGCACAGACGTACTGATTAAACATATCTATATAATGTTTCTTGTATCAGTAATGCTGAAACACCAATTGCAGAAAATGATTTCAATCATTGCACCCCACTATTTGACGTATGGGTAGGAGCATCCTTATTTGGCTTACAGAGCGATGTGCTGTAATGGCAAGAAAATTTTAAAGGGAGAGAGAGATTGAGTCACAAAATGCTTTAAACATCTTTATATCCTAACATGAACCCCTGTACATGATACTGTACAAATTGAATTCTATAGGGTTCTGGAATTACAAGAGGATATAAGCTTAGCCTACTGAGATGTATCATCTCATGTGTATAAATAATGCAAACAGTATAAAAGGTCCAAATGCAATGAAGTGGACACTGCTTTTCATCTCAAACCAGAAACACAATCACAAATCTGAAACAATCCATTTGTCATTACAGCCTACAGTACAGTACATGGCACAGAAATTTAGTGCTTGAAAAACACAACATTATTGTACATTATTACTTCAAAGTCACTTTACTTGTATACTGTGGATCATAAATTGCAGTTTGGAGTCACAGCAATGATCTCTATCTTTTTTTTTTTTTAATCAGAGCGTTAGGATCCAATTTAAGGTGGCTTTACACATCTGGCCCAGAGGTTGAAGGTTGGTGCCCTTGTCAGATGACAATTCTTTTAAAGCCATAGTGCATGGATAACCCTCGATAGAAAAACAGATTTAAAAAACGGGATTGAATCATATTTGTTATTCCACAAAACATTGTATTTTAAATTAATTCAGCAAAAGAACAAATCCACACTTTTTAAGGAACAGGATTTCAATGTATCAGGGACATTTATTGTTTTTACATAAAGCAATACCTTTAAATGATATGAGCCTACTATATCCTGTACCCTCCACGCCCAGCATTCTGAATATCAACACTATATGGCTGCAGACTGGAAAAACAAAAAAATCTATAAAATGCTCCTGATCTAGTAATGCGGTTACAAAGGACCCCAATCTGTGAGCAAGGAACCATGGGATACCGTTCCCAACAGGTCAATAAAATGACGGATGGGTCTGAGGCAAGCTGTAGCAGGGGGCACCGACTCTATTCTCTGTTGAAACAGTTGAAAAGACAAATTAATACTGAAGTGGACAATATTGAATTCGACTGTCTTGCAATGCACTGGAATAGACTGCAGTAGATTACCAAAACTAGGCCTCCGTCAGCTTCAATCAACTGATGTGGCTTTGCAGGGTAAACATTCAATGGGGGAGATATAGATATGGATAAATTATGATACAGAACATTAACCATGAAGGGTTACTGTCAACAGATTTGATTATAATATGCATTCAGCACTGAATGTGTCAATAAAGAGGTCCACCTCCCCCCCTTCTCCCCCCACCCCCGATCTTACTTTTTCAGATATTATTGAAGCCCATGTACAAACAGGAAAACTCTTTATATTGGGGGCTAGGGGATTTCTGGTTATATCTAAGTTGATTGAAAATCATTCTGATTTGGCAGTTTGAAAGGTTAGCTATGAAGTAGGTTCAGGAGGGATCTAAGCTTAGCTCCCACTGTAAATCTGACTGGATGTAGAACTGCTGGCCTGAGAGAGAGCATGGAGAGGAGAGTAGAAATGTCTACTTGGCGTTATCTTGAGAATGCAGTCCCCAGGTTTAGATGGAAGACTGGTGTTTGACCTCATGGTTCACAGCTGCGGGGCTAGGAGTCAGGAGAACCTGATTTCGAATGTCATTGACTCCCTGTGTGACTGTAAGCATTGAGCTCTGAGGTTATTGATAACCCTCAGAGAGAGGCTGAGGGGGATAGACATATGATTGCATATAGCTCCAGTGACCGCAAGCCACTGATTAGAAGTGGACATTGCTCTAGTTCACCAGGAGGCACTTTCGCTAGGTAGTAAAACGTTGATCCTTTTCGAACAAAGATGTAGACTATGGGCTCTATGTATGATTGGTTTTTCATTCGTAACTTCACTTTTCGTAGGTTTTTGTGACTTCGTAGACCTACCCGTGATGTATTAAAGTCATTTTCATTCCCGTAACTTAGTTTCATCCCTGCTACGGTAGTTTAGTTACGACTGTTCACTTCAAACTACTTTCGTATGCAAATGTACGAATCTATTTATAATATTGACGTTTCACGTTTACCCTTGATGTATTATCATTTTTTCCTGATTTACGACTTCGGTTTGCCTGTTATTTTGTTGGTTTTGTGAAGAGGACTGTTAGCCAGGAGCATGTAACTTTCACCTCTGTTTCTCTGCGACCCTCAAGGAACACGCTTCACCTCCTCGTATCTCGCTCAGCTGAAACACTCAGAGCATGCAACAACTCACTTGCAGAAAAAAACCATGGATTTCACATCACAGCTCTCTTAAGAGTTGATTACCAAAAAAAAAAAAACCAAGCAACAACATAAAAAGGAGTGGGATTACAGTAGCCTGCATGAAAGGTTGTCCCCAGAACATGTAACAAAAACATTCATTGCACACATTCCATTTTTTTTTTTTCTTTCTTTTTTTAAAGATGTAAAGATAAGGAGCAGGATAATAGCAAATTGGTTTTCGCTATGATGATGTAGTCCTGAGGATTGTGTGTTGCTAGGGATGTGATGCCCTATCACGGATGATCTTGACAGTGAAAATTGGTGCCTTAATTTCCCAGAGGTCTATGCTACTCTTGACTTAGGCCTCATTCTGGTTAATCACACTGTCATTCCCTCTACAGACTGCTTGTTGACATCTTCATCTGCCTGCAAAAATTAAAGGTGTAGTGTTCCATACGATCTTACAAACATGACTTCACAGGGTTAACAGGGTTATTGCCTATCAAGTATATGTAAAAAAAAAAAAAAAAAAAAAAAAAAAAATCAGCTTTTAGGTGTTTCCTATATAACGCTATTGGTATAACAAAACACCGTTTAGAAAGGGAAATCCCATTTTTTTCCAAAGCTGTAAGAGAATGGAGACCTCACTGTACTGAAAACCTTCTACTGTTTGTAGTATGTCAGTTGGATCACAGAATGACATACAGTAGCAGCAGCTGGGTTTCAAAGGGGGTGGGGTGGAAGTGGGTGTCGGGCTTGAGCTCTGTAACCGAGAGTAGCATTGCAAAGTTTATGTAAAAGAGAATTACAACTACATATGTAAAACCTTAGGACTACTAGACTGGGTCTGAGGGACACAAATTCCCTGCAGTTACTATGACTGCAATGCAATACAGAAATCAACCAGATAAATGATTCAGACTTGGCAGCTGCTGAAGTTCTCTTATGTTTATGGGTTTTCTAAAGATTATTAATAATAATAAATAAATGAAGATGCTTATTTCTTTAAAGGTGGCAGCTCTAATCATGTATAACTCAAGCTTTTTCTTTGTTTCTTTCTTTTGAAATCGTTATGCATTGATTCATGTTTAGATTAGACAGCACTGTGCAAGGTATTATTGCATATTAATATTATAGATACTAGATTGTCCATTAATTATACTTTCCAGAAATATCTTTCCATACAAGCTAAAGAGATGTTTTGAGCCATTTGACTTGATATAAATGTTATTAAATTAGGTAAATTGATAAGGTATCACAGTGTATTGTGTCTTAAATAATGAAACTAGCAATATTAAAAGCCTCTTAATTAGTTTATTTTAAAAAAACTGTAACAAAAGTAACTTATCATTTAATTACTACCACTTTGTCATTGCAGAAGAAAAACACTTTTAACTTTTAGCTTTTTTCTAAAATGACAAGTAACAATATTAAGTATAAGTTCTTAGAATCATGTTTGTTATCAACATTTTTTAATAAAAGATGCATTTTCAAAATTATGATAAAAATAGGCAAAATACAATAGTCAAACTGACAGTTTTTATGTTACGTTGTAGCCAATATTAACATCGGGATTATTATATTATTATTACTATTATTATTATTATATAATAATAATACTAATAATAATACAATAATTATAGCATTTTATGAAAAAAACTGTTGAATGTTGTTATGTGTTTCATTATTTTTGCCCCAACTACAAAAAAATAATAATTAGGGACGTTTTTCAGAGCTGGTTGATATTTTAATATTTTAATAATTCAATTGTTTGTAAGTCTTTTTTCTGTTAGTACAGTAATGTTATAAAAAACAAATGAAGAACCAAAGAACCTATGCAAAATGACAGCATGACAGTTCAAAAAGACTGATAGTTCAAAAAGACTATGATTCTGGTTAGGAGCAGGCCATGAGACAACAACCACGAGTTCTGACCTCAACTCACAACCAGAGCACTCTGGGTAATTTATTGTGTACAATTACCGTTGCAGTTGGCATTTTATAAACACTTCAAAATGATGTTTTAATGGTGTCTAAAAATACAAAAATTAAACATGTCAAAAACCTATAGGCTATTGCGTTCATTCATTCCAGACGATACTGATGCAAGTGACGCCAGGCAGACCGTATCCTAGCAACCTGTGCAGCATCTGTAAAAATGAGCTCAGGGGAACTCTCGAGTAAGAATAATAGGTGCATTAACTGCATTTTATAGGGGTGCACCTGGTACTTCCTGACCGGATAGAATGAACATGCTAATTTTGGGACTGCAGCCAAAAATGTAAATATACCACCAAGCTTTGGGATAGATTCAAGTTTCTAGAAGCAGCTCATAATGCTGAAAAAGTACTGAAAGTTATTTCAAGTGATCCAGGGAGATAAGAAACACCATGGCAAGGTCAAATGCATCTAACATGTACTGTACTGCACTTATATGGACATCATACTGGCTCTTTAAGCATTAGCATCACACCACTATGTTATACAGTCCATGATATTCACAGTAAATATGTTGTTTGAGAGCTTTTATTAGTTTATTTAGTTACCCACCCATTTACAGTAGGTAAGTCAAACTGAATTGGCACATTTCAATTACAATAGGGAGCTGCTTCAATCCTGTTTTATAGGAGCAAGTGTTTGAAGTATAAGATAGTAAAACAATTTGCCTGACGTCATACAATGAGTCATGGGCTGAGTTAGGGGTCGAAAGTGTGATCTCTTGACACACGCTCCTCAGTACTTAAGAAAACACTCATTGCATTAAAAATACATTTCACTACTGTGCTGACAGTAAAGGGAACTCAACTATTCCATTGTGTTAGCAGGCCTAATCCAATTATGTTAGTATCAATAGAATTAGCAATAAGGGGAAAAAAGATAAAAACAATAATGCATAATGTAAGTGGTCAGTTTTGTTTTTATATACAATGGTTTTACATTTATATCCTTGAGGTGTTGTTTGGCTGTGCTGTCTCTTAGAGACAGTGGCCCCATGGTAAGTTTGCACAGAGTTTCTTCTAGCTAGCTTGTAGTCCACCTTCCTTATTTACCCTCCTTGATTTACAAAGAAAGTGGCACTTGAGAAAAAAGCAAAATGGCTATGACGACTAATGACAGATAATGGAGAGTTTGAGTGCTTCATGGCTTAAGGTCAATGGTAAACACACCTAACAGCAAACAAGCAACAACAAGCAAGGCAAAATAGAAGGCTTGCACCTATTGTGTAATACTTTGACTTTAGAATTTTGGGGTAAAATGAAAGGCATACAACTACACACATGTAGATTTACTTTAGGATGACAATAAGAGACAAATTGGCCTGACTTCCCACTGTGTGCTAGTAAAGATGTGTTATTAAGGCAAACCTCACACACTCTTATCTGATTAAAGCAAAAAAACAAATTGCACCAAAAAAAAGGCAATTGGCATGGATGTATATCTGTACCAAGGATTTATAAAGGAAATAATATTATACTTTGGAATAGGAGCTGCTCAATGCATTTCTCAGTGGAGGGGAAATCTTAGACTCACATAAACAAGTACTGTTTGACCTGCTGAGATTTAGAGCCCCCAGCCTGCTTCTGAATTCAAGGACTGCTTCCAGCTAACCATGTGTTCCTGTGATCATTGCCGGTCGGGTGTGCACAATTCGTTTTTTTTCCAGTAAACCTCACATTTGCAGCCTCTGACTATCAGTCCTCAGAGCTGTGCAGAAAAGGTTATTTTTACCACTGGCCAGTCCTGCTGGCCCTCACAGTGAGTATTTACAGCACATTGCTTTTAGACCTCAACCACGAATAGCTATTTTTGTTTTGGTAGTTTAGTAATATAAACCAGGGTTGGAGAAATCAATACATGCAAAGATATCTGAAGTCTTCTATTCAATCTCCAACCAAATATTACACAGATGAAATACTTTTTTTTTCTGCAGTTCAGGTTATAACATCAGTCTGCAATAGCTTTTGCATTGGATGCTTATTGGTTAAAATCCAAATCAATTTGATGCCGTTGTTTATGATGGAAATGAACAAGACTGTTTTCTAAGCACTTTCAACATGGTCTCTGAGGCAGAGTGGAAATGATATCAAACTCTCAAGACAAGTGGGTTCAGAAGATGAGCTGTGCCATTTTTACAGATCTGCAATTCTCCGATAGTCGTTTTTAGTGTGGGGTCGTGAGGGGTGTTTTTGCACCCCATAGAAAATATGGAAAAAATGCACCCACAAACAATCTAATTAAAAAAGATTAGCCGCAAGTGCCAGTACTATAGTGGGGATAGTCTGATATCACTGTCATCTTTAGAGAGTTGTAAATCAGCCCAGTTGTATATATGAACAATCAACCCTGCTGCTGTTGCATTTAAAAAGTTTACTAGACTCATAGCAGGAGTGTTTTTTTTCCCCATATAGTGTTTGTTAATGGAAATTAAATTGGACTGAAGAAAGTAGCATTACATTGTTAAAGTAAATCATATTTAGGGAGCTTTAAGTATTCCCTAGTCACATTCTGAATCTGCTCAGTCAGTTTACAGTAAAAGAATAGGTTCAGTTTCAGACCAGAAGCAGTGAAATCGCATGTTAAAGGTCAGAGGAACAGATCAATTTTGAAAACTCTTTCATCTGTAACCTTTGAAACCTTTCCTTAAGACTCTGCATGGATTTGAGAAAACATCGGCTCACCATCCAATTTGTAATCTCAAAATATTTAAATAAAATAAGGTAACTACTTGCTTAGATTAAACAGTGTTTATGACTGCAGAAATTAAAATTCAGTATACAAAACTTTATTAAAGTCTAATTAAAAAAAAAAAAAAAAAATATATATATATATATATATATATATATATATATATATATATATATATATATATATATATATATGATGTAAGGATTCTGGATTTACATTATCTACGTTTTTCATTAGTTAGTTTTATGGACCCTCGTCAGAAAGTTTACTTGAAGCAAAATTAGTAACCCTGTCATAAATTTAATCAGCTGTGACCTCACAAAAAATTGTTGCGATAGTTCCTAATCTGATGTGGTCTGATGTCAACACAGGGAACCCAATATGATCATGATGTAATGTTTCTGAAGCCTTATTTTTTGTCAAACAGTCTGGCAAATGCTTGTAAGTCATGTCATTTTGCACATACACAGTTTCTTTTTTGTTGTTGAACTGACTTCAAATCAGCTATAAGTTTATTATTATTATTATTATTATTATTATTATTATTATTAATATTATTATTATTATTGTAGCGTCCGTGGTTCCCGCAGGCAGGCATCTCACACAGGGCAAGGCAATCCACACAAAGGTAAAGGGAGGACGCGAACCCGGGACCTCTCGCACTAAAGCATAGATCCAATGTACAAAAGAGCCAACTTCTTTGCAAGGAGAGTTTATTGGGCTTATCTCTTTGTATGTGATTACGTCACCTACCAGCCCTGCTGCTGTCTTCCCCCATGCACACTACACTCTCCCCTGCCAGCCTCAAGTCTGCCCCAGACTTGCTCATCAGGCTACAGTCCGACGAGTGCATGCCGGGGTACCTACATCCCATTCCTGACACCAGTGTGGCACTCTCAGTGCCATCACACAGGGCGAGGCAATCCACACAAAGGTAAAGGGCGGGTGTGAACTGGGACCCCTCGCACTAAAGCATAACGCCAGACCTGCAGTTCTTTGTTGTTCTTCCTCATTCTGGCCTGACGTCACCATTCAGCCATTTCATGTCACAGTGACATAGATTGTTTTAAAAGCCATTGATTGGTTACACAGCATGAGTTTTGCTTCTGCTTTTCATATGATTAAGTATTTTCAGAAACTCCAGAATTATCATCTGCCCAGCTACGATTGACACACCTAACATAAATATTTCTGAATAGCTACTAACAAAATGCTTATTAATATCATAGGATTACTAAGAGTTGCTGGCAATTGCTTATGCATCATATGATGTAGCGTCCCACTTCCTATAGAGTAGTATAAAACTGCACGTAACGAGTTGTCAGAGCTCAGAAATACCAGCTGACGCCTACCCTGACTGCATATATTTAATTTTCTTTGTTCCTGTTTTTTATTTACTTGCTGAATAAACTCTTTTTGGTTGACTTTATCTGAAGATTAAATATTACAGTGATTATTAATTTTGATTATGTTGATAATGATTATTAATATTTCCATAGGTCCATTCTGGAAAAAAAGGAGAATACATTATTATTAAATGAAATAACCATATACAAATGCTACATTTTAAGGTCAAACAAAAGTGACCCTCTTTAATCAATAGCAAGTAAAAAAAATTGAAATGGACATATTATTTGAAGTTGATAAATTATATTACATGGGTGATAAAAAGATAAGTAACAATACAGATTTTTCACTTTATAAATAATCTGAGTGGGAACAAAACTAGTTTAATCCACTTCTGCTTGTGTTCTTCTTTTCCACTAGCTGTCATTATATGTTTTGAAAGTGGAAGCCAGATTCTAAGGATCTTGTTGTGAATCAACCAGCATTACCTCATTAAGTCAATAATTCATGGACTCCTTTATCTAAAGTGGCAACCTCACACCATTAATCCACAAAATTTCCAGTTCTGCAAAGTGTATGTAATGATAATAATGGATTTTCCAACTATACACTTTCAAAGCAAGGTCAGTACACACAGATGCAATGGGCTGACTGCTCTGGCCTGGATCAAAGAAGCCAGTCCTATACTAAACCTAATTGGGAACTATCACAATAATTGTCTGGAGCACCATTACACAGATCAACTTTTTTGTTCACAATTTTGAAGTAAAGCATAGCAACAGGATTTAAAGTTGCTTGGATACTAAGTATTACTGTTTTCATGGTACTTACCAGTTTATAATGAAAATGCAGGTATTCACTGCAGCACTTCAGAAGTTAGAATAATACAAGGCATTTGCTTGTTGCCTGTAGGTCCCTGGGAACACTCTTAAAACGCTATTATTTTAAATCCAGTATTTTATGCATAGCCAGCTAAATATATATTTTATAAGTGTAGCCTAAATATGTCACAGTATATATAATATTATGAAGAAATGTGTTAAAACTATAGTAACAACGCTCAAGTAATAATTTCATAACAATTCCCTATTAATGAAAGGTTAGTTGCTCAGTGACTAGGTATTATTTACCTGCAGTGGGATTTTAATTCAATATTACTTTGGACATGAACTCATAATCCTATCAAGACTGCTGAATATAGTCCAGTAGGAGTTATTAATAATAACTCTCAGGGTAGGGAAGTGGGACAAACCATAAATGTTATTACTTTTCCATCTACTTGCTGAACAAAATCTCTAGGGATCCACAACGGTACCTGGGATTTTAGCCAGCCAACACCTGGGAAAACAGAAAGAAAGTGTCATCTTTTTTTCCATTTTAAGTGTTAACAAAGAGAGGCATGCTATCTAGTGGCTTGCCATTGCCCTCAAATCTTGGGATCTGTAGAACCCTTAGGTATTTTAAACATTTTAAATAAGGTTTTGCAGACATTACCACTGTACTAAGGAAGCAATTCATTAAATTGATAGCACTGGCAGAATAGCATGAAATTGCATCCTTTGCAAAACTACATAAAGCATTCATCTAAAAATTAACCTGCAAATACTGAAATACTGATCATTTTAAAAACATGCTTTCAGAAAGAAAGTGAAAAAAAGTTTGACTATTATATATATATATATATATATATATATATATATATATATATATATATATATATATATATATATTATTTCATATTGTCCATTTAAAGGAAATTAGATCCTTTTAATCTTTTATTATAACAGGATATAAATACGAGAGAAAATTATGACGTATCCTTTTAATACATGCATAATTCCATATGTCATTTCCCATATCAAACCAAGAAACTGTCAGTAGTTAAATATTTAGATTAGTATTATAAACATATGTACGTATGCAGTGATTAAAAAGAAAATATTGTTAGGAATTCTAAATTAGGCCATTTGGATTTTATGATACTATCCTGAATGCAGTCATTAAAAAGAAATATGTAATGAATTCAATACCAGCCATGGATGCTGATGGAAATATAGAAAAACTGTTGAGAAATGGGTTCTATGCCATTACGATTTCATATCCTTAACTAAGAGAGCTGGGACAAATGAATGCGGTGCACACAGCCCATGATGGCTCCTGTGACAGATGGGAGCATCAGCCAATGACTGCAGAGCAATGATGCATGTTATTGGACCAGTTGCATCTTTCTTCTCCAAGACTGGCCAAGGCACCCATGTAGCTCATGTACAGTATATTAGCACATTAATATCCTTTATACACCCAATCGGAGCACAGATAGATGTTTTATTTATTATGCAGCAACACCATAAATCTAACCCAAATCATGTTTGTATATCTTGAATCATATAGTTAAACTACTAAAAATGTAATTACAGACATGCCTTTAAACAGTTAGCCCTGGCTGAAACATAATTTAATTAAACAAGTATGTCCATAACTCATTACATCTTAATCTTTATTGTTCTCTTATAATGAATTCTAAGCCATTTTTATTGTGCATCTTGCTATTACTTTTACTAGTTCTTTTACCTGTAGGAATAGTACTTCAAATACTACTAAAATAATTCCATATTTTTATATCATGGGATAGCTTCAGAACATATTTCTATAGACTTTATAGCCAAAGGCTTTTTCACGTCGGGTGCCTGCCAAGCCTACTCTGTGTTCAGCTGTGAGTTTAGCAACAATGATATAAATCTAAGGTGCTCTAGTTGAGAAAGCGGTCTGTAAACACAGAGTAAGAGGGAAACCATGCTGACATGGTCATGTGCTTACAGGTCCCAAGTTAACTGTTAGTGGGAAGATGTCAGCTATCGGCATCACCTCTACATGACACCTTACTTCAAAGGTTTCAATAATATGGTAACATAAGCATGAGACACAAGCAACCCTGCACCACATCACCAAACTTTACCCTTCACCAAAACAATGGCAACACGCAGTGATATTTAATGTGTAGAACCTATGTTTATATGCCCAGCTGTAAAATAAGCATCTCTAGGCATATTATTAAGGAGATAACAACCTGTAATCATTGTAATTACTGTTCACGAGTGTATTCTTTCATGTCCTATATAGGTTAAAAAAGGAATAATACAGAACATGAATTTCTTCATATAAGATGGACACAATACTTAATAATAAATGTATAATAATGTATAAACTTATTTTATCAGCCAATATATATTTTTCACTTCTAAAGTATGTACTTGTTTACATTGTAAGATTGCCACACAATACAAACATAAGCAAATAAATACAGCTTTTTTTTTTTTTTTTTTTTTTTTTTTTTTTTTAAAGGTTTTATTATACAAACGTATTTTTTTCTAAATTACCAATGGGTCTGGTTACAAAATGTCATGTTCAGAAGGGTGCTATTTTCTTAACATTTTGTTAACATTAAACATGAAACATCTAATCAACTAGCAATCACAAGAATAATATACATGTAAGCTATAAGATTACATGTCATGCAATTTGTTGAAATATTTTGATCACCTATTTTGATTCTTCGTATTTTGCAAAAAAAAATGACGAATAGCAGGACTAGACTTTTGTTGCATGTTCACAGAAAATCTATACTCCCCATGTTGTCTGAAATTCCTTTGTTCTATAAAGCAGCATAGACTATTGAAGTCAGACAGCTTTCTCTTTCAGTCCTTACATTGTAGTTGCCAGCACTGAAATGCAGCAGAAGTTTTTTTTTTTTATGGCCACCACTAAACTATGTCCATCTTGCAATGGATATTTTCAATAGCATTGTCCAGCTGGACATTGAAGAACAGTCTCCCAAGAGGTCTTAAGGAATTGTATAAATAAATAAAAGACAGACAAGAAACTTGCTCTTAAAACAATGTATAACAAAACAGAAGTCCTTGAACCCAAACACAGCGCTTGGACATGAGAACACATTTATGGGTTCCATGCCTCTATAAAAACACCCAAAAATTCAGGCCCAAAATTTTACCTTTCCCAAGGCAGCTATTTATGGGTTCCATGCCTCTATAAAAACACCCAAAAATTCAGGCCCAAAATTTTACCTTTCCCAAGGCAGTTATGTGTTAATACAGTCTTACACATTACTTTATGATTGGCTACACAATGGGAATTCAGTTGGCAAAAGTGTTAGGATATCCTTTGTGGTCAAACAGAGGGAGACATGTCGTGCTCCTCCTTCAGCTGCTGTTATATTCCCAAAGCTAAAGCAGGTGTAACTGGATACATCTATATATTTTGTAAGCAGACAGAGATCTTTCTTCTTAGTGTCCAGCTGATACAAGTTGTTTGCAGGAGGCCAAACGTCGTTCACAGAATATTAAGCAGGTGTGTTACTAATATGTGAGCATTGCTAAATGTGCAAAATGCCAAGTTTCAGTTTCTTACTTACTTTAACCTTGGGGGATGCCAAAATAATACAAGAAATTGAATGTTTGTATTACCTGCTGGTTTGGTTAAAATAACCTGGTAGTAAAATGAATGGTTACTGGATCCCACGAAAAAAATATGTCATCAAAAAAGAAATGGTGCACTTTATTTGTTATAGTTAGTTGTAAGTGATTTCATGAATTTCTTTCTTGTTTTCCGGTTTTACCCTCCTCATAAATCTAAATAATTTTATATCTGGGAGTCAATGTATTTTGCTAATTTTGCCTCTTTCAACAGCTGTTTTAATGCAAAGTCATTGAAACCGTTTGTGTTTATATACTATAGATGGCACGTGCAGTCTTAATTTCTTATAGGGGCCGATTGACAATAATAAGTCTGTAAACTACTTTAATCAGATATAAGCGTTAATTACCAGTACTAATTAAATATAAACTAATACTCAGCCAGACAACCCTATTTCATAAATACATATAGGTTCATTCTAATCCCAATACATGCTTTTCTGCAGGCATAGTACACAAAGGATTGACATAATTTAACACGTTACACCAAGTATGATTTCAGTGTGTAGGCATATTATCTTTTTCAAGTGTATATACATTGTTCCTCCACAGCAATTAGAAGTCTTCTGCGACATCAATATAATGCTGGATCTGGTAGATTTATCTTTTGAAAGCTATTAACTTCATTTAAACCAACATCTGCAAGTACAGACTTGGGTATTTATGGGTTCCATGCCTCTATAAAAACACCCAAAAATTCAGGCCCAAAAATCTATACATTTAACTCCAATGAGCAATTCAAATTAATGTGACTTATTTTGTTAAAGCTCATATCAGGGACAGATTATCCAGCCTCCCTGAGTAGTCTTCTACCTCAGGCTTTGACTCAACGTCACCCCTTCTTTTGTTAGTAAGATGCTTCCAAATCTTGTTTCTGGTTACTGGTTCTCGATTTAAAACAGCATTTAAAAGGGACTGGGAGGTGCAGTGGGCTTAAGAAGAGTATCTCCAACCTTGGAGACCCGAGCTTCATAAGAATTAATTGGTTTCAGTCTAATCCCCAGTGAACTATTGTCCACAATATAAAATCACTGCACAGTTTTACACAGTTGCCAGTGTTTTCCCCAAAGAGCCCAAGGTTGATTAAGCTTGGGGAATAAACATACCTTTTATTCAGAAACCTTTGGTCCTTAAGACCAAACTAGGAAGGCCCAGCAGTGCCCTACCCACTGCTGGTCCTGGCCTTTGGACTAATAGAAGACAGTCAATATCTCTTAATGTTCTACCAATTAACCCATTTTGACCAATATTCAAGTTATATGTGGCTCAGTGGTGGATGACTGTTATTTAAGTTGGTTTTAATTTAGACCAATAAACAGTACAGCATTAAATACTATAAATCTCATATTATTTTGAGTGCCATTCATTTTAAGCTAATTTTGTGATATTATTTCAGAACAATAACTACTTCCTAAAAGATGAATTGCACTAAATTCTAAACATATTATATGGTATATATAGTATAACTCTACAAACTTGAAGCCGTTATTTAAATAATTAATAAGCTACAGCTGTGGATAAAAGCATTTCTCACTTTTTTTTTATCTATGGTTTGTTTTCATTTTTCATCAAAAAAACAAATCATTCACCTACATTCTACTAGAATAGCTAATTTGCTTTACCTCACAGGCAGCTGCAGTTTAAACAAAAAAATCAAAGCTTCTAAATAATCCCCCTAGAAAGCCTATCAGCCATGCTTGCTTGAGCCCTGCTGTTCTATTGCAAGGCTCTCTGAGGTGAAGTATTCAGAGAATGAACACTGAGGTTTCGATGTTTTGAAAATGACCGTTTTAGTCCAGCACTGGCCACAGCGCACATGGTTCTGGTCCATCTACTTTGTTTGTCCTTAAATATATACTTCCCTCAGGACTTTATGAGCAGACTGCGCTATTCAAAATCAATGAGGTCAATGCTAGTTCAGGAAGTTATATCTTCCTCTACTTCATAAGCCAGGCTGTGGCGGTGGAAACACAGTCTTTCTGTCATTACGCTTTCCAAAGTTAAGATTTTGTATTATTACTGGTATTTCATTGTATTTTAAAATAAAATTAGGAAATAAGATATATAATATTTATGCTTGAAGTTAAAAGCCTGAACATTCGGTTTGCTGGAAGGCGTAAAAGGAATTTCATTGCAGACATAGATATAGACCTTGTGAATGAGTGTATGTTTTCTATTGGGATTTGGAGTCACTGGGGCCTGGGGAATAGTTAGGGCAAGAGAAGCCATAAGATGTTGTTCCAAGCGAGGGCAAGGCAACAAGGCTCCAGAGGGTTATGTGGCGATTTCTATTGAACGATCTGCAGGCTGAGAGTGCTAATGTTAGCTAACATTCTGAGCAGCTTACTCAGTGGGCATTTCAAAATGGCGGAGGTACAATGCAAGTGCGGTGTGGTGTAATTTCCCCATATATTGGACTTTTTGACCAACATATCTGTAGGCATTCTTTTTCATAAAAAGAAATATGATAGTTTATTTAAATTAACAGCGTAATTATTTGACTATTCTTCTGAAGTGACTCTGCAGCATCAATCCGTATAGGACTCTTGCATGTGTTTGAATTCACTGCCGCTAAAGCCATGGTGTTGGCTCTCGATGCAAGTGCAACAGAGGCAATAAACAGCAGATTTTCTGCACAATCTTCCATAAATTAAAGTGCTAGTGCTTTGTTTTCTGCCATCTTGAAAGTTCTCTCTTCATAACACATTCAATAAGAGCTCACTTAAATTATGTAGTGCCACGGCAGAACGCTCTGCCTGTTGTTCGCAGCCTAGGTAATCTGAGTTGAATTAGTTTGCCATCCTCACCTTGATGGTGGAAATTAATCAACTGTGTAAAATGGCTCCTTAAAAATTACTGAATAACGTATGATTCACTGTTTAAAGGCCTTTTTTTTACCACATATATGATACAAAACAAGTGACTGAGATGATGTTTTGATGCAAACCACAGTGTTAGAGAGAGTCAGGTTTAAATTAAGATATTTAAATGGTTAGGCACCTTTTCTTCTCTCACTCCAGCTTGTGGAAATGAACTGCTAATATACAGAGCTTTGACTTACAGTTTAAATGAGGTCTCAAAGGGGAACATTTTAGAGGAAATCCTTTTTTGAACTCTACACAGTCCTTACCGTATAATAGGAGTCTTTCCTCAAACATAACCTATTACTCTTTCGATTTCTTGCCTCGGGTTAAGAAGCAATACCGTTTCTTTAGCAGCTTATTTTTTGAAAAGGTACAAATAGTCCAGGCAACTGATCTGTGCCCTGCGTTCATAAAATTTGAGACTCCTCAATGTGACTCTTAGGTAAAGACTAAGAACTAGCTTTGGGTTGTACAATTAATAGAAGCAAATGCATACGTTGAAAAGCTTGCAGAAATTTCTTTCAATATTTGTTTAAGTATCAATATTATACAAACTTCTATCTTTATTTAGTATCAAAAGTAAAATATAAATCAAAATAAATACAAGACAGTACATTTCCTGATGGAACCACATTAATTATAATTATTTACATGTTTTAAAACTTAAATAATTATTTTGCTCTGTTAGTAGTAGGGTTAATCTGCACCAAGCATTACATTTTAAACATGATAACATACATGTTTGAGCTTGATTTTAATGAAGGGAATTATATGTTGAAGCAATACACCTTAAAGGCTCATTTTTCAACTACTTATTTGTTTACTTGCTGATATTAAATAACAATAATTATGTAACATAGTTGGTTTTGGCAACCTGTTTTCCAAGTGTGTATTCTCAATTTTTTGACGTTATGACACCATCTGCTTTATAACCCAGCAAGTTAGTAACAATCTTATCCTTTGGCACGAAAACATTAGTCTTACATTTTGTTTTGTAATAATCACATATTCAACAGTCTTGACAGAATGACACTTCACAGGTGTTAGATACTTGTCTGCTTGAGGTAAAAGAATGAACATTCGGAAACATCAATAACTCGTGGCAGTCTCAGTGACTCAGTCCAAGGTGCAACTCACTTTCCAGGCACTCTGCTGCTTTAGTAGGTAATACTGCCAGCCACAGCATAGAAAGGACGGAACAGACTGATGTAGAATGAATAGCAGATAATGATGAAAATGTTGATTGATACACTTTAGCACATTTCACTTTTCAAAAATGAAATGCACTATACATATTTTTATTAATCTGTTTAAGAGTCTCTTAAATGCATCTCTATAGCAAATCTCTATTTCTTTTTAGAAATAGAAAACAAAGTGGTACCCACTTTGCACGGGACTGAGTAATATTTTCAGCGTAATACTTTCAGGACTTTAAAGCTGGCCTGCTGCTTCTTTTATTTCCTGACAAGTCACTGTCATAGGTCTTTGTAGCACGCATTACAATATACTTAAAGAACGTACATGATAATGAACTGCTGCAGATTTTAGGACCTGAAAAGCAATGACTAGCTTAACTATTACGAAGAAAAAAAATTGTATACCAGTATATTTAGCTAAACAAATTATTTATATAAAATGTTTTAACACGCTATTTAAGATTAGTCTAACTTATGTAATTAAAATAATGGTTGCAAATTCTAATTAATCCCAATGGAAATCTATTAGTACATAATCCTTATTGTATCTGTACTACACCATTTATATAATAACTTTAGAACATTTGTTTATTTAAATAATAGGAAATGGTTACTTTTAGATGTAATAAAACGGAAATGAAAAGCAGGTTGTTTGACCCATCTGAACCCTGTGTGTTAAAATCAAAGCTGGATCACAGCTGACTCCCCCTCCCCTAATATGTTACCCCATAGCTTTACAGATCAAAGCAAGTTATACAGCATATTTAAAAACCAGGGCCCAGCTGAGCTCATAGATGTGCTCTGAATGTGAAAGGGGGCTTGAGGCTTTTCACTGGGGCTGGCTGCTTTGTTGCAATTGTGGGCCCCCACTGCTTTTCTGACACATACACTGGATAAATACACAAAGTCTGCCTATACACCCTGTGGACATGTACAGCATAACTACATAATAAACAGGCATTTATTAATAATTTTAGCTGTCACACATGGAGGGGGAGGAGGGGTGAGAAGTCAAAAGCTGTCATTTGCTGTGACTAAAGAGGCATAATTAAAATGATAAGTGTCACCCGATTATAAGGACTCTCACTTTTCAGAGTTAATCTTGTGTGAAACAACAACTGCATAAATACAAGAGTGCGTATTCTAAAAATTAGTTTCACGTAATGGGAAGCTGATGCTAGCACTTTAGACCTGTTTTTTTTTTCATGGCATTCAAATGATGTCTGATGGAGAGGCAATCCCTTGCATACAGTAGAGTAATCCCATTATATATGAATGAATAGATAAATAGGCCTTTGTATGAAAAGCCTGCTTTATGTGTCTCTGCGGTATTTTGCAGGGATCAACATTACAAAGCTTTTCTACACATGGCTGGCCGGTGCTACAGTGTTCAAATTAAATTCTGAATAAGAAAGGTTTATTTTTAAGCTTTTGTTATTAGTCTGTGTCTGAATTTTGATAAACCTTGTCGGTACTGGTTTAATGTTTTGTAAAAATGTATTAACTTGGACACATTTTTCCATTTATCTAGAAAGCTACTTATCCAATTGTGATGAAACTTGGTGTCAATATTAGTTAGCAGAACAAAATTTGACATCCATAACTGCTGTATTACTAAAAGAAACATACTCAATATTTAAATGTATACACATATCTGAGTTTCTGTATGTTGAAATTTACCAAAGTTTTACATCAGCAATGACCATTAATAAAGTAAAAGAATCTCAATTACAAATGTCAGTTATGTTGTGGCTCAATATGAACAAAAATCTACAGAATGCAATTGTATGTGCTCTATAATTCTCTGACTGTTATAGAATGTCCAGCATACAGTAATACATTGTATATTGCAGTTTTTAAAAATATATTTTACTTTACAGTTAAATTATGTAGTGTACATATTGTGTAATTATAATACTCAGTGTAGGTGATGGCAGAAAAAAATATGAAGAAGTTTTATATTTCACTGAATATTCTAAAGAATTTTGTCAAAAACTGAAAGAAATTATATATAAAAAATCAATATACAGGGTGATTAGAAAATAGGTTTACCACATCAACCACTGTATAAAACAAACAGAAACACAAAATAGAGCTAAACATAAAATCAATGACATTGGGTCACACACAGTAATATTACTGTACCCTTTGTAGCCGTAGCAGGCGTTCCATGATGTTAGCTTTGCCGGTCAAGATCTATTGAAGGTTTTTATAGATCATTCTCATTTTATTACAGTTTTATCTTTGGTTGCATGATTTACAAATTTATAATTGCAATATAATATCAATAAATAATACAAAAGGAATAAATGATAACAAAATGGAACGAACATCCCGTTGCCAACCCTGTTGATCCTTTACGTCTGCATTAGGCAATGATACTTCAGTACTCCTAAATATTTGGTACCCATACATCACATTTAGGCAAAGTTGAGCTATCATGTGTAATTTGCACTGTAAAAAATAGGTCCTTCCTTTGCTAAGAGCATTTGAATTTCACATCTGGAACCCGTGTTTGAATACAAACAACTCACAAAGTGTCTGACAGTCACTTAAGGGCATAATTAGAATTATAAAACTTGAAAAAACATGTTGACATAGGCTAAAACAGAAGAGCATTGATAACAAAGCAACATGATGTCCATGACCTCTTGTTTTTAAGTAATTTTAGTATCAACATTTCTTTAAGTTTTCATAAGGAAAAAACAGGATTAACATTTTCTCATCTAGACTAGAGTTGTGTGAGATTGTTTATGTTATTAGTCCAATATTATCAATGAACAGAGAGCTCATTAATCAGTCATCTGAAGTAGTAAAAATGTAAAAATCCACACAAGTGTGGACTGACCTGGCTTGGTGAGGCTGGTTACTTTGCCAAAAATGACTGATGTTGGCCAAGACTAGGTGGCCAAAAAAAAAGCAAAAAAACAATGGTGCTAATTATAGTCCTTGTTCAGCATTGCACTGTATTTAAAACGGCTTCCACCCCTTTAAAAAACAAAATACACTTGGGGAAGCAAAACAATGATCCCTGACCTGGCTTGAATAGGCCAATCATAAGGTCCGGATATGGCTGTGGTCAAACAAAACCCCCATCTAATTAGAGTTGCAGAGAAGCCTTGCTTCATAATGAGGGGTTGGAGGCAGCACTGATGCTTGCCTGACTTTCCTGTTGCCAGCTGGTGTATCACACTTTAATGGAGAAAAATAATAGGTGTGTGGGTGAGTCAAATGAAGGAGAGGCCCAGGCCTCAGCTGGGCCTGCATTGGGGTACTCATGAATAAAGCTAACTAATCCGCAACAGAGGCTGCACAATAATCCTGAAGGAGTGTCTCTTTGTTTTAATCCTTCCTTGACCTGCTAGAAATCACCGTGAAGTTCACTGTACTTGTCAGGCTGTGCTGTTCCACAGATGGCTGCTTTTTTAAGCTGCTGGAGCTGTTGGAGGTCAATATATCAGCATGCAGGAGCTCTCCTGAGGTCAGAGCTGCATAAAACACGCCAAGGCAACCTTAAGGGCAAGTTAGTTATCATCCTTAATATGGGGACACCCTGGCAGCACTTCTGGGGCACTGCTTTGGAAATCTGGTTTTAACATTTTGTCACACACCTTCCATACCATCTTAATGGCTGTCATTTTGGATTAATCAACAATGGTCAAAGAAAAAGTTGTCTGTGTGACATGAGGCTTTTTTTTATGTGTTTTTTTTTTTTTTTTTTTTATGGATTATGAATACCTTATAATCTTAGGATAAATCATATTCTAAAAACTATGCTCCACTTGAGTAAACATGTTTTCAGTCAGCTTTAACAAACTTTGCTTTGTATCATTTTCTGTAAGTAATATATCAAGAATCTTTATTGTATGAGAAAGATGGTACTGCCTTTTTTCAATCAACTTAATACATTATTCCCTTTTTAGTAATAAGCATTTGTTTGTGCTGTGGTATGTGTACCAGTATAGCAGAGTAGTTGTTTGCTACAAAACTAAACACAAGCACCATGTGATATGAACTATAGAGATTTAGAACTGGTGAGTGATGACATGGAAATATTTTTGAACGCTGAACATTTTTATATATGACTCTGACTCTTTAGTCACTAATAATTTTCAAACCCAACGGCAAGCTTCAACATGAAACATTGTACCAATGTGATTGGAATCAATAGTTTTCGCACTGTCATTTGTCACATTATTACAAGCCTGAAAAACAGTTCATTTTGCTCCAGTCCTATATCTCAAAAAATTATTGCAAAGCCTGCCAAACCAACTAGTCTTGAACTGGTACTACACCTGATGGTTTCTGTAAAATAATAAACTGAGAGGCCAATTAAGCTCCAAATTAAGATCCAAAACTTGTAAGTGGCAACCTTGTGGGTGTGCATGAAGCCAAAAACCAAAACCAATACAGTAATTTGTGAAGACTGTGATAACCCTGAAATATTTGAATCTCCAAGTGTGTGCTAAACCTTGTCTACCTCTGGTACGTATTCTACACATTTTTTCATCTTTTACTGAAAATGCAAGAGATTGCCAGGAAGCTTTTAAAGGTAGGGCTCAAAAGGGTTATAATGGGCAAAAAAGCCATTAACACTAGTAGCAAGGTCAGATTGGATGCTTCCGTTTGTATGTAATGTTTAGTTCAAGGCAGCTTCTTCTCTCCCTTTCTCCCTCAACCTAAAAAGACTCTTGGGTCTTCTCAGGCTACTCATACACCCCTTACTCCTAGCCACCCATTAAGAGGCTACTTGACAAGGATACAGGGGTTTTAAAGACAAGGAAATGCTGACCAACTTACTGGAAAATGTTCAGCCATTATCAACAAACCAACCAACTGTAATTCTGCTATATGCTTAAGTTTCTACTAAAGTCATTTTGTTGTGTGCCTAAAGGGGATGAAGACCCAAAACCACATACTGGATAACTGCGCGTATGAATGATTGGAATGACAGGATTGAATGATTGGACGTATGGATGAATACAAAATAAAGATCAATTAGTGATAGATGCTAGCATTTAATAAACAATAGTGTTTAATAATGAGCTGTTTGTAGAAAGCTAAGGGGCTAATTTACAAGTAATCTGCCATAAACGTGTTTAATTTAATGCCCACAAAGGCCTAATTCCTTCAGATAAAAGGCAGTTTTATTTAATATTAGGATACTGTTTTCTGTTAGTTGTTGGAACATCAATCAACAAAATATAGCAGATAGTAAACAACAACAAAGTGTAATGCCTCAAACACATGGGAAGTCGAAGAAGCAATTTGAACTATTAAAAAGCTTGCTGGACAAGAGAAGTTTTGTCCATTTGTGTGCATTGATTTTGTCAGTGACTCACGTTCTGGGAGTATTGTGCTAAAAGTGAAGGTTTTAGTTATTGCAAGTGATTGATTGAATTACTTTTGCTTTGCAACGGTGGTGGATATTTCCGTTTAGAAATGTGGGATACCCAACCACAGGCTTATGATTTTTGTTATTATAAACAAATAAATCCATAAATTAAAAAAATAAATAAATAAATAAGCTCAGCGAGTTGTGCTAAAATGAAGTTATAATTAAAGTCATAAATATATATATATATATATATATATATATATATATATATATATATATATATATATATATATATATATATATATATATATATACACACACACACACACACACACACACACACACACACACACACACACACACACACACACATATGATTTCAGCACTTTAGAAGTGGAATGATTTTCCATACAAGACTGTATTGTTAATCCATGCATTTTTCATACTGGGTAACATACTGCATTAAAGTAGTAAGGAATCTACACAAGTTCAAAAATAATTTAAAATTTTTCACTTTTTTTTTTTTTTTTTTAACCACCCATTAAAAACTGCCTTACATCACTACAGTATATGTGAGCTACTCTTAATTTGAAACAGCCCTGACAAGGTCATTACTAAGAGTGTTAAAGACTGATTTAATACATTAGCAGCTCGCAATGGACACAATAGTGCCAGTAAATATATAACATAAATATACTAATCATTCAGTGTACAGTAAAAGTGAAATCACTATACTAGGATCAGTAAAACCAAGTCATTTTGTTTAAATACTTTAACTGCATACAGTGATTGATTAGGCCTATTGATGGATGGGTAGAAAGATGCATTGATAATGATTGGTTGATAAACTCCCTAATTTGGATTAACATGTTTTAATAGGCTGTGCTTTGTGAGTTCAGTACCATATTACATATACACTCCCAAATGTCTTCAGTGGAGTGATAACAAAAAAAATAATTTCATTAGTATTTGTAACATTGTCTGGGATTATTGCTTCACAGTAAACCCTTATTTAAAGCGTGTCTAAGTTATGTTAAAATATGAAGGCCATATAAAGACACGCTTCATCAGAACATAGAGTACACTTTCATCTCAAAACTATTTTGTTGTAAAATTATTTTCTGTCTGTAAGTACCACCAGACCATGACTAAAACAACAGTACATTGTGTTATCCTAATTAACCTTGGGGGGAAAAAAAGGATTTAACAATAATTGACACTGGCTGTAGAGATGAAATGTCATGTTTATATAATGTCAGCTGAGTGAGGTAGACATATGTGCCATGGCTTGTCTTCGAAAGGCTCAGTATGGTTAACATTGTCCTTTCTGACATTTTTCTTCTTGAATAGTGATCCAGGAGTACAAAACCACCCTATACAAAGTGACATCATGGATAGGTAACAATTCTGTGTCAATAAAAATACAATTCTCTACAATCACCCTCCAAAATACTCCACTAGCAATTTATGCACGCGCTCTCCTCTCTCTTCAATGGTAATGCTTTTTCAAGGCATCATTTGTCATCATTATAGGACAATATGAGCAGCTGTTTCAAACCCATTAACAAAATTGCTGGAGATGATTTCTAGTGTCCTCTTTGCACGTTCAAAAATGATTTCTCCTCCAAAGGCTCCCCCCCCCCCCTTCAATAACTCAATAGCAAACCAAGCAGGAAGCACTGAAAATGAGACCGATTTGAAGCAGCTGAGTGGTGGGTAGTGTTTGGGTACAGAAGATGCACAAATATTCCCGAAGTACCCATTTCAGCAGAGCAACATGAAAAAATACCCCATAGGATTGCAAAGGCAAGCAACTTTATTTACTCTCTTTAGTTTTAAAACCGACTCAAGCTGTAGGGTGACCAATAAAACTAATAAGAAGACAGGTAACTATGAAGTGGTCATTACATTTTTTGTATCATGGCTTATTCATTGTGATGCTTCCATGGAATGTCATTTCTACATAACCCAACAAATACATTTAACAAAGCATTTTCTATGACAACTTGTGGATATGGTGCACAACAAATAAACTATTGTAAATAGAAACAGATTAGTTCTAGGGAGGAGTGAAGCAGGGCAAGGACTGGGCTTGAACCATGCAGTCACAAAGTCAGGCTCTTTTAATCAAGCATTGATAGAGCTTTTAACCTCATCTCACCGACAGGGGTCAGAATGCTTAATGGCAGTGCACCGTTCAACATTGCCTGTTACAGCTAGACTAGAGTAAAATAATCAAACTGAAGTTAGAGAGATGGATTAGGGACAATTAGAATAGATATAATGTTAAATAAACATTTTTGAAAAGTTGAAAAGCCTGTTACAAAATAAATAGTTTAAGCTCAGAAGCATTAGATAAACCCCACCCTTAGCCTTAGACAACTATAGCATGAGAAAGGGTGCAAGAGAATGGGGATGCGGAACTGATCTTTAGTATCTGCCTGATCTTATTGCAAAGTGTTTGACTATTGCAGAGTGTATTTTTTTTTTCCAATTGCCTAACTGGAAATAATGTTTTACTGTATGGCAGTAACACTACGGTGAATAAATACATTTGACATGTGGCCGTTATGTCCCCCTCAATTCACAAAGTGCAGGCATCTTTGTAGTTACCTCTGTTGTCTCAACTTTAAAGGTCACTGCTTGATGTCTACTGCCTTTGAAAGAGGATGTCCATAATCATAACGGCTGGTCCCTAGTGGAGCTGTGTGCTAAGTTAACATCAAAGAATCAGTTACAACATTTAACCATTGGTGGCACTGTTTGTTTTTCAAAAGAAACATGGCCTTTCCTGTAATTACAATTTTATTTGTAACATTTATATATTTAATAAACATGGTTAAGAAAGGTCTCAGAAAAGATATCACAAACCTGACCCAAATATAAAGAAATTCATTAGTCATCTGTCAGAATCTTACAGACTACTAATACAGAGAGAAACTTAACGACATTGTATAGAAGTGTGCAATGTCCTCTAGTTCATTTCAAATATGTGCAAGTGTAAATGTAATCACCATAGTTATTTGTTTAAACATGTACTTCAATTGATTTCCATTCGTAAACCACAAAGACCCTTCACGTTTAAAGGACTCTTTTACAGTGGTAACCACACTGGGCTGTCCAATTTAGGACAACCACTGTCTCAAACTAACAAGCCCTCTCTGGGGAAATGGCATGTTTCTGTGGGAAGGACTGCTTTGCAAATACAGTTCATGCATTTCTAAGTGTCACTTAAATTCTGACCCCAGTATAAGACCATCAGAGGTGAAGAGGATGTATTGGTTAGGAGCATTTCTGGACTGGATAAAATGGCTTGCCTCAATGCCTGGCCTCAGGCTTTACTATAAGATATTAGATGAGCTATATTCATTTATTACAGCAACATTACTGTGCTGCTTATATTTAGATGTGTACCCGAACACATGCACACAACAAGGATAGTATTGGGACACTCAGACTTATTGGAGGTTAGTGTATAGTAGTGTATAGCATAACGGAAATTCCAGCAATGGCCAGCAGAACAGCATGCTGGTTAGTGCTGGTGACTTTCTGGCTTTCAACTGGTCTTGCTGGTTCAGGAAGCTTGATGCTGATTGAGGAGCTTGTTAAATAGGTTAAACAAAACAACATTTGTTCCAATTCCCATTTCTCAGTTCACCAGCAGTTGGGGTTTACTTGTACTACTAGGGAAACATTTACCTTTCTTACATTTCTCTATTAAGTTAAATCTAAGAATACATTTCCAACTGTTCATTTTAAAGCATTATTCTTCCTGTCCTATCTATCTGTAGTAAGTACCATGAATAGGCGTGTAAGCACTAGTGCCATTGTGGCTTTACTGTAATCAATAATGCATATAGCTCCTCCCTAATCGTTGTGGATCTATATTCAATATTTGACTAAATAAATGCATGTGTACTGTAAAATAACAAAGGGTTATAGAGCTTAGTTCTGTGACATGTATACTAGCATTAGATTTTAAGTTATAGATTTTTAGTGGGTTGTTTTTTTTTTTTTTTTTCCCCCAGACAACGACATTAAAGTAATTTTGGAACTAGCTGACCTTGGCTGAATTTTGTGTCAGTGGTTACAAACCTGAACTGCCCAGTACCTGACAAATGAGTCAGAGTGGGTCCATCCATATTCTGTCCTGCAGACTATTGGCTGAAGCCTCCTTGGTCATCCCACCTGCCTGACACCTAGGAATCATGATGAATTGTCTCCAACTCCAGCCCCAGATTGTTTTTTAACATTTAATTTAGTTTCTTCCTGTGCTTGGATGGACATGGCTATGTTATGGATTTCTACCCTAATGTACTCCAGCAGTTTGGGAGGGGGAGCCCCAGCAAGCCATGGAAATTATAGAGGCCGGATCAATAGTCAAGGTTGCGACCCCTGGATCTGATTCTGTATTCTGCTCTGAGATTTTCTCCCCTTGAAAGCCTCTGACTGCCTCTAATGTGAAGACAAGTGCATTTTGACGAGGCAGTCAGAAGCTGAGCCTACGAGAGAAAAGGGGTGTATCCATATCCACTTGCCTTCCTCTTCAGCAGCTTTAATCCAGCCAGCGTAATAGAAATGACCCTTCATGCATTTGATTAGCTGTAATGTGGCTCATGCTTCAAATCCTAATTGACCTTTGGAGTAAGGAGTGATCAGACAGGAAGAGACACTAATAGAGACCTTTGGCATTCAGCTACAGTGGCAATAGGAAAAAATAATATTGTTCAAGTTCAGAAATGAAATGAAAAAAGACTAATATGAATCTTGTGAGTTACTGCTCCATTCTATAGCACACATTGTCAAAGTTTGATTGCCAATATCAGGTCATCCTATGTATTAGGCAAAATAAGTGAGAATCATTGCCCTTAAACATTTTTTTTAAGGACAATATTGTTTTTTTATATATACAAAAAGTTTTCAATAATACATTAGCTGTATTATTCTTAGAAAATACATCAAACTTTATAAAACGATTCCATACAAGAATCACTTACTGGAAGTTAGCCATTACTGCTACACAACATCACAATGAAGAAATGCAGTAGGGAACATTGTTGTAAGGAAATTATATTTCATACATTTACAAGGAAGCAAGAACATAACGGAAAGACTTGCCACCCCATTCTTAGATAGCGTATTGGTCTCATTCACTGTGCTATTGGCTGTAATAACTGAATAGGCTACTGTAGAAATGTTGGAGACTTTTCTCATGGCTTACAAATAAAAATAAACATTATTTACAAAATGCCTTCTTATTCCTAGATGAAGACAGACTTTTGAATATCTTATATGTTTATATAGAAACCTAGTCATTTAGCATGGATATTTGAGATACCACTGCACTTGTGGGACATTGGCAAGAAATGTATTAAGCAAAGGGGTCTGATTGGGTTAAAGACTAGAATAGTTAGTATAGCACCAGAGCTTCTCTGCACACAGAGATACTGTATACAGCTTAGCTAAAATAGTTAAATAAACAGCCATTGAATAAAATACAGCTGGAGAATGAATTAAACAAATCCCTTCACTTGAGCAATGTTAAATCCATAAGGCCTAAAATGTGATCTGCTGTGTTTTGCCAGTCCGCAGTAAACTTGTCTAAAGTGCTTGTGTTATTCTGTGAAGCTGAACCTGTTGTCTTTGTCAGCCACTTTGCTACTTGTAAAGCTGTTTTGTCTGACAGCACAGGATTTTTACATGAAAGCTGTAGTCATAACAATCAAAACTCCACCGTTTTCTCAGTTTCTATCAAAGATTTCAACCCCACCTCCCCATCCCCTCAATCCAAAGCAAAATTGCCCTTTTATTTTTTTGCAGGCATAAAATTATGGCCCTGGGAAAATTGGATACGTTTCTGTTGAGGGAAATCAATTTTCTTGCTGCCATATATGATCAACATGTCACAGTCATCACATGGATAATAATAGTAAAGTGCAACTGAAATGGTTGGTAATACCAGCTCCTGGATGAAAAGGGACCCAGGTAACACCTCTTTCTCTTTAGAAAAATGTTTGCAATTGCAGAAACAAAATGCAAAAGGGAGTTTTGACTACGCCTTCAAATGGAATCTAACCTTAACTCTGACAGCTGTGTTGATATGTGCTGAAAAAAAAAAGAATTCCAATAAGGCTGTCTATGTTTCCTAGTGTTTAAATCCCTCTGGATCCTTTTCAATCAGCCTCTTAATGGGTGGCTAAAAGAAAGGGGAGTATGAGCAGTCTAAGATGACCCTGGGGTCTGTTTAGCTTGAGAGAGAAGGAGCTGCATCTTAATTTGGTCACCATAACCTAAAGGAAGCATCAAGTCTGACCTTGCTACTGGTGTAAATGGCTTTTCTGGCTATCATTCCTTGCCACTTAGCATAGTTTGCATCCAGTGTCTGAAAGCTTAAGCTTCCTGGCAGCTGCTGGAAAAATCATTGGCCAGAGTGCATACAAAGAAATAATATGGGGCATCAAAAACATCTAAAATAACGTGCAATCATCCTGCAGTCCCATTAACTAACCCATTAAAGAAGACTCATTTAAGCTCTGCCCTATTGTATGACTGTAAGCAGTCAGTGGGTAAGTGTTGAATGAGAGATCCCTTCTACCCTTGGAGTGTGGAGGCAAGAGAGCTGGAACCTACTATGACCATTATGCCAAATAAAAGGAAGAAAACTACTGAATTATACAAATTAATATCTGGACCTTCTTAAGAGGGCCCCCTAGTGTTCAGGTTTCAGATTTATGCGCACAAATATTCTCATAGTAAAACTTTCATCCATGCATACTTAAAGGCTGAGCCCTACATCACGTTAAATTACAAATTCATATTTTTTTAAACAAATTCCTTTTGGTCTTCATGTACAACAAAACTGAGCTACAACATTTGCTTGCTGACTCTGCTGGGCCTAGTCGACTGAAAAGAGCAATGGGCAAAACATACACAATTCTGTATAATTTACGTAAAACAAAAATACAGGCACAGTTGTAATCCATTGAACAAATGCATGTACATTTTGCTATGCAAATGCAGATTTGGATATGATATGCTACATTTTTTAAGATTTAAAAGACGCTGAAAAATGTATGTTTGTCTTTCTAAAATGAAAATACTTCCAAAATACTATAGAGCATACTTTAAATGGACATTGCTGCATAGCGACTGTCTGAGTTTTAAAAACAAATACTGGCTGTCTGCAATAGTTTTACTTTCGTGTATTCTGCTGTAGAATGAAAATGTTGAGATGAGGTCAAAAATAGTTTAGTGCATGTTTGATCATGAATACAGGGCCTGTAGTATCATAGTAATTGGACCTTGCATTCTGGCCTTTAGACACCAGAGAGCTCCTGCTTTCAGGACTATGAGTTCTGTTTGAGTTTTAATAGCAACCCACAGCAACAGTCTTCATTGTGAAGGACGACCTTGATACATAATGCATTAAGTGTTCCTAGTCTATACAGAAACAAAACCTTCAGCTATTTCCCCTGCAACAATACACCTGGTACCTGCAGGTTTTCATGTATACCAAGATAAAGTCAGGACATCAGCTTATTCCTTTGGAGACTTCTCTCAGACAGTAAACAATGTTGTTGTGAAATCTAATCAAAGTTTGTACTAACTTGCTGTGCTCATTGTGTTCGTATACATTAGGCTTAATAAGTAATTGGGCATGGCTAGAGAAGCAGCATCTCCTGTCTTGTTATCACTGGCTTTGATGAGAGGGGAAGATACACAAGGGAAAGTCTGGGAATTATCTTTGAAATGCTTATTTTCCCCTAAAACTATTTTCTTCTAGTAAATTATTTAACCATTCCTGCTGAACTTACATGTTTGGAATTGGTTGAAGGTTATCAAAGAGAGCATTTCTTAGCGCCATCAGAATGTTATCAGATCCAGAAGTTAACATTTCTCAGATATATTTGCTGGAGTTTGTTGGCTAACAGAAATGCAAACACTCCGCCAAGATAATAAACTGGTCACAATTGTAAAGGTATTACTTCCAACAGACTAAATAAGTCAGTTTATAGAAGGAATAGATTCCCTGAAAGAAAAAAAGAAAAAAAACTACAGCCACAAACTCTCTGCCATATCCTACTGTGTTACACCATAGTGCTGAGTTCCATATCTTGTAATCCCAAGCTTGCCAGGGGTATTTTTTGAAAAATCATTACAAACAGAATTTATTTATTTCTTATTACAGCTTGCCTTTTGTTTTTACACACTTGAGCAACAGAAATGCTTTTTGCACCAGAGCAAACACGCAGGTTATAAAATGCTATGATGAATGTTATTGAATTATATCTGCATGTTTTGTGTGAGATATGTGTGTATATTCCAGATACAATTTGTAATGAATCTATTAGAAAAGTAAATACAAAAAATGTTCCCAGTGTAAAATAAAACTATAGTATGCTTACAGGTATACAGTAATACAGTAGCTATATCAAGACCAATTACAAGTTAGAATCAACTTCTAAAAAATAAACCATAAACCACCTTTTAATTTGTGTTAGTTTAGCTAATTCCTTTAATTGCTAACTGAAATGTCTGCTGAAGTACTATAAAAGGTCAAACAGTATACAACAAAGTGGTTTACAGTTTATATATCTGTTACAGTATATCTTTAAACATGTTAAATAAAAAATAAAAGGTAATTTGCGCAAATGATAGAAGACGCTGTTCTTGTTACGAAGACATCAGACAAGATTAGATTTTAAAACATTGATATTACTGTGACTTGAGTTGGGGGCAAATTATACCTGCTACACATGAGGACATATGTCTACTCTGTCACGACATCTGACTTATACCCAGATATGCCAATACAACAATACATTTAAAAAAAAAAAAAATCTACAATTGAAGAGGTGGTTGACACAATTGTAAAAAATAAAATAAAAATAGGACCAGGGGGTTGAGTACAAAGGCTGTATTGGGCTGAAAGAAGAGGTGACAGTAGTTTGTGGCTGCATGGTAGACACTGTACAAGCAAAACCGGATTGAAAAGATGAAATCCTGTAAGGAGAAATCAATAAATGGAGACAGACAAAAAATCACAGGGAATGGTAATAAAATAGAATACTGTTAAAGACAGGAGAGAAGAGGACATACAAAGAAGAAGACTGATGGTTTCTTCAAGTATTTGGGCTGCCTCTTCTTTGAAAAGTGTTTTGGTTTAGTTTGAGATAACTGATGAATTCACACTAAATCTACTAAGGAATAGGTACAATAAAACAGAGCAACCAGTAAAAAAAAAAATGCTTGGTAGCAGTTTAGATTACCAGGCATCAATGAACCTGCGATTCCATTGCAAAAAGTTAGGAATTACCAATAGTTTCTGTTCTCACAACTTACATCTAAACAACTGAGAAACTGCAGATGTAATGACATTATAACACCTTGGTACAGGCAATTTTGATCCAATTACACACATATTCACCAGTAATTACCATGCAAGAGCTGCAACAGCTAGTTTTGTAGTTACCGAGTAATTACACTGTTATTGTCATTAACCCTTAAATGTATAGTGCTAGAAAATAATTTATGAAAGAATTGGATTTGTTCTCTGGTAGTAAAACATGCTTGTTTTACTTTGTGTGCTGTGCTTATTGGTGGACAAGTACCATGAAGCAGGCATAAAGTATCAAAGCAAAACTATTTCACTTGAAGTACTGGTACCCACACACTAGTATAGATTTGTATGGTTCCCCTGACAGTGACGTGTCTGGAACAGCTCCATAATCTATTCAATCTTTTTAGCAGCTCTTTAAATTATTAGCAGCAGTCAATTGTTAAAGTGCTTTCAATGGCACAAAAAAGGTGGTTTAATTGTATTTGAAAGCTTCTGAATATCAATGGAGATCAATGGTGGCCTATTGATCTGTTTATGCAGTTCAACATGCACAATATCAGATTCAAGCTGTGACATATTTAAATACTCTGCTATTGATCAGCCATCGCTATGATCCACTGCTATGATGTTGGAGATGATTACAGGAAACTCTGTTTTAGTTTATTCAACCAATGCCTTTTGTTTTTTAAAAGACTTAACAATTGACAGCCGTGCTGATCCATAAGCCAAAGCCAAAGAGGCAAGTGTGCAAATTCTCATCAAACATTCACATACCATTTGGGTATTTTGATTCTATGTCATACTTAAAATACTAAAAAGGGTTAACCAATGTCTAGGCCTTATCGATCTGTGTGTGTTGTTGCTATGCAGAAAACAGGGTGAAAGATAGAGCCAGCACAATACAATGTTTCATCAAAATCTACCCATTTTTAGGATGGAGCATGTGTGTGTGTGTGTGTGTGTGTGTGTGTGTGTGTGTGTGTGTGTGTATTTTACTACAACCTTTCCACTGTTTGTCTTTCTAATGCAAATTCTTATTCTACTGCACATGCTTCTTTTTTGTTAATACTTGTAAAATAAACAATGATGACACAGAAAAATACAGTACATGTAATCTTATAGTACAGATTTCTAGGGGATTTTTCTCAAGACTATAGTATAGTGTTGCATTTTGAGTTTAGGGTAATTATTTAGCTCCATCAAACAAAACAGCCCTGGCCATTGTATTTACTGGGCTTCTAAATGTTTCATTTTTTTCCCTTGCAGAATTACTGCTATAGAGCAATACAACTGCAGCTGAATCACCTAATATTAAAGACACATATTGATCACCATGCAATCTTCTCACTCCTCTTCCTGCCTCCTCTTCCTTGTGACACCATATTTTTCACCTGCAACTAGTTTTTATTTTATGTCAATTTTGTAATAGCTGGTATTTTTATACCACATAAAATGTAGGCAAAAAATATTTTCTTCACACTGTCATTTACTGTAATGAAATGCTTAAGGTATCCACTAATCCACAAACAAGCATTTGGTGTATTTTATGGATGTTTACATGTTATAATGTTGCTTAGAGTTAATAAATAAGAGCTTTAGTGCATCTTACACTTAGGCATCACATGTGTGAAACTAAGATGTGGTCATGAATTTCATTAACTAACATTAACTATCAATTTAAAAAGGTGTATTTAATTGAACTAAATGGTGCTGAATTTATTCAAAAAGGACTTCAAAGAAAGCTAACACCTCTAATAGTGTAGGTAAGTTTCTTTAGAGTATTTCCTTCAGTAACAACATATACACTTCAGGGGGTTGGTTTTCTATTGATTTGATTTGTAGGATTAATATCTGGTATTAATATCAATTGAATAGACCAATTTTTTTTATAAATGATCCATTTATTCACATTTTAATTACAATCAAAATAAAAGGCTGCATGGTACTTTCAGTATTCAGAAAGTTCAGAAGAAGGGATTTAATCTACTACATAAATAAACATATCTTTCAAAAAGGATTTATATACCAAAAAACCCAAATAGTATTTTTTATTATTATTTCAGTGACACGTACAAAAATACAGTTTCTACCACATAAAATGCATCTGTGCTAGGACTGGATAAAGCTTAGGTATTCTGGCCATAACAAATGCATGTCTCTGAAAACATAAAAAGTGCTTGGAGATTATTTCAGCTGTCTCCCAGCACCAAATGCAGCACACAGACAAAGAGCACAAGTGTCAAGCAGAACAGAAAAACCTTTCCTTTTGCTGATATAAAAAGAACAAAGCCTTGACTTGGCAGCACTAAGACATTAAAGTGTTTTTTTTTTTTTTTTGTTTGTTTTGCTTTGCTTCGGCTACAATCTCAAAGATATTTAGACAGAAATATCTTGACATTTCAAACCTTAAATCTTTTAATAAAGCAGAAGTCTGAAACACAAAGTCCAGAAACCAAATTAGGCCCCCAGGACAGTTTTATTTCAGGTCTCCCAAAGGCTGGGATGGTGGGTTTTCAAGTGTTTTTATTTTCATTTGTATGATTCTAGGGGTGCAAATTGAGGACCAACACATTTCTTTTTTTTTTCTTTTTTATTTTCTTGCACCTAAACCATACATTTAAATCAGACGTTACCCCTTTTTAATGTCTAGCAGCAGTTAATGTTCCTCTAATTCACACAAAACATTTAAAAACAAAACCACATTTTTTCCCCTCCAAATCAAATGGCCTTTCCTAAGAATTGAGTTTGACACCCCTGAAATAAAGAATATTGGCTCTTCTTGTATAGTATTGCATTAAAAAATAAACCGATGTAACAATAATGAACTATACTTTTTGTAGCTCAATCCAAGGCTTCACTTTACCAGCCTCCCTCAATGATAAATACCTAAATCTGATAAGGTTTCAAGATCCTTGCAAAAGCAACACATCTAATGGGAAGAGGGTATACCTCATCCTGTATTTTGGGTTAGTTTCATGTTTCAGCTCTTATTTTAAAAGTATTTCTAAGAGAATGGTAATCTAATTCCAGCTCTCCATTACTATCATTGGAGAGGATGAGGCAATCACATAAACATGAAGGCCATTGTTCTACCTTCCTTGTGTTTTTGGTAGCCATGTTGTAATCTTTATCAATGACACAGTAAAGCCTAGTGCTATTAAAGCGTCCCCAAAATCATGTTCAGTTTTAGATTAAAATAGGATTCCTGGGAGACTTTTAATAGATGTGTCTGCCCTATGAGCAATCCGCTTCATCAGAAATTACGCGATGTTGGCTTGCTAGTTTGGTTTAGATTTAAAAAGAATTTCGTAAGTCTTCCCTGTTGTTCCTTTCCATAAATTAAATAGTTTGTTTTAAAGCAACGCGTTATAGCAAACATTTTTATTTTGCAATTCAGATCCATATTGTATATCTCCAACTTGAAGAGACATGTACAGCCAGCACTGCAATGGAAATTCCACATGAAGTTCAGCCAAGAGCTGCAAATATTGTACTTTTATTCCAGAATAGCATTCCATACAGCAGAAAAAGCATGCAACTGGGCTGAGAGCACCAGCACTTATTACATTTGTGATTTTTCAAATACTTTGTTTCATATTGATTTTATGTCAAGGTTACCAGCTCATTCAAGCAGAGTACACTGCTTTTTAAGGCAACTGGACTGACTTGAAACACACCATGTTCAGTACAGAGTCCAAAACCTTGAGTTGAAAAAATTAAATTGACTGGGAATGTTGAAGAACTGCCGTGTGTGAAACCTTTGAGATTTAGTGTCACTGAAAAAAAAAGACAGCAAAGGTCAAGGTAAATTTAAAAAAAAAATGTAAAGGGTTTTAATTTGAACAAACAACTAAGAGGTTTACATTTACAGATTTTTTTTCAAAAAAAAATTGACACATGATCTGAAAAAAATAATCTAATATACTATGATATTCATAGAGGGCTCTTTCTCAAACATTACCTTTCCTGGGATCTATTTTCTGTGCTGGATACCAGTGAGTCTTGTTAGCAGAAAAACATTTCAGGTAGCTGTGTGTTTAGGCGTAGTTTAGGGAGATAAGAATGTTGACCTTAAATCGGATGAGCCTGTATTTAACACATCTGACTGTTCCTTAGCTGAAGGCTTCACTGGTTGCTCATGAAAGCCTGTTTAACTTGGGACTGGATTAATCCTTCTTGCAGGGTAGATGCTGAGTTTGGGTATCACATCTAGTGATAAAGTCCATTTAAAGATAAATGAGTTGAGTGGAAAGGCATACTGCGATATTTATTATTTCAATTCTGGCTATTAGTGGAAAAGATGAGTTTTTGTATTTTTTTATCTTAATATGGATTGCTTTAAATAACAGCAGTAGCCTATCCAAACAAATCCTGTGAAGTTACAATATGCTGGTAGTGTGAAAACTATGCATGCAGTGTATATTCATGTTGTAACTTAGGGATCCAAGCTGTGCCCAAGGGCAAAGTTGTGCCCACGAGACCAGAGTGTGGTTCCCACAACACTGACTGACATAATCTGGAATACTGCAATACTAAGGCAGTAGTACAGAGGACGTAAAGCCATTGCAATCTACAACTCTGTTTTTCACTCTGCTTTTGTGGCTTTTGAAAAATCTGTATTTGCATGTTCTTTTTACATTTTGTGTCACACATGCCTGTGGTCAAAAATAAACGTTGTGGACCACTGTTGTAACGCAATGGTTTAGAATACAGTGGTTTCCTGGTGAATGCTATTCATTTTAAAATAAGGTTTAAAAGGACCATTAGTAAAGGTGTAGATCACCTGAGAGCATTGCGAGGCATTTATATAATTTAGAAATAGAAGGGAGGTTGTGACAGTAGCTTTAAAGAATACCAATGATTTCCATGACACGGTGTTGTGGGTTTGTACGACTGATAAGAAATGTGATTAGACTGGCTGGAATACGCCAACATAATGTACAGTAACTTCAGCAGTAACTTTCTTCAGCCTACCTAGGTACCATATCAATTCACTGAGGTATATAAAGTGCTGACATTTAAGAGCTCTCCACACACTATCTGCATGCTGAGCCCAATGGTTTTCTTTACCTAATGCTATTTCTGCTGGACCATTTCCAAACAAAGTCCACAGTGCCCAGAGACATTACATTAGCAGTTTATAAATGCAACTGGTGACCAGAAGAACTGACAATGGAGCCATGGTGCTTGTCTGTCTGCTTGGATATTTCTCCAGGAGACTTAACTTGCTGTTGATAATGATTTTTTTTTGTTTATATAACCTTTATAAAAAATTTAAGTCTCAATAAATTAGATCTAGGTGAAAGCCTTTGATGTGATCAAAGTACAATAATGATGACCATTAATAAGTAATATTAAGGCCAGTAAGATTCTATAGACTTCCAGCCTGCTGTCTCCACCTCGATCATATCAGTGCTATAAAGCTAATCCAGCAGCCGGGTGTATATTAATAAGTTGCATTATATAACTTAGTTGCATTATATTCTTCACACACACCCCAAGCAGGCCTTTGTTCCAAGCCTACACATATAAATGCACCAATGTTTTTAATAATTTGGTTGTTTTAGTCCACATTTCAGCAATGCTTTCAGATTTCTTTTTGCACTGTATTTCAGAAGAGAATAAAAAACCCTTCATGCCACAAAGCTGGGGACCCACCTTGACCCATATTTTTTTTTTCTTCTAAATTTCAAAATATGCATAATAAACTTGTATGTGCATAAGAACCCTAAAATAAACACTGAAGTAAAAACCCTGAACCAAAAATGAATGCACTAGATCAACCAATGTACATAAAGCTCAAGTAGAGCTAAAAGGTAGAGTGGTGCAGTATGATGGAGCAACAGCCATGTTCCCAAGGATGAGCAGATCCATGTCAAACAGGAGCAGTCCGGGAATCCCCCTCTCCCGAGACTCTGGAAAGGTCATGGAGGAGGGGCAGCAGAAACTCGATCCACAGATGAAATGAAACAAACAGTGTTAAGCAGTAAAGGAAATGCATTGCACAAATGGAATCGACTAAGCCTTGCACTTATTGTAATGGCAGACAGACTAATGATGACATCAGTCAGACCAGTGGCTCCCTACAAATATTGGGGTCGTGGGCATATTGGGGACAGTGTTGTATAATTGCAAAAGTTGGTATGCCAATCACTTAGCCAATGGGTTAATGATACAAAGAGACATAACTGTGAGATGAAAGCAGGTAAATGAATTACAAAAGCTCTAACTATACTATATATAAAACATTGCATATATGTACTGTATGTATGTAAGTTTGCAAACAGATAGAAAACAGTATAAGAACACACAGACAAGAATACCACACGACAGATAATTATGCTTTGTAATAAGCAGCTTGAGGAGAAATTCCAAGAGTTAAATGCTGCTGCCATCTACATGGTCAAGAGACTTCATATCAAGGAGGGAATTATATACATGTACATTTACAACTAAAGAACTTCACTAATAATTGCAATGCACTTTGCTGTACCTTAAATGAGGTATTGAATTATACCCATTTCAAATGATCTAGACAGTAACAGTACTAAATATGTAACAAACTGAGTTGCATAGCTACAGGTAAATGCACTTAATATTTATTAGAAATTTGGGATAATACACATGGTGCCATTTAAATAAAAAATATATATTACATAGCTTAAATATAAGAAATATATAGAAAAACTGTATATCATTTTACATAACGTTAGAATGATATTAAGGCTTGATTTTAGCAATAGTAACAGTAACAAAACTTTAAAAATATCTTCTTATCACAAAGGTAAAAATGTATGAAAATGCTAACTGTTTTGTTTTCAACTATTATACAGTATTGCATACTATTCTTGAAGCAAGATATTACTGGTATTTCAATTCAGTTTATAGCAGACATTTCAACCACAAAATAGATTTCTAGGTTGTATATACTGTATATTTTTCAAATATTAACTGTATAAAATATAGGTGTGAATCACACTGTTGAGAATCACCTAGAGTTTTAGGATTTAGAACATAATTAATTAAACAACAACAACAAAAAAACCTATATGAACATAATTTAGCTATTTTATTAAGAAACTACAAAATGATATCGCAAAAGTCAACCGGAAGCCATTTCGAAATGTCACATAAGTATATGGAAAACTACAAAGCTGTATGTAATTCAATATGTTAACGTAGCATCATTTAGCAGGTTTCATTCAACTTTATGAAGAAAAATGTGTTTATTCTACAGGGTGATGCAAAACTTTTTTCCCTACCTGTACTAATGACTGGAGAACAGCCTCATGTTTAAGCACCTTACCCACTGTACCGATGGTTTGATCCCCATGCAATAGTGGCTCAGCAGTATACACAATAGACAGCACTGCCTGTTATACAGTATATGCATAAGAATTCAATGACAGCATTTACTAATTACCATTCAAACATAATAAAAACACACATTTATTGTAAAATATTTACAAAACTGATTCCAATAATGAATCTACCCACATGATTGTATATATGCATCCAGCCTGCAATAATGAGTGACGACCTTCAAGGAATCGGATAGGTTCCATCAGCACAGCTTACAGCAATCAAACTGAACTTCCTTCAAGCCTCCTAAAAAAGCAAGAAATAAGAGACATAACACTCCATAGTATACACTAGGGTTTTAAATGTACAATAGATAGTTAAAAGACATATAGAGACAGCAGATTAGAATTGTTAGTTTGGGGGTTCAAAGCCAGCATAGATCAGGTAAAATTAGTTATGAGGGCTCAATCAGCAAAAACTTGGTAGGAGGTTTGTTGAGCTCTTCAGGGCGTATGCTTTATACCTTCAATGTTAAGGTTGGGCTATAGTATCTTGAACTTGTACAAACTATGCTCGGTGATTACTTGTCTTTATTATTATTGCAAAAGCAGCCAAAGCTAGTTTATAAACAATGTTATCGGGAGGGCTCCTTATTCTCATTGCTCCAGTAATGATAAAGGGAAAATTTTCAGTTCCAGCCGCACTGGTAAGCCTGCACAGACTTGCGTTTTCACCAATCCTCACCTTGTCAAACAAGGATGGAAACATATTCTATTATCCATGTAGTTTAAACACTGGGTAAAAGGAGAGTCGACATATGTACATTGTTTTACAATAAGTAAGAAAAACGTATAGAAACAGCTGAAAATGTATATGATTTATATGCATTTCAGTTGAGGCTTCTGTTATATCATAAATCAATTGCCTGGCAAGTAGTACTTTAATATTTTATGAAGCCACAATCTGCTGTTAAATCTGCACTTAAGTGATTTTGTCACAGTAATTTAATTTGACTCACTAATTAATTATTTTTCAAAAACAAGCTTTGATAGACAGTTGAAAGATAAATCATTAAAATTTAACATTTTGGCTGCATTTTTTTTTTTTTTTTTGCTTTCAATTTGATTCCCGAATTAACCAACTAATCTTAGGGTTAATCAAGCATGCTGAATAACGTCTTCATGTTTGCTTGACTGTTTAATAATAAGGTTGTATATTTGCTAACTGAACAGCTAGCAAATATTTATCTTGAGCATCTTCTGGGTTACAGCAGAATGACAGCTTCACTGGAGTGACCATGTGATCTAGCCAGGCTATACATTGCAGTATATGGAGCCTATTGTTACCTATAGATAATGAAACCACACTGCAGTAGCAGCAGCACAGGATCTACATTTTCTGTAGATCAATTTTTAGATTCATGTTGGGATATTCCTGGCATTAAACATAATCCTGTCATTATTCAAAACAACTTGGATAAAGGTAATTATTTTGTACTTTAGCTGCCATAGTTTGGAGAATTAAAAAAAAAAAAAAAAAAAAAAAAAAAAAAAACATAATCATTGTTAAGATTCGTTAAAAAAAATTCAACATGCCTTGTTAATTTTAGGATTAGCAGGTTAATCCTAGAATGAAACAACTGCAGACTTTTAACAGGTGTTATTAAACATATATCACAGAAACAATAAGACACATTACACACAGTAAAGGATGCTTATACACTGAAAAATATTGTCAAAAAATACATTTCAGATATCCTGCAGTGTTTCCTGTAATTGAATATAAGCAACACTCAAGATTCAACGAATCAGTTCAGAAATGCAGGATGCTGGCTTTAAAATTATTTTTTCTTTCTTATTAGTATTCCCTTTGAACCAAAAGAGGTTGTTACTGTAAGTATCTTAATTTCTAATCACAGAATTTCATCCTCACAAAGAATGATAAATAATTCATGCCACTGACTCTTTGTTACGTGTCACTGAACTGCACAGCGCTGGAAAGCTGATAGCTGTGTCATTGACAAGAACCAAAGATCTGACTTGACAAATGAGTAACAAGTTTCTTTCAGTCTGTGCTAGCTGAAGACAATGGCACAAAGGTACATAGTGTGCTGTAAAGAGAAAAAAAAGCAAAACACTTTCTTTCTCAATAATTATGTGCGTTTAGCTAAATTATAACCAGGTCATTTTACATTACTGCCCACCTCCCCACCCCCATTTATTCCTCACACTTGCTTGGCCATTCACGCCTATCCATGGATCAATATGAGCAATTCTTTGAGAAATACGATGTCTCCATGGCAACCAAGCCACAAATTCTCTATGAAAAGCAGTGAGACCAGTAGTAAAGCCTCCAGAGATTTCCACACTTACAATGCAAGATGTTATAAGATGCAGGAAAGTACATGTTAAAGAAAAAAGGAAGTGTGTTGCTTTTTATTAACATGATAAAAATAAAAAAAACGAACACATACTTAACATATTCTTAGTTTCCACCTTCTTTGTGTCCTTATTAATTTACAGAATGCTGAAAAACTGCCTAAAGGCACTCCCAGGATATTAAATCTGTGTTAAACACTGCCATGTCCAGCATTTTAACAGGTTATAACATTGCCTCATGCCTCTTTACTATAAATGCCTGTTTTTACAAACTGTCCTTCTTTTGTTATTGTTTGACATTTTACAAGGATCTAGTGGGGCTTTTTAGAATTCCCCAGCATACACTTGTTTGAGACAGAACCTCTCTCTGCAGAGTGACTGTCCTGAATCCTTAGCAATAATAGGTTTCAAAGAGAAATACATCTAGGGCATTCCTCCAAGGCTGCATTTGATTCTAGGCTTTGAACCCGGGACATAAAGAAGAAAGCGGATCTGAACCGGTTCATGGCATATCAATCAAGGTGAGGCCACCAATTCAAAATGTGCCTTGCTGAAACTTTATTCTATAGTGAATTGAGACATGAGCTGTGGCAGAATTTCAAAATCATTAGTAAATTCTGCCAGCAGGGGAATCAAATTCCCTGATTGGTGGTATTTAAAAATGTGCTGTTGCTCATTTCAGTGGAAAAGGAACAAGACAGTGTGCTTCAAGTCAGGTGGAAGGCAAGGAGCTGAACTCCCAAGGAATCTTAGTACAACAAAAAGATAACTCCAACACCGTGGGTCCAATCTAAGTTGGGAGAGGACCTGCAAGATATGACATGGATTTGAAACTGCACCCTTTTACTGAATATTAAATCTGGGCCACTCTCCTGAGGGAAGGATCAGGAGGACTGTTTGCAGCTGCTCCCTGTCAAAGCCGTCTGTGAGATTTGGAAACCTCTTAACTAAGCTGACAGGTTGCAGATAGGATAAATCAAAAATATGATACACGGATCAGCACACAAAGATGCAAGGGGTACGCAGAAACCAGAGAAAGCCAGCTCAGAAAATATCAACTGGAAAAAAAGAACGCTTTAACCCTGCAGTTGACTCATAATAAATAAATAATACATTTCAATAATACATTTCAAGCAGTAATATAACATTGTGCCATTTCTCCCTGTTTATTCGTGTTGTTACAGCACATTTAAATTATTTAGATTTACTAATTCCTATCCCCACTCTCTTTCATTTAATGCAGTGTGACTGCTGACGGTTGTGACACAGAAAAGCTATAGGTTTTTCAATGTAGTAATTCATTAATAATGAATGTGATTCTCATAAAACGTTATTGATGCCACAAAAAAAAATGACTTTAAAAGAATTAAGTGGAATATTCACATCCGCCATATTGTGCTATGCACTACGCTAACAAATTAGCCATGTATTCCAATTTGTTTGCACTGTACTTCTTTTTAATAGTAATGCGACACAACATTGTGTTTTCTGCCCCAGGGTTTTTCCCCTGCAGTTTTATAGCTAGAAGGTACTGAGCACTCCATTCACACGGTAATGAAGTGACCTGGTGAAACTTAAATCCAGGAACTCTTTGGAACTAGGATATATGGCCTCCTTAGGATACACATAATGCACTTAATTGACAAGGTGTTGTCTTTAAGATGGTCTGTATACTGTTCATTATAAGGGTAATGTAGACGATATAAACCACAAATAAGCTTGTCCCACTGAAGAGTGTTACTGATATAGTATACAGATTACTAGCACATTGATTATATAATTGAACCATAATGAAAATATATTGAAAATGCAATTACTTAAAACTAAAGTGGGACTGTATCAACAGCATCTATTATAATTCCTGTTAAAGAGCGCACAGTCAGATGATATATTTATTTTGTAATTTGATTGCATTCAGATATATTTGAGTCTTTTTATGCAATTACTTTCATCCCTGTAAATCATAAATGTGATTTCGTCTTTGTGATCAGCCAATGTGTTCTCAGTATTTTTTGTTTGGCTGATGACTGCTTATCGCATTCAGCACATTCAGCACAAACCACAACCATTACTGGCCTGTACTTCTAAGGTCACAAGTTCAAGTTGTACTTTGGGATTACCTGCACAGACTTTATGTTTGAACATGTCAGCACAGATGTGAAACAAATGTCCTGCAAACCTCGCAGGTGAAAGAGATCCTGCAGCATGTTGCAGAATCTTGGCCCCACCCTCCCCAAGGGCCATAACTTCCCTGCAACAGCAGGGGGGGCTGGACCTGCTTGGAATCAAGCATGCCTGCTTTACTCAGTTATGTCCACACTGCATCAGTGCAACAGCACACCTCTGTTGCATATTGTGCCAGCTCCAGATCCCTCAGTTGCCTTTCATTCTATGCTGACTGCTGGATCAGTTTTGCTTGTAGTGCCAGAGTAAGAGTACAGTTACACAAATATTATAATTCTGATCTCCAATTACAGAACATTACAAAGTGAAATATTTACCTAAATTCAAATACCACCTTAATTAATTCAAACTATAAAAAACTAAAGTGGACAAACATTTATGTGTTTAGAGTTACAGATAATTTACCTCAAAACAAATGCAATATTGCTGCTTTCCTTTGGGAAAGAAATTTGTCAAATCAGGTCTCTGCTTACTTTTAAGGATGCCCAGTATGCTAACACTACAGGTCCTACAACTCCTATTAACTGCAAAAGCTAATGTAGCCACTGTAGGAATTGTGAGCTCTTGTTAAGAGATGTCCTTCTGGTTGGGTAAAGCGCACCCTTTCTTCTCTTGACCGTGGCCATTCATTTAATGTGCAACTGCTTCTGCGGACCCATAGCCTCTGTCATATTTGTCACACTAATTTGTGACTGTCTTCAAATGACTCTCACCTGTACTGTCAGAGTGCTCAAAAACACATCCGTCAGGCACTTCCTCTGGTACTGGGAGCTTTGCCAAGTCTGAGTTACTGTCATGCTACACCAAACTGACTAGAACTGTGAAGAATCAGAAGAAAAAAAACCTTGCAAAATATTCCCTGCTAAAAATAATCCTTGCTTTCTCTCTCTCTCTCTCTCCCCACCTCTCCCTCTTTGTGTTTAAGCTCTGCTAGTGCTGAGGAACTATCTTGTAAGCTCACATAATACATTGAAATAAACTAGATCCTTTAAGTGTTTATTGGCAGATGTGCAATTAATTAAAAAATCTATACTGGCAGCTTTATCTAGCGAGAAGCAAGTTCAAGGTGTTGTCAAGAAAGCATGGCTTGCAAAAGAAGGCTCCTCCTTTATGGTCAAAAGATGTTTTTTTTTTTTGCTGTACAAATTTCAGCCTATTTAGACAAATCATACTAAACACAAGCACTCAAGTAATGATGGGTGAATTAATAGTCAAATCTAGAGCTAATAGAACCACAGATTATATAACTCTGAAAATGTTACAAAAGTACATCTTCCATAAATGTAGACTAGTAGGTGCACATATATACACACACATTCTTGAAAAATAATATATCAATTCTTGTTAAATTAAGTTCACTGTACTGTGTTTACTTTTCTTTCTGCACAGTTTGTCCTAAGTGGCCTATATATATATATATATATCAGAAAAAAAACAAGGCACAAAGGTTTGTGGGCCTCAAAATGAACTCCAGAGTTTCTGCTCCTTCGACAGAAAAAATCTATCGGCAACTGGATTCTGCACAGGAGGACACGTACAGCTCACGGAAACGTGTAAAAATTGTGAAATGCCAACTAAATCTTAAAATATTGTACAAAATAATGAGGGATATCTTTTAAATAGAGAAACGACAAATAAAACCATACATTTCAAAGTAAAAAATAAATTTAAAAGCACAGTTATTCTCTAAGATAAAGCATCCTGAAACAAAATGATACCATGTACAGTGAAGAACAATGCTTAAAGAAGCAATTTGGGGTTAGGGCTAGTATACTGCATAACAAAAGTCTGATCTAATTGTTATGCTTATGCATTTTAAGATACAACAAAATAACTCAGTTGCTGAAATTGTCACAAGCTAGAATGTGGCTTACTGTATTTGGCTGTTTCATAATTTTCCCCTTTAAAAAATATAAAGCAAAGGATATGGTGTTCAATTATTTAACGGAAGCTGTAACATTATACTTGTCAGAGTAATGTATTCAGGAAGCTATAAGCACATTTAATTCTTATGAGGTTAAAGAGTGTGCTGTGGCCCTGGCTGAAGAAAAGAACCAGGCTAAGGTTTTTAGCATTAGACACAACATGATCAGGATGTCTGTCTGCTGTCCTGAGCTTTTCAGCTGGGATCATCATCTTACAAGCTCTAAAGCAAAGACGTTTAAGCACATTCCAATCCAATTAAACTTACTTAACTGTAAGGAAGGCCCAAGTGAACCCAATCAGCTCATTTGTAATGAAAAAACAAACGTCCTTAATCCTGCGCTCTAAGTCCTACTGGACATTTGTCCCATTATTGCACGGGCCAGGGTTAGTTAATTTAAAACTTCTATCACATTTGTCCTAAATGGTGTTTCTGGTAATCCTAAAATCCTATGTCTGTGGTGTGACCTTTTGTCCATGACTTCAGCTGTGTACATGGGGAATCCTCTTGAAACCTGTGCTGCTCCAGACACGCTGAAGTTTTCATTGTTCTATTTTTATTTTTTTGGTTACTAAACTGGTATTAAATAATATACTGCCATGTCAAATTATTCAGGGGTTTGGTTGCAATCACAAATAGTGTTCCTGTTCAGCTAAAAAGAATTAGAAACTGTTTGTTTCTCCTATATTACTCATAACCCTTTTTAGGTGGGGCACTAATGTCAATGACAGTACTAGTATATTTATAATGTTACCGTGATTCACTCTGCTTCATAACTAAACAGTTTAGTTCCCTAATTGTAGAGTCCAGAGCTTTCCATTTGTTGTTTTATTAATTGAGTTTGAAGTGATGGTGTCTAACCCAGAAACAGAAGAAAGTGGAAATTGCAATTACTGCTTTCCTAAACTGCCCTAGCCACAACTTAAGAATACTATCCCTTGTTGACAGCAACAACTTATTACACTTGCCTCTGATATATTGTGTTTGTCAGTCCTTGAACAATTAGCTGTGGAATAGCTATTACTGTTGCCTGAGTTACAAAAATTCTACCGAGACCCCGATTCTTTCAAAGAGCTCTTAAATAGCACTAGGCAAGGAAAGAAGTGCTGGGCTCTGTTGCCTGACCAGCAGTGGGAAGCTGCTGTACAGATCTGAATGTCTCAATTACAAAAAACAGAGAAGCTACTGTTGCCATTTCAAATCACAACATTAAACATCACAAATGTAGAAATGCTATATGATAAAGATGTCAGGTAAATATTATTAAACAGTGTAATCAAATGTGGATCCTTATCATGCAGTGTTGGTTTTACAATAATCTCTGACTTAATTAATGACATCATGGGCCCTTATATAACTCATCAAATCTACGGCACATCCAGGCAAGGCATATGGGAAAGGAACATATAACATGTAATAATAATAATAATAATAATAATAATAATAATAATCTTTATTTTTATGTAGAGCCTTTCATAGTTGATCATCATCACAAAGCACTTTACAAGATACAAGACAAGGTAGGGCAATTTGCAAAGCTCTACCATGAGTCATTTAACAAATGGATTAAATTAAGTTTGATATTCATGAAACGGCTTTAGCCTGTTGTTGGTTTATTTATAACAGTTTCATGCCAACAAAATAGTATTTAATCCATTGAAACAGACATTATTTAAAGTAGCACATGAGTTAAAAAATTTTGTCAATAGGGACCTGTCACAAAGATGGCTGCAGTGGGTGACATCAGACCAGAAACAGGAACCAGGAAATAAACAACAGAGAGGTGGAGTTGGGTGGAGCTGAGCAATTGGTTTTCTCTCAGCATTTAATGAATGAACAGAACAGTAAATAAAAAGGTTGTAACAAACAAAAACACAGGACACGGCACTTTCGCCAATTAAAGAGACAAACAAAACGGACTACACAGACAAACACGGTGAGCTGATATTTTAACTATTAACTATTACTATTATTATTATTATTATTATTATTATTATTATAACCTCCGTCTCCAATCCCGTTCTCCCCTCACCGAACTCACAACGCATGAAACATGCAGCTTTTATGCAGCTGTACCGAGACTTGATTGCTAATCAATCATTCAATTGGAGTCGCGGTACAACTACATGTGAATTAATAAAGTGCAATTCCCTGTGCTCACATTTTATTACATTTTACTTGCACTTGAAGTGTTGTGCAATCCTCATGCCTAAATACAAATATACATTTTAAACACTCGTGTAAAATAAGACCTGTTTATATCCCGTGTACCAATGGCTATACACCAACATTAACACACAACATATAACACAAAATACACACAGGGGCAGGGCACTTTGCCACAGATAGAAAAGATTTTAAACGTGGCAACAATATATAACTAAGGCCTTGACTTCTTCAACAAGAACACAAACTGATCACATATACTGAAGCTTCATAAAACACTGTAAATCACATATTTGTTTGTATCATAACTCAAATCTGTCAGTAAAATAAACAGAAAATATCTATCAAGTTTGCTAAATGTTCATTCATTTTTTGCAGGCGCGCTCCATTGCTCTTCCAAATACTATTATTAAAGGGCATTTATTAAATCATAATGCAATGGCTATTTGTCATCTGCAATGTCAGAAAGCACATGGGCACATCACTTACAACCTGCTTCAAGGGGGTCACCCACAGCGACCTTTGACCTTTTTTCTTTTTTCTTTTTTAAAGCTCAGATCCCTCTGCTCATGTAATAGCCAACTGCTCACATAATTAAAACAACTGCCTAAAACTGTCCATACAAACGGTATTTTTTTTTTAAATGTAATTACAATGCTTCTGGCAAATGTTAAATTCAAATAAATGTATCATATTTATTTATTTACTTTACATTTTTTACAAAGCATTGTATAGTCTATTCCATACAGCAGCGCATGAGAAATTGGTTTGTACTTCAACAAAAATTTAAAACTTAAATAAAAAAATTCAGATTTTAATTTTTTATTTTTTTTGTAATGAATTAAAAATATATAAATTACTTGTGGATATACATTGCAAGTTATTTCCTTATTGCATTGCATAAGCTCTCAGCCACGGAAACCTAGGAAACGAGACACATATATATAAGCCACAATCAACAAGAGGCTCCAATTGGCCAAAGGCAGACAGATAGGCTCATGCTCCAGAGCTGTTTATTACACTTATTACACTTATAAAAACATGCTGAATAGAAAGATAATTAGGTGCAGCATGCTTGTTGCAATGCTGCCTTTCAAGTCAAATAATGGACACTAGCCATATCTGGCTACAGATTTGTATAATCATTGAGGTAGTTACAATGCTAAAGCAGTAATATAATTGCTTTCTGTATACCAGCTCATTGCGTGCACTACTAGAGTAATCTGTATAGGCCAGTTCTTTGTCACGTCAAGTGAAAAAATGAATATGCCTTGACTATTTTACTAAAAGATTTTCTTCATTTAATCTACAATCTACATTTCATTTAATAAAATGCAAACAATAATGTATATTTTGACATATAATAACGCATATATATATATATATATCTATATCTATATATATATGACATATGTTATTATAATATATATATTTATATATATATCTATTATAATATATATACAAGTACATATAAAATATGTAGCGGTTTAGACAATTCGAACCAATGGAGAACATCACGAGAGGCTAAATCCTGATTCTTTGTGTTGACCTATTTTAAAACGATTTGTCATCTTTTAAAATAAAGCGGTATCATCTGAAAACATAGGGATATGGGAACAAAGGAAGAACAGACTGGAGATATCATCTGGACTGACGATACACATTCAACCTGGAGAACAGGGCTACCCCTGACCCAGCTGAAGAGAGGTCAGGGAGCAATTCTGAATAATAAATGAGACCCGCTAACCTTGTGACCCAAAGCTGGCAGGGTCAGCTGCAGCCTCTTTCACCAGATGTTGAAGGCAGATATGGAGGCACCGTCCACAGGACTAATGAGCTTCCTTATGTGTACTGTAGCTACTATGAAACCTTATCTTAGGAGCTTGTTTATATACACAAGTTTTGAACACTGGCAATGCACTGTAGTACTTGGGTGCCATATTGCTGAAAGCTATAAATAACTATGGCATGTTTTTATAATCTTGAATTATTTGATTTTATTTTAAAAATTATTATTATTATTATTATTATTATTATTATTATTATTATTATTATTATTATTATTATTATTATTTAAAAGCTTTTGTTTTGATATTGTGATTTTGTAAAGACAGATACATCAGAATACTTGATTTGCCTCAAAACTCAAATATTTATTTATTTGGTTGATTGTATCTAAACAAAAATATATTTTCCCCATTCAGGATCAAGGGACATTTGTATCATCATAGTTATAAAATACTTTATAAATGGGTTTCATATTATAATAGAATGATATGCTTTCTTCAGCCTCTTTCTTAGTTCACATCTGGCTCTCTGGTACTGAAGGAGTGTTCCCCTAATGGCACTTGATATAAAAGATGTTCAGCTCTCTTGTGAATGCACTGCTTTTCAAACAGCAATAGCAGTATCATCAGTAAGAACACATTTACTTGATCTATTTTCTCTGGTATGTCAGCTTTCTTGGGGAGCTTTTATGTCATTTTTTTTTATCAGTTCCATCTTTTGTTTACAGTCTCTACTCTTCCAGATGGGACTGCACAAGATATTTTTGGTCCATAAGCACAAAATGGTTAAAGATATTAGCACCATGAGATGGAAAGAATCCTTCTTAGCATTTTCTTATAGTAATCAGTATAAGAAAAGGCATCAAAAAGATGTCTAATTATACACAGCCATTTGAGTGTCTTTCTCTAAATGTTACTGGGTGATACACAATAGCTTATAAACCACATACTGTACAGCGAGATCTTGAACTTAAAAATTATAAAAAAAAAACTGGAGAAATAGTAATAGTATTATAGATTATTACTATGTATTGAGATGGTAGGTAGTTGAAAACAAATAAGAAGAAAAAAACAGCTTGATCTGTGGCCATCTACTTCAGTGGGCATACTGAAAAGACATTCCAGAAAATCCAAACATATCCACTTTAGGTTATATATGCTTATATATATATATATATATATATATATATATATATATAGATATATATATATATTATTTGCAAGACTAAATTGTCATGGAAAATGAATTAACAACTAACTTTAGTAGTGCTACACAGGCACAGTGTTTACTGTCGGAGCAATGTGGGCCTATAGTGGTCAATGGTTTATTCACTATACTGTTACTCAGTTAAAACAATTACTTAATGTCAGACACAACCAAAGACAAAACAGATCCTTACACCTAATTGGAAGACAACTAATTGGACCCTTACCTAAATACTTTTCGGGAGAAAAAATAAGGAAAGACATTTATTTTCTGTTGAATACTATTACTGTATGTCCTTCCTTTATTCACAGTGTCTTATAATAAAATGTTTGTGTATTAATAAATACAATTAAGACAGAAATGACTGTGTGACAATTTCCTATGTACAGTACTTTCAATTACTGTAATTGCATGTTCTGACCAGAGAATATCAATTCCTCTTGCTGCTTGTGTGTATTCATATTACATTATTAGATTTAAATTAACAAATATCCTAGATACCCTTGCGAAAAACTCAAAGGCAGTTAACACAGTGGGGGGGACTGAATTCAGTCCAATGTTAAAGAGACAGTTCAGGAGCACATGATACATATATCACAGCCCCACAGACAAGCTATTGAGCTGTCTGTGAAAAACACAGCCAAACAGGGAAGCTTTCAGCTGGAGAGCACCACATGAGGTCCCTGATTGATGGGATTTGATGATGCAAAGCTGTCTGATAGCCTTCTCCAGAATTCAAGGTACTCAAGGTCTTTTGTGATGATCTTTGACCACAGATAAACAGCTACTTTATTACAACACAGCCAGAGGTTGCACCAAAGTCCATATTCTGCCATCTCTCGATACACACTCAGGAACATGCTATATAAGCCTGATCAACAGTTAACCACAGTCAGCTACAGTAAGACAACTTGCATTAGTATCGCTTATTGTAAACAACATAATTGTAGTATAAAATACCATACTTTTGGCGAAAGCAGGAACCTAGAGTGAATTCATGTCCTTTGCTTAAGCTTTGCCTTTTACAAATTCCTCTGAAGACTGGTCGTCTGTAACATGATTTTCTCCTGGAAAACATATTCTGCAGCAGTAAGCCAGCTCCGTTAATTTGGAAAGACCCCCCCCCCCCCCCCCCCCATTTATATTGAGCCTTGAAAGATTGCACTCTCAAGACATTCTCTTCACAGTATGAGCATCAATAATGTAAGCAAATCCATTTTATTCAATATATCACTTTGAGATTGCTTCATTCTTCCAGCACTATTCATCATACTAACTTTTTCCTAAGCAAAGTACACTAGATTAGATGGATAAAGCCTGTGATTAGATTATCTGAGCCTTGATGTCACCCTTTTTACAGCCTCACAAGTTCTCTTCTTTCATTCAATTCCAGAATGGTTAGTGAGAAATTTAAGAAAATGGACAGGCCTTGACCATTAAAGTTATTGTAGCTAACACAATAAATCCATAAATCCTATACATGCTATGCACTTTCATTAGCTATACAGGTCTCAAAAATGCAATTTTGAAATAAATATATGATGTAATTTTATTTGAAATCATGATATCTAGTACTACACTAGTTTAAAGAAAGTTTTCATGTCTTTGTCTAAGGAAGTCTGTTATTCCTAGATCATTTCACCTCAGCATTGTCTTCTGGGTCAAAGCACGCTACTGGCTGAAAGTACATCAATCAATAGGGAAAGCAGCAGATTGGCTAAGGAAAAGAAGCTGTTGGACAATTTTACTCTATAGATCAGTGCTTCCCCACCCTGGACTTCAGGACACAATGTGGCTTCTGGTTTTCATTCCAACTGAGCTCTCAATTACTTAACTAAACCCTTAATTGAACTAATAATTTGTATAATTAGACCTTTTTAATTGTCCTTAGCTCTTAAAAAGTTGCAAAGTTCAAGTTACTTCTAAAATATTACAGCTAACTTGAAATCTGTGACTGTTTAAAAGTTGATAACAAGTCAAAAGGTCTAATTAAGCAAATTATTAGTTCATTTAAGGGTTTAGATAAGTAACTGAGAGCTCAGTTGGAATGAGAACCAAAAGCCATAGTGTACCGAGGACCAGGTGTAATATGAGATAATCAGTTTTAAATTAACATAACATATATATATTGCTGCTTAGAGCTCATTTTTTGACATCTTAATTCCACAAATGCTAATGATTTGACCTTATAGAAATTGAGGATAACAGAGAGCTTTCAAACCACATTAACATAATTATTTTAAATATCTCTAGTTCCAAAAAACAAATCATATCGAAACAAATATCTGGTTTAGACAAAAGGTTTTTCTATTACTTACGTCAACTTCAAGTGCTGCCAAATTGTCTGTTTGACTTTGTGCCCATGCAGAACATTGGGCAGTGTGACACAGAGTGCATGGGTTTGCTCACTGCACTGATTACTTGATGTCATAGTAAGCAAGCTTAAGTGAATTGTGTGTCTTCAATCTTTCCAATCACTTAGGGATGGGCATCAGTGAATATCATCCATCATCCCTGGTCAGAAACATATGGTGCATCAGCAATCTGGGACTGACCTAAATGATAGTAAAAGCTGCTATGTTATTCACAATAAGAAATTGCTATCCTCTGAATTACAGGTTTGTGATTAGATTGCTAACATGGCCAACTTGATGTATAAATGTCAGAGCTTGGGAGTGATACTGCTCTAAGATCCTTTAAAGATGAATTTATACCATTGAAATGCACACCAGTCACTAAGTCAAAATATGTCATGGTATTTTTCATGTGAACTAAAAAGAGTACTAGCATTGCTTTATTATACGGTGTCAGAAAATGCTGAGTTGAAGTCTTGTTAACTAAAGTACTATCCTTCTTTGCTCATTTCTTTGCTGTCACATAACATGGAGTGTTCTTGTGCTTTTGGAGGCTCTCTAAAATACACATAAACAGTTACTGTGTAATGGAACTGGAATTATGAATTCTACAAATCTGTGAAACAATTATTGCAAATCAATATATATATTATATATATATATATATATATATATATATATATATATATATATATATATATATATATATATATATATATATACATATAGTCTACTGTTTCCAGCAGGGGGCTATAATGCCCGACGCTGCATTGCATCCTGGAGGTAACAACAGTCTTCCAGAGGGGCATTTCATTTTCCACTATGAGCTGAGTCTGCAATATATATTTAATACACAAGTTAGTCAAAATAATAAAAGAGGCAAGGTTGGATAGTAAATATGACTTTATATACTGTAAAGCCATAAATATTTGCAAGACTTTTATTATGTATTTTTTGCATATGAAAAAGAAACCATAAACATTTTTGGCACAAATATTATAGTGCTGTACATATATTGAAGTAAAATACTGCCACCAGTCCAACAGGATGCCAACATTCCTGGAGCAAAATAGGTTTTATGGGTGTGATTTGCCAAATACTTAAGTCGCAAATATTTATAGATTTACATTATTTTGTTTAAATATAGCTGGTACAGCATAAGTAAATAACTAATCAACATAAATAAATAACAGAAAATGTTTCTGCAGTTCATACCACAAGTTTTGTTTTCTTTCTTTTGTAGTATGTTTTGTAATTAATTTTCTGTTAAGTGATAGAATTTTTTCATTCAGCCATTTTATCTTGCTGTTGGACTGGAGGTGGAGGACATTCCTTTGAAAAAGGACAGGACTGACAGTGATGTGAACCAATCACATGACAGATGTAGACTATTGCCCGGTGGTGTAAGGATGGTAGGGCAATAGTTCAATCTATTTTTCCTCCTATGATGTCTTAACCAAGTACAGGCCAGAATTTCCAACCACTGACTATATATATATATATATATGTGTGTGTGTGTGTGTGTGTGTGTGTGTGTGTGTGTGTGTGTGTGTGTGTGTGTGTGTGTGTGTGTGTGAGTGTGTGCGTGTGTGCGTGTGTTTGTGTGCTCCAAGCTTAAGAAAACAAGTACAGGACAATATTGTTTTGATTAAATTTATGTGAAAGCACATTAGAGTCAACATTTCATTTTACTGGGACTTTGAAAGATGAAATATCAAGTTTAATATGATCTACATAATTATTTGATGTCATGTTTAGAGTGGTGTATCTCATTGTTTTATAATAATTAACCTGTATACACAAATGACAGCCAGACATTTCACAGGGAAAACAGCTTATTACTAAATGCTTGACCTGCATATCCCCACCTCTTAGAAGAGCAAAAAAGCTATTTCCTCACAGCTGAAGCCTAATTTCACAATGGGCATTGAATATCATGGATTGATAAACCTAAACATTGGTAAGGCAGACAAAATATGGGGATGAGAAGAATAATTAGTATTAATAAATAAAATACATACAAAAATGGGACGCAGACATATGTTTGTATGTTGAAAAATGCGCAGGACTGGGTATTTAAATTTGATGTACTGTTCAAGGTTAAGGTACAGAAACTAATCACTCATTACGTGTAAAACATTTTCAACAGTGTAAAACAATAAATGTAATTAATATTGGACTCAATGGTTTATGATTAGCACTCAAATGGACTTCATACTTTAAATGACTTTTTTATTATAGGCTGTATTATTATAGTATTATAGTATTTTGCAGGGAATATATAAATTCATGTAATAAACACAGCGATTGACAACGTCTTTTATATATTGCTCCACATTTGTTTGGTTTTAATAGAAATTTTCTCAAAACATCTTTTAAACTGGCCCTAAAAAAATGCCACAAATAGGAAGAATATAGCACCTTCATTTAATATTTCTAACTGTATTGTAATTTTAAAATAATGCTCATTTATGACCAAATGTTTTTTTTTGTTTGTTTTTTTTTTCTCAATAGTTCAGAACCCTACAAACAGCACTAACATCTTTAATTTTCAAAACTGGATCCTACTGGTCAACTGCATCCATTTCAGCCCCCTTCTCTTTTGAACTGGCAACATGTCTCCATCTTATCCATTACACTCGGACAAAAAAAATGTTATCCATTAATTATTTGTTTTATTTTTACACATAAATGTATTACCTTTTTATTTTGTTAATTTGAGCAAAATTTTCATTTATTTTATTGAAGCTTAATTCTTTTCCCAATGATAGTATATAAAGCTTAATATATTACAAAAGAATAAAAATTAAATGCATATTAAATGAAACTAATGGTTTAGTATTATATGCTTCTTTAATCACAAAAAAATAATATAGTCTTTAGATAAATAATAGTGATTAAAATTAATGTTACCAATTTATGGTTGAGATTCTGATTTTTTTTTTTTATATTTAAAAACAATTTAATGTGATTAATAAAATTAATTTTAAATTTTTAAAAATTGTATTTTTTAATGATATTTAATGATATAACTAAATATTAATTAAAAAAAATAAAATAAAAAAAAAAAAAAAAAAAAAAATCATTATGTAAAATGATATAAATTAAATAATATAGTTATTTTGTAGTTATTATTTACGAACATTACAAAAGGGAGGGTTATAAAAAATTACATTTCGGTTATTAATGATCAAATATTATTTATTATTTAATTAATATTATAATTTTATTGGTTAATGTTTTTTTTTAAATTTATAAAGAATGTAAAGCACCATTTGTATTTAATATTAATATTTTTTTATTTGATTATGATTAGGAAAAACAAAAATAATAATGAATGTTATTGAGGGATAACTTCCATGTGGAACTGTACTTATCGGTTAAGTAGAGGAAAGATAAGATTAGTATAAAGAATATGGTGATTAGATGTTTTTCTAAAATAATGTTCATTTATATTAGTTAAAGACCAGCGATCACATGTGTAAGTCAAAAAGGATTTTATAATATAAAAGTATTTTAATGGTTAAATTGGAATATTAATACATATAATGAAAAAAACAATGAGTAACATGGTTTATTAGAAACAAAAGTAAGAATTCAAGTGTAAATGTAGCACCATGAGTAGATAAATATAATTAGTAAAGGATTTGTTTTTAAAATGGGATTATTGTCAATTGACTGATTTGTGAGTTGGGTGTAAAGTAGCGGTGTCATTTTTTTAATGTTTATTTTGTTTATGAGTGGTGTTGATGATGATTGTAAATTTGGGGTAGAGACAAAACTGTAGGAATGTTTGAAGTCAATTTGTGAACGTAAATTTTTACATTTAATATTATAGAAAATTTTTTACTAATATAGTTAATAATATTTACTGCAGGGTCTGATTTTGGATTTAGTAAATAATCAAAAAGTATAAAAAGAATTAAATATAAAGACAATCGTTTGAAAACATCCATTTTTGAAAAGTTGATAAAAAAATGAATCATTTTTGTTAGTGATAAAATAAATTTAATTGAAAATTAAAAAGAAAAAAATTTAAATGATATTAGTATTTTAACCAAATACTATGTTTAATGATGGTGTTTGGGGATTGTACTCCATGTGTTTTATTAAGGAGTTGAAGAAGTATTTTTTTAGGGTGGGTGTAAGTAAGAAGTTATGAATGCCCATCCAATGTTTAAGATTGGTGTAGTGAAGATGGGGTTTTGTATGTGGGCCTGTTGGATTTATATGGGACCTTATTGGTTCTAATGTTATTGTAAAATGACTGATACCAACGTTTGTAGGATTGTGGTGACTTGAAGAAACGTAGTGAAGTAATGTTGATTTTGGTATTAAGAATTATTTATGGGAGGAGTGAAGGGGGAATAAATTCAGGAATACTTGTGATTTTATTTTATTTAGTATGGTTTAATTTAAAGGTTAGAGTGTGAATAATAAATTATAATGGACTTAGGGACAAATGTGAAAGATTAATTAGATATAAAAGTAACTGGATAGTATAAGTAGTGGGGTTGATGTGATATTGTATAATTTATTATAATAGGAGATTAATTATATTTAATAAACCCCAAGAAAAATGAGTGGTATGAAGTTAGATTTGTTTTGAAACAAGAAATAAGGTATTGACTTGTTAGAGTGGATTGGCACTATTGACCTTTCTTTTCTCAAATAAAGGCTGAATTACTGAGAAAAAAAAACCCACATCTGAGATTCGGCAGTCTAAAAGTGTATTCTTCTGTGAACACTACATACAACAGTTGGAACAAGAGGTATTAATATTTAAGCAGAAATCAAAAAACATACATTATCAGCCAACTCTGTGTAGCACTGTATTGTTCCCACTGTACTTTGTTGGATGAAAAGGAAGCTACTGGCAGCTCCCGTTCTATAAATCATACCAGCGCCTGTATCAACTGTTGAACAGGAACATTAATACACATGAGCAGTTCATCTTTTTTGGTCCATGGCTCTTGACTCGTTCTGATTCTTTACAAAATGCCATAATGGATGGTGTCCATTTGTGTACCAAACTGCTGTGTCCTAATCTCTGTTCTTAGCAACTGTCTCATATATCTTGAAACAATTAACTGAAATCACTACAGATTAACTAGCTCGAATTTCTGGTAGGTTAATTAAAAAAAAAAATCAAGCAACGGCACATCAGGTTGAGGGGCTCAATGGAAAATTGGTCCATTGGAACTCAATAGTAGTGCCATCCCAAGTTTAAATACAATGCTCTTTAGGACTAATGGTCTGTCAAAGCATGCTGGCCAGGGTTTGAATTCCACCGGAACAAACAGCAAATGATTAGTTTCAACGGACCCCATTGGCTAACGGCAGAAAACAAGATGAAAATGTTTAGATGACCTCAGTCTACCCTCTAATGTAGAACAAAGCATTTTACCAAACTGCCCCCAATTAGCATTATTAGCATTTTCAGAGCTGAAAAGGGAGGGGTGGGTGAGGCTGTCAGTTACTGTCTGATAGTTGCATTATCAATGTTAAAAGCCATTTTTATGAGCACATTATTCAACACATAAGCAAGTTCAATTTGTTCTTTCTTATCATCTGGTAGAGACATTTCCAGTTTAAACAAATTGCAAATGCAGATCATCTAAGTAACTTTTAATAGCTCTTTATTTGTATGCATACTGTGAGTTTACAAATGCATGTATTAACACCTGTAAACATAACTTTTCTATGAAACTCCTGTCCATTATATATACAGTTACAGTTCTCTAGCAGTAAAGCACTGTATCAGTATCTGTCCAATTCAATTTACTAATTCCAAATAGGATAATTCTATTCCACCTCTTTAAAGGAAAGGGAAGATCAGTGTGGTATCACAAAGTGCTTTTTTTATTGCAGTGGTTAATTTTCAGCTTCACAGTTTACAAGGAATTACAAGAAGTTGAAAAGGACATTAATGAAATCTAAAGCGGCACACAATTGCTATACAAAAAACAACACACCAGTATTCCATAATGGGTAGTCATTGTATATATATATATATATATATATATATATATATATATATATATATATATATATATATATATATATATATATATATATAGATGGCAGGGGGAGGGTCAGATTCCTATTGTATTAATTGTGTTTGTGTTAATTGTTTTATTGTTCATTATCCCCTGCACCTGGCTATCATTGTAAATTACAGCCAGGTGCAGGGTATTTAAGGAAAGCAGCCAGTTTGCTATTGCTGCTATGGAGTGAAGATTGCTGATCTGGAAGACTAGTTTAAAAAAAAAAAAAAAAAAAAAAACCACCACACACATTAATGTATTCTTTATTCTTAAACAGTGTCACTCATAGGACTCTCATTTTCTTCAATGCATTTTGAATTTGTAATTAATGCAGGTGCATTATTTCAATGTTTGAAGCCTGCTTGACAAAGTGAATAAGCGTCTTCAGAAGGACCTGTCCACTGGAGCAGGCTAAATCAAAATACATAAAAGACATCATTTCCAGCTGGACTTACGCTTGTACTGAACTTCATTCAAAATGTATGGAATACCACCAGTGTACATTGCTTATAAGTTCTTGGTTTTCAGCCTTATTTCATGTGTTAATGTTTGTAGATGTCTTTGAATACTAAAATAAGCCCCATGACCTCCCACTGTCAAAAAAAATGATATCTTTTAAATTCAAACATTAATGTCAGCCTACTTTTGACAAAGCATAGAAAACCTGGAATGGTCTCCCGATAGCTCTGAACAATGTCAATCAAGACATTTCTTAAACATTAGCCAGTGTTGCTTTTAATGTGGTGTTTAAGTACTTCATAGTGTTTCTTTCTTGCTGTCCTGCACTTTCACTTTACAATCTTTATTATTTAAAAAGTGATGGCACTCCACCTTTTGTCTGTACACAGTTTTCTCATCTAAAAAAAAAAAAAAAAAACCTTGATCAACATTATGTGAAAAACAGTGGTAATTTGATAATACCAATACAGCATTATAAGTATATTCAACAAAATTCTTCTTCTTCTAAACTGTGTTTAGTTTGCTAAGAATGTCAACAGGGATCCTAGAAATCAACATTTTAACATAAGACAACTTGCAAGATTTAAATCAAAGCTAAAAAAAAGAAAAGAAAAAACAGTTTAACCAGACTGCATACAGCTTCAATATTACTGTGCCCATTAAACATGTTATTGTACACGCTTGAACACTTGCATTTTGACTTATCAATTGTCTAGCCTTCACCTCCAAACCATAGAGTCAGGGAGAGACACGCTAACACGTTTTCAATCCACTAAAGGCTCTTCCACAGCTGCAGATACACTGTACAGTACTTAACTCTCTAGCGCTGAAAGCAACCCGATCAGGAATAATTCTAAGGGGTTGATTAAATTAAAATACATTCAACATTTATATAAGGAAAATCATTAGACTCAGCAACAAGAGCGCTGTAGCAACTTTTATAAACTACCTCTGCATGTACTGTATTGGTAAAGTGATACATGTTAATGTGCACTTCTATAAAACATTAGAACAAATGAAAATAACTACACCCTAATGCCAGAATATTACAGTATGTGTATATCTTCCTGGCTTTATGTTTCAACAAGCCAAGCATCTGTGTTTTAATAATGTGCTTCAGCATTCCTTCAGTTTCCTTGAGCTGTGCCCTAGTGGAATTGTATCCTTCCTAACGGTCTAAGGAAGACAGAGGTGGCGCCGGCACAATTTAATTTAGTTTAAAAATATGCATCAAATCTGATTTATGTTACATTAAGGGAATCTCTGGTAAAATAACTGGGAGAAGGAATGAAATAAGCATCAGGTTTAGAAATACTTAGCGCTCGCGTTTCCTTTAGCACATCATTCCCCTTATTAAAGAATGCAGTATCAAAGTTTAATTGAGCAATTACATATAACAGCCAACTTTATACTGTGCCAGAGAAGGCAAATTGATTTGCGTTCCCTTACTGGAAACAACATAACTTTCAAACTGTAAAACAATATACTGCATCTGTAATACATTTAAATAATAATACAAAAATTTAATACAATAAAAATAATTTAAAAAAAAAACACTAGAACTGTCTGTGCAAGCAATCGTATGGATTTACTTGCAGAAATCGTTCACTTTCTTCCTAGAGGGCTTTGGCCACAGTATTTACAGATTAATTAGTAGAATGTTGCTGTGAAGCCTTTTTTCAAACTGTATTTCCAAAACTGAACTGAAAAAATAGACAGGAAAATGATTTACTTATCACCGTTTACCCCTGTTACAGCTTAATAGACCAGTTTCTTATGTTTTTAGTAGACCATATAGTGTTGCAGTTTTAATCATGTATGTTCACATTAATTTTATTTAGAAGGTGTTGTGTAGTTTAAACATGATCCAAAACAATCGAACAACTCTCATGTCAATCTATTCACAAAGCAACTGATTTGTGTGGTTCTAAGTGGCTTTAGGATATGTTTTCTTTTAGGCTTTAATACATATACTAGTTGGCTTTAATAGCTGTTTAGGGCCTGTGTACCATTGCAGAAATCTGTGTAGTTCTGAAAATATAGATAGATAGATAGATAGATAGATAGATAGATAGATAGATAGATAGATAGATAGATAGCTGGTTTCATAGACCCTTATTAGCACTATTCTACGTTAACTTATAGGTAATCAAAGGCTAATCTCAAATTAAGCTAATCAACTTGAGACCTTGGGTTGCAATTCCTAATAAAATTAATACATATTATATATTAAGTTAAGATGCACTAAACTATCCCTAATTATTAGTAATAAAAAAAAAAGTTACAGGGTAATGAACTGTGTAACTGACTGTCCAAATGTCCAAATGTCAGGCTTTCTAAATGATATTGACTTGTGTGTGACACAGTGGAGAACTGCCCTGTGGCATGCCTTCAAGTATAGCAGGTGTTAGGCTGGGAATGACTAGCCCCTACGAGGCCAGCACCTGGAAAAGGTCAGGCGCTGTTCCACCCAGCTAATTAGAGAGCTGTTTCACTGCAGAGATGAGTGTACACAGTGTCCTAACTGCTATGTTGGATTTCTGTGCTCTTTGCTTCAAACACTGCTGCTGGATACAGGTAGCTGTGCTGTTCTGATGAGGGTCTGGGGGATTGCCAGTGTGCTCCACACATTTTGGAACATCCATAGTTTTAGCAGGTGCTTTGCTGTGAGGGGCTTTCTCTGATAGCTGGAAGATGCTGCTTTCTTCAATGGTACCTAATTGGAGACAGGTTTTAAACACATTGCATGTAAACCTTGACACTGCAACCCCCTGAGCCCCAACCTACTCTCTCTTGAACATTGTTACTGTGTACCCAATGTGTGCTGATTCATGTGTTTCCACTTCCACTGGGCTGTGTGAATATGTATTTAAGATGAATAATTATGTCAGTGTCACTATCTGTGCAGCCATGCATACTGCCTTGAATGTTGAAGTATCACTTGTTCTTTAAAAACGTATATTCCTACTCCATAAGTATTAATCAATTCCACTGTGGTTTGAACATCAACTTCTCATGAAAACCTACAGTACAGTATATCTAGAGATACTGGGGTAAGGCAATTAATTGAAATAGCAGATTAAATAGACTCATGTGCACTGTTAGATGTTTGACTTGTAGGTCCTTTAATCACCCAGCAGTTAGATCCACCAGTGTTTAAATCAATTCAACAGACCTATCCCTACTCATGAAAAAATAAATAAATAAATAATGTATATGCTTTGGTTAAATCACACACAAATAATGCTCCATATCACTATTATATCAAAAACCCTATCGTGGGCATTTTCTTTTTTTTTTCTTTAAAGATTAAACCTATCAATTTTGCACATACTCAGTGGGGCAGTACTTTGAATCTAACTCCAGCAGTTCCGTGCCCCCAATCTTTGGCAGTGTCTGAGTCTCACCATTTCTATTCTCTGCCACAATCACTGCTTGACTGCTGACTGATGTCTTTCTCAAGGTCTTTATAATCCTCTGAACCTCTACCAACACCACAGCTTGTACTGTCTCAAGAACCTGTCAAAGCAGCACCAGGCAGGTTTATTAAAGTATACTTAGAGAATTTGTAAACTTCTCTCAGAACACACTTCATTTTCCAGTACAAATCAAAATAAGTGAGCAAGTGCAAGGCTTTAAGCAAGGCTTAAAAGATGTATCAGTGTTATACATTTTGAAAGAAAGGGAGAGAAAGGTAGACTACAAGTTGTAAAATTCTTCTTCTTCTCAAAGTATACAGTGAATGCGAATGTTTCTATTACCAGTTAAAACAGTTTTACTGGATTGTAGGTTATAAGGATGTAAAAGTTCTCTGATGTCAGCTTTTCCAAAAACACATTTGACACTACAGGAACAGGTTGAAAGATTATTTGCAGTTTTGGAGATAAAACACCAGGTTCCCTAGCTGTCAGATTTCCTCAAAAACAGTATAAACATATCAAAGCATGTTATGGCAGGAGCTGTATATTTTTCAGAACGAAAGTCCAAAAAACCTGAAAGTGTGTCACATTACATTTCGATATGCAATTTCAAACTGTGAGCATGTGTCATCACTTTTAAATGTTACAGTATCACTGGCAGTGGTCAGTGGTCCTCAAAGCGGTGCCCACGAGACCAGGCCATCATGCCCGTGGCAGCTGGTCTTAAATTATGGGTCGTGAACAGGGTCGTAGCGTGGGAAAATGAATAAAGTAATAAACACCTTTTCCAACAAAAGCAGCACAGCATTCAAGCTGACAGTGCTGCTCGCTTATGCTCTGCTTGTACGTACTCGACATTTTATTTTTTTTTGTCCCCCAAAGGGCTTCTGCGTTACGATCAGCCAATTGAATATCTGCATTGTCTCTGCGATAGCCCAATCATAAGTTAGCTGGGTGGGACAAAAACTGTGTCTGTTTCAGTTACTGGTACTGACAGTAAGTTTAACCAATAGGAGAGTCAAATATCTGCCAAGTTTTACGCAGCTGTCCAATCATAAGCAAGCAGAGGCCGTTCATGGTATTCTGCATGAAAATTGAAGGCGAGTCAGTAGCCAATGGGAAAGAGAAAGCTCTGACATCTGTCCAATCATTCGTGAGCAGAGGTGGGTGTTAATATGCCGGGTAAGCACTGAATTTCGCCGACTGTTATTGAGAAAAATAATAAATTTCAGTATATAGAATTTCATTTTCTATCTCAATTTTTTTATTTCACCAGACAAGGGAAACACGTTGTATATTTAATTACGAATCCACTTTCTCTGAATAACTGTACTGGAGATGAGCGATCTTTAAAACAGAGTAGTGTTGACAAATTTGTCAAATTGAAACAAAGCAAGACGCTGTCTGTCCTCTTTTATTTTAGTTTATTCACGGTTATCTGTGTAAACATGCTATTTAAAAAATATTTGCATTGTGTATTTTATATAAATTATTTAAAGAATAAGCTCAGCATGCACAATTACTGCCTGAGACTTGGCTTTATCAGAGTGAGCCAAGAATAACATTTACCCCCCCCTCTAGATTTTGAGCTTTATATAGTGATATATATAAGCCCCCGTATATATATATATATATCTATATTATATATATATATATATATTATATAATTATTATATATTGTGTGAGACACATACAGAGCTCTTCCGTCACAAATTCTATTCTTTAAGATACTTTATCAGTATGTAGTCGGGACGTTCAAGCAGCCATTAAGTTAAATACTGGCACGGGTTTAAATGAAACTCATGGTGACGAGATTCTCTTATGTCCCGTCGTAGGAACTGATACTTTCCAAAAGTTTCAACAAAAGTTTTCTTCTTTATTTATAGTTTAAGGACTATGTACTTCAGGTGTTTAAAAATATATATATATATACATATGTGTGTGTGTACATGTGTGTGTATATATATATATGTATATATATATATATTATATATATATATCATATATATATGTGTGTATATACACACAAACACACACACACACACACACACATATATATATATATATATATATATATATATATATATATATGTTCGCTAGAGACTCATTCGTCTGCAATGGCAGTATTCTGAAGACTGATCTGACTACTAAAACAATGGACAACAGATAGGAAGTAATTTTCAATTCAAAGTCCCCCTCCTAATCCTCAGCCGTTTCTAGAAATGAACTTTCTGCAGCACTGCTGTTTGTGTACTGTTTCGCCAGCTGTATTACTTTGTTTGAAATTAAATTATAAGGCTCATTCTCACTTGTGCAACTCATTTTCTGTGGATGCCACCCTGGCCGGATCAGTGACATGTGACTATTCTTTGATTGTAGACCAAAAGACACTGGAGCTTGAGGTGTAAAGATACCAACATTATTCGTACACATGTCATCAAGTTCTCCATCTGCACCCCATGGGAAGAGGCAGAACAATAGAAGTCTTGCTGTATCTTGAGTTCTATTGATATCCAATTTTCCCAGATCCTGTTTTTGGCTCCTTCTAGAGTTTTTTTTTTTTGCCTTAGCATGACAACTCCTTCATCAGCAGCACTATAAATGTTATTCTCACTTTGGAATAGGTGTACAAACTCATTTACTTGATGAAGGGACACCAACGCGTTGTTCCTTTTCAGTCTAGATTGCTTTCTATCAAAGCTAGTCACTCTTCTTAGGGCTGCAGAGCTGTCATAGGAGCTCAGCAGATCTGACCGTTCCTCTGGGCTGGGGTGTAGCTGTTCCGAAAGTCCTTCCAAGTCGAATGTTAGGACATGAAAACCATTGTCTACTGAGGTGGCTTTCAATTGCAACAACGTGAAAGGGCTCAAAATGAGCTCTGGAATCGGAACCCAAAAAAGATACAACATAAATACCAAATTTTACACTTGTAAAACTTTCATTTTCCATATGCTCAGGTACTGTTATTAATCAAACCTGTTTTTTGCCATCATCTCATATTAATGTACTTGCTTTGAATGTCCACATATATAAATAAGAACACATTACTAATGAAGCTGGGATGCTACATACTGAGAACATAATAAAAATGAACACAACGCTGGAATTATTATTAAGCAACAAGTCATTTTTTATAATGATACATTTTCTGCTTTTTGGGGCTTTCAAATCACATTTCTTCAAAAGCGATAGCTGTTTTCATTTGACTACCTTTTTGCCCTTTAAAGGATCTTTTGACAAGCTCTAGAATCTTACTCTTGCTGTTATTCTCACTGAAGAGTTCCATTAGATTTTTTTTTTTTTTCACAAGGTTGGGTTCTGTTCATCCTATACTCTCAATGGGTAACTGGGGCAGCTATTTCATTATTGGTAGCTTCTTCTGTCTTTTTAAAAGCCTCTCTCTAAGACTCTTGTCTCTCTTAGAGTACGGGTTAAGGGTCATGTTCCTAATAGGAAGGTAAGCCTTGGCCCAGAAGCTCTCAATCAAGTTAGATATGCAGGGTCTGTAGTATCCTAGGATACTCTGTCTCCTTGATCAGACTGTACATGGCTCCACTTCCACCCAAAAATTCCATATTATACAATTCTATCAATAGCACACAGCTGCAGTAGTGTCAGCTACTATGTTTCTTATCTATGCTCTGGATTTGAATACCCCATAGTTTACATAATTACATTTGATCTGTGAACCCAAGCTATGCAAATTACCAAGTGCATGTTTATTATTCTGTCTAAAAATGTACAGGTATGTGCAGACCAATTAAACAGATACAAAAATACAGTAGGTAGGTACATAAAGGATTAAAAAATGAGCAGGCAGCCAGGGGAATTAACTTGTTATATAGCATATAAAAATCGGCAGAACAGGTAATATATGAAAAATTGTGAAACTATGATTTGCATATTGGGTAAATGCTTCATGTAGAACCTTCATATCAAAGCTACTGGAGAAGATATTACCCATCTGATGGTGGATGTGAATCATTATGCTTGAATGCCTGTAACCTGGCTGCTGCAGAAGCAGGTGTGAAGAATCAAGCATTGGTGCACTAGCTCCACACACTGGGGGGAAACAAAAGGTGATGTGAGCCTTCAGTGCCAGCATTTCCAGGCAGGCATAGATCTAGACTGAGGTGTGGTAAAGTTTCCAGATCTCATCCGTGAATGGCAGGGGGTATTGTGCCGTGGTGATGGTGTAAGTGGCTCTCTGGTGTGAAGGAAATGAGAAATCGACTGAAACCCTTTGCTTGCAACTTCACAGTTGGCTTTTAATCATAAACAGACACTGGTTGCTATCACCACCTCCCCCAGCAGGAGGCACTGCAGAGCATTAGATTACACTGTTATCCCTGACTAGTTCCACTCTGTGTTGGAACCCTGCCGTTTTCCTTTATTCTTCAGCTCTGCAGAGAATATACTCCTGAGATAATCAGACCATGTAACGAACTCAAGTCATAAAAAAATGTTATAATAATAATCATTTAAACATTATATTTTATATGTATTTATATTTCCAAACTCCATGTTCAATTAACATAATGACAATAAGACCAGTTTTTATTTGTTAATCAGTGTTTTAGATATTTCACCCTTAGTATTTTCCCCAGATTTCCTTATTGATTAATTCAGGAAGATAGATTGCTTTATTCAGCTGGAGACGCAGCCCTAATAACAAAAAACGTCTGACAGCTTAAAAGCCACAGAGTTTGAGTTTTCCTTCAGGAGACTGGCAGTTTTTAACTGACCACTGATTCTTTTCAGGATCTGCCCTCACAGTGGTTGCTCCTTCTAAACTGACAGAAAGAGCAGATGCTGTTCCACAGCATGCCCCTGCTGATAGCTTCCTGGCATATGTGCACACCTTCCCTGCAGATATTTTAAATGAATAGCTAGCAGCACTGAGCCCTCACTTGCAACACCACAACTTTTGTGTTCAAAGCATAATTACTGAAAGCTTTCCTGACCAAGAAGATCACTAATGAGTCTGACTTGCGAGTGACCCAGAGGAACGCCCAATTCAACAGGGCATACGCACCAACCACATACACACGCAATCTAAAGCCTAATTGACACGACGCTCTTCAAAAGGTGCTTTCGCTTCTTTATTATGCAACTTTGAGGTTCATTAATACAGATAAGACTGGGTGCTCTGAGCTTGCCTCTGGCAAGTGGCCACATTTCTCAAGCTCAGCTACTGAGCTATACCAATAGAATAATAGAAGTGACATATTAAACACCTGATTAAAAGACGCTACATACTTGTAACTGGCACATAACGAGCCAAAATGCAGATGATTACAGTGGAAAATTCAGAGCATTACCTGTGAAGGTTAGAAAGTAACTAATACATAATAAAAAGGTAAGGGCATTGTGAAATACTGCAATACTGCAATACCTGGTATTTAATTAAATGCTGACCTATTGTATTAAATTAGCACTTTAAGGACATACGCTACAAATTGCACCCAAAAATGCCAGTGAGAAGAAAAATAAAACCTTAGAGCGATTTCAATTAGAGAGAGCCTGGCCAGGAATAAAATATGCACAGCTACAAATCAGAAGGAAAGATAACTGTTGACTTAAAAAATGTTTCCCCAAGTGTCATTTCAAAAGAATGAGTCAGTTCTGACAACCTGTTTTTAGCTTATAGCTTGTATAGATAATAGATTGATAATGCAACACAGCAATATCTATTTAATAAAGATAATAGGTTTCATAGAAACAGACCACACTTATTTTCAATACATTTTTATATTTCACAAAAGATATTAACCCTTCAGCAAAGGATCTGGTAAGATTGTCTCTATGGACACCAGTTGCTTCCACAGATAAAGTTCAGTAATACTTTAAAATGCTTGTACTAGTAGCCATGGAGACGGTCTCTTACATCAGAGAAAGGGCAACTTCTGACAACAAGTTTCAAAACTTCTCAAAGCCCCAAGACTCGGATTGCAAACATTAAAAAGAGGTACGAGGACAGTAAAAAAAAACACACACACACATATATATATATATATGTTTTCACCAAACACATTGATTTTTTGTACAAATCTATTCTTTCTAATGCCTGTCCATCAAGAAAGTGGTAAAGCTTTAAGTACTACTTCTCACACTTGATAACATATTTCTTTGATATTTTCCTAATCACCGTTTACACAATTTTTGCAAAAAAGTATGATATGCAGAATTAATTCAAACACTTAAACATAGTAAAAAAAGAAATACAGTATGTGTCTGCTTTACAAGTTGTGCATTTAGGTAATCAAATCTGGCTCTGCTAATTTATTCTTTTAGTTTATTTCTTTATTTAACACACGCAAACAAATTAATAATTATCAGAAAATCATGTAAATCAGAGTAATCAGTAGTCATTTTGAAGTGATTGCTTTATTTATTAGCCAAAAAAATATTAATAAGAAATGTTTTTTCTTGTTGATACAATCTAAGTTTCTTCTAAACTAATATGTACACATCTAAAAAACAAAACAGAAATGAATCCGACAAGTGCATAATGCTATCTACAGCCCACCACATTACTATATGACAATGTAAATTAGATTGATAGGGTGAAAGAAAGGCATCACGTGACTAGGACACATTGATGTAATGCTGAATCTAGAAAATGGCTGCCTTTTTTTTACTGCAAACAATCAAACAGGCAGAGCCTGTAATATTTGTGTGTACTTGAGCAGTGAAGAGACAGTAAGAGGGCTTGAGCATACAAATAAACAGGTATGATACTAAATGTGTTCCTTTCCATTGTTTCAGCATTAAAATGGAAATATTGATTATCTGATGCAGCAGATTCTTCATCTGTGTGTGCCACATACACAACAAAGGTTACTGTGGTAGGAAAGGAATATATCTGTGCGTGCATGCGTGTGTGTGTGTGCTGTTTGGTTAAAGAAAATTACATGGATCAATAAAAGCATAACTGCTGGCTATAGAAGATAAAGTGTGCGTTTTTTTTTGTTTTTTATTTACATTTCAAACATTTAATGAATATGTTCTAAAACTGTTAATATTTCATTCATGACATATAAAACTTTGTATTTTCCAGGAGTACTGCGTAAAATATCCAGTATTTTCAGCAGATTTCATCAATTTGCACTTGCTTCCCACCTGCTTACACAATCAGAGGTCCATTCATTAATCAAAGTGCCTTGGTGTGTGTCGTGCAATGCACCTGTAACAGCCGTATCTTTTGGGTTATCAGGTATCATGTCACTCATGTTCACATTTGCTGAAAGCCTCACATTTATCATCATCTATTCTCCATAAATCTAATTTCAGCTTTCTACGGCTCTTTGTAGAGCAAGTTTATCTGGTACTGTTGGCATTTGGTGATATACTCATCAATTTATGTTATCTCTTTGCAAGAAGTTCTCTACAGCATAACCCACATGCCTGTACCACTATTTTAATCCAATGGGAAGAGACTGACAGGCTACAGTGCACAGCACGAACAACTAAAATGCAGTACTATTTATTTCTTTACAAAACTAGCACTGGTAAAGCAGTCTCTTTTTTTTAGTAGTTCAATAAAAGCATGTGCAATATTCCAAATAGATAAAAGTTGTGTAGTTCTCGATAATACGTCAGATTTTGCAAGAGTTTCAAAATATATACTCATTCGTCTTCCAAAACAAACAAAAAAAAATGTTGTATTAAAAATCTACTTATTGTCAATTGGGTTTGCAACCTGTATGTCCTGTGTGCTGGAGATGCTTGACAGTAGGTAAAAAATTGCCTCCTCCAAATGAGCATAGCGAACAGCAGCTTGATGATTGGCAGCACAAATAGAAGACACGCGAGAAAGCCTTCAGTCTGCAGCTGATGCACAGGAAGAAGACAAGGAGCAGAGTTTACAATGGAGAAAACATTACCAAGCTAATGGCACAGGCAATCATCTGACCACCATGCATCTCTGATAGCAGCAGGGCATCCATTTTCAGTTAAGTGTTAGAGTACCTTTTTGCTTTCTCTGACCACGGCAGGGGTAAAGCAACCTAGTATGTGCCTGGTAATAAATTACTGTATTGGATACTTCTTGTTTTCCTTCAGCAATGACTCTGCTGCTTATTCTGGCTATCATCGTCAATTAAAGTACAGCCATCTTTATCCAGCTGTACATCAGCCATGGCATTCTGATTACTTCTTCAAGAGCCCACAGGGTCAAGAGGCCCTTTTGACCTCTGTAAGTTAAAACCGTCTGACCACTTGCTATTCCGTGCAATCTAGGATGAACAGATGGATACTTCTCTGCCTCTCTCCATAAAGCTTGGAAAATCAAGATAAATGAAACTGGGCTCTGGCTTTGAAACTGGTTTATGAGGGTAAAATATGGTTCGGCTGCCATTTAATAGAATTCCCTTTTCCTTCAAAAAGCTCAATCACGCTTATCCCTCTAACCTGTGAATATGACAGTAGTCAACATCATTATAGAATCTTTGATAATGAAGTTGTGGACCCCATTGCCATTTATATTATCACGACACAGTACATTTGTTAGGCATAATTGATAGCACGGTAGAGACTATTGCTATACACTACATGCAAGTGGGGAAATTGTTTCCCAGCCCTGTAGAACAGCATCGTTAAACAGATTGTAATGCAACTCCAGACATTCGATTATAACACACTCTTTTAACATTTTTGTTTTATAAAATAAGTATCAATTACTGTATGACGCATGTTCTTACACCGCTTGCAATGAATCTGAAAGGACCGCCCTGAATGGATCTTGTAATGTTAATTGAAAGAGTGTGTACTGTGTAGGGAGTAGTTAATTAACGTCATATTAAAAGGGCATTCATCTAATTACAGCTATTAATTGAGATGTTTGCTTATATGCACACACTGCACTTTTAATTTTTCTAAAGTGCCGTTGGCCTGAAATAATCGGTTTTGTTCTATATAGAACATGTATACTCAGATGCTTCCCAATTAACACAAGAAAGAACTTGGTCAGAGTACATCACAGTGATATTGTCTGTGAATGCCTGTGGAAATAGGCTCTGGGTTCTATTCAACTGCTCTAAATTGTGGTGAATCTTAATACAGTAATTGTTGCAATCATTTAAAAGGGGACATTGTGAAACCTAAAATCTGTAACAGAAAGTCTCTTTGGTGTATTTTTTGTCATTGAAATTAAGCAAATTGCCAGGTTTGATCCTATTTTAAATATTCAACAGTGACTGTAGCACCACTGCACATATCAATTGAACAGACCACTCTATGCTCTACACAAGTAGCATCTGCATCCATTAATTACTGTGCTGTTAATTCAAAGAAAACAAAAAAAACATTCCAAATACCAAACAGGAGACAATGCAATTTTTCAAATACTATAATTTGCTATTATTATTTGGACTGAAAATAATCAACTGTAGCCAGTGAACTCCATCAGTATTGATTTGAAATTTCAAAATGAGTTTTTGTTCCTTCCTATACCAGAATGATGCAATGAGTTCTGACATGCCATATTAACATTCACACAAATAGGACCCTGATTATTGCTGCTTGACAGTTTAATGAACACAGGGCTTCTACACCTAGTTGCATCAACATTGCCTTTTTCCATCAGCGCTCGGCTTTCCCCTCCCTGAAGCTAAGCAATTGTAGCAACAATATTCACTGCAAATAGAACTGAAACGTGGCAAAGCTTAATACACATGATGTGGCCAGAGACCTTTAGCATTGCAAATCAGAAGACAAACATTTCCTCTGCATTTCCATTAGTCACTAATTATAATGAATACTTCTTGGTAATGTCCTCTCCAAAGACTTCATTAATCAGTAGGTTGGATATCACTAAAAGAGAATTTAAAGATTTTGATTCATTTTTTGAGTTTGTGTTACACAATCGCCCTGGTTCTTACCCACAGGCTACGGGTAATTATTATCAAGGCTTTTTTACTCAGAAGAATGCAAATTAACAAACAAGCTCATCTGGAAATTAAGTTCAGGTCAAAATTAAAGAGCCAGTCCCCTCTATTCTTTTATCAGCAACTTGAAAGCCGCATAGCGAAATTTATTTATTTATTTATTTATTTTGCACCGGTGACCCAAAAATACTTCCCTTACTTCTATCACGTTCTGCCGTAAGAGCTTGCTTGTGAACTTCAGCCTTCATATTATATATATGTTTACACAGATAACTGTGAATAAACTAAAATAAAAAGGGTAGATAGCGTCTCGCTTTGTTTCAATTTGACAACTTTGTCAACACTACTGTTTTAAAGATCGCTCATCTCCAGTACAATTATTCAGAGAAAGTGGATTCGGAACTAAATATACTACGGTGTTTCCTTTATCTGGTGAAATAAAAAAACAAGATAGAAAATTAAATTCTACATACTGAAATTTATTATTTTTCCCAATAACAGTTGGCGAAATTCAGTGCTTATCTGGTATATTAACACCCACCTCTACTCACGAATGATTGGACAGATGTCAGAGCTTTTTCTTTCCCATTGGCTACTGACTCTCCTTCAATTTTCATACAGAATACCATGAACGGCCTCTGCTTGCTTATGATTGGATAGCTGCGTAAAACTTGGCAGATATTTGACTCTCCTATTGGTTAAACTTACTGTCAGTACCAGTAACTGAAACAGACACAGTTTATGTCCCACCCAGCTAACTTATGATTGGGCTACCGCAGAGACAATGCAGACATTCAATTAGCTGATCGTAACGCAGAAGCCCTTTGGGAAAAATAAAAAAATAAAATGTCAAGTAAGTACAAGCACAGCTTGGGCAAGCAGCACTGTCAGTCTGAATGCTGTGGCGCTTTTGTTGGAAAACGTGTTTAAAGCTTTCTTTATTTTCCAACAACAACACATAACTACTTGCAGTTATTTAAAGCTATCACAGCATAAAATGCCAAAGAGCATCAGTTCTCATTTGTTGTTTGTTTTGTTATCTGGCGCTTAAAAAAAAAAAGCACACACACACACACACAAAGAACGCTATAAGGAGAGTGGCACCATCATTCAAATGTAATTATATGGTGGGACATCAAACATTATGCACTCATGAAAACAATATGTTTTTCATATTAAACCTTTTGTTTAGAATTTGAAGGGATATAATAAAAAATGTGAATCTCTGCGTCTCTGGATGTGTTCATTGTAATCAGAAATCACAAATAACTAACTTTTTTATTACCATCTCTGTAACATAAATGTTAATGTTATTATTTGTATATATATTTGTTACCTTTGCGTCCTAGCGATTTGAAATGACATATTTTTTTCTATTTGAAAACAGGGTTATTAATATGAAGCATTCACTTATAAAAAAAAAATGTTTTATTTAAAGTCAAATATGAATGGTTGTCCAATAAATATATTGTTCATACAATATAAAGAAAATTAAATTAAATGTATAAAATTCACTATATATAACTTAATTTACATATATCTTGAGGGTTAAAACAGATCATTAATATGTTTGAAGAAGATGCCACTAAAATATTGAAGATCAATCTATAGAGCTTACAATGGTGCAAAAATGCTATCAACTGGAAAGCTGATATACAGAGATCAATTGGTTATTAGCTTGCTTGAGTATCGATAGGCAAGGTCTAGAAAATAATCCAAAGATTATTTGCTTAGAATTTCATTCTAAGCAAATGTCAAATACTCACAATGTACAACCGCCAAAAATGTATCAAAATATGCCTCAGAGCAAATGTATTAGAATAATACTGATTGAAACTGTACCTATTTGCTGTGGTACAGTGTAATACTGATTATTTTATAAATTGCTGGTTCTAGTCTTAATATTATTTTTATCATTTGTGTTGTTTCAGGTGGCATGTCAAGGAGTTTTATAGGTTTTGTATTTAAAACTATCTTTGTATATGACAGTTCTTAATTTCTGAGTCAACAACAACAACAAAAAAACTAAATATATTTAGCCTCTAATTTCACTATTAATGTAAACAAGCTCTCTGATTTATATTAGCCCTGTACTGTAAAGATTATATTGTTAGAAAAGTAAGCTGGTGATAACATCAAATAAAAACAGTGCCTACATAGGGGACATAGAAGATCATACAAGTTTGGTGAAGACTGGTGCAAAATCAAGGCTGTTATCGTGTTCAACATATAGTGTGACAGACAGAGACAGACAGATGGATGGACGGATAGATAGATGGAGGGATGGACACAGTCAGCTCACAAGGTCAGCGCATTTCTATTTTACTTCATGAGGGCCACATTTGTCATTATGATCAGATTTAAAAAAAACATTTCTTAAATAATATTTCAACATTTTCACAAACTGTTGCAGAATTTTTATGTAGACATAGTGCTTCATTTGTATTTTTTGTGCGCGTGTGTTTTTGTTTTTTGCTTGACAGCCTTTTGAAAGCCTTGTGGAGTACCTAAAATCAATAGCCTTCACCATCTCTTTCCCATTATCCACAGACCAACTTGCAACCATCACATTAGTGTATTAGTCATCATAGCACACAGTCAACAAGAAACTTTTCTATAGGATGACACTTCTTTGTGGATACCAAAAGGATCAAGCAGATTAATTAGCTGAGATCAACCATCATCCCTCTTTGTATCACTGCTAATGAATGCCCTCCTCCACAGAAGCAGACAACTTTATACCTCACCAGTCATTTCAATGCCATTTCAAAGGACTGATAATGCATTTACACCTCAAACCTTTTGCATAAGCAGACTATGAGAACATGAAGAGTGTGATCACAAACAGCAATATAATTTCCACTGCCTTTAAATATTTATATGAATAAGCTACTATCCTTATGATTTGTTACACAGAGAAAAAGCGTCACCTAAACCCAAGCTTTTATGTTTTGTAAAACTCTATTTAATTACCATTTATTTACTACACACTATAGAAAAGAAACATTCATATAAAAAGCAAACAATAAAGTTTGCACTTTCATTTTTTTATATATGAAAGACATTTTAAATTGACGAGACAGGTTTAAAAGAATGCTTCTTGTCTATAATATAGACATGCTTTAGTGGCTGTAATCTTTAATAGATACAGCTTTAAAAACAAGTCCTAAGATTCACTTGTAAAAATACTAATGCAGCAGTCCTAATCAAGGCTCTTTATTAAACAAAAGCTTCAGTGGGTTAACTGAAGTTCAATTATGAAACTCTTGACTACAACTTCATTCCCTAAAATGCACCAAAACAACAAGTAGCCAAAAATAATTTTACTAAACAGCGAGAACAACAAATAAAAATAAAAACAAAGAGGGGAATGTTTCTTTTAAAAGAAACATGTGTGCTAATTTCCTCATCGGTGCATTATGAACACATCATACAGTTACAACCTACACTGAGGCCTGTAAAAAAAAAAAACAGTAGACAGAAACTTAGATTGAAAACAGATTACTATATAGCACCCTAACAAACAGAAATGAACAAACTAACATGGAACAGAAGTACATCAATGGTTACTGTTTCATTGATATGCTTTTAGGCCTAGAATTGGTTAGTGGTTTTGAAAAAGGGCATTTTTGGACAGCATTTAAATTAATAAAATGTTTTGGTCTTCGCATACAACAAAACTAAAGGTTTTATTATATAAATCATTTGAAACAGAAAAAAAAACAGGTTACCATGAACAAGAAACACTATTGATTTTTCTGCGGTGCAGTGCGATTTGGCTGCTGTCAAAGCCACTCCGTACCAGCTGGAGTCAAATTGCACTATTTACAGCAAGAGCCCTTGTCAAGTGGACCATAAGTATTCTAACAATACACTATTCAAATGGCATCTTGCCATACACTTCACCGGTTTGATGAATATCCTATGCTCTACAACAAAAGCCTATCCAAAGTTTTCCTCTTCATGAGGTGTTCCGCGCACGCGTATGTCTTTGCACGGATGGCAGAGTAATCTCTTTGCCTTTAAAGTTACCAAACACTTTAAATCTTTTCCTACTTTACATAATTAACATGCATGCCGTGTCAACTGCATTTGTCACACAAGACGAGAAGTGTCCCTCTGTCACTGGAGTTCGGGCCGGCACGTGCAGTACAATAAAGCAAACTAAACCGTCAGAGCAGCATGACATCAAGCCATTCTTCTATTGTACTTCTGATTTATTTGATGACAAATGGTTCTATACTGGAAAAGTCTTTGAAGTTATAATGAGCTATGGTGGGCCAACCCAAAGCATTTATTTGACATGTGTCGTGTTTCAAACTCAAAGGCATTCTGAAACATAGACAAAGTATATAAAAGAAAAAAAAAAGAAACTTACCAAATTTTTTTATGAAGGAGTTTTTTTTTCTAGATATCCTATATATATATATATATATATATATATATATATATATATATTATATATATATATATATATTTAGGTGATATCCACTACATCCATGTATTTTTGACTAACAAAAAGAAGAAAGGTAGGTCGACTTCTTTCCAACAGACTTTGTAAGACTATATTATCTAACACCTAGTTAACAGGTGTAAAAACACATAGATGTAATGGAAAAAAAAAACTAAAAACGTGGAAATCGATGTTTCCTTAAAATGAAAATTTTCTTATATATATATAATATATATATTAATATATATAATATATATATAAATTTTTTATAAGTTTTAACATCTTTTATTTTCAGGATGTTTCAGTCAAAAGCCCTTCTTCAGCTGTTTTTTGTGTACATTTTTTAAAAACCTTTTCTTTCATATGCCTTCAATTTTTGTGCACTGCAGAAAATGTGAAAATACATAGTGGTGGAACCCTGTCATATTTTAATTTCAATACTCTATATAACGTTTGACTGGGTAAAAGAATGTCTATAGTACAATGTGCAGATTTTTATTTTCTTTTTTTATCTAAATAAACTGTATTGACAGTTTTGAAATTACGAGTAATCGAATTTTTTTTTTTGTATACACATCTGCATTTGTTTGGCTTTTGTGTTACATTGGTCTCAGGTTTAATAAACAAATAAATATGCATTTTCATTGCTTAGCTTTCTCAATACAGACAAATATAATAATCTGACATCAGTTATGTCACAAACAGAGCAATATATGCTTGCATACTACAATCAATTTTGTTAACTACCCAGGGAGAAAAAAAGCTTTGCTGATAATGTAATAGTGGGATCAAATTCTGTGCCGGTGCCCAAGCAGTGCACCATCTGCCTTCCAAGATGCTTAGCAGGATAATGCTCCAATAATAGTTTCCAGCAAATGTCACCAAAATGGAGCTTCGGGGATATGTGAGGTCATCCAAAGATCAATGATGAATACAAAGATTTTACTTAAAAAGTCAACAATACAATTAAATACTTAATGAATTATTCCTCAAGAATATACATACATATCAAGCAAACAACTTCAAAATTGTCTCATGCATTTTACAATGTGTTTATTGTCTCTTACTAGTTTTTAATAATTCCATGTGTGGCCTATTAAAGTCATCAATTAAATTAGACAATCACTAATGTGCCTATTTTGACAATTTTCTAAACATATTGTAAAAAACCTTTGAGACCTGCCTAGATGAAATCATCACTGGCCTCCTTGACTCCTGTGTTACCCATTCACATTATATAGGTCTTATCATATCAGTAAAATAATAGCAATATAATTAACTGAATTTTAAATGTCAGTAGGGCCAAAAATCGATCATCTTGAAGACTTGATTTGGAACATACTGAGGAATTAACAATAAATTGCAAGATATTTATGTTACACATTCATTTTAATGTTTCTGTCATTACATTATTATAAAGCTTACATTTTATATACTTAAATACTTACATATATAATAGTTTTGTCTCACCAAATTGTAGTTATGTATGTACTTATTTTGCCAACAAAATATGTTTTTATATTTTCTTACATGAATTTTATATAACACACACATCAAATTCATTTGCACAATTGCATTTTAGTAGTCAGTATTAAATAATAACAGATCAGTCTGAACCTGATACAGATTAAAAAATCACTTCTTCTGCAGCAAAACCTGAAGCAACCTGAAGCGTATTTAACAATTTTTTTAAAAAAACCAAATTAATATTATTCCATTTTGCTACAATATTGATTAGTATTATAATGTATAATCGGTTATACAATGCAAGTGCTAAAGCTGTAACTTGCATACTGTTTTCTGTATTGTGTGTTTTTAAAAACATTTACAGTGGAATGAAAGGTGCCAAAGCAAACAGTGGAATTTTTTTTTTCTCCCCCAAAATATCTTTACACACTATTGTTAAATTGTATTTAATTTATAATCATATGTCACGGACACAGTACATTATATATGGTCATTGAGTGCAGCACTAAACTGTTTACACTGAGAATGATGTACAGCACTCACCTCTTACACAACCAACCCAGCTAAGAGAACAAGCAAACAGAATATACAGTCCATTCTCATTCTCACTTTAGAATAGATAACAACCAAATGCAAGCCCATAGAAAACAAGAAAGGAATGATCCTCATCACACATTGTAATATATTCAGTGCTGCTTTCAGGGATTAGCAATGCTTGTATATTCATAGCATTACAATAATTCAATTAAAAGCTTACCTACCTTTTCCTGAGTTCTGTCAGCCCGCATATTGGTAGCTATGTTTAAAAGAGCTGGTTGCTATGCAATGCAGATGATTTCTCTGATGCAGATGGTTAGGCCTTGCTCCTGCAGGTATGGGAACCCATGTATCAATTAGTAAGGCCTGGGAATCATCACAGGAGCCGAGGATTGCTTTAGCCGCGTCTCCTGTTTCATGTTGATCAAGAGCACCTAAACTAGAGTTTATTAGACACTGAAACATGCAATAATGGCACATGACATGTATTTGTGTTTGAGATTACTGCATAGGCTATGCATTATACAGTACAGCAAAACAGAAACCGCAACATAAGCATTCTAGAGGTCTGAAGTGTGTCATTTTATTTCATTCTTTTAATTCACATGAAAGAATTCCGTCATTGCTAAATATATATATATATATATATATATATATATATATATATATATATACACACACACACACACACACACACACACACACACACACACACACACACACATACTCAGTGTTACAGACCTACAATATAAACACATACAACAAATATATTGAGTGCAATGTTTATAAATGATTTAGTCAGAAGAAAATGCATTGGGCTATACATTCCAAAATTGTCTGGAGTGTAATTTGGGGGAAATTAAAAAATTACATTTCTAAAATGAATCAAAAAACTATTTAAGACTACTAATTTCTGAGTTGTTTATTCGTGGTTTGATAACTTTATTGTGTGTGTGTTAAATAGCTTTGAGAATCTTGTGTTTTACAATTTTATTTTATTAAGATTCACTGGCATACTATATTAAAACAAATAAGATCTCAGCTGTTTGTACTGAATGTTTTCATTAATAGCTTTTATTTGCAATTTTAGGGCATGTACAGTATATTAAATATATAGTACCAATATTTTTACAGCCCAGAAAAAAGATGATAAATGATAGATTTCTGGTTTGAATAAAACACTGTTCAAAGCATTAAATTGCATTATACCGCTTTCTGCAACACTCTATTTTGTTGTTTGTTTTTTTATTTCTTTTTTATTTTATTTTACTAAAATATGCATAATTGGTTGATTCATGCCATAAAAGTAATTTCTAGCTGTGGGGAATTGGAGAATTTGGGACATATTAATATACAAATGTAACATTGATAAAATACATTAGTAATAATAATAATAATAATAGTAATAATAATACAAAGTGTGGGTTGCCTATGAACCGCACTTGTCAATACTCTTTATCATCAAATAAATCACAAATACAATAGAAGAATAGTTTGATTGTATGTTGCTCTGACTGTTTAGTTTGCTTTAATGTTAAAGAAAGCAACAACGTTTAGGAAACTTATTGGCTTAGTCCTCCAATCACAGCCACAGTTTAAGCAATAAAATGTAATAATGTAATGACAGAAGTAATAGAAATAATGTGCAACTTAAATAGCTTTTAATTCCTTATTCTTTCCTTGGTATGTTCCAAGTCAAGTCTTCAGCATAATTCAAGGAGGACAGTGATGATTTAACCAGGGCAAGGGCAGGTTTTTTTTTTTACTATGAATTTTTAAAACCTAGTGGCCTAATCCAGACTTGTGTTATTTAAAAAATATATATTTTACAGTTTAAAGTTGTGTAATACATAATCTCGAAAGTGCTAAAAACAGCAGTCTAGCATTGAAACTGTACTCAGAAATTCAGTTGAATGGTTAAAAGTAATCTACACCTTGTTTTTTTCTTTAAACAAAATGTTGTAATACAAAGCCTACAAATCAATTATTTTTTCAATACACGGTCATAAAAGCAATCTTATAAAAACCAAATCTGGTATTAAGAGGGAGGGAAATATGTTCTTCTTCAACCTGGTTTTCTTTGACCCAAAATCAAAATCATTTGAGTGAGTTTTATTAAATAATAATTAAAAAAAAAAAAAACATATTTAAATCCCAGACACATATGTCAATAGCCTTTTCATCTACACAGTTAATGATGAAACATGTTGGTTGCTTCAAAGCCTTCAGTGAAATCAAATTTACTTTGTACAGCTCTTTGGGTTTTACCAAAGAAGCTTTTTGCTTCAGAGACCCATAAAGATGTACAGCAGCTCATAAACCTCTTTCAACTAAAACATCGATATGGATCCAACTACAGTATAATGAAATAATTAACAGGTGTTTTAATCCATCTGCATTCTATTTGCTGTCCTCTAGTGTTACAAGAGACACATAGCAGCATAAAACACATTGTTTAAATGATGTTATAGTAGTATATCAACTTAGACAGAAAGAAGAAGCATTTAAACTAGGATGGAAGGGGGGAGAAATCAACAAAAAAACAGAAGGGAGACCGCATCAAAACAAGAACAACAACTCAGGTAAGACAACCATTAAATGTATTTATCTAAATGCTAGAAGTATCAGAAACAAAATTCTAGAACTTGAAGCTACTGCACTAACAGGTAACTATGATGTGATAGGTGTTACAGAAACGTGGTTATCTGAGAGTGATGGGGACGAATATAATATTTGTGGGTATACACTGTATAGGAAAGACAGGCAGGACAGAAGAGGAGGAGGGGTAGCGCTATACATAAGAAACAGTCTTGAAGCCCAGGTGTTAAACCTGGACAAAGAAAATAAAACCGAATCAATATGGGTCAGAATAACAGACAAAAATTCAAAAGGCATAATAATAGGAGCATGCTATAGACCGCCAGATTCAGACGGTGAGCACAATAATCTGTTATACAATGACATTAGAAATGTGTGTAGCAAAGGAGAAGCCATACTAATGGGGGATTTCAACTTCCCCCAAATAAAATGGGAAAACCCGGTGGGTAGCGCGAAGGATGAAATAGAAATGGTGGAAATGACAAATGACTGCTTCCTAACACAATTTGTGAAGGCACCCACTAGAGGGGAGGCATGCCTTGATTTAGTCTTTTCAAATAACGAAGATAGAATAACTAAAACAGAGGTCAGAGAACCACTGGCAAACTCAGACCACAACATGGTCTCATTTGAAGTGTTTTTTAAATCCCCAAAAGTAAAGACTAAAGCTAAGGTTTACAATTTTAGAAAAGCAAACTATGAAGGCATGAAACAGAGACTAACAGAAGTAGATTGGAGTAAAATAGAGAAAACACCCACAGAAGAAGGATGGTTGTTCTTCAAAAATGTAGTACTAGAGGCGCAAAACAATTATATCCCTAAAGTAGACAAATCTAAATGTAAAACTAAATTGCCAAAATGGTTTAATAGATCAATTAAAAAAAATATTCAGTGAAAAAAGGCACTTTACAGAGCATTAAAAAAGGACCAAAAAGAAAGTACGCAGAAAGAGTACACAGAACTGCAAATGCAAGTCAAAAAGGAAGTTAGAAAGGCCAAGAGAGAAATAGAAATGAACATTGCTAAGGGAGCTAAAACCAATTCCAAAATGTTTTTCCAATATTACAACAGCAAGAGAACATTCAAAGAGGAGATTAAATGTTTAAGAGATACAAATGGCAAAATTGTAGAGGAAGAAAAAAAATAGCAAATATGTTAAATGATTACTTTTCACAAGTTTTTACAAAGGAAGATACTGACAACATGCCCCACATGTCATCCAGTTCCTATCCAGTTTTAAATAACTTTAGCATAACTGAGGCAGAAGTGTTAAAGGAACTAGGAGCTCTTAAAATAAACAAATCCCCTGGGCCGGATGAGATCCTCCCAGTAGTACTCAAAGAAATGAAAGAAGTAATTTACAAACCGCTAACCAAGATCATGCAGCAGTCTCTTGACACAGGGGTGGTACCGACAGACTGGAAAATTGCAAACGTAATACCGATCCACAAAAAGGGAAACAAAACTGAACCAGGTAACTACAGACCAGTAAGCCTGACTTCTATTATATGCAAACTTATGGAAACTATAATAAGATCCAAAATGGAAAATTACCTATATGGTAACAGGGTACTGGGAGACAGTCAACATGGTTTTAGGAAAGGGAGATCGTGCCTAACTAACTTGCTTGATTTTTTTGAGGATGCAACATCGATAATGGATAATTGCAAAGCATATGACATGGTTTATTTAGATTTCCAGAAAGCTTTTGACAAAGTCCCGCACAAAAGATTAATTCTCAAACTGAACGCAGTTGGGATTCAAGGAAACGCATGTACATGGATTAGGGAGTGGTTAACATGTAGAAAACAGAAAGTACTGATTAGAGGAAAAACCTCAGAATGGAGTGTGGTAACCAGCGGTGTACCACAGGGATCAGTATTAGGTCCTCTGCTATTCCTAATCTACATTAATGATTTAGATTCTGGTATAGTAAGCAAACTTGTTAAATTTGCAGACGACACAAAAGTAGGAGGAGTGGCAAACACTGTTGCAGCAGCAAAGGTCATTCAAAATGATCTAGACAAGATTCAGAACTCGGCAGACACATGGCAAATGACATTTAATAGAGAAAAGTGTAAGGTACTGCACGCAGGAAATAAAAATGTACATTATAAATATCATATGGGAGATATTGAAATTGGAGAAGGAATCTATGAAAAAGACCTAGGAGTTTTTGTTGACTCAGAAATGTCTTCATCTAGGCAATGTGGGGAAGCTATAAAAAAGGCTAACAAGATGCTCGGATACATTGTGAAAAGTGTTGAATTTAAATCAAGGGAAGTAATGTTAAAACTGTACAATGCACTTGTAAGACCTCATCTTGAATATTGTGTGCAGTTCTGGTCACCTCGCTATAAAAAAGATATTGCTGCTCTAGAAAGAGTGCAAAGAAGAGCGACCAGAATTATTTCGGGCTTAAAAGGCATGTCATATGCAGACAGGCTAAAAGAATTGAATCTGTTCAGTCTTGAACAAAGAAGACTACACAGCGACCTAATTCAAGCATTCAAAATTCTAAAAGGTATTGACAGTGTCGACCCAAGGGACTTTTTCAGCCTGAAAAAAGAAACAAGGACCAGGGGTCACAAATGGAGTTTAGAAAAAGGGGCATTCAGAACAGAACATAGGAGACACTTTTTTACACAGAGAATTGTGAGGGTCTGGAATCAACTCCCCAGTAATGTTGTTGAAGCTGACACCCTGGGATCCTTCAAGAAGCTGCTTGATGAGATTTTGGGATCAATAAGCTACTAACAACCAAACGAGCAAGATGGGCCAAATGGCCTCCTCTCGTTTGTAAACTTTCTTATGTTCTTATGTTCTTATGTTCTTAAGATTGTTTTAAGACTGTTAAACAGCATATGGATAAACAGTGAATATTAATTCATTGAATATTTACATCTATTGAACTCAACGGTTTAGGTTACAGTATTTGAGCTAATGAACATTCAGAATAAAGCTGTTTAAAGATTGTGTACGTTTGTACTGTAAATGTTTTTTTGTTTTTTTTGTGAGGTCTATACTTTGGATTCATGGACGTTTTTATCTGATCATTTTCTAAATGAGCATTTTGAAATCAAATTCATTCAAGTTTGTGTAGTACTGTTATAACTTTGATCTGCCACCCCTCAGATCTATTTTTATACTTTTATGTCTCATTCATTCATACATATAGTAAATCTTTGATTTGCCAAACAGAAACAAAATCTTTTCAGACAAACTAAGCAGTGTATACTGAAGAAGTGCTGATAATCACCATTTATTATGGGACAGGCTTTCCACTGAGGGTGGCAACAACCTGGATAAAAGCTGCCACTGCTTTTCACTCTGACTCTCAGGGATTTACACAAACTGCAGTACCTTTTAGTACTCTACATCACTAAATAGTTATTGAACTATATCACATACACAGTCAGTCAACCATATCAGTTATTCACTGCAAGCAAGGGAGCTGACGTTGAGGTTTGTGAGCACAAAACACACACCACAGAAACAGCACAAAAACACCAACAAGCTTCTGTCGAATTTTAGGCAGCCATTTTAGTTCTGTTCCGTAATTAACAATGACGCACGCTGTGTCTCTGTGGCCATATATATAGAAGCAAATGTGTTATAAAACACAACAAGAGATGTGTTCTACCAAAAATGACAGATTATCATTGATTTTCTTTTATGTTTTTTTTCTAAACTGAAGAAAATGTATCTGTCTGTAGCAGCTCTCTGCTTCAACTTTGTTTGTTTTTTTAAAACAGTAACTATACAATAGCTCTTGGGTTTCAAATGTCATCTTGATTCAGGGGGGTGGGAACTAGGTGTGCTTGATTGAAGCTGCTGCAGTGATAAATCCTGCTAGTCTCATGAATCTGATGAGCTGGGCATACATTGCACTGCGCCATTTTACATTGCTTTTGAACACAAACCACAATCAACCAATCAGCACCACTATCTTGACTGAGGCCATAGTTTCAGCTACTACACTACAAAGCAGGCACTATATGGGAAATACAGCAGACACTGGTGAAGGTATGAACTTAAATATTTGCCCACTTGATTTTTGTATAGGTTTATCTCACAATAGAAAGAAAACCTTAAAGTAAGCCTTAAAAGTATTAATTTAAACCCTTATATTTGAGTCAGACCTCTTTTAATAGCCTATTAACATCTTTAAAGGTCACTGGAACTGTAAAAACCTGGAAGTCTTGGTATGCGTGTCTCTGTTTGGGATAGCATTGCTTTTGTGTGTGTGTTTGTGTGTGTGTGTGTGTGTGTGTGTGTGTGTGTGTGTGTGTGTGTGTGTTGCATATTGTCTGATATAAATCCCTGATAGCACTTTAAAAATGTAACTGAAAGAAGACAGGCAGGATCAAGCAACAGTCAATCAGTCAATCATTGTGACTGGTCACTTGGCCTGATAAGCATCTTTTATCACCAAGTTCATTGTCTGACTAGAAAAAAACTATCCCACATACATATCAACCTAGAGTGCCTTTCCAGAAGAAAAACATTTCACAGTATCTGCATCTTACCCCCGACTAGGACAAGACACCAACAAGGTAACAGTTCGATTACTAAAAAAATCTGGAGTAACCACAAGAAAAAAATGAAACTGAAAAAAATAAATAAATAAATAAAAAAGATTAATCTGGGTTTTAGATTTTATTTTCAATTGGGTGACTGAGGAAAATCTGCAGGCTTCAGAAATACTGCACCACAGAAAGGTTCATTATGCTCTAGATCTAAACAGAGGTTTCAGATTAATAAGCCCTCTGATGAGCTTTCCTTGCAACCAAACCTTTAGGCTATAGAGAACGCATTTAGAGGGAGCAGTGACCATTTCGACCTTGACCATAGCTTCAGTACAGCCTCAGGCACATAAAAGGCAACCACAGGATTTATCAGCAGAGCCACACTCACCCACTCAAATATAATGCTGACCGATGACCTGGAGAAAAGCAGAGAGGGAGACACTGATAGAGACCGTAAATCACTCACATTTGCAAGGACAAAGGGGTCAAAATGATGGAATTATGATTGCGCAGAACTAATTATATAAGATCCCCTCCCCTAACAGCAATTTGCGTTTATTAAGATCGCCTAGTTTTCAGCTTTTCTTGGCAAGCGGTTTAACATGCATGGGGGAAAAGAACATGGCTTATTTTTTATGTCTGCAATGTCAATATGAACAGGAATATCACCTTTACATTTGAAAATCAAGTGCTGTCCCACATTATTATTGCTTGAGCAGCATGTAGCCCTAACAAAACTTTTCTCTGCAATCCCGCACCAAGCAGCAGTAACTAATAATTCAGTGAATGTATTTCACTATTTAAAGAAATGATAAGAAATACATAAATAACAGGGTCACTCTGACACCATTGATTTGCAATATTGTTTTCACATTTCCTTGTGCTGGAGAGTGCTTACAGCTCTGCTACAGCAATTGTGGAAAGCTTGCCTACTGGCAGCAACATGCAATTAGAAGTCCTCAGCTTGGGGCAAAAACAGAAAACTAATTGTGTGGTCAAGTTTACTGACACAACACTTCCTGGACAGTGAATTAGGAGCACTCCTCAGTAACGTGTTGTGTCCCTTCCTCTACAGGGGTTTTGGTAAATTTACACAGACTTCATAATAACATATATAACATATCAATTCTCAATAACACTGATAAATCTAGATTTTAGCTTAACTACATGCCAGTTACATGTTTGGGAGCAACTCTAATTCAGAGATAGATAGATAGATAGATAGATAGATAGATAGATAGATAGATAGATAGATAGATAGATAGATAGATATAACCACTGATATGTGTAATATGCTGACTAATACGAGCGTGAGGGACCAAGAAGCTTGCACATTCAACTATGCTAAACTGAAACAAGCTGGTCATTGTCTGTGGTTAAACTGGTTAAAGATATGGGAGGTGTTTGCTTTATAAATATATGGGAATATATGGGAATTCCACTGGCCATAGATGGCTCAAGGGCTATCTCAATGGTTCAGAAATGCCTCAGTGTACTACTCAAAGTGAGATGTACAGAACTTGTTTTTCAGAATTTCTCATAAACCTAGATGGAGCCTCTGAGCCATAATCTCTAAAAATCTCGCCTTGTGCAGACTCTTCAAAGCACACCTTCTTTCATTTTTATTTTAACCACAATCCACTTTTAGATTGCTATTTAAACAGAGCCTGATAATAACAATAATTTATAATAATTATGTACAAACTGTACGGGGAAACAAACACGCGGCATTTAACGAGTTCTCATTAGTTTCTTTTAGTCAATATGTATTTGTTATTTGTTGTTGTAATCTGTTTGGCCACAATTAAAATACAAAAATCCAAGCAGGGTAAATACAGTAATCTTTATGAAAGTTTCCATGTAGTTCTCACAATACAGACAACATATGGTTCACTGATTGATTTCCTCCTTACTGAGTGCAATACATAAAAGCTGACTATAAATCAGGTTTTCTTATTGATTAACATACTCAGCTTTATTGCACAATGTTGTAAATGCCCTGTTTTAAACTGGGTGACGTTGGCTTTAAATCAGTGTGCTTAATGTTTATGAAATCATGTACATATTGAAAATAATGCAATTTTGATTACTCATTCACTCCTGGAAACAAACCACTGTACAGTATATTGTTAGACCAATCACTTTTACCACCTTATACTGCACATTATACAGGCAGAGAGATGTCACAAGCCATTTCTTGAATTAAACACTGACAGTAACTGAAGGGGGATATGCAGGATTGGATATCCTAATTATTTGTCCTCATGTCTTATGATGCTGTTTTTATCAGTATTATTTTTGTTTGGGCTGTGAAGCAGAAACCTTAATGGGTCCTCCTTTAACTCTGATATTAGTTTGGCACTGTGCCCAGCATGATGCCATGCACGCATTCATCCAGAAAGAACAATACTGGGAAATATCATTTCAATCTGTCCTTTATAAAATACCATACTATAATGGTTATTGCAACATGCGTTGATGCAGTGAAATCTCGTTAATGAGGGCAGGCAACAGTTCTAGTTTACTGTTTTAGTTCCAGTGTGATTTGGGTGAGGTATTGTTGTGTTTATTATATTGTGTATGTACAGTAATAACTTATTTTTTTAAGCATTCAAAAAGTGTTATCTTTTAACCTTTTTTTTAGGTATAGTATTACATTTCTTACAGTAACTCTGTAATCTGGCACTCTGTCTTATTCAGCACAATTTTCCAATTCCAAGCGATGCTGGGTTGTACAGGTTTTGGAAAACACAACGTGCAACGATATTCCTGATTACCACTGCATGTCTAAGTTAACCGGTTCTTTTATTTTCCTCTAGCAGCAGCTGGTTGAGAGACACTGGACTAACAAAGAGGAGATCTCTGCAAACAACTAACCTTCTGCACAGATTGTGTGATTGCAGCTAATAAGCCTTAAACAAGTATGCACACAGTATGGATCCAAACTGTTCAGGAAATAATACTTAATGTCAAACAGATTTAAGTTTTAGATGAAACCTTATCATATTGACATTTACAAGTCGATCACAGGATGTGGGATGATAAGGAACCGGAAGAAATAACGTTATACCAATAACATTATCGTGATAGCATTAAGCAAATTATCCTTAACTACCTGTTTTATGTAATAATTAAACATTAGTCCCATTGCACACCTGTGTTATTTATGTAATACTTTTTATTATAATGTTCCAACATATATAACAGGTTCTAGATTTCTATTATGAGAAAATTGTAATCAGTAGTATTTGATAAAAAAAAGCCACAATAAAGCCATTTAGTTTCCACAAAAGTATACAAAATAAATTAGCTAAGCACAAGCTAACTAAAAGATGAAAGTCAATTGACATGACGATCAAGGACATCAAATTATTATCTGTTCTTTTTAAAACATTACATTGTTTTATAGTAAGATACAAAAGAGTAATACAAAGCACATGAATTGCTTTCGAACAATATATAAAACCAGGGTTAGACATTTAGAAGTACAGTAGCCAAGAAATCAAAGAAAAAACACACAAATATATATATATATATATATATATATATATATATATATATATATATACATATATATATATATAATTATTTTATAAAAAGTGACATTTTGTTATACGCGGCTTGATTATTCAGAAATGTTACATTATTATAATACAGGAATCAGGAGAGCTGCTCATAATATAAAATGTTATTTATCAGTGAGAATAGCACAGAGTTAATTTCTGTGTATTTCAAAACACACATGAAGGTTTTGACTGAAATATTGTTCCACCTAATGACTATCTATCAGGTTGACTGTAATTTGAAATGAAGGAAAGCTCTGGAGCTACGTCAGCTCGGAACAGATCCTAATACATTATTTTATTAAGGTCAAGGGCAATCAGAAAGTAGAGATAGAGTGCCACTCACAGACAAAAATAGTGCAGTACTGCCATAAGCATGGACTTCTAGTAATATCAGTCCCTTGAAAATCAACAGTTGTCCAAATTCAATTTGTGTCATTCTGTGTGGTAGAGGGTATATGATAAAGTGTGTCCAAGCATACTCTTAAATCATTGCACTGGTTTTCTTAACAGATGTATATATGATTGTATTACTTATATTTTTGATAATAAAACATTATCAGAAATATAGTAAGTACAATTTTTAGATACAGATTACAGCGATGTCTTGTTATCTCCTGCTAGGGATGCATATCCCTGCTGGACTGTTTCAGAGTGTAAGAAGAACATATTACTGTAACCAGTGCAATCTGTTAAAAAAAAAAAAAAAAAAAAAAAAAAAAAAAAAAACATAACACACACACACACACACAGCTGGAATCAGAACCTCACAGTCTTAAAATGACAAAAACACAACCAAGATTAGAGACAAAAACTAATGAAAGTTATAGAAAGCCAACCCATATTGACATTGGTTATATATTAGAAGTGAACACTGCAGCATACTGACCTCGAATTTCTGTCAAATAGCAAAACCGATGATCAAAAGAGAAGCTAAATTCATTCTTTCATAGACCTCACTTAGTCTCGGTGACCTTGTGCAACATTTAGGCTTTACGATGTTATCGATTCGACCAGGCAGCTAACGTAGTCTGTGTAGTGCATTATCCTTTACTGAGGATCTTTTTTAGTTCTAGTTTTTTTGATTTTTTTTTTTTTTTTTTGTTTTTACAAATAAAAGAAATAAAAATGGAAAATGTGTTTTTCAATTTTTAAAGAATGCATGTAGTTTACATTTAATTCTTCCATCATTACTTTTTTGGCTACATGTTTGTAATCTGAAAGAATGGAGCTACTTTATTAACTAATAACTAGGTGGATATCTATTATGGGTGTCAATATGTATCCAGTCAGAGAACTGCACTTCTTAATTTCCTCCATTCATAATAATGACAGAACCAACCTCCCTGAAACCCTTACAATGTTTCCTTCATCGTTCCACACCTTAAAATGTCCAGTAAACATTTGCACAGGTTCAAAATTTGGAATTCAGTTTGATGCTGGTGAGGCTAACTCTTTGTTGTTTGTATAGCATATGTTATAGGTTTTACAGTAATTTCTTAAATATAACACACATCCTATGTATAACACACATTCTGTGTATAATGTGCATGTATGAGAAGCCTTGGTTCTCTATCAAGAACATAATAACGTACTACACAGTATGCTATAATCTGAGTATAGACACACCACGTTTACAACACATAACCTGTACGCAATGCACAGTAATTAGTCATGTTATACCAATTAAATGATGGTTCCCTTTTCACACTGTCTAAATAATGCACAACTAATATATATCGAAGCACTGATGATTAATATTCATGTTGAGCGCATTACTTTGGTAGTGTGAATAGAGAATAAGCCTGTTGCATCCTGGCTATTTTGAAATTGTCAGAACTTGCGATGTCCCTAAGATTCCCTAATCTGGTAAGATTGTCTCTATGGACACCAGTTGCATCCACAGATAAAGTTCAGTAATACATTTAAGATGCTTGTACTAGTAGCCCCGGAGACGGTCTTTTACCTCAGAGAAAGGGCAACTTCTGATAACAAGTTTCAAAACTTCTCAAAGCCCCATGACTCAGATTGCAAACATATTAAAAAGAGGTACGAGGACAGTAAAAAAACCACACAATTAAAATATATATATATATATATATATATATATATATATATATATATATATATATATATATATATATATACACACACACACACACACACACACACACACACACACACACACACACACACACACACACACATATATATATATATATATATATATATATATATATATATATATATATATTAAACCTTTTAAAATGCCATCTAAAGCTACGTTCATATAATCAATTACTGACGCTCTCCAAGACACTTGCGTCAGCATCTAAATATGACTAGTTGATTTCATAAGAAAGGTTGTAAGGTTTTATTATAAAGAAACCTAATAGATTTGTAAAAACAAATGCCTAGCAATTAATTAAGTTCCAACATTAGTAATCTTCAATTGGAGAGAAACAGTGTGGCTGCTAAGTGTGCTGAACAAGGCAGAATGTCATGATATAACTGGAGGATGGGTGGGCAGTAAATTTCCCTCTTGTTAATAATTAAATAGATGGAGCTAATGTTTTTATTTATAGCTTCTAGAAATATCTTTCATTCCCATTGAATGCGATGTCAGCTCAGCATCTCTGCTTGGCAGGACAAGACTTAGAACAGTGTTCATTTATTTACAATCAGTACCTTAAAAGCTTAAAGAGTAAGTAGCTTCAGATATAATTTTTATTGCTTTTGCACATTGAACTGTTGTATGGAGTTCTTCCTGAGTGGAACAACACCAACAATGGAATCTGACTATGCACCAACTGTAAAGCCAGTATCTCAAAACACGTTGTCTGCATCATTGATATTAGAACAACGTCGCAGTGAACACCTGCAGTGGTTTATAAGGTACTAGCAGTTGAAGTAGTGGTCGTGTAGGGGCAGGCACGACAACTGCATATATGCTCCCCTCACAGGAAGTCTTCAATAGGGTGCCATTTAATGATCTTCACAGAGAACAGATGTTTCCTGGCATGGATGATGCAGGCTTGCTCCTGGAGGTTTAGGACTGCTATTGACTGGTCACTTGCTAAACAGCAAACACTTTGGTGTACTTTTGGCTGAATTAATTCATAAATAAATACATACAAACATCAATGGCAGTTAATTAGCTTTAACACTTCCAGCTTTTTCTTTAACTGTTACCAATTAAATTCTTCCTAAATCATGTTTACAATTTTAAAACACTGACCCATGTCAAGGGATGTAGCACTGGAGCCATCAATATTTTTCCTCAGTTATAAATAGCTGCAGCGTGTGATGTTTACTTTGTACCAGTTTATATTATTTATTTGCTATTTCTGTGAGGAGGTCAACAATCCCTACATATTCTATATATTCAGCTGTAGATAAAAAAAAGGGGGGAAATTGACCGTTCACAAACTAAATTCTGACCTTCATGGGCTTATTGATCACAAAGCTCACAACAGATTCACCAAATTCTGAGTGATTACTTTAAAAGAAAATGAATAATTCTGAAAGCCTTACACAACACCGAAACTACCTAAGATTTTAATTTGATTTAATAATTCTGTTAATATTTGCGGTTCATTTCACTGTTAAAAAGAAAAGCTTCTGTTAATTCACAGAGCACCACAAGGCTATAAAAGGGGTATGTATGCTGTACTGGAGCTTGGGGAGCAAACCACTTTTTTTGTCCCATATTTAACAAAGGCAACGTGCCATGGATAATTTGGATACTTGCCAAAATATCCTACCTTACTTACTTCGAATCCCCCTTCATATAAAATTGTCATCCTTTTACTGTTTTAAAGAGACTTACTCTACATTCTTCCGGAGGTAATGAAAGGTTCATCACTGGACCGGCTTGCAGTGTAAATTTCTGCAAAATTTCTCCTGTAAACACATCCCACCAGACTACACAAGAGTCTTACCTCCTGAGACCAGCCAGCTTGGTTTGAAGCTCACAGATTTATTGTACGGGTACAGCAGACAAGTAACTCTTCCACTGTGGCATTGGACAGTCTTGTGAGAGAGCCAGTCTAAAATGGAAAAGTGTGAAGAGCAACACGATGCTATTGATTGCTGCTGCTGTGTCAGACAAACAATAACCGGAGAGATTTTCCAGATTACACGAAAAAGTCCAATACTACAATAACAGCAGAACTATCACACTGTAGCTTTTAAAATACTATTAGAGGTCAAATATTGCTGCAATGAACAGTTCTTTTTGGATTAAGGATTCAATTAAAGCATAGGTTAGCTGTATTATGTGCTGTACATATTCTGGTGATTTTTCAGCATATACATAATTTGAAATTGTTGTTCTCAAATTTCATAGTTATAGGTCATCTCCCAAAACATACTGACATTTTATTTTTATTTCATATGAAATAAATGTTGATTAAGATTAATTATCAGCATATGATGTAATTTTGCATGAATAATAAAAAAAAATATTAAAAAAATACTAGAAAGTATGTCAGTTTCATGTCTGCAATATTAAAATACTAGAACATGTCACTACTAGGTTATTTCAACTGTTATTTTAACAATGAAACCACAAGAACACGGACTGCATTGAATAAAACATTGATTTCAGTTCATAAATTTAATCCAGGTTGACGGAGTCTGTAAACTGCAAAACGAATACCACTAAGGGGTGTTATAATATACATTTAACACTAGATCAGGACTACATTAACTCCTTTCTCTTGATAAGACAGCCATCTGGTATTTAATTAACTTATCCCACTTCAGACTGCAGCAGAGCCAATTCTAAAAAGTCCTTTCTAAGATTTCATGGGGCTGCCACAGAGAGTGCTCGAGGTGATGAAATGGCATGGGGATCAAAGGACAACAATCACCTCTTACTTGAGAGCGGTCGTCAAGCAGCTTTGCTCTGGCTGCATGTAAAGCTGCCATTACTATTATTTTCCCACTTTCACATCCACTCACCAGTTGATTGTTGTTAGGTTTATAAACACTGATAGTGACCGCTGGGAACTCATGCCCAGGACAGCTGAGAGGGCCGATAATATCTTCAGATACGTGTTCTTTGAAAGAATCAGCCACACTGCAAGTTATAGCCACTTGAATGTCTAAAACACAGAGAAATAAACGGAATTCCCCTTAAACAAAACTATGAAATGAAATGACCAATCAAGCATTAATAGAACTGTAAAATAGGGCAATTCGATGTGTAACGGGTGGAAGATTTGCTTTATGTCATTGCTGTGCTCTTTAAACCACACAATATAAAAATGAACCAGTAGTACTTTAACACAAACAGTAGCCCAATGTAGACTGCAATTTAACAGCACCCGTTTAGCTGCACAAATACTATTCTTTGAGATTACAATAGGACAACACATTTGTAACATAATAGTAACCATTTACCTGAGTTTACCACAAAAAATAGTATAGTAACAGTATCATAATATATAATATACTTCAGGGATCTGCCTTAAGGTTATTCTCCCAGATTCATCACCAGAGAATAGAATCTTTTGGAAAGGTTCCTTTCTTTCGCTTATACAACCCAGTATAGGATGAGAAATCTAAAATATATAAACTAATTTGTAATGAAAGGTATACAACATTATCTAGAAAGCATACACTTTGAATACAGAACCTGCCAAAGTAGACATGTAAGTTATGTGTTTTAATCCACTTGTTAACATACCTTAGATCTGGCATGCAGCACAGCATACGTGGTGAAACCGCCTCGCTGGCTGAACTTTCACAGGGGGGATAGATAACGTGTTTTAAAAGACCCCTGTATAAACAGAACAACATTAGTCCATCACAACCTGCATTAACAGAGTCATTAACTTTGTATTATTTAATGAAAAAGCTCCTATATTTACATAAAGCCATGCCTAGCATGTTACAGGATTATGCTCAGGATGTCGTTTCTTTTAACCTTCATGCTAATAACTTGGAATTGGTACAATGTGATTTCTAATGGCCGGTTATTTAAAAGAAACAGTCCCAGCTGCCAAGTTCTGCATGGATAATCTTATTTCTTCATCTCCCGCTGCTCCACACAAAGGCCTAGTGCTACCGAACTCGAGACAAATCTTCAAGCGCCAAAGTGGTTTTGTTCAGCCTTTTGATCATGTGTGACATGGTGTGATTTCCTTTAATAAACCTCCCAAAGTTCATCTTGTACCTGCACTTTTCCAGGGTTTCCCCCGTCTCAGCCCACCTGTCCGACAGCTGGTAGATGTAGCTGTATCCATCCTGTGTCCAGGCTAGGAGTCTGTTAACAGGTCGCAACTCCCCCCCCCAGTAAAGCCCTGTCCAGTTTTACTGAATACCATACACATCAAGGAGAAATCACAATAGTCGTACACCTAAAAAAAAAAAAAAAAAAAAAAAAAAGATAATAACTATTGTTGCAAAATACTTGGTTCCAATGCTAGATTGTTTAATACTGGTATTAAAATGCAGATTTTAAAATGTTTCAAATAAAAGAACGCCGCATGTTAAGTTAAGGGCTCCTGCATGCAGCTTAGTTCTTTATTTCTAGTTTATGTAACATTTGCAGTTTGTTTTGCACTTCGTTTCACAAAAATGGTGCAAACACAGCACAGCGGTAAATGTTTTCTGAATATGGCCCATAATGTAGTGCATATATGTTTTAATATTTAAAATCAAAAATAAAAGTAGCAGAATTACCAGAATGAACCTTTTTTCAGCGTAAATCATCAACATACATATTCTACATTGATTTTATTTGTCAGATCTATTGATCATGTCCGTTTATAACATGGATGCTGAAAAATATTGCATTTACTGTACTTTTTCATTGTATTCGGAAGAGGGGACAGGTTTCAGTGTTATAAGTGCACTGTTATAATACCTTCCAATGTATTTCTTTAATTTTGTCAACAACTTTGTTAATGGATGTTAGCTATTAATTTTTAGGACCATCTAACCATAAATATGCACTTGCAACAATTACTACACAGGATATTTGCAGCTGCTGATGCAGTGCATTTTATAACTGATAATATATTTAAGTAATATATCATCTTGCGTCTTATAAGAGATACAATTAGAGCTTTTTTTTGGTTCTGTAATTGTTTCCTGCAAAGATTCTGCTACACTATATTTTCTAAATTATTCATGTTAAATAGCTGTCACCTATAATTCATTTCACGCAAAGTATCAGCTCATTAAGCTACTGATCTGTATATTTAGTGATAAACTTTGGTGCTACTTCGAAGCTGGCGCTACGCTGTAGCCATTTAAAAACCATTATGAAGTGAACACAAAAGCACACTTCACCCGAATTTGCTGGCAGCAGTCTCATGTTAACTTGAGTTCTTTTAAACTCCAGTTTTTAACTGATTGATCACATTTTAACAAAGGGAACAGCGTTCACAATGGGAAGAGGAAGCGTGACACATAATATTTCTTTGTTGATTGAAAGCAGAGGGAAAATACTAACTGATCTGTGGCTAGGCAGTTCAGCAGTTTAAAAAACACATGTATCATTATTTTTTAATACTACTTATTATTCCATTACCTTCCAAGAGTCTGAACATACTACCAACAGCAATCATTCTGTGTACTTACATGATATGCAGTTTATATGCGGTTATGCAATACACTACAACTGGAAGAGAGGTTTTTCCACCACTTAGAAGCAGGTATACAGTACAGCTATGGCCAAAAAGTTTGCATTACCTATAATTTTATATATATGAACATAATTTAAGATATTTTATTTAACATCATGAAATCAAAGAAAATACAACATGACATGCTAAAAGTTTATAAGTCATAACAGTAGTAGAGCAGTTCATGTTAGATTTTGAAATGTCACTTTTTTCAAATTTTTGTCAGTTTTTTATTAAGTATATGGAAAACTACAAAGTAGTATGTGATTCAATATGTTAACGTAACATTATTCAACAGGTTTCATTTGACTTTATGAAGTAAAATGTGTTAATTCTATATAGTGATGCTAAACATTTGGCCATAGCTGCACAGTTCATTAACATGTAGTTGTATTTATAAACTGAACATCTCAAGTAACAGTAATAGCTGTTGCTGGCAAAATATCCTTTTAACATTAAATATTGCATACCTTTGTTCTCAAGCACAGATTAATTCAATATTATGAATATAAGCTTATTAAAGTACAACAAGTTGAGAAAAGAAAGAATGAATGAAGCCCTTTTCTCTGCATTTCTTATGCTTGTATGCATACTAACCTGCACACTCTTTACTGATGAGGATAAGTTCCAGGCTTTCAAAACTCCAGTAACTGATACAACTACTAAAGAGTCCTCTACAAAAAGAAAATTATCACAGTTAAGGTTAAAAAAATCATTTCATTTGGTGTTCAGATTTTCATTGAAATGACTTTGTTTCTCCAGGAGTGTTATTGATATAAAAGATGATTTATTGCATGTTGCTAACTCATCTGTTTTGTGTGGACAATAACATTGAGCTGATCCAGGCAGGAGACTCAGAAGAGATAAACGTATGAAGAAGTTCCAGCATCCGAGCATCAATGACCAGAACATCCTGGTACTCTCCACTGCACAGGAGCCATCCATCTTCCTCCATGTGGAATGAAGAGTAGTAATACTGGACAGAGAAGGAGAGCCATGTTCTGAATGGCCTTCCAATTCTAGAACACTCACTAGAGCTTTACATTTAGACACAGAGGTCTGAATAATTTACGTTTTCTGTTGAAATCTGGTATAACACTTGTGGTGATTGTTAGGCTGGTGTCTTAGTGATGGAATACTATAACCTAATTTCTGTACGTGTACAGTACACTATATACTTTTTGCATTTCTTGTTACTGTATCTTGGTTAATATTATTAGCATAGTATTATTGAAATAATCACAAACAAATGTCTCAGCATTCTTTAGTGGAATAAAGAAACAAAATCTCTCACAAAAATAATATTTCTTAATATTTAATATATTTTTCGAGAGTCACCTATTTAATGTATAGCTGATCTCAATTCGACTAGAATGTATAGCTGATCTCAATAGATCTCTATTGCATATATATATATATATATATATATATATATATATATATATATATATCTTATATATATATATATATATATATTGAATATTTACTGTAGCATGAAAGCTGGCCAATTTGCAGCATTTCTCAGAAATAATGCCTGAGACACTTACACAGATAGAGGTGTGAGTAAAGATCATCTTCATGTTCTCCACACACTGCCCACTGCTGACATTCCAAAGGCTCATCTACCTGCAAACATACCCCAATATTATTCTCAGTCATTTTCATTACATTGGCTGAAATTATCTGGTGCCACCACATCTCTGTATTGCTGCAACTGTCCACTTATATGGCTTATTGTTACAGATGGCCAAGAAAATGCTGTAGCCATTAAACAGAGGGATGCCATGTCTGTTTCTAACAGTGGCAGGTAATTACACCCTGCTGCCTAGCAGCAAACCTCAGTTTAAGGCATGGTCGTTACCCACCATTTTGCCTACAACAAATTGTAGGGACACTGCTATTATGGCTTGTCAATGTGTCACCCCAACTATCATTTGCTGGGAGTGACATGCTATTGAAAATGGTTCATTTCATCACAAGAAAACTACACAGTTCTGAAAGGCTAATGTATCTTCTGTGCATCTTCGCCTGTCAATCTTTTGAACTGATCTGCTGCTTGATGACTGGGAAGAATAGATACTGCCACCTTGTGGAATACTGATGGATTACTGATGTAGAGTTAGAATGCAATTGTTCTAAATTGAATATTCTTATATTTGTATAGTGGAATGTTACAATTCTCTTCTCTAAAAGCTTGAGTAATTTTGCAGTTGACCACATTTTACTGTGCTTTAGCAGCAAAAGCCATCTTCTACCATACTTTACAGTGATGTTATTTACATGTACCATGCTTCAGTATAATGCAGACCTTGTTTAAATCCGTATGTGTATTTACGCAAACCTTAGTTTACATGGTATATGGTCCACTTCCTACACAGTATATGGTCCATTTCCTACTTTTTCGACTTACCCATTGCTGGGAGCATTGACCACATATGGCTTCTTCTCAGAGTCTCTTGCTTTTGCAACACAGGTAATAGAGGCAGTTTGAAAAAGAGAAGGACTCTTGGTGAGATCTAGTGAAACACACAAGTATATTTTATGATCAGTAACTAATGGTTTTGAGGTCTCAAAGTCAATAAGGTAAGCATATACTGAGACAATCCTTTCCTGAGACAATTTTTTCCCTTTTCTTCTTTGACTTTTATTCACCCAGCATCAACAATTAAAAAGATTTAAGTGATGCAGTTTTGTGTAGTTCTGCAGTGTCCACTACTGTGTACATTGTGTGTATTAGGTGGTAATGCTTGCAAGACTAAATCCTGGTCTACAAGCCAAGACTGGTTGATTTATTTTCCAACTATTCATATTTTTGAACTGAAATCAAATACTTTTTATAGCAAGGAAAATGTCATAAACCAGAGATTCAACTTTTACATGTTAGCTTTACAGTCTTAGTGGTTCAGTTTCACTATCTGTTAAGGATGCATGTCAGCTGTCTAGTTGTCAGGTGCCAGTTCCCATGGAGGGGGAAGCTCTATCAGGGGCCTCACGCTCTCTCACCCAGGGAGACCATGGCAGGACAGAAATCTTAATGCAGCCATAAGACATAGTTTATGGCGTAGACATATTTAATTTTCTTTTGCATTTGGCAATTTTTTTGTAATGGCCTTGTTATTTGTGTAGTTTTAGTATTGCTATATTAATAAGTGATATGAGCAATTAAAAAGGGGGAGGGGTTTGGATGTAACTTTGTGTGACCCCAAAGTACAACAGAGCCACACTCTGGTCAGAAAAACCTCACAAGAACATAGACTACTCAAATGATCATTAGGAAGAGGCCAGAGATAATTAAACACAACCACAAATATGTTGTCTAGTGTCCAAAAAACGGTACTACAGCTGACAGTGAAGAGACATATACTGTAGCTGAAGAATTTGAATGCCTATGCACATCAACCGTTGTACTACCCTCTCTGGAGACTAGTGAAGATGGGAAATTCTTGTACACAAATGTTGCAACCTCATCATGGTTATTTTTAAATTCAGAACAACACAGGTAAAATGCGTTTTGTGTGGCATGCTACTGCATTACTGAAAAGGTGTTACAACTGGCAGCTGTTTTGTCAGATTCATAGAATCACAGAAAATGAATCATTAAAAACATGTATTAGTTAGTACTACAATTCATATCAAAACCATTCAAGCAATTACCAATTTATCTACTAAATACAAACTGTAGAATCTTGATAAATTCTCTACTTTTAATTTGGTAAAAATGAATATGGAACATTTACTGATCGACTAAAAAAAAACCGACACAGTAAATATGAAATGAATTGAAGGTACTCTGGTTTATTTTTTGCCTAAAACTACTCTTCAGGAACATGACAACTTCTCAAATAACAAACAAACAAAAGGAAATACAAAGGGTAATAGCAATGCACACTGTGCGTCTATTACACCAAAATACAATAAACTGCACCTGCAACTGGATTGCATTAGTGAACACAGACTATGTAGAACTGTTCAGTGCTCTTTTGTTTATAGGATAAACATTTTTTGGTGTGTTTTATCAACATAAACTTGAAACCAGAAACCTTATTTAAGATATAATAATAATTAAAAAAAAAATACATTAAAATAATCCAACCTTTAAATCGCTGGAAAGACTCCACAGACATAGCTGACCTTCTTGGTTTCCAGTTACAATGGTCTGTTGATCATCTGTGATCATTATCTCTGTGATAGAGTGAGATGGTGCCCTTCTGCCCCACACTGCCATAGACTGCACTGAGCTCTCTGTATCTATCCACAACCTACAACAATGGGCATATTAGGGATGTTATAGACACCTCTAGATGAATATTAATATTTCAAATATGCTACAGCAATACTAGATTATAAAACATGTTATTACAGCATTTTATAAAACTTTACTGCAGTTACTTTATAGGACATAAGGTTTTCCACTGTTAATACGTCAAGTTGCACAGTTATGACCTTGCTTAAGCATTAACAGAAAGGTGCTTTGACTGTCTCCTGAGTGGATATTAGTAAAGCTTTTTATATTAGTGAGGGTGACTTGATGCATCCACAAGCTCATATGACAAGGTCCTGGACTTTGGTTCTGCTTCTGCCCTGATATGAGTGGCTTCAGCCACTTCCGACTGTTGGCAATGGAAATATTTTCTTCATTCTGCATAAAATCCAAATTAATCTCAACCTCATTTTGTTTTGGGCAGTGTTTCTAGATACAAAGAAAGCTGGCCGAAAGAGCACGTCAATTAGGTTTAAGAACGACTCATTACTTATAGTTCTCTGAATAAAATTCACAGAACATCGCCCTGAATATTTAAACTAACGCGGCACCATTCGTGCAGGAACAGCCTTTGAAAAGGGGGCTCGGAAACGAATGTTTCTTAACCATCATTTCACTTCTGTAATTCCCACAACAACAATAAACAGGCCATCATTTTAAACTGCCTTTTTAATCTGTCATTCTGAATAGGGTCAAATTATGCTGTCTAAAGTGCTTAAATCCATTTCCATCTAGCTTCCCTTTTAGAATGAGAAAACACTCTAACACTCTTACTCTGCAGACGTGATAATTTATATAGATAGGAGATTCCTGCCAAAACTCCTGCCTCGTTAATCTTATTCTTTTATAAAGACACGTTATAGAAGCAAACTGTATTGAAGACAGGGCTCTGTTATGCATTTTTCTGGTCTTTCATTGTGTAGACGCCGGGGGTGGAGAAATACCTTTTTTTTCTAAAAGAAAAATGCATGTATGTATATGTGTGTGTGTGTGTGTGTGTGTGTGTGTGTGTGTGTGTATATATATATATATATATATATATATATATATATATATATATATATATATATATATATATAAAAGGTGTTGCCAAACAATATTATGCACCAGGCTAGAATTCTAACTAAAGATGTAAATGCTGTACAGCACCTATAGCCAAAAGCTGCAGCAATTCAGTTTCCCAACATCAGGGCAGTAAAGCACCATTGTTCTGAATAGAGCAAGATTAATTGGGAGTGCATCAACAGTTCTCAAGATCAATGACTGTTAATGTTACCGAGAATCGTAACAAATGAGAAACAGAGACTTGTGCTATATAAACATAAGCTTTTACTGCCACATTCTAGGAGCACTTGATGGGTACTTCAGTCTTTATTTTAACACCAGACAAATCTGAAATGAAAACTCATTTTCTTGATAGTCCACCGGCTGAAGCCAACTTCAAAAGATAATAAGTGAGATATCAACCAGTCTTATATAAATGGGTAAAACACACGGCCATTTAGATAGTGGGACGTTTGCACCTTAATTATGTAGCATGTATAGAGATCCTTTTGTCACTTCGATATATGCTCTACCTTAAGCCTGTATGTCACTTTCATTAGCGGAATGTCACAGAAAGTGTCTGAAGAGGCCCCCTGAATTCTGATGAGACCAGAGTATCTTTTGATGAAAACATATTTTTTATTGATTGCACTAGAACAAAATCAACCCTAAAATGAAACTCAGGGACACAAAAACAAAAAAATAAGAAGACAATTTCTGAGTGGCAGATGAAGATTAGCATTGAGAAATTGAATTTCAGCTGCAACCCCCTGGTGTAATCAGTAGCTGGGAGGTGGTCTTGCCCTTATTGTACCCCCCTCTGTGATTATGGTAGATTACTGCACAAAATAAAGGAAATGTTTGTTGTTTACTGTTTCCAGCAGCAGTGTGATGCAGAGTTGAATGGTGAGCGATAGGTGGCTCTTGAAACATGTTCTGGTGCCTCTATTATCAGCCATCATTCTGTGGCTGGCTGGGCGCATTTTTGAAATGCTATAAATGTGTACCTGCTGGAAACACCAATTTGACACATTTATTGATTCAACTTTTTGTGGCTCTACTTTACTGTTTCACTCAAAAAAAAGAAAAGATTGCTGAGCACACTAAAAAAAAAAAGAATTGCAAGTCAAACTGCACATACAGTCGTAAAAGCACCTTAGTACATAATCCATTACTGTATACTGTATACTGAAAGCTATCACACAGTCCTGAAACCTAATCAAATACATGCTATTTAGGTAACGTTAAAATGGCTGTGTAGAGTTTTAAACCAAACAAATTGCACATCAAGCTTATTTTGAGAAGGACCTAAAGCTAGGTGAAACTGGACGTGTAACTAAAACTATAACCATGCTGTTCTTCCTGCATCTATAAACCAGCTAATTCCAAAACACACCACCTCTCTACCAACGCATACCGCCACTGTTACGGTTGAGACCATCGTTAATTGTTGCTGCTGTTTTTTAAATACGCCTGTAGCAGGAGGCATGTCACGCTTGTATCTTTTTTTTATTTTGTTTGTTTACAATGCTGGTAAATAAGATACGCCCGCACATTTTCTGTTCTATACTTTTTGCAGGGGCCTTATATTAACAGAAATGTTATACAGTACTTACGGGAATATAGAAACATTACAAATTACTAAAACAATACCACTTATGAATGAGATCGTATTACTTGGTCCTTTTGAAGTGTATTTATTTAAAAAAAAAAAAAAAAAAAAAAAAAAAAAACGCATAAAAAAGGAACAGTATTTTATTGCAGGTATAGTATAGTTTATATACGCGTATAAATGTACATGAATAACTAACTAAACATGGCCACTAGAGGGAACTGTAGCACTTTAAACCTGTACCTTCTAATACTGGCTCAACATTATCTCGTTCTGAATACTTTCAGTATCCGTCCATGTGAAGTATTTTCATTTCTTATATCACCCACTCCCTTATATTATCATTATTCCTAATAAAAACATATTTTAAAGAAAACCATGTTTCCAAGTGAAGGCATATTTCCGATATCCTGCAGTCACTATATTAGTGGGTGAATCTTTTCAAATGTGTCTCTAAAAGGACAAAGACTTTATAATATACTCCTGCCTCCTGCAAGCGTTTGTTCATATATAGATATATAGATATATAGATAGATAGATATAGATATATAGATAGATAGATAGATAGATAGATAGATAGATAGATAGATAGATAGATAGATATAGATATAGATATATAACCTTTTTTGTAAACTCAAGGGCATCTGAACCATAGAGGCATAAGTGACATTTTTGTCAACATGGAATATTATATATCAAATTAAAGCTCTTGAGATCTATCTAGTGCCAAAAGGACCTAACTGAAATCACAAATTGCATTGAATAAAGTGAGAAAGTAATAAAGACACAACTGCAAAATCGAGGTAAACTTAGTGCTAGGAGGGCGTAATTAGCAGACTTACACCCTCCTGTACAATAAAGCTTTGTGTAAAACAATATCTATTGTTTGTGTAGATATTTTACTCAGTTAAATTGAGGATTCAAGAATGAATTCACTGCAGAATAAGAATCAGACCATGTGAATTGCAGAAAATCTTGTAAATTATATTTTACAGTAGTATTTTTTAAGTTTACTTTATTAAATATGACTGCATATGTGAACATTTATATTTTAAAGATACATATTGATTTATTAATTGTTATTAAATTGAAGAAAAACAAGTCTGGGATAGAACTAGTGAAGAAAACCACACTTTTGATGCAATGGGTATTCATTTCAGTGTGTTATTATAGAAAATCTAACTTTTAAGCCAACTTTTCAGTGCTATTCTTACTTCTTGAAGTTTCAAATTCAAAACTATTTTAAATTCTTTAATTTTAAACTGGTTCTAAGCCCTTGAAATGTTATCTACATATATAATGCAATGTACATAGGAGCAAGGAGGTTTCAAAAGGGAAGGAGAGTAGGGTGCATTCCTACAGCTAAAACTGTAAATCAGTTCTCTGTCCTGAATAAGTTTACTACTACAGCAGATAAGACAGGTTTTACTGCTTGTTTATCTATCAATACCAGTAGAAGCTCAGAATCATACTGGATCAACTTTCATTTTCATAAGTGGAATAATGAAAATCCATGAGTGGAGAAATGACTTAGCCATTTAATTTGTTTTGTGTTTTCATTAAATTTTTTTTGCATTTCTTCCAGGTAGAGGTTGATGCCAGGGGCAATACATCACTGCACTGTGGGCATTTAAAACTGCTACATAATATTGTGATCTATTGTGTTTGGGCTATTGACATACAGGAAAGTAATATCTTGCATTACATCATCACAGTCTCATTTACTGATTCACTAGACAATTTAATTTATAATAAGAGGCATTTTCCCACAATTTTATAAAGAATTGAAAGTTCCTTTTAAATATAATTTAGATTCTTTCTTTCTTTCTTTTGTATATGTCCTTGCTATTGTATGGTGTTTACAACAATTCCAATGCATTCTTAACCTGCCTTTACCTGGCATAATCTTGCTTTGAGCTTGTTTGTGGAATCCTAAATGCCGGGACTAAATACCCTTCCCCATTCCATTCATATCAAGTGACAATGTGACCTTTCAGCCACATCTACTCTTACTGCACATAATTAGAATGGAATGAGGAAGGCTATTCACTCCCAGCATTTAGGATTCTCCAGGTAAGCTCATTGCAAGTTCACTGCCAAATAAAGGTAAACTTTGAGAATAATGTATTAAAGTCCAGTGTAAATGCAACAGAACTCATGCTTATTTCAAACATTGTGGCAGTACACTCTTGCCACTACCCACTCCCTTACAGAGTGCTGCTGTCCAGTCATTGTGGCTCACTAACAAGTATCCATCATTCATTGGTTCTCAGAGACTTACTTTGAAACCAGTGCCAGGGAAAGGACCATTTTCTGGAAGGGGGGTGGGGGTGATAACTCATATGTTGCTTTCTTTTTTGTTGGTAATATACCATTACAATTGTTCTCAGACCACAGCTGAAATACGGTACCCTTTGACTTGATATTGACAAAATAATACATATATCTCAGTATTCCTGTAGTTTGATACATTAGAATATATGTTGTTTTCCTGTTGTAGTTGCCAGCTGGTTTTCCACTGACATCTTTTTTTTTTTTTAAAGGAACTTCTAATATATCAGATGGGCCAACAGAATTGAAAGTGTTATATGCTCTCTTTGGAGATTTTTCCTACTTTTTTTTCTTTATAATGTCCCAAATATAACTATGGTGAAATATTCAGGTGGCGTGGCAATGGCTGACTGTCATCACTAACCAGCCACTTTTTAAACTGTATATGGCTTCTTCTTAGAACACACACACACACGCACACATATGAGTATGTCTACCGTTAGATATTATTAAATACTGTAATTTCCATTTCTTTGTGTATAACCCCTTTGATCACGATTTTTATTCACATTTTTGGAAAAAAAACAGTTTGTGTGAACTCTATGAAATTCGTGAACTTGCCCTGCCCAAACTTTAATAATAATAATAATAATAAATAAATAATAATAATAATCAAAACATATATGCATTATAAAATAGATGCACAGACAGGAAATAGTTAGGAAACTTAACGTGGTGCTTGGAACATGAACGTAACGTAAATGTCATATTTAGAACACAGAAAGGAAATATTTAAATGAAGTACCATAATAAAGCTTACTCTAACAGTCACCATGACCTAACTTCATAACATGTGGTATAGCAACTAAAAAAGCACGCTACTTCTGTCACTCTGCTAAGTAAACGTTTGCACTGACTGGATTGGCAAAGGCAGCTGTTTAATTTGCATATACGCTGTAATCCTACAGTAGGGGTTTAGTTCGCCAGTGTGAAGGATTTCAAACGTTTTGTTGCTATCACAGAAGTCAAGAATAATTTTACTGTATCATCGGAGAAAAAGAACGGGTGGGAAGCCGTGGGAATCTAATTTGGAAAGATAATGGCATTACTCTGCGTGAAAGGTACGTGCAAAAACACGTACGGATTGCCTTAGTTTAAAAAAAAAAAAAAAAAGTCCTGCAGCAGACGAAGAAATAACTTTTTTTAAAATATATGAATCGACAAACAGTAATTGCTATTAATAAAAAAATAAATAAATACGAACATAAACGGTTCCTGTAAATGTCTTTGCTAAGGTGCAAGCCAGCTATGCAAATCATTTTAATAACTAGGTGTTTCAGCGCGGAGCCTGCGAGTGTGTGTTGACTGGACTTCTGTAGTTATGCCTTGACGATACACAGGTGCATGCTGAGTCCTGTTTATGCAGCTATGATATTATTTAGAATTGTAAACGTTTCAAACTGATATAGAAGTCCAACGATCATTACTAAACTTACATCATCAGTGCTATTCACACGAATGTACATCTTAAATAACCAGTTATCAGAAGTCATTAACAGCTATTACTGAAACTGGAGAATGCAATGCACAGCTATGTTAAATGCAATACCATCGTTAATGCACGCCACACTATCCCATGTGGTTTAGTATTGTCATAGATTTAATGACAGTTCAATCTTTGTCAAAAACATTCTTGTTTAAAGAACATTTGCCAAAAGCAAATAGTGTGATTCATAAAAGAAAGCTCCTGTTAGACTTTCCAAACATAAATAAGCACGTGTTGAAGTTTTTATGCCTTTTATATCCACAGTTGACTAACAACGATGAGAAATCTTTGCAGTTTTGTCTGTGTGGTAAAGTCTGAGTTTTATTACTGATGATTAATCTCCCCCTCCTCCCTTTGTTTTCAGTTAAAAGAGCAATGATGCATGGACCGTCAGGTGGGTTTATGTCCTTATTTTAATTTCAGCTGGAATAATTATTGCATGGGGGGATGCATGGTGTTTGTGGCAGCCCAGAGATGCAGCGAATTGGTATAATGAGAGACTAGAAACAGTAAAAACTCTCTACAGGGCTGGACAGCTACTGTAATAGTTTAACATACTAAAGATGTTTACCACATATGTGCAAAAAGATGCAATGCTCTTTACCTGGTGCAGAATTTTTTTCAAATACAAAAATCTTCAAATACAATCCTGTGTGCTGATTTTTGTAATGGTTACCAAAAATGATGGTGAGTGAGATTACCACTGACACTATAAAGGGTATAGGTTTCATTCAACAGTATCTCTAAATGCAACTCTTCTATGGTCCTAACCCTAGCCCTAATGTTAATGTAGATAGGTGTGTGTGTGTGTGTGTGTGTGTGTGTGTTGGTATGAAGACCAAATTTAAGTCATAAACTCAGTATTCAAGGTCTCTGTTGGCCCATCACACTCTGGCCAAGGTTTTAATCAAAAAAATGGGGACCTGCATTTCATATAATTTTATAACAAAGTATTTCTTTGTATGATAGCAAACAGATTCATTAAGGAATGAATGCAATGCCATAACGCTTTACACACAATATATTTCGGTCATATTTGGTCAGAAAATATAACCCTGGCTTTACTGTAATAAATTATTTTTTTCAGCTTGGCCTCCTTGCCAGCAAAATGCCACATTAACTGTATAACTGTATCTCTTTAAAAGTGCCATTAAAAGTAGCTGCACTAAATGTCACTTTATTACAACCCCCCCCCCCAATAAATAATTAACTGTGAATCATTGAAAAACACCAGAATTAACCTTCTGGGCCTCCAGTACTTAAGAATTTTCAAAGCTGCCCATATCATTTACATTGGATTACATTTGTATGGCACTTTTAAAAGCATAGCTGTACAAAGGTTTGCGTTTATATTTTTGCACACATTCTTGTGTATGTAGCGTTACTCTGTGGATTGCCAAATGCTAGGTTGTCTGTAAATTACTAAATAAGTTTGCAGGTGTTGCTGAATTACAATGTATCAAACACGCTAAACACATATATGTTAAATGTTAAATCAGGGAAACATTTATGGCTAATAGTATCTGCCTTCATTAACTTTTGGTAATTTACACTTGAATGCATTAAATCCTTTTGGTGGGTAGGCAGTGCATGAAGGCACAAGCCGAAACATTTATCAGCTTGATTCTGGTGAGGGGTCCCATAAGTTCAGATCTGGAAATGTAAACGGAATATTATTTCTGCACCAAGTGGAGGCTTATATTTCCCAGTGGAAGACTTAGCCTAAGTAAGTATGAAAATCAAATAGATTAAAACTCTCTGTATTTACTGTTTGATGCTTTGCCAAGTGTAGCTGTGAGCTCTACAGTGGTCTAAATAAGACTAATTGCTTATGAAATATGAATCTATTCCTCTGAGGAATGAATGAAAAATTACCTGTGGCTTTTAATGGACTGGAAGCAGAGGATTCCAGCAGCTTCTAAAGAAATTTGAAACTCGGTTGAGCCAAAGTAAAATAATATGTCTTACCTGCTTAAAATACAGCATATTGAGTCATTCTGGCCTCAAACTCTAAGTAAGGGTTGAAGTTAAATTGCATTGTCAGGGAATTGGTGTTACTTTTAAATTTTAAGATAACCTGAAACATACATTAGAACTTGAAAGTGAAGGGTAACAGATGTAAATTGCTCTTCCTGTTGCTCATACTGTACACTTGTCAAATGTTTTGCTCAAAAGCCTGTCCTTAGTTAAACTATTTTCAGGAACATCTATTTATGTTGAGGTGTACAGAGAATGCCTGCAAAGGTGGGACATATAGGTCCATTGTGCACCAAGATGGACAGAATCCTTAAGGCAGTTAATCATGGCAGTACTGAAGGTTATTTATAGCTGCAAATAACCCCAAAACTATATTAGTGCAGAGCGTTTTTGCTGCTTTTTTCAATGCAAACAGTTATAAACTGTAAATTCCAAATGATAAATTGAAATACTTTTTTTTTTCCTTAGATAAATTCAACAGCTACGTTATCCTAAAAGTTCAGAATTTGAAGAGCACAACTATAACCAGAAGAGGAAGCCGACCATGTTGGGAACAGGACTACATGTTGTAAGTATTTCAAGTATGTAAGTGCAGACAGGATAAGGGTATTTACAGTATTAATCTAAATACATTGTGGTCTGAACTGCCACGCCTGCATTGTAATCTAAATAATCAAGTTGAGGTATCTGCAAATGTAGGCAAGGACATTTACAGGAATGACTGTATGTGGAGCTTACCTGATAAGAAATGAGACGTAAAACTGAGGTCCCATTGGAGTTCTGATCTCTAAATCACTTTGGATGAAAGTACCTGCTAAATGACTAATTAATAATAATCCTTTTCTATTTCAGCGAAATAAGTGACTTAGAAAGGGGCCTTATAGTGGAAGTGTGGGACAAAGGGTTAATATGGGACACGCTACTGGGCACTGTGTGGATTCCACTGAAAACCGTAGAACATGCAACTCAAGTAAGTTTCTCAGTAGCTCCTGGCTATTGACTTTGTTCATATAATGTATTTAATCCAGTGACAGGCCATAAAACAGGTTGTGATCTTTTATTGTTATTTTTTTTGTAATTCCGATAGGAAGGACCTGGAGAATGGAGAATTTTAAACTCCAATGTTCTCATGAATGAAGGTGAAATCTGTGGTGCAGACAATCCTACACTACACAAGATCTTGTTAGACGTCTACTATGAATTACCTGCAGGTTGGGAATTATTTTTGGGTTTTTTTTTTTTTTTTTAATTATTATTCCTTGATTTGAAATGGGAATGCCTTTCCCTTTAAAAACATGAAATAAAGAAAAGAAATATGGGAAACTAGTGTAATAAATCATATATTACCTTTATATTCTAAATAAGTTGCATTCCTCATATCATAAATGTTGCTACAGTAACAAGCTTGTTATTTTATAAGACAAGCTATTTATTAACATGGTTTTCCTCTATTGGTTGGTGAGGAATTATTTTATACTCTATACTATACATCAGAATACAGTCAAAACCAGGTAAGATTGCTATGCCAGTCTTTCAAGATAACCTAACAACTGTTGCTTTACCAACCTTGCCAGTGAATATTCAACATACCAAAACAAATAAAGTACCATGCTGTGATGTATATACTTGTTTCATGAGTAACAAAACCACTCATACGATGGCTGGGTGTTTACTAAGTAAATACATTTTGGTATTAAAAAATAAAAGGTAACACATTTTTGAGGGTTTGGCTGTATCACAGAAACAGTTTTATCTGGAAATGAAACAAGAAGTTGATATTTTTGTGTAGTTCAACAGGGGAGAAACTGCATTACAGTTCAGCACACATTCTGAATTGTTATGTACATAGAACTGCATTGTCTTCTCCAATAACTGGACTAAAAAAATAGCATGCATGTAGAGGTTTCTGAATAAGGAGCACGCAAACCAGTAAGAATATGTTTCTCAAGCAGAAAATAGTTTTAGAATAAGTTAACTAGGATGGAGCTATTTTATATTCTTACTTATTCATCAAATACAATTTTGTCCTGTGGATTAGCTTTGCTGCATTTTATAAATTAGCCTTCTGTGCGCTGTGCTTTATCAGGAAGCTGACAGTGCTGGAAACAGTTTGTTTACAGCTGTAGGGACACACTGTTCTTGCCCCCTTGAACCCTGCTTGCCCCAGTGCCAAGCTCCAGATAGCTCAAGCTCTGTGTAAAAGTTTATATTTGTCACACAGTGGTGAGAACTTTTCAGAGGAAACACCAACAGAGCCGACATGTCATTCAATGTGTAAGGTAGCACTATTTTCTGATGAACATCTTCAAATGAGTGGACTACGTTTACAACGTTAGTTTTTATGGTGTACCTGTACATTTAATACACAAGTATGTTGTGTTAATGACTTTGATAAGTCTGTCTCATTGTGGATATCAAATTTGATTTCTTTTCACTTCTGCAAAGTCTAGAAATACTCCTGATGCTCTTCTTTATTACTGCTTATCAGAAACTTTGAGACTGCTTCCAGTAGGAGCGAGAACAGTACACTGTTCAATGTGAGCACATCAGCTCGGTTTCGTTGTAATGGAGTGTTGTCCGCAGTGATGCTTCAAGAGCAGAACGTGTCCTCCTGAAGGAAGAGCCTCCACTATGACTACCAGCCTTACCATGCTGTATGATTGACGGTCAGCCTGCAGGGCTTGGACCTGATCCAGTGCAAGCTGACTGTTTTCCCATTGGTGACTTCTGATGACACAGATACTGAATTAATACTGGTTTTACAACAGCTGCCATGACACTTATTAAAGTATTTAAAAAATGTTATTGTCTGTTAAAGAATGCCTAGGATGGAACACATATCTCGCTTAGAGTTAACTTGGGAATATTGATCATTTTCAATATTCAGTTTTCTTTTTCTATTTAAAAGAAATAAAACATGTCTTATGGTATGTTTTGTTTCTGTCAGTTAAGGTATACCGTTTTGCTTTAACCCAATTTCATTTTTTGGAGAAGGAAACAAATATAATACAAGGAGAGCCTTGTGTTCTTGTTTGAATTGTTTATATCTGTATAAGAAACTGCAGATAAAAATAATACATTGAATACAGTTATTTTGCTTACGTTCTGTGTTAATGAGTTGTATTGTTATCAGTAAGGCAGCTAAACTATCCAAAGGTATATTAGTTGTAAGACTACGACATCATCTATTGCAAATACATTACAGCTGTAATGTTATTTTAATGAGAACAATGTTGGTGATACTAAACCCCATAAGGAATTTAGAACAAACTACTGTTCTAGTTTCCTACAAAGCAGGATTTCCTGCATCATCTCATAAACCATTTACATGTATGTGTTCACAATTTCTGATCCAGCAACATCTCTAGAAAGCTGCTGAACATGTTCTGGGCATAGTTATCATTGAAGCAGGTAGAATAAACAAACATATATGTTTTGTAAAGCTAAGCTTTTTTACCAACATTTTTTTTAGCCATTGCAATTATTTATTTACCATAAAGCTTGCTTACTGTTGAAATGTCTGTTGATTTTTATATTTTCCGTGAATTAATTTCTAATTTTTCAGAAATCCCTGAAGATGAAGCTCATTTCCTTTTCCAACGATTTCAAAGCTTAAACACAGACAAGAGCAAAGTGCAGGTATGCGAATTTTTTGCCAAGTACTGTACTAAATATTGTACTTTACAATTCCCTTAATGCTGTGTATGTCTGCAGAGATCAGTACTGGACAGTGCCACCTGGTGTCATTAAAACAACATTGTTGTGAAGAAAGCTAATTCTACATTGGTCTGGGCCACTGTTTACATTGATCACAGTCTTGACATGATGTGGCATAGACTCCACAAGGTTCTGGAATGTGTCTCCATGGATGTTAATTCATTCAGTCTTCAATATTTTATGCAATTGGTAAAGAGAGGTAGGCAGAAGATTGTAATGATGAATGCATTGTTCAAGCTCATCCCAGACATGCTCAGTTAGATTGCAAGCCCAGGCCTTGTACTGTAGGTGTTTATAATCACTTGCTGAAGTTAATATCTGAACAAAACAGTACATAGTCCTGGACCATCTACACAGTGACAGTGGCTTATCTTCACCTTACGTGGGGTGGATTCACCACAGTATGTTCAGAATAATTTTTAAAAAGCTTGATGAATGTTAAAATGTTAGAGGTTCTAGCATTTAAACTATTGAATTTAAGTGATGTCAGTTATTCCAGGTAATTTATCTTGGTCATTTTAAGGTTGTAGAAGTTTGTAGAAAAAGCACTGCAGCTCCTGTATAAAGCTGTGAAACATGCCTCTAAAACAGGTGGAAATTTACCAGCAGGTAATGCACAGGGAAGAAAAAATGAAACTAGCAATTTTGAGAAATGTTTTGACAGGAAGGAAGGAAGGAAGGAAGGGAGGAGGGGACAGGGACAGGACAAAATGGGAGCCTGAGGACCAGCCAAAATACCAGGAAAACAACCACGATTTTCTACTCAAACCATTGTTTAAGGGAATTAAAAGTAAGAGCAATAATGCTGATTAGTTAGGAGTGAAAACAAGTAGCACTGCTTTCAACAATGCAATCTCCCTGTAGCATAAGGTATTTCTTAGGAAAGCACCACAGAAACTCTGTGTATTTATATTGTCTGAATAGTTTACTAAAAGACTAGTTATGTTTGTAATATAAACAGCGTGCAGGTACCCTATTTCTCATGCACTACTTTCACAAAGTGCTGTTTAAACATTTTTTGTAATGTTATGTATTATTATTATTGGACAGACATTCAAAACCGAAGTTGTAAAGACTGTATAGCATAGCATGGCATCAATTGAAAGTGAGTATCTGTATGATCAGCCTAAAAAATGAACCCGCTTCATAATGGCTGAGCTGGTTATGGACAGTTTCAGTTGACGTAGGAGATGTAATGTTTCAAAGATGTAATGGTGACAGAGGGTTACCTAATAAAACTCGAACCTTTGTTAAAGAAAATGTACAGGAACTGTACAGTGCCCTGGATTTAAAAACAAAACCAAAAAAAAAAAAAAACCCTTGCAGTACATCTCTTCCGCATCACAGTGCATTGAAATAGAAAACATACTGTCATCCTGGTCCAGATTTGGGTTTTGATATTTCCGTGAAGGTGATCTTATCAGGAAAATCGTGTTTGTGCACAGTGTTGTAGACTGTTCTGTCATAATTGAGTTTTCAGAAGGGTGCGAAAGAGTGCAACTTTGATTATACAGTAAATATTTGATCTGAAATCATTTTAGGCAAATGGGTTCTGATAGTGTAGCCTTAGTAAACATGTGTACCTCCATGGTGATTTATACTAGTCTGCAGTTTATAAACATGGGTGTACTTGTGTTTCTCTCACCTTTCATCTGAGAGTGTTTGCTTTGCCTTGCCTGGCTGCTGGCTGGATCAGGATTAACCCTGATACTCAGTGTAGAATGTGGTTTAAAGGGATATTTTATATCATCTACATCTTCCTACTCATTTCGTAGCTGTTTTATGTCATATCATGTGCGAAAGAGTGCAACTTTGATTATACAGTAAATATTTGATCTGAAATCATTTTAGGCAAATGGGTTCTGATAGTGTAGCCTTAGTAAACATGTGTACCTCCATGGTGATTTATACTAGTCTGCAGTTTATAAACATGGGTGTACTTGTGTTTCTCTCACCTTTCATCTGAGAGTGTTTGCTTTGCCTTGCCTGGCTGCTGGCTGGATCAGGATTAACCCTGATACTCAGTGTAGAATGTGGTTTAAAGGGATATTTTATATCATCTACATCTTCCTACTCATTTCGTAGCTGTTTTATGTCATATCATGTACGCTTTCTCACGTGAAACTTGATTATACATTAAATATTGATCTAAATCATTTTAGGCAAATGGGTTCTGATAGTGTAGCCTTAGTAAACATGTGTACCTCCATGGTGATTTATACTAGTCTGCAGTTTATAAACATGGGTGTACTTGTGTTTCTCTCACCTTTCATCTGAGAGTGTTTGCTTTGCCTTGCCTGGCTGCTGGCTGGATCAGGATTAACCCTGATACTCAGTGTAGAATGTGGTTTAAAGGGATATTTTATATCATCTACATCTTCCTACTCATTTCGTAGCTGTTTTATGTCATATCATGTACAGTTTTTGTGTGACCCTCGATTGTTATTCCTGCTTACATCTTTACTTTCCGTTTTGCAAACTATTCCAGCAAAAATGAAAGCAAAAAAATCACTCCTCAGCTGGTGAACCATTTTGGTGTTGCACAGGCTTCAGGGCACAATGGATAACCAGTGGGCTTCAGTGCACAGCACAACATACTTCTAGCCCGGCTCACTTCCCCACAATCTGTCCTCAGGAGTATTTTTAGAAGCAAATAATGCATAAAGAACAATTGAGAGTCATACAGAACACATGTCATAGGATATTACAATTAGGCCCAAGGGTGTTTTTTATGACAGAGTGGCAACTTCAGTGAATTACAGGGATCCAATATGATGTGTGTTTTTCTTTGGGGTTTTTTTGTTATGTAAACTTGGGTCTCGGAATTCCTTAGCATATGTTTTCTGAAGACCTAATCTATGTGATATTAACCAGTATTTTAATTTTGGAGTGTGGTTTTATTTTGGGTAAATGAATGTTGGATCTTTAGAACTGCTTGCCTCAATTTACATGGAGATAATATGTTATAAGAAGTCATTCCACAAACTGTACAATTTCACAGTACTATTGGCTGAGCTACGGAAAGCAATTTCTTGGGTCTCATTGAAGAAATCGCTTATCGCTAAAAGACTAATCCTTTTGCCATTGTGGCCAAATAGTTGTAAATCTTTAAACCAGACCCTGTGTTTTCTATGTCTTGTGAACTGAGCTCCGTACCGATAGTGATGTGTACGGTTCTGCTAGACTTCTCCTTATTATTAGGCACCACACCTCTATTTACAGCAATAAAAGTGGTTAAAATGTAACCATTTAGTCCCACAGCTATTTCTGGTAAATGTTTCCTTTGTTGTTTTACAAAGAAATAAGGCAAAGGCCATGATTTTCATTAATTATTTCATAACTAAGAGCCAAGAAGTAATTATCACTTTAATTCGTTAAGAATCTGTGTTAGTTTGCACATTCTATTCTGGGAACACTTTCACACATGTTTTGAAACTGTTAGAAAATACAGTTCAATTCCAGGTGGTTGTGTGTGTAAATGCGAACTATATTGTAAAACACTGGGGCTTTCCACTGTTTACAAGGATGGCTACATATGTGTAGTAATGGTCCAGTGGTTAAAGAAAAAGGCTGGTAAGCAGGAGGTCCCCAGTTCAAATCCTAACCACTGACTCACTGTGTGACCCTGAGCAAGTCACTTATTGTAAGTGACTCTGCAACTGATGCATAGTTCACCCACCCTAGTATTATATCTTATAAAGCACTTTGTGTTGGTGGTCCACTATGCAAGGTGCTATATCAAAATAATAATAAAGTGCTGTATATCATGTTTTTTTTGTGCATTACACAAACGTACACAAGATATTGGTCAACACTGGAGGGTTCTGTTTTTTTGGGGGGATTCCTTTATATTTTGATAAGTTTGTAAATTAGTTGTGTTCCTTAAATTGAATTTAGAAACTTGTAAGCTGAGATTTCTACAGATGTATTTACCAAAGGTTTTTTTTTTTTTTTTTTTGTATTTTTTTTTTTTAAAGGTTGTCCCTCTTATTCCCTCATTGTTTTGCTCCAATCGTGTAGAATCTCCTTCTGTTGTGAAGTATCTTTCCTGGTCCTCCTCTCCACCTCCTTTTCAGCTGCAGCTCCCTTTTGGGGGTCAGTGGGTCCCATCACCAGGCCTTGGTTGACCTTTGACAGTTGTTAGAGGTCTCACCTCATAGGAGTGCGGCTCCTTTGAGACCAAAAAACAAGATCCTGGGCCACACCTATCATTCCCTTAAGTAAATATTCTAACCCTTAATCATGATGTCAACCTGCTTATTGAATCAGTTAATACACATACATCCTGTTCTCTTTTAACTAGGAGCAAACAATTAAAAAAAGGTACAAACTTATAAATAAAATATATTCAGTCTTCTTTTTGTAAGCCACTGGGTGCACTTTTGAACCTGTGATTCAGAAGTTTTGATGACTAATTCCTCTGCTTCCCAGGATGAAAGATTGCTCAATTAATGTTATATCTGAACTTGTTTAATAAATCATTTTGTGAACTGAAATCTGTGAATTGTTAAAGCTTTCTTTTTTCTTCAATCGTAGATATTTTAATTTACCTTTTTTTTGTATAGGTTTGCAGAGAGGAGATCGCTCATATGAAGGTTGCAGATAGCCATGTAGATTTTAGTGAAGATACCTCCCTGTGTTGTAAGTTAACTTTTGAAATAATCATCTATATTACAGACCTATGTGCTTTGAATTAATCTTAATCCTTGTTGTATGATATTATACGTTCTGCAGTGACATACAGGGATGTGCCTTACTTCTGGTCTTATTCCCATTGCTGTGTTATTCTTTTCTAATCCACCATGTAATTATCACTGTCCTTTGCTTCTACCATGTAATTATCACTATCCTTTGCTTCCACAGTGTAATTATCGCTTTCCTTTACTTCCACAGTGTAATTATCGCTATCCTGCTTCAGAGGCCGTTGTCGAAAGCATAACTTAACAATACAGTTTGAACGGGATCCTTCTTAAGCAGATCAATGTAGAGCTCCTATCTCCGTTGTAAACACCATTACAGTTTGCCATTAAAGCCTTGAATTCCTGTAAATGATCTCTTCAAGGCATTGCATATTTCAAGGTTAAAAATAGAAGTGTAGCAATAAATGTAAGGATATAAGACCAACTTTAATAAACCTTTGCTGCACCAAGGTGATACCACAGTTCTGACTTTCTAAGTTGCTGTGCTCTTAGAATGTGATCTTACTCCTGTGATCTGCCTTCTGTTAATATCCATGACATCAAAATGGGCCCAGACTGAATAAGATAATATGGATTCAAGACCTGGTTGTGCTGTGTTGCTGATCAAGACTGAGGGAGCACAGGGAGCAGTGCATTGGCCTTTGCACCCCTGTGGGTTAGGATAGAAAACCAGTAGGTTATGCTGTTGTTCGCCTTATCACGCATCAGCAATCCCTACTGGTCAAGGTACCCCATGAGTCCAGGTGGGAAATTCCGAGGCTGGGCTTGCCACTAGAGTTCGGTAGCTTGGTAACATGCATTGCTGACATTTTCACATTGCAGGTTGATATTTGATTTTCAGCCCTCCTGATAGCAAGTAGGTCACAGAGGTGAGGCACCATTCAAATTGGGCATTTCAACTTTGCTACAAAAATTGAGGTAAAATACAGTTCATCCACAAAAAGAAAAATCAGTTTTACTTGATGAACTGCTCACTAGACCCAATTGTAACCACCCAGCCTGATCCCAGCATTGTGTTCCCTAATAATGGAACATAAATCACTTTTGCATAACTATCACAGTGACAGGCATTAGAATCTGTCTAATTTGCATATACTGGTAATGTATCAAATAAAACATGTCATGCTTAACTTCTGTAATCCTGTCATGAATTCTGCAGAGCTAATGTACATTAGCCTTCACTTTATAACACTGATTCGACCACCAGGCATACATCTACTGAAATCTTGGATGACACTTTAGCCCACATTTGCTCATCCCTCACCAAAACATTTTCCAGCTATTCTGCATTGGTAGGCCTCTGCTTCTTGGTTACTAGCTCTCCTCTCTTGAGTACACCCAGATGTGTTCTATCGGGTTTAAATCTAATTTAGTCAGCTATTGTTTTAAAAAGGGGACATATATTTATTTGATTTAAAAAATATATAATAAAAAATTAAGCACATACAGCCCTATGCATATGTAAATGATTAGGCTACATACGAAGAAGAGCTGCAGATCTAGGTTTATGCATCCAATGTAAGTAAACAAAACTAGTATTATAATTACATTTCATATTCATGGTTGGTAAATGAAGAGCTGAGCTAATTTTCGTTCACTGAGCCAATGCACAATGGCAAAGACAATATGCAACCGGAAACCTCATTTTATACATCTCTGCAACCTAAATGAATCGAGTAAAGCAGTATTTACTAACAAAAAACGTTTATACGTACAGCCCAGTATCTCAACAGTCCTACACATGATAAATCAATTAAACTCATTGATAATGATGTTACCTAGTATGTCCTCTAGAGGTCACTCTAGCACTGTATTGTTGCCGTAGATTAAAATAGCGTCTTAGCCTTGGTGGTTTGACGGGTGAGATAGCGTGTGGTTAATTTTACTGTCAGCTTATTTTATAATTGTAATCATGAATCCAAACAATAAGCCAAGTTTAACCTTTCCCAATGATAAAAGATAGGATTTAACGCAGGTAGTGCCTTTTAGACATGTTCTGTTTAAATTAATTTAGCTATTCTTTCTTTTAGTGTGTTTGTGAGCTGCCCTGTGGCTTTCGTAATGGTGTGGATGTTGTTTACAGGCTCACGTTTCACACATGGATGATCATGTGTACATTTCCTTGCAACACATTAAAGATGTTGAACAAACTGAATAAATATGTGCATTTCAAAATAAACAGTGTATACTGTCTGTTACCTTTATAAATGTGTAACACTCTACATTTCCACTAGTTGTCCCAGGGATATACTATGCATTTAACATGGTTTGCCTTTTACCACATCTCCCTGGGCTTTTCAATATACTTTATCACTGTGTAAAAACACAGACTCCACAACTTTGAGAGTTGACAACATTTTTAATCGACCTGTATTGCTTCAATAGCCATTGGAACCCATTTGTTTGAATCTGCAACAAAATAACCTTTATTTGCCAATAAGCTGGTTGGAAGTTTGAAGGACTTGCACAGCCTGTGTTAAAATATTACCCATTCATTGCTTTTCTGGCTTTGAAACGACTCTGTTTGACCAGCCGTACAACTCCAAATGCAAGCTGTGACTCTGTCAATGTGCAGTAGTCGGTAATCTGTAAAAAGCACTACAGCACTCACTTTAACTGTAGCCCTGTGCTCTCTTTTACATACAGCTCCAGCTGAAACCCTCTATGAAGATCAAGACAGTGATTATCGCAGTGATCACAGTGCCAGCCATAGGCACCACATAGCATACCAGGGTGGATCACTAACAGAGAAACGCAAGCACAGTTTTACAACCTGTAATTCAAGGTACTGCACCTATAATATAACATTTTAATCTTGGATACACTTTAAATTAATTTGTTACAGAAATGCATAGTAATCCGGTACCAGTGTGATACAACATCGTGCTGCGTCTGTTTTACCATTGCTGCTAATGCTGTGGTCTGCTCACTGTTTGGCTAAGGTTTCTTCATTGTAGCACGAAGATATTACAGTGGTATCCCAATGTTAAGCTGCTCTGTCAGGGTCCATATCTTAAGTTAAATTGCTCTGGCTTTTAAAAGGTGTGCCACCGTAATGTTAGACTGACAATATGTATTTTTAGAGGCTGCTGCCATCAGTAGAAGCCCTTTGAAATCCAGCATGCAAACTAACACTCTGTCACTGCTTAGTGCCTTGAGATTCCATTGTATTTTTTCTGCGAATCAAGGTGAGGAGCTGCAGAAAACAACATATTTTATTGAAAGGCTCGAACAAAGAACTTCCTTTCTTTAATCATTGTGTGTCACTGCACCTTGGTACTTTGTTTCCTGCTTTTTCTGTTCAAGATCAAACCTGTAACATCTTTCAGTGCAGTGCCACTGAGAGGCTGCAAGGGGCTGCTGTTTAATAAACACTTTTCTATTCACACCACCCAGTCCTTTGCAGCTTTCACGTATAGAAACAATAGCTATAGACATAGGACTTGATTTACTTTTTTTTTTTTTTCGCATGAAAACCAAGCTGTCAATGTTACCAACATTAAAATACCATCCATAACTAAGACAGCATGCTAAATTATTGTACATGCATTCAAGTTAAAAATAACCAGTTTACCTGTTTTTTTTTTACATGGTTACAATTCACAGGTCCTATAGTAGTACTGTACAGCAGAAATCACATAGTAAGTTGGTTGGTGTGAAAAACATTGCAATATATCAGCAGGGTCCTGGAAAAGAAACCTTGAAATACTTTGGTCTGTTTGGACTGAACATAGTTTTGTCTTCATTACTGTATCTCCACTGGGGGATATGTTACAGACAGGCGACCAAGCCATATAACTCACATACATGTACATTATCTAGGGAACCCGCTTTGTGATGAAACTTTCTAACTTCCTAACTTGCTCTGATCTAACCACAGGTATACAAGTTTTAGAGATCTGCATATGTAAAGCCTTAAATATTTAAGAACATAAGAAAGTTTACAAATGAGAGGAGGCCATTCGGCCCATCTTCCTCGTTTGGTTGTTAGTAGCTTATTGATCCCAGAATCTCATCAAGCAGCTTCTTGAAGGATCCCAGGGTGTCAGCTTCAACAACATTACTAGGGAGTTGATTCCAGACCCTCACGATTCTCTGTGTAAAAAGTGCCTCCTATTTTCTTTTCTGAATGCCCGTTTGTCTAATCTCTATTTGTGACCCCTGATCCTTGTTTCTTTTTTAAGGTCGAAAAAGTCCTTTGGGTCGACATTGTCAATACCTTTTAGAATTTTGAATGCTTGAATTAGGTCGCTGTGTAGTCTTGTTTGTTCAAGACTGTACAGATTCAATTTTTTTTGCCTGTCTGCATATGACATGCCTTTTAAACCCAGAATAATTCTGGTTGCTCTTCTTTGCACTCTATCTAGAGCAGCAATATCCTTTTTGTAGCAAGGTGACCAGAACGGAACACAATATTCAAATGAGGTCTTACTAATGAATTGTAAAGTTTTAACATTACTTTCCTTGATTTACAAGCCTTTTATTATGAGTTTTTCGTGTACGAAAAAGCATGAAAATCAGATTCCACTGATGATATTCCAACACCGACATTTCTGGAGCAAAATAGGTTTTATAGGTTGTGATTCACCGATTTTTTTGTTTGCAGATATTTATGGCTTTACAGTATCTAGAGAACCACTAACCAAATTCAAATGAAACTTGTGAAATCCATTCTAATCTGGGTGTATATTGAGCCTCATTTTAGTCTGTCTGTCTCTCCATCTGAAGCTTTTCTGCATATCTAATAATGTGTTTTATTACATTTTGATGAAACTTGGTCTGGTCATACGTTAGCACAGGCAATTCAGAGTATCATAATCTGGGGGTTTGTGAAGGCAACTGTCTGTTTGTCAAACTTCCATTATTACATGTGCATATAGTAGATTTATGTCACAGTGAATGCTTGCTCATTTATTTAGCATGATTAGTCACTGTAATGTTTTTTTTTCTGTTGTCATACATAAACAATTTCAATGTTTGTATGGTGTTGTCCTATTTTTATGTATCAGTACAAGTCATACATTTTTAAGGAGTTCTCATTTCCTTCGCTTATGTTTTTTTAGTGAAACAATCTGAACTATTATTGAAACTGAAACCATGTCCCCAAAGGATATTCATTTTAATAATCAGTTTTAAATTTTTCGGCACTTAAGGCAATGCTACTTTATTGCTAGACACCCAAACAAATTTGTTGCCAAAGGATAAAGCTTATTAAAAAATGCTAGTGGTTGGTGTTTTGTGGACAGCGCTATATCATGATTGATGAAACAAGTGCTGTAGTACTTTTCCACAAGAGATGTTCATTTTGTTCAGTTCAGTTTTTTCTTTTTTTTTTTTTTGGTTTCACGACCTTAATAGCACACAGGAGCTTTATTCAATCCAGTGTCAATAGCAAGAGACAGTTAGTGGATGCCAGATTAATGTGCTCCCAAGTGTGCAGTACAATACTGCATGTAAAAAAGAATTGTAATTGATGTCGACCTCAACGCCAAGTGCACAGCCCACAGTTTTAGAAATGTTGGAGTTGGTGTGAGCATGAAAAAGTTATATGAGTCCTATACATGGGAGCTTTTATTGTTCTAGCGGCCGAGAATGGGACATATTGTGCTTTTTTTTTTTTTAAAGTGTGCACATATTTAGGAAAAGTACTTTCCTTCTCACTATAAACTGACAATCTGATCAAAGAACTAGAGATGGGCTCAGCTGTTTAAAATGAGTGCTCCTCAGATTACTATCCAACCCAAGGTCTGCCAAGTGGTGTAATTACAAAATGATTAGCAGAAGGAGCGGCATATCACATTAAGAAATTAGGAATCAAAGGCTGTTTTTGTATTTACTCAAAATAGATCTCCATCTGTTTGCAGTTGTGTCCGCTTAATTACACTTGAGATCCATACATCAAATGTGGCTAAATCCTGTGCAGATGAACAAGGCCCACACAGTTTATTACAAGTGCATCTGTAACTAACTGCAGGCAATCAAGCCATATACTGTTTGTGTCCTTGGTGATTGCTGAAAGGAAGGGCTTCCTATTTTAAACATCTATGTTGCCATTCAAGCAGGAATACTAAAAGACTAATTAATTATAAATAATAATAATAATAATAATAATAATAATAATAATAATAATAATAATAATAATAATAATAAAGGAATGCCTTTTCAAGGCTGTTGTGTTGTAGGGTTCAGAAAAATAAAAGCCATACATATAATAAGGCTTTTATCCTATATGTGTCCATTTGTTTTGTGGGCAACTTTCCACCAGACAATTGCATCTCAAACCTGAGGAAACCCATGAAAATGATTTGGTGTACGAATTGAAATGATGTCCTGGGTTTGAGTCCTACCTGGTGCACTTGTGTGATCTCCAACTGGTGGAAGGCGTTCCAACCAATCCACTTTCTGGAGTGAAAAATAAATACCAGAAGTTGTTACACAGTTTGTATCCTAAACATCTGTCATTTCATTGTATCACATGTACTGTATATGTCATTTTCAATTCACATCTAGGCAACAGAATGAATTAGACTTGGCTTTGAACCTCAAAAACAATGTGGAGACCTGTTCAACCTGCAGTCAAACCCCAAGTCCCCAGCTTTCACTGGAGAGCAGACCTGCGCTCACACTTTCAGACAGGTGAGTCCAATCCGAGACAAACTAGTACATTCTTTATAACCCAATCAACATTAAAATGCAACACAAATACCCTTTGAAGTGTGTACATATTGCAACATCATTACATCCTGGAAATGCTTTCTTCTCAAGAGTGGTGATTTCTTTTTTTCGAGAGATTCAGTTGATAATTCAAGACCCTTGCATGATATTTTTGCACAGTCATTTTGCAGTTTCTCCATGTTTTTCCAGTGGTTGTACTATGCTCTTACCATATTTTACCATGGTTTGCCATGATTTTTAATGTGCTTTGCCATACCTTGCTGGGGTTTACAATGCTTACTTACTGTGTGCTTTACCATATGTTATTACACTTTGATATGCTTTTACTATGATACACTTTATAAGGGGAGCTCCAGATTACTTTTCACTGATTTATAGTTGCAATTAGTAACTTGTGTTGCTATAGTGGTCTAACCTAGTCCTACAATACAGGTTTTCTCATTTCAGAGTCCCTCAGATAGACACTGTTTAAATGAGCGTGGTTATCAAATCACCCTTCACACAGTGAGCGGGCGTTCTTTTCAATGCAGGTCTGAAGCACTGTCCATACTGTACCTCCTCTGTGGAAACATTAAGCACTCCAGTCTCTACTTCTTTTAAGCACCTAACTTTATTATATGAATGTTGTCTAACACCCACTGAGCTGCTGTGACACAATGCTCTATAGCACTTGTACAGCAACTCCAGTAGTAGTACTTCATAACATTATTTTTTTTTAGTAGATGTACGTTTTCAAAGCAAAAAAAATGTTTCTCCTGATATTCTGCTAGCGGTAAACTGTAAAGCTTTCGGCATTTGTGCCTCTATTCATAATACAAGTATATATTATATATTTAAAATATTAATGCCATTGCTTTAAATTAAAAAAAAAAACAAGTTAATTTAAACAAACACTTTTTCGCTTTCAATACTTCTGGTTTAATGAATGTGTTTACAGTGCTGATATGATTTTATGTAGGCCATTTTCCAGAGCACTGCTCCTCTGAATATGTGCTGTAAGATGGCTAGACCTTGTCTTGGTTTTGTTTTTCTGTATAAATGTTTCATGGTGATGTTGCTTTGTTTGCTTTTTTCATACATGCATACAACAGGTTGTAAGAGCTGTTTCAAACACAAGTTTCTATGACAGACAATTTTTTGGTCACAAACAGAGTAAGTTATTGCCACATAACAAAACGTTATTGTTGTAAACACAAGTTATATCGTTATGCTAACTAAAATATAGTTTACAGTGTTCATAAGAAACCAGGCATGCTGGCAGTAAAATAACACTCATTGGAGTTTTCTAGAGAAATGCTTATCCAATTGTCATGAAACGTGGTTTGGACAATATTGACGTTATTGAGAATATCAGAATCTGAAGATAGGTTCTGCTGGCTTTGCGTTCTTCTTTTTTGTCGGTGGCACACAGCTAAGCATACTGTTTAAATAGAACGGAACTATGCCAAGTAATATGCAAATGAAAAGGCATCACTAGGCCTTGTTGGTGTGGTTACATGCAAATCATATGGTTTTGAAATGGTTTGCATTTGGCCTTTACTGTTACAGCTGTGAGGACTGCAAGTTTTAAAAGATCATAAGCAAAAACGATTGAGTCTGTCTATTCCTTTTTTAAATTAAGTTAATGGATGTGGTTTAAATCTGGCCTTTGCAGTCTAAAATGGGGTAGGTAACTTTTTTATTGTTGTGTTTTTGGTTTTTTTTATGTTACATATATTGGTACCTTTTTTGTATTTTACAAATTTGTTAAGGCTTAAGCAAATGTATTTATCTTCCCAAATACAGATTTACAGGCAACAATCTATAAGTCAGTTTCCATTAGGAGCATGCGGTATGAGCCTACCCTAACTCATTTGAGTTCATTTCAGGGTTCCAATGTTGAACTGCATGTTTCCTTTTCGAGCATATGGACAGCAAGCTTAGTAAATGACTTGATTAGGCATGGTACATTGTACAGACTGAAGAAATCATATTGCACTATAAACTCGAATTTCGTATGCCTGTGGGTATTTGAATGGTAATCTAATCAATGTCTTGAATTAACATATTCATTCCACAACAGATTTTGTCGTTGAACCACAGCTGTTTTGCTTTCATCTGGTTCATCTGTGGTATGGTTGTGCAATATTATAGCCAACTATCTTGTAGACCCATGAACAGTAAACAGTATAATAGCTAGGCATAATGTGATTCCCTAGGTAGATAGGCAGTCAAGCCTTATGCCGCACTGGCTTTAAATGAAAAAAAAAAAAAAAAAAAAAAAGTTTTCTATAAAACATATATATATTCATATGAGCTTAACATTCAGCCTACAGGGCTCAGTATTCCCAGGAGGTCTCCCGTCCACGTACTAACCAAGCCCAACATTGCTTTGCTTAAGCATTGCATGGTAAGTTCGATTTGAAGAGCTTTCTGTCGTCAGAGACATTGCCTAGTCACTACAAGGAAGTAGCTCTTCTTGACCCCCTATAAAACAATGGACCATGTAAATATTTATTCTCCTATTCAACTTTTAATTTTATTTTATTTCTGAAAATGAATGGAAACAGCTATTCTGCTCCTGGGTAAGATTCATCAGTACAGTGAGTTAAGACTTCAGGGCTTTGCTAACATTAGTTGGTGCATGGATGGCTTTCATAAGACTACAGAGACTGCAACTAAAGCAATTGGATTATTTTTGCCTGCGCTAGATGTTATCTTATCTTGACTTTATTGTCCATGTTTTTTAAACAAATCATGAGCTTGGGGTGGTGTCTACATGAGATCACTCAGTTTGAGGCAGCGTTACTGTATATTTCATACTGTTTCATGCTGCATATCAGCCTAGGGGTTGTTTTAATGGACTTCCTTATGATACCATGGAAGAAAGGCTGTGCTCACCCATCCCTTCTTCTTACATGCATTAAAGGCATTATGACTGACTCCGTCTTCATATGTTTCTTTGCTTGTTTTTTTTTTTCCATACTTCAGTTCGAGTCTGTTTTTAGATGCAGTGGTTTAACCTTAGCTAAGCATTTAGACAGCTGGTTTTCACAGACACTGATTTGTACTAATCATGAACTACCTTAAGTTTATATTAGTTGCATGTAATTAATTGGGGTCTGTGAATCCAGTGAAAAAGGCTTAAAATGGTGATAGCGTTACATGCAACCTATAGAATTGTATCCTTCCATGAAGTGGGTGCCATAAATAAGGCAGAAGGCACAGGTGTCGTTGTCCATCAAATCAACAGTACTAAGGTCACTCTTGAAATCAGGACTTAAAGTATGTGTTGCAGTAAGAATACGTCTGTTAATTAAGAGAAAAAAGACTAAGAGGCTACAGAAATTGGACTATGGAACAATGGTCTGGATGGACACCTGACACCTGTGCCGTCTATTGGTTCTGTTGTCAATTCAACGCTTGTCTTCTTTCTATTCCTTAAGGATGTTATCTTCAAGTATTGCTCATTCTTGTTAGACAGCTTTTTGTGCCTTCAACTCCTGGGTTCTTCTTTATGCAAGTTAAGGTTGTTATAATAGTAGAAAACACTACTGGAGGATTTGAGTAAATTGTTGATGCTCATAATGCATCAGAGTAGATGGACAGCAGTGTGTGTGTGTGTGTGTGTGTGTGTGTGTGTGTGTGTGTGTGTGTGTGTGTGTGTGTGTTGTTCGGCAGCTTTGGTGAGATCACTGACAACATCAGAACAAATTTCCAATTGATGGTCATGCCTTGCAAGTTTCAAGTCAACACATCAAATAGTCCCAGAGATTCAGCCAATACATCAAGCATGTGTGTGTGTGTGTGTGTTGTTCGGCAGCTTTGGTGAGATCACTGACAACATCAGAACAAATTTCCAATTGATGGTCATGGCTTGCAAGTTTCAAGTCAACACATCAAATAGTCCCAGAGATTCAGCCAATACATCAAGCATCAGTCAGATACATTGCTCTTTGGACTGCTGCCCTAGAAGTCTTTCTTTTCTCCAAAACTTTCTTGTAATGGATGGTTGCTTTTCTATGTCTGCCTCGTTTGCTCCTGTGCTTTTGAGTGATCCTTTTAACATCTTGTACTGGTTATACCTCCGGTATTGTGCTCTATACTATGCTTACTTTTTAACACAGCTGTTTGGTTTCATTTAATTTGTGCAGCGGTTCCCTGGAGAGTAGGCCCTGTTCTTCATCAACCCTCAGTGAGAACGATGCTGCACAGGATTCCATAGAAGATCTTGACCACGTCTCCCAGAACACAGACTACAGCCTCAAGAACCACTCTCCGGGACCCCATAGCGACCAAGAACAGAGCATATGCAGTAGCTGCAGTTCATCCAGCTGTAGCTGCACTTCGAAGGAAGGAATTAAAATGGATGGAGAAGCCGAGGCCGCCTTCAGAAATGGAGTCTCAAGGGAGAAGAAAATGTAAGTGCTCCTTTTATAAGTAAACACTTTTTTCTTTCTCAGAAAATGCATCTAAATCAGTTTTATTGCCCAAGAAATCGATAAATAATAAACATATGCAGCTGCTGAGAAGTGACTACTGTAAGAGATATGTGTTCCCTTTAATTTTTAATAGGTGACAAAAAATGCAATATTGGCATATGAGTCAAAGAGTGCGTGATGTAGTGAAAAATTAAGACGCCTTAAAAAGGGCTGACAGTTTATCTATTCTGTCTTCACAACTACTGTGAAGGGATTTATAAGAAACCATTTCTTCAGTTTTTAAGAAATAAAACTTTATTGAAGTTTATTAATGCACTGTTCGTGTTTTTGAGATTCTTTTGACATTGGTGAGTAATGCAGTCATGGAGGGGTTCATGAAATAAAGTCAAAGCATATTTAAAAAATGAAATGCTAATAACAGAATATAGAACTTGACTTAGCATGAACAGTGTTGATGGACAATTAGCTTCAGTCTTGATTTTCAATTAACATTTAGGCCTGTTATGCATGCATGGTCTGTCTTTGCAATTTAACAAAGTATGTTCAGGTTTAAGACTATGCATACAAAAATAACAGAATGTAATATATTATTTGTAGAAGTTATATATGTATCAGACTAATCAAAATACATGGTTAAATAGTATGTGAATTTTGTGAAATATTAGACAAAGGCTTTTACTTTTTAAAAATATCTTAAATAAAATACTATGTACATGCAATAACATATCCTGATGGAGTGTTAAATATTAACATCTCCTGGCAGAAGACAACAGTGCAAACAAAAAAGAAACAGTTTGCATTGTTTTTACAATGAGTCTAGTTGTGCATATAGTGAGGTAGTTAATCAGAAAAGAAATATAGCGAATAGGTCTGATACTTGGATAATCTTATGTCAGGTCTCTATATTTAGTAGTTATGAATAAAAAAGGAAACCTGTTTTTCATCAATGTTTTTTGTACCATAAAAACTAGGCCACATGCAAGTAATGCACTAAGCTTGTGTTGAACTTTTTTTGGGTGCTTCTGAATGTACTGCTTATGAAAGTTACAGGGCCCTGAAACTGGCAACAGTCAGACTGTGCCAAAAGAGCTTTCATTTCACAGCTCCACAAGTGCACTTCAGTTATACCTGAATACTCCCCTGCCATTCTGTCCTGGGCCTTTCTCAAGCAATTGAGCTGTGGTGGTTTTGTGACTAATGTCCACTAAGGGCTCGGCTGAGATATGAGAGGCTATTAAATAAACCCCCATTGCCCCCTTAACATTGTCTTTTCCTTGGAAAGGCCAGGTCAGCCTTCACCAAAAAACGTTTTTGCAAAATTAGATAACAAAGTCTTTTTAATTACTTGGTGAATGAAGTCAAACAAAATCATCTGAGGTATGCAAAGGTTTATATTGTGAGAATTACATAGTGGAGTAGACATCTAACTAGAGAAAGATAATTCTCATTACAACTAGCAGCCATGCATTGCTGCAAGTGTAGATTCTTGACAAGTGTATTGGATTGTACTGCTCAAGAGAGAGAGAGAGAGTGCTGTGAAATCATATTGTTGTGAAAGGACTGTCAGTAAGATATTTCATTTAGTCAGTACTGTACTGCATACTACAGAAGATCTTGGTCAATCCAAAGTATGGAATGCAGTCAAAAGATGAGGGGATTGTGTTGAGAGGAGGGGATTGTGTTGCTTTGTTAATTTTATAATTACGGTTATAACGCTCTGCTATGTGAATGTCAAGCCTTTTAAAGTGTTACCATGGTAACAGCTCTGCAACGAAGTCTGGTAAAGCAATCTAATAAATGTGGTATATTCTAAGCATTTTCTCAATGTATCTTTTGAATATACATAAACCACCACAGGTGGTGGGAGAAAAGGCACCAGGGTAGGTGTTGTGCTGCTTTTTTAAATTTATTGTTTACCTTTGACACTTTTTCAGTTTTGAAGAATTGGTGTAAGTCATTGATGTAAGGGATTGAAAAAAAAAAGAAAAACCTTGGTACATTTGAGCTGGGATGACCCAGATATAAAAACAAGTACTGGTGTCCTCTAGCTTTTATTTGAGTGTCAAAATGAAAACTATACTATGGCATAATTTATAGAATTACACACTTCAACTTTATCACTTCTCCTATTACCATAAACCCATTAATTATAGAGGTGTTGGAAACAGAAAACCAAATTTCTATTTATTTTCCTTAAAATACCTTTAGTCAGGCATGTACAGTATATAAACTTTAATAAAGGCTTTCAGTTATTTCATCATTGGGGCATTAGTGAGCTGAGTCAATAATCATTGTGCTTAGTTTCAAATCAGACGCATACTTTCTGTTAGCATTCAGTTACTATTGAACAACAAGTGAATACTGTGACAATACCATGATTAATCTGCCATCCTTTGCATCCATTACAATTGTGCAAATACTGCTCTTCAGTTCTAGTTATATATGTAACAGCTAGTGACCTATATAGATGTAAGATCCAGCACCACCATTCTAGTTGCCTGCATTACATATGTCTATGGCAGGCAACTAGAATGAAATCTAACAACATTCTTACACAACTTAGTCATATACTAAGAAGGTATATCCTGTGTCTTTTGCTGACATACTGTAATTTGCTGTTGCTAGTGACCATGAAAAATAGTTTGTTCACAACTCGTATGTATTGAACTGAAAAATAATGAAGCTACTGGTCTCTCAACTGTAGATCTTACAGATAGGGTTAGAACTAAAATAAAATGAAAGCATTCATCTTTACTTTTACATCAGTACTTCGGAGCCCTATTTTTTGTTTGCGTGATTGTTGAGAAAACAGATCCTCTCCATCAATCAATGCCAAGACATGCTTGGTCCGTGACAGACTTGTTTATTTTATATTGAGGATGAGTTAGTTTCTGAAATGGTGAGACGTGATGCTTCCTTTGTCATTAAAAAGATTCAAGTGGTTGGTACATGGTAACTGACATTTGTCACGGAGAGAAACTATGGGTTATAAATTCTTTACACTTTGCATGAAGAAACTGCAGCAAAACAGAGACCTTGCTTCCCCTGAGGGGTAATAGCAATTCATTGTCATATAATGGAACACAGCTGTGCAAAGCTGTCAGCGGGCTGTATAGTAGTGTTGTCATGTGATCATTATAGGATATACCCCAACTAGAAGCATCAAAGGCTGTCAAAAAGGAAGAAAGAGTTTAAAATGAATTGAAACATCTTAATAGCACACCAAACCCTTGAACAGAGATAGAGAGAGAACAATAAGCAACACCATATCCATGCTGTATAGCAGAAGCTGAAATATTGTAGCTAATTATTCATTCTTAATTCTTAATTTGTTAGGAAGTATCCATCACATACTTTCTTTCCTAAAGGGGACCAAGTCACTCGTATTACTCCAAGTCAGTGCCGGAAAAACTGTAAAAAAGCAAACAAACAAACAAAAGCTAATAAGTAGATACTGGGGTTGGACAAACACAGAAAAGAAACCTAGCATAACACTGCCAATAGGGCGTACAGTAGCACTACTGTGGGCAGGTACGACGCACTCGGGTATTAGGAAACCTTCAGGACAATCTGCTGTCTTGCCCATCAAGACTGAAACTATATATATATATATATATATATATATATATATATATATATATATATATATAGCTAACATGAGAGGGATGCCATTTAAAAGAAACATATACTGGTGTAGAAATGAAACAGTCATGTCAGGAACAGCCCATCTATATTCAAGTGTCCATCCTCTGTAGTATGTGTTGTTTTATGTAGTGGCTGGTCTGTCCAGTAGACCTGCACCTGTGACAGAATACATTAGTGAGGTTTTTATGTGACACAGTGACTGCTTTTCCTTTTTTTTTTTTTTTCATTGTGAAGGCCCTCTTAAGAAAGAGATAATATTGGATTGTTTATCAGCTACCTTTTGATGTTACCAAGTGTGAATCCAAAATACATACTTTTTTTTTTACATACTTGGAATCCATCTGTAAGCGTTTGGCTTGGCCAAGCAACCTGGAAAGATTAATTGTGGCAGTTGCTTGGCGTGTTGAATCTGTGAACAGCATCTATCTGCAATACATATTGTTATTGTTGTGCCAGGGACTTTTTTTTATATGATCTGAAATAAAGCTCATGACTATAGACCAAATTTTAAATCAAAAAATCACTGAAAGTATTGGAATATAGGGTTGAAGAGAAAAGTGAAAATGGTCATGTGTCTTTGTAATACCACAGCATTTACACAGATGGTTGGGGGGACATGATTGTTATTATGGTTATTATGTTTTTTTACAAAATAATTTTTACAAAAATATTGGCTGTTGCTTGTTTTTCTTTTTTTGCGAATAGGATTGTGTATTTACCAATCAAAGACCTGTATTTTCTCTGCAGAAGTCCAATTATAAGTTAGCTGAGGCGGGACAAACAGTTCTGTTAACTGTAATTTCTGGCCATTTTTATGCAGCTGTCCAGTCTGCTGAATGTCGATGTTGCTAATTGTACAGAGACTGTTCATTTACTGAAAAATCAAAGTAGGCTACAATTAACATTTTAGAAGCGTATTTAGAATTAATTACTATTCTTACAAAAAAAATGTCATAACGAAAAAAATCCATTCCGGCGACTCTCAAAACCTTACAAACTGGGCTTAATCATGATGTTCCACTGGGTGAGTAGAATGAATAACAGAACACATTTCTGTGTATTGTGTATATAAAAATGCTTGATTGATGTTCACTTTGCAGCTGAATAAACTCGTTACATTTACAAATCAGAGAGTGTGCTACCACAGTAGACCTTTTATATATATATATATATATATATATATATATATATATATATATATATATATATATATATATATATTAAATTATTCAGAAAAAAAAAACAGACAGTAGATAGCAGCTTGTCTGGGTAATGCCATTACTAATGGTGACTGCCCATCATTCTGCATTTTCGCTTGGCTGTTGTGTGCAGCTTCTGTATTGGTAGTGAATGAGCAGATGGTTTTGCGAGGCACAAACAAATTTCCGAATTGCTCAAAAAACTGCTATATTCCAATGTCTCGCAACTGCTTTGTGCCATTTTGAAATATCTCTCTTTGTGTATTTTTTTGTGAGGCACAAATTTAGTGAGGGGATTGCGTGAAGATCGAAGATTGGGTCCGATGTTTCAGACCACTCTAAAACCAAAGCTGTGTTCTCTGAATCCTTTAGCTATTATAATGCATGTTTTGGTTTTACAGGGACAGATTATCATTTAAATGTTTATGACCAAATAAATATAGAGATCCATTGTTGTAGGCTGTGGAAAGGCATTTGATCGGTTAGAAATCACTTGACAAGCTTTCTTCCCAATATTTAAATTTGTAGGAGCCTGCAGCATCTCAGATTTATTTTAGATGGCAGAATTTTACTCTCTAAATAATTCAAAAACTTGAGAGCAGCCTAATGGATGTTCACTGTGTTCTTTTGTTCCATTGCGTGTATCTGCTTGTTGCTCTCCTGACAAAAAAGTTTCATTCACAGCATTTATAAAGTGTGCTTAATGCTAATTGTGTTATCTTCTAGTGTACTGTAGTGTCTTTGCTTTCTGTTTTATTATTTCCTATAAGACCTTACAGCATGTCAACACAACAGTTTGCTGTTTTTGCTGCTGTCAGTGGCAGCTAGCCGTCAACTGATAACATTGTCGGCCACAAGGAAGCACCTTTAAAAAGAGTAGTTTTGATACATTAAATACAGTTTGGTGGTCATGAAACGTTTTTAGACTGCTGTTAAAAAGCATGCTTCTATTGCAAGTCAGGATGTTTGTGAGAAATGAGATGTTTGGTTTGTTCTGTAGGATTCTGAGTTTATGGAATTCTATTTAATTTGTCTACCGTGATTCACTCTGGAATATACTGTATGTTTACTATTGAGGAAAAACAGTAATCATATTATTACTACAGTTAGGCTTTGTTACGAGTACTGTATTTAAAATTATAGACTGGTGACCTGGAGCTTGCAGCCAGTCACAATGTACAATGACCCATCACCATTTCCACCTGCGGTTCACTGAAATCAATGACAAATCGCCACGGTTATTGCTGTCTGATCCCATTTAACACTAGACAGATATAGGTAACTGGAAAAAAAATTGGCTAGCAGTTCATACTGACAGCTATTTAGCCCAGCTCTCTTGATTTGCTGTAAGCTGTTTAATCTATTTCTATGTCTGCATACTCTTTGAGATGTGCTAATTCAGCACTCCTTTCCATACCATTAGTTCAGTAGACAGTCTGGGGTATTGTGCTCTTAAATTGCCTAACCCAGGGCTGTTATGGACCCAGATACTTACTTGCTTTAGCATGGCTTTGGGATGCTACCTCCGCTATTGCAGAAAGTTGTCTGTTGTGACATCACTGACCAGGAAGTAAACACAGGCTCAGTACTGCGGGTTGAGATGCAAATGTGCTTGTTTTTATTAAATGATCAAATAAACCAAATCCAGCACGAGTAGCAATTGTATTTTAGATATTGGTTCTTATGTTCCCCCTCTCTGAACAACCAACCCCTTCCAACACACAGCTACCGGTATATATAGTGGTCGAGGGATTAACTGGCTGTCAGTTACCTCGTCTATCCCTCGACCACATTCTGCACAGTTTTTTTTAATGAGTGTGGTCGACAGCCAATTTTGTTGATAACTTACTGGCTGCCGACCATGCATTATCACTATTTTGGCAGAAACGAGAAGCGACCGTCGTCCCTACCAACTACATTTAACTAAAAATAAAATAAACACAATCACATAAAACAATAATAATACAAAAATAATACTAATAAACACAGGGGCAATGTGTACCCCGTCACCTATTTATCAAACCTGATGTTGTTGTTTTTGTTATCTTCAGGCAACCGCAAGCTTTATTTTTGCAACCTATCAATCTACTATAATTAATTCCTAATTCTATTTTTTTTTTTTTTTAAGAAGGGAGAATGGCTAAACTGATGAGCTAGTTTAAAGTTTTTCTGCTAACTGAGCTGTTCTTCAACAGACATGGGAAATGAGCATCTGCTAGCTTAACAATCCAGGTAAAGCACAGGTTCCTTTTGAACTCATAATGAGTCGTGGTCTATATTTCTTGAAGCTTGGGGCCTACTCTTTTGTAATTCAGAAATACTTCGAAACAAAAAAGCTCAGTCTTGGATGCTATAGTGCTGTAGTTTGGATATAGCTGAGCACAGCTCTCTTTGAAGCACATTTACTGTAAAAACCTTTGTATAAGTCTATTTTGTAGATATTTTAGGTGGTCCTAAAAAGGGGGGAGTGACTTATACACTGGTGTGAACTATAGGCTTTTTCCTGAAATTGTTCTCTCTAAAAGGGGAGGGGGTGACTTATCCACCGTTTTTTATGGTACTTTACAACATGATGCTTTTTCTTGAGCACACCAGGAAAGAGGAATTGCGTTGGTAATACCATTTCTGCTGAAACAGCAAATATTCCTCATAAAAAGTAATTGGCTGAATTTCTGCATGAATACCTGTTTTCAATAAAATTAATAAAGACATATTAAAATGACCTGCTTTTATGCTGCCTTTTTAATATGCAACAGCTGAAGCAGGGAAAGGAGGTAGTGACATGTGTGAACAGTAGGTGAGAGATACAGCATGCAACATAATCCCCATGTTGAAACAAGAGCCATCGCAGCTTTTTAAAGTCCATGGCAGGATGCTGGAGATAAAAATAAAATACTGAATGCATTGCTCAGGTGTAGATGACAGGATTAACCTAGCAGGGAAGGCTGTTTTAAGTGTTTACAAATATCAATATGCACAGTGCTGTCTAGAAAAAAAAAAAAAAAACCTTGTGCTATTGAGAGAACTGTTAGCAAAGACACTCACCCTCAGTGTGATTATTCTAATGATAGAGTGCTCTACTACAGTAAATACTGTTTAATGCGTATTGGGTCATTGGTGATAAGGACCAACAGCTGCAGATACAGGCATCTGTACAGACAATATGGATTGACTCCCCACCTCTTTATGGTTTTATGGTTTGCATTTTCATGTTGGTGTTTTTTATTCCAGTGTTTACTCCAGTCTTTTATTAAGCCATAAAATGCCCATATAATTCCTTTTAGTGCTACACAACACTCTATGCACAAATCAGTATTCAATATGTGTATTATTATTATTATTATTATTATTATATTATTATATTATTATTATTATTATTATTATTGTTTTTGTTTTTCAGGGATTATGATGGTGTGATTGGTAGAAACAGCATTGCACAAGCAAGATGGACAAGTGTGATTCAAAAAGTAAGAATATGTATTTATGATGTATGATAACTTGTTGGATTATGTACAGATGAGTTGCACAGTATTTTGGGATTATTAGATTGTGTGGCATTAAACTTGGCAACACAACAAATGGCTGTTGTTTCTCAGACAGGTACAATTTAATACAATCCCTTCACTTTACCCTGGATTTTAACAATTTACTTTTATGTAATGTTTTTATTTTTGGTTTGTTTGTTTACTATAAAATAAGTTATTGCTCAATTATTTTGATTCATTGATTAATACATACTCTGTACATCTGACCCTTTTTTAAAATGCATATACAGTATATGATCTGCTGCAGAATACAGTGATTTAAGATTTCCTGTTTCCAAATGCTCTGATGTCCTGTTCTTACTAATCCTGGCAACTCATTGTTGTGTTTGTGTCATAGCACTCCCCTTTCTTTACTCTCAATACCCTAGCGTGGCATGTCACAGTTATAAGACTGGAGAACATCACCTTTTTTTTTGTGGCAGATGCCACCTAATCTTTATTTGCTAATGACTTTCTGCAGCTCCAGGTAGGAACCATCTGTTTTCCATTAGTCATGGTAGTGTCTTTTTTCAGTGATATTTTCCAAAGATCTGTGCTCTCATGCCAGTCACAGTGTCTGCTTATGACAACTCACATTTGTTTATTTTATTTTGCTGCTGAAAAATCATCTTTCACAGATTTAAAAATAACTAACAATCAGAGTCCCAGAGTGGCTTCCATGGTAAAGTCAGCATAAGTAGATGGTAAGATCCTGCTTGATAAAAAGAAAAAGGCAGTTGATTCCACAAATGTTATTGGAGGAAATTAGCGTTCTTCTGAAGGCTATTGGAATGGACAGTCTCTTCCTTTTAAACAAATATTGATAGTATTATTGTATGTCTGTCTCAGGAGGCTGTGTGGTCCAGTGGTTAAAGGAGGTCCCCAGTTCACTCAATGACTCTCTGTGTGACCCTGGGCAAGTCACTTAACCTTGTCTTTCGGATTGTTGTAAGTGACTCTGCAGCGGATGCATAGTTCACACACCCTAGTCTCTGTAAGTCGCCTTGGATACAGGTGTCTGTTAAATATATATATATATATATATATATATATATATATATATATATATATATATATATATATATATATATATAATATTTGTTTTATTATTATTCAGCATCTGAAAAAATAATTCAGTTTTCATGTTACCATATTATTGACACATTTTGATGAAATGTAATTTCTTTAATGTTACATTTTCTTCAAGTACTATTTTATAATACGCATTACAGAGATCAGAAAGTTTAGCAGGGAGTAAATAACAAGGGTGCCTTTTATACAGAGTGGATTTTTGTTATGGTAACCAACAGCACAAGCCAAACATATAACACTTAATCACTTGAAGAATACATTTAACACTAGAGCTATACCACCCATTCTTCCCAGTTACCCAGACAGTTTGGAGCCTGGTGCTAGGCAACAATAATCTAATGCATACAGGCATCAAACACAGACATTAAAAAAAAACAACACTGTCAAGTGAGAAAGCTTAATAAAATTCCTTAACTTTAAGAATACCAGTATTTTTTTTAAATGCTTCTTGTTGAGATATGTAAACATATCTGTATTTCACCAGAGGTTCACATCCATTTCAACCCTAATAAAGTCATACTGGGTATTTTAATATGTCACTGTTTTACAAATACACAATTCATTAATGAAAGTTATAGGGCTAAGAATTTTATACCACGTTTAAAAATGAAACACTCTTTTAAAGTTCAAGAAGCATCCACATTTAAATGCTGGCATTCCTACATGATGTGTTAACACATCACTGAGACATTTTTGGTGCACTTATACATTGATCAATGAGGCAGGAAGAAAGTCAATATGTAATGGAAATGTTCCTCCTTCCCAGCTCCTGCAGGAACTAAACACAGTTTTGGGTGGGGATTTGGATTAGGGTGGCATAGGTTGGATTATTGGTTTGGGATTTAGGGATTACTCTCAGCAGAAATGATGCTGCTGCATTTTGTATGAAGTGACAGTGTTAGATGATGGTGGCAGGGCTGTATCTGGTACATCGATCGCCAGTCGGCAGAAACAAGGTGCTACCTTGCTGTCTCAGCTGGGTGGTATTTGCAAATAAGTCTTAGAGAACCACTTCATAAATATTCAGTACCTTTCTGATCTGAGAAGGATAGCAACTCCAGGATTGATTTTAATGGAAGAGATTGGATGGGTTCATTCACAACACGTGGGTTTTCATTTGTAATTGCCAACATGCCTAGTCAGTGTAGAATAATAAAATGGACAGAAAATGAACATGCCATTTGTATGTTGTGCATGTGTAATTCCACCATGTAAACATAGTATGCTATCTGATAAAAAGATAACAAATTTCAGTATTGGGCTATTATTTTTTTTTTTATCTCAGCTGTCCACCTTTAGCCTATTGGCTGTGATTGTCAGAGCTCTGTAGTTACTGTCATTTTCAAATTAAAATTCATTGGCTTTTCAATTTTCTCTGGCCTGTTCACTGGAAAGTCACAATTCTATGCAGTTCATCTGTTTTAATTGTACTTTGTCTCAGAATGTTTTGGTTTATTGCTCACGTTTATCAGATTCAGTTTATGACACTCATTAAAATGTTGTGTCTCGGCAGTTATAAGAACAGAGCCTGTGCCTATGGGTCTTAGTGATATACGTCTACATTGTTCAGCTTTAATTTATTCACAGTAGAGTCCGTCCTTTACGATCACCAGAGGGACTGACTATACAGTCTTTATATTGAAATGGAATGTCTATTTATTTACTGGGTGTAAACTGGTAAAAAGTACAAAATACAGTGTTTCACAAATATTAGATGTTTCTTCACCTGCTTTACTTATTTCACTTTTTAACAGGCCCTTTCTCCTTTTTTAATTCATTAGTTATCTCTTCCAGTCTGTAGTTCATATGCATATCCATTGTAGGAAACATTTGCCTGCAGGCAGTCCATATTAGGTGCTGGGGCCCTGTGTAAAAGTGCAGAAGCAAAAAAACGCATTACAAATAAGGCGTCATTTCCAAACGTCCCTTTTGCCAATGTTGAATACTGTGTATAAAAAGCATGTCATGTATAAAAAACAGCATCAGAAGCATCTAGGTGCCAACTTTCGCAAGTGAAAGATAAGATATTTACTCAATCACAGTGTTAGTCTGGTTGTTAATCTTTTCAATTACCTGTTCCCTGTTTTATCGCCTGGGGCTTTTGAGTTTACAAGCCTTCTGTCCAGTATTTCACATTCTTGTGTGTATACTTTTTGCCTGCTTCTCAATATCAGGGCATGCAAATCTGCTTTGGTTAACTTGAACGAGTCGCATTTCCTCCACTTGGAAATACATGCTCTATACTGTATGTAAAGAGATGATGAAATGTTCTCATTTCTGTGAAACTCAAGTTTTTCGAATGTGCATGAATAGTATACTTCATCAGCATGTGTGTTTTGAAAATGAAATATAAAATAACAGCTTGCCCTTGACAAACTGACAGATTATATATATATATATATATATATATATATATATATATATATATATATATATATATATATATATATATATATATATATATATATATATATATACACACACACATAGTGCATTACTGCAAGCAACATGTAGAAGCTGTTTTTAGATTCAATGCTAGATTACACTGGGGGCTTTCACTTGTGCACAGAACTGTACTATACAGATTAGATGAACCGGATAATACAACAGCATTGCAGAAGATGTCTGTTTCATCCTAAGATCTGTTTTCGACAATCAGCATGTATTGTCCTTTTACTTTATGTGATTTAATATGTATTTTTATTCTATTAAACCATCCTCTCAGAGCTAAAACTTTAATGAATTCAATCTGATTAGAACTAATTTGTGAATGCTTATGATGCTAACAAAAACATACTGTCCTTTATGGAAAATTGATGTAATAAGAGTATAAAAGGCTGGGTTCAGTATAAGCTGCTGGAACTGCTAAGAAATATAGGATCAAACACGGTATTGTATCTAACAATTACAGTAATTTGAACAAACTTTCTAATGGACAACAAGTACATTTGAAATAAATAATTTCACTAATTCAGTTCTAGCATAATTTGAAATAAACATTAGTAAGCAAGCATTTATCACATTGGTGCTGCACTGCTTGCTGTCAAGAGACATTGATAGCCATCACTAAGTATCTAACTAAATAGTGTGCATTCTACAAGCACAGTGATGTATTTGCATAAGTTGTATTTGAAATCAAGAATATTGGTGGAAGATGTGTTCTAGAAACTCTGAGCAGTGAATGCTTATAAAATATTTTGTAAAATGTATAAAATATTATTTTTAATATATATTTTGCCCAAAGTGAAGGAACAAAATAGGAATTAGTAAATCTTTTAAATGGCAATCTTTTTTTAAGCAATTATTTTACCCAATTTTCTGTCCACTTTGGACTGTCCAGTCAGTTTGTTGTAGTGTGATGAGGAGAAACTGTCCCTGGTGGTTTTGTCTCCTTAACTCATGGGAGCACCAGAGCCAATGTGACGCTCCCTTCAGAATCCCCAGTGAAGACCAGTGACTCTGCACAGGCAGGATGTGAACCTGCGTTGTGCAACTTGCCCTGCACTCCACAGAGCTGCGCATTTACCAGGTGAGCCACTCAGGGGACCCTGAGAGACCAATCTTTGAGTCATCCATAAAAGGATTTAGAAAGATACAAATTCTGGTATGAACCATTTCATAATGAATCAAAAACAGTCAGATAAAGCCTAAGATAATCAAGCAACATCATAATACAGACCTGTGTAAAATCACAAGTGTATAGGTTTCATTTGTTTTTACAGAACATTTTGTTTTCAAAGGTCAAACGTTGTGCTATTCATGTACAGTACAAGAGACGTTTTAGATAAAATAAACTATCCTGAGTAGTAATTTGACATTCTGAGACAAAGTAAACTGATTTGACAGATCTCAAGCCACACTTAAAACTGTCATGATTGTTGGACTCAATACTTAGCTGTTTATTATTAATGAACCAGGTTAAAAATCAATCTGAGCATTTTGAACATATAGCACATAATTTCCCAGTAAGGCAGGAATATGTTTGAAACAACAAAGACATTAAAACAAGGACAAGTAACAGCAGCACAGTACCTTGTCTCTCACTCTAATGATCATTCACTGGTTAGCTGCAGTAATACATCTGTTCAGAAAGCATACAACCAGAGAAAGTACAATGTTATGTTCAGGGTCATTAAAGAAATTGAAAGTATTTTAATTAAGTGAATGTTGGGTCAATTAGAACACCCAGGAACACCTACTTATCAGTGTCTTACTATGTACTCACTGTGCTGCACATATTTTTTCATTAACCCCCTTGCTCTTTATATATGCAGTGGAATGTCTACAGGAAATAACGAGGTATGGCGAGAAGGGCTGTGGGGGCTGGCAATAATGTTTAATAATGTAACAGACTTGTGCATAATTTACCATTCATCAGAATTCATCATGGTTGACGCTGTCACAGCTAAAACCTCACCAGATAATGTATTGAGTAAAGTGTCAGAAAAAGAAAAAAAATGATGGTGTAATCCCCAGAAGCAAAACTCACTCGCACTCAAACTTACCATGATTTATGTCTTACCAAGTGCTGGTTACCTCATTATAAGCTTGTGTTTTGCAGTTGTATTCATCAATGTAGACCTTATCGTTAATACCAGTTCTAGTTAAGTGATCATTAGACAAGCAGGTGCCTTTTTGTAAAAGATGGTATGTGCTTGTGTTTGTATTTTATCATTGTTCATCAAGAAAGGTGTATCGCACCTTCCTGGCCACTGCAGAGGAATTCAATGCTAATATTTTTTGTACAGGTTCATATTTGTTTGTTTTGAACCACTGGCTATGAGTTCAAAGGGCATCTACCATAGGGCATCTTCTAATTCGCTTAGATGATCTGTGAGGGTTATAAATTTAACCCCTGGATAGTAAGACCATGATGTGTCAGAGAATTATAAATGCTGGCTATTTTAAAACAGTGTGACTTTTCTGATGCAGGCCTAAAACCAAACCAAATAACTTCTAAAAAGACCATGGGTTATTTATGTTCCTTTGTCAAAGACATCCAAGTAGACTTAAACCTTAAAACTCTAGTGCTTCACATTGTACAGTTCTATACAGTCCTTCTACAGTGCATGTGTGTGCTAGTTTAGCCCAAAGGTTTAGTTGTAACATTATTGTGTTCTAAGTAATGTCACATGTGTCAGCTTGGAATCATTTTAATAAAAACTAATTGGTTTCCTTTGGAAGAACAGATTAAATCATGTTATAGATAATTTATTATGACAACAACTAACTCTACTTTTAGTGCATGGTAGGCATTGTCGTTAGTTTGAAGATGACTAATTGACATGGTCCAGGATCAAATATATAGGCATATTTACAATTGCAGTCTTGCTCTATGCAGAAGTTGTAAGGTTATACACTGTACATTCGAATACACCAATATTCAAAGAAATTGAACCCTACTTTGTTTAAGCATCACAATCTTTTCTTTCCATAAAAAAACAGCTCATCTTGCTTTAAATAAGCGAGCAGGGAGCTCCTTGCTGTGATGATTAGCCTTCCTTAGGAAGATCATTAGCATTTGATGGCTTCTCTTCTGATAGATTAGATTAATGAAATCTACTGTCTAACTTGTGAGCTACTTGCCCACACACCATGCTATGGAAGTCCATTACAAAATTTGTTTTGGAAGAACTTCCGTACACTGTGAATATTGCCAGCAATATTCAGATTGTTGCTTCCAATTGAGTTTGACAGACGGACATATACAACCTCTAGCATTTTCTCATATTTTCTTCCCTGACTTTATTGTCTACTGTAATCCCAGCATACATGATGAAGGGAATTTATAAATACAGTACCTGTTTTTAGCTTCATTGTTATTATTAACCAACTCTTATTATTATGATTGGTGCTGCAATGCCACAAACATTTTGACTGGTATACTAGGTCTACTTTGTCAGCCCCTTTAGCTCGGACTTACAAACTAGTTTATTGTGCTGCTTTCCCACACTGATTCTGCAATTACATTTAGATTATGGCTCAGCTATCCTTTTAAACTTCTGAAGTTTCAAATAACTGAGATAAATAAATATAAATGCTAAATATGATCACAATGCATTGACACACCATGTATGTTTGCTGTTTGTTTTGTAATTTAGTAGTTCCTTTAAGCAGCTATAAGGACAGCAGTGCCGGAATTAAAATTGAATCCCAACCTAGCACATATTGTATTTTCTCAATTATAAAAAATCATTCAAATGCCTTTGATTAGAATGCAGTATCCCTACTTAGTAGTTTTAATAGTGCAGTGCATTAAAATGTCAATTAGAGTGCATGTTTTTCTAGTGGTATGAATCATTATGAAAATAAATTAAACCCATTTAATTATTTCTTGTTATGGCTATGTCATATTGTGCGTAAATGTACTACATAGTTAACAGAACTGTAAAAATAAATGGTACGAGCAAATTAATTTGTATGATGGTGCTTGTTCTAGCAAGGGGATTGTCTTAATTTAAACATGCTGGTTGTAGCCAGACAGTTAATCTATGGCTGTAAATCTCTTCACAGGTCTATTACTTTTTAATCATGTGTATCCATTAGAAAGAAGACCGATAAATCTCATTTATCGAATTTCATATATGCTATCAATTTCCAGTTTGCTAGCTGGACACTAGGTTATGGCTGTCACTAGATGTGTTTTATTGTTCAGACATTTAAAAATGTGCCTGCTTAAGTTATGGCTGAACACTTTCCTCAGTCACACTGCCTATAACAGACCAATGTAAGACCAGAATGCAAATTATGTTTATATGGTTGTATTTCTTATTTTCTTGTGGTGTTATAAGGGCTGCATAAAGAAAATGTATTTATTCGTAATATTCCTACAGTGACAAAGCCACCTCTTCAGCGTGCAGGATTCACCTTTACCAAGGATATGGATATGAAACTTGTTATTATGGGTAATTCACATTAATCCATTTCCAAAGTGATGTATGATCATTTTCATTGCAAGTATTACCAGATATTATGTTTAGTTATAGAAGAGGGTGTGGGGGTCAAACTGCTTTGAAAAGACTTCTTGTGAGGCTGTCTGTGATTTGTGAGAGACTGCTTATGCATTATAGTACAGTACATACATCAGTGACATTTCTCTAGGTTACAAAATAGACCATAGAGGTTCACAGCATGTACCTGGTTCTTCAAACTGCAAACATGCTTATTTTTACAGTAAAAACAATATTTGTAACACTGGAACACAAACAACCATTAACAGTTGATTGACATGCCAAATTAACAGAATGGAAAGTTCTTAACCTCCTGCTAGTTCCCCCCAAGCACGTGACACACTCTTTTATAGCAGTCTATTATTGTAACAGTGCACACAGTTTCCTCGCCATGATTCATCTTGATGATGAGACCAGTATAAGAATTACAGCAGCTCCATAGGAGTCCTAAAACAGACAAGTAGAAAAGTATAGGGTGTTTATACATTACTGAAAATATCAGTCCAATTATGAATCTTTTGATAGTGTTTTAAAATGGTAATATTTTGTTAGTTTTAGTTAGTTTCTTAAACATAACTCCCTTTTACCTCGTTAAAAAATCAAAACTATTTATTTGAGTACAATAAAACAGATTAGTACCAAAAATTTCCAAAAATCATCTACTCTTTTGTTTAAACTGTTTACTTGGTTGATGTTTGTTTATTCTGTTGTAGTTCTTATCCTTTTGTGACCCAAACTCTAAGTCAAACACAAGACATTAAGAATAGACAAATGAGTCGGCAAATTGATGCACTTCAGTGCTCATGGAAGCAGGAGCCAGCTCTATTCAAGTGCCCTGTTCATACTGACATGCATGCAATGAGTGTTACATTATTTTAAATCACAAATTAAAACATTTTGCCACATTTGGACCTGACAACTACTGTAATTCCATATAAGACATCCATGCTATGCAACACAAAATGGCATTAAATCATGTATAACAAAATATATTATGTTCTGTAGAATGTTTTGTTCCTTGTATTTTTACTTTGATCAAGACCATTTAAACTGCAGCCACCCTGTCGATCCACTCCATGTCCTGCAGTTATTGTGTACTGCAGTGAACTATAAAGTATTTGTATATACACATTTTATTTTCAAAAGCCTATTCCAACAATCCCCCAGTTCCCACATTTTATTATTCACCAGGGAAAAACATTCTGTAGAGGTGAAACAATTGTAATTGTATTCTAGGTACCTTTTTCCATCTCTTATTTACTTTTGTATTTCACAGTAGAGTTATACCGGCGAGATAAAAAAAAATAAATAAAATTTCCTGTCGGCATGTGTGTAAGAAGCAAACCCCATCTGCTCACATGAAAAGAGCTGCAGACAGTAATTCATGTGTTTTCAGGACTAAGTGGGTTTACCTTCAGTGTACATTTAGTACACCATCAATTAAAAGTGATCAAAAGAGGTTTAAGGTCAAGGGGTCTATTTCAGGGATTCAGGCAGTGACCTTTGACATACCACCACCCTTATCTATGCAATTCCTGCTGGTGTTTCTCCCCAAAGTTATTTACTAACGACAAGATTACATTAAAAAACAACTTGTTATGCAGGTTTGTGAATTTGAGGGCTCCTGTGTTAAGAGCTGATGCTCTTTTGTTCAATCCAAGTGAACATTATAATGTCTTCTATGTTCAGTTTATTACTTTCCTGGGATTTTGTGTATTAGGATAGTCACACTCGTATAGCTTACTCATTCAGCGTGGTCTAAATTGCAGATCACTTTAAGTGAACTCTGATAGCTTCAACAATTACTCTAAATTGCTATAAACTAACAAACCATATCCTAAAAACTGCTGAAGAAATGCCTTTAGTTACAATGGACCATAAATGCTATTACTGTTACTGTTTTTGTAGCATTGCTAATTCTGAACCTCTTTTAAAGGAGCTCTTCATAGATTGAATGTTCAGTAATGGTTTTGTAGCCAGGCAACCAGGTTGCCAAACTTTTGAAGCCCACAGGTAAAATGTAGCAACTAACAGAATAGTATCTTCAGTGATGTGGATAACACATCAATGAGTAAGTAAGAGTCAAAAAAATATTTAATTCGTTGTTGGCCGAGTGATCCATCTGCCTGTGTACCATTTACTCCTTTAAAAAGGTAAATGGTAGAAGTCAAATATTATCCGTCTTTGACACAAGCCTCTACTTTCCTATTTGCAAAATGAACTATCTGCTCACTTTGGCCACTACTTACAACTTGTAATGTGCAAACATTTAGCCAGTTTGCATTGCTGAATGCTGATTATTGTGTTCTTCACACTGCATGATGCAAATTAATTATATAGTGAGATGAAATGGAGTTTTTTCAGAGCTCATTTAACAGCACTGCCTGAATACCTTTCGTGAAAATTATTTTTCTAGGAAACCGTCACTCACTGAATATTTTTTCATGCATGATTCTCCAAGATGCCTGTCAGTTAAGTAAATGTCATGCCCTAAATTAGTGAAACACCTCGACTTTGCCAGACATGATGCTTCATGTTCATATATCCTTCAAAAGCTCTCTACCCCATGTGTAAATAGTGTTATAACAACTGCCAGCAGGCTTTATTCTGTAGTTAAGCATGTTGAATTGTAACTACACACTAGTATATGTAATTACGGTGTTATTACCATGTAACTACACTGCAGCTAAAGACCTATTCCTGTCCCTAAAATAGAATTCATTTTGTTTGCCGACCATTCTTGGTGTTTCAGTTTTTGATGTGTGCCTCCTAAATGGGTTTGTTTTTTTTGTTTTTTTTTTCTACAGTTAGAAAATAACTAAGAACACTGAAGGTCAAACCGGGGAAACATTTTCCATGTCAGAAAATGGAAAAAACGAATTTTGTTTTATAATATATGCAAATTACCAATATTTATATAACCAAGCATTAGCAACTGCTAACCCTGAAACACTTACCGCCTGATTTTAGATTTTTAATTACGTGTCATAGGTGTGTTGAGAGGGGCCACCTCCGGTGTTGCTATGGAAATATGGTCCTCACAATGCACCACACTTCACTAGCCTAAATTGCTGTTCCATCATAATGACGGACTTATTTATTTATTTATTTTTTAATTCAGTAGCCAGTACTGGGTCAACATAGAAGTTCTCTTTTTACAACTATATTCACCAACAGCACCTACAAAGTAGATTCTGGGCTTGTGATGGACTACATGCATACTTGTCTTAGTTGAACTCAAGAGGACTATCCACAATAATGACAGCATTCAACAGACAATTTTTGAACAAGATTGAGACCCAAACTATCAGATGGGATGGCATCAGTGAAAAGGCTGTTGAGCAGCTGTGTTATAAGGTAGATGGTTTACTCTCTTGGGGTATATTATAAATGTCCTTTACAAAGTAGCTCTTTGCGTCGTCTATGTGTATATGTCATGTATCAATCAATTCATTTAGTTGTATCAAGTCATTCATTTGTTTTCATTCAATTTTATGCATATGTTTAATACACAATTATTTTTTATGTGAAACCCTTTACTTTCAGATGAAAAGGGTAGTCCTAGGATTTGTGCATACAATATTCTGAATAATATGGCTTTGTTTGTTTTAATGACGATGTATAAAGCCTTTTTTGGTTAGGTGGGTTCAGAATACATGTTGTATATATCCCCTTCGGTCACAATTTTTTAATTACAGTTTTTGTGAATATGAGCTAGGAGAAGTTGTCCACCTGAGACTTTGAAAAAAAAAATAATAAAAAAAAAAACATATAAATGCGTTATAAAGCACAGATATGGAACATGATACAGTTATTCATGCAGTGATCAAATGAGATTAGTCTCACAGAGCAAGCGCTATATGCAGTATGCTATATGTTGTAATTCCCAAAGAGGTCTTTGACAATTTGATGCCATTAAAATTGAAGGCTAAGCTGGAGTAGACCCATAACCCTTTCAAATCGGATGGATGTGCAAAGAAAGACTGTTCAGCAGTGTTTGTTTTTTCGATACACTGATATATTCATCATATTATGTTTTCTAATTATTGTAAACATCACATTGACTCCTGCGTTTGTGAAATCAATTCATCATATTTAAATGAACAGGATTCGGTAGTGGTTATCATTTTAGTATCACAATTTAAGTACTGTATACCTAGTTCAACAGAGTTGCTTTACAGTGTTTAAGATGTACAGTGTATGTATGTTTTGACTTCAAACTCCAGAAATGATTGTATAGTGTTATAGCTGTAACCACGAAGCAATGCAAAGATTTACTTCTGAATTCCTCATTTTTCTTCATGTAGCATGTATCCCCAGTAGATTTATAATTTTGTAATTAAAAAAAAAAATGATACAGTTTCGGTTAACAGAATATATGCAGTTGTATTTCTGACCTAGATAATTGTAATGGTTTCTGCTTTATTATGAATGAATTATTGAATTAAATATTTTGGTGCAACCTGTCAAAAGCTTTTACTTGACTTTTTGTATGCATTTGTTCTACTCGACACTTGAGTCAGCTCTTGTTAAGTCATTACATTGTTTTAAGATAACAGATGGTTTATATTTATGACCAGCTGTCATCGTCATTACCTGTAAAACAGTGCTCCATAAAGTTCATTTTTGAGACCACTTTCCTGTTGAATGTATTTCGCACTCTGCAGATTACACTGTTATTATCCTCAAGCTCCAGGACAATTGCAGAAATTGAAATAAAAAATGCATTCCGATTACAATGGTTTCAAATGAATACAAAAAGCCAAAACAGGACATCTTGCTTGATAATTGTAAGGTCTGACAGGACTTGTATTTATAATTTGATATACTATACACTTAGTATTGGGTTTTTAGCACGAGTAAGATAGATAGTGAATGTGACATACTGTATCAGAATATAAATAGCTCCAAGTGAACTAGTTGATGTAATGGTTATCGTTATTTAATTGCCTGTTCATTTATATGACATTATTGCTGTTAAATGTTGGTCCACTTGTGCTGGACAATGTGCCTGAATAGCAGTATATTATCAAGCAGATCTTTCGTGATCTTTGCTATGTCCTCTTCCAATTTAATATGTACTGCTAATATTTTGTTTATGGACTAACCTACTGATTTGATTTATTGTTTTGTAATTTTTTTAACCTGGGACCGAGGAAGTGGGGAAATCCATTTTATTTACAAGACTGTCCCAGGAACAGACTGCTTGCGAGCGTATAGAAATGAATATAAGTTTGTTTGTGACTTAAATGTATATATTTAATGTGCTATACTTACTGCCCAGGCCACTCGTGGGAACTAACTGTTCACATCTCTTGAGATCTGATAAAATGTGTACTGTTCAATCAATAGAAAAAACAAAAAATGAATCTCTGCCAAACCATTCTCCAAGGCTAATCTCTTTTGAGATGTCTGTGGTTTGGAGCTGTGCCAGTCCTAACCCTTTGTTTACCATCCTGCCAGACAAGCCCAATAGCGTACAGGTCCTGGCAGGCCTATCAATCACCTTGACCTTTTTCTCAGCTAGAAACCGGATGGCATCCTGAACAGTAGTTCAGTTTAACTTTGCCTACCAGTAACAGCTGTGACCAAGACAGTGTATATAAATTCTTGTTTATATCTGTTTGTCACTGGTTTGTAAATGTTACACTTGTGTCTACCATGCTCTGTGAAGCTCTGTAACTCCAATGTCCCTTTAATTTACAGTTACATGCAAAATGCAGTTACTTGTTTTATCTTGAATTGGCAATTTTATCATTCCTTTTTGATTTAGCCACCTTCTATTCAGGGAAGCTGAGGCACTCCCTTGAGGCTCATACACACTCACAGGTACATTATTGTAGGTACCCTTAATCACCTTGAAACAGCTGCTATGTTTGACTTTGGTGTATTCACTGTCATCACCCACTTGATTTACATGAGGGGGTTAGACCTAATAAGGTGAACATGGCAACAGTTTTATTGTCCAACCTAATTCAATTTGGCTGTAAAGTTGATTTAAAAACCTCAAAGTTGAATGCAGCCAGGTGTTATTTCTATGGCAAGGAAATGATTAATGATATAAGAAAATGCTTTTTTTGTGCATGTAAATTAATTTTGTTACTCTGCATCTTCTGTTTGTGCCAGCTGTTCACTTTTGCTGAGGACCTGAGGACTAAGTGTTCAGACTTGGATTTGGACTTGGACTTTGATTTTGGTGACTTGGACTTGACCAGTAAGAATATGACCACAGCCGGGGTCTGTTTGCATCTAGTAAGCATAGAGCTTTTAAAGTTTTCAAATAGCTTTTCAAATGTGCAGCAATGCCATACAGTATTATATTTCTTGTCACCGCAGTTTATTATAACAGTAACAACATTGCAATTGCCATTTTGGTTCACTGTACGCTACAGCTCATTGTATCTGAGGTTTTGTATGGAGTATTTCTAATGCTGATTGTTGTGCGACCAACTTTCAAACAGCTCCTGTTGATGACTTGATATTCATTTAAAAAAAAAAGTGTTTGCTTTAATTTACATTAATGCAGGGTTTGGGCAAAAGTGTGTATAGAATATGTAATGAGCTGTATACAATAAATACCTTTTGGTACACCTTTTTTAAAGGTTGCATAAACATGCAGTTTCTTAAGAAATATTGAACAGCTTACTAATGAAAATAAAAATCAATTAAATGCACAACCTAATCCTCTACACCAGAGGGACCTGGGGTAATCCAGTTGTCAACTTAACTCAAGTTTCTTGTTGAAATGCATGTGTGTTACCCTGTATAATATAATAAAAAGTTAAATACCATACATAAAATTTGAATATTGTTTTGTAACGAATATTAATAACGCAGTGCCTGTGATGGTGAATGCATGACTGTTGCAGTGATTGTAAAGTGTTTATAAAACCTAGAAGTCTTTTTTTGATGTCTTCAGTGTTTGTAAAACCAAAATATTCTGCACATATTCCCTTTCGTAAATACAAAGAAAGTAAATCCTTTTATTCTTATTTACAAATTTAGCTACATTTTTTGAAAAATGTGTTCCCTTACTATTCTATATTATGATTCTAGAATTATTTTTCATCATGAATAAAGCTTTTAAGATTCAATTGGCTTAACAAAACAGCCCACAAACTTTGCTCTTTTGCAAATTAGAGATGTTAAAAAGGAGCCGTGTAAAGTTTTGTGGCAAGAGAAACTAAACTTTTAGATTGAGCTGCAGGTTTACTGAGTTGCCTTCTAGCTTTCATTATAAAATGAATTACCTTGCAATTTTGTTTTAGTAATTTGCAAAATGTCTCCAGCTGCCTTAGATTCTTGCATGCACATAAAATCTGTGCTGATAAGTTACTCAAGGCTTAATGGAAAGTTATATAATATGGTAGAGCTTTTCAAGAATCCAAACATGCGCTGGTTTGGTACATTTATTAGTTTCTAAAAAATTTAAATGCAGATAAATAATGTATTTAACAGTAAACGGGTTCAGATTTTAAATGTGGGGCTGAGGATAATGTCCTTTTTACTAATCTAGATTAAATGTTAAAATGATTGATTTCTCCCAGTGTTAGGTTTGGCCACCAGATTTAACAGCTGCTTGGTTTCTGAGGAAATCTAATACTGACTATCTTGTATTGGGTATATATTGTTTGACATGGCTACTTTCAGTCTGACACCAACCTTATTGACCTGCTGAGATTGCATTTTTCATATACAGTATATGTACAATAATGACATTGTAAAAGAAAAACAACCTGTGTGACCTGAATTGTAAAAGAAACCATAGTCTGAACACTGTTATTAATATTACAGAGCTCTCTTAATCACTGTTCATACCAATCCCTCAGTGCTCTTTCCTCAGAATGACATGTTGCGGTCTAGAGAATGTGCTCTACAGTTCAGTGTTGCGGTTTCAATTACAATATGATGTGTTTACCTACTACAGTACTTACTGTATATTATATTGCCAGAACATGTAACATTTTGAATTGGGACCTGGCACAGATAAGCAGCTTCTTGGTTAAAAATGAGCTGTTCGAAAAAATTTAAATAAGCCAGAATAGATAAAATACACATAGTATGATAATAAGATGTAATATTTAGAAAATTATACAAATAAAAAAGGATGGATGCATGATATATACTGTAAAATAAAGTAAGACCCTATTCACTGAAAGTATATTAGGTTAATGAGGATGTACAGCGAATTCTTGCCTTTGAAAGATAAATGATGATGATTACAGGTTTAATTGTATGAAAATTAATTTAATTCAGCTTTTCTTGCACGCATCACCGATTCTTAATTAAAATGCAAAAAACTGACTTTGTCTTCTTTCTAGAATAATCCTAATTAATACCTTAGCCTTCTTGTGTTCCTTAAGTAACTGACCAGAAGATAAACTTTTTTTTAAAAACTCTTAAATAATATTAATCAGCATTTGCATTACAAATAATAATATCAAATCTAATTTTCAATGTAAATGCCAATATACTGAATGATCTCTCATAGTTTAAATCCAAGGGGCTGAGATATATAATAGGGCTTTTTAGGCTTCATATTTGTGTTGGACTAAAATTAATTTGGTAGTCACACTAATAGCACAAATATCCATCAAATTTTGTTGTCTGTATATGTAGTTGAGATTGAAAAATGTCAGTTTTAGATTGCCATTATATGATTTCCCTTGAGGATTTGGTTAGCTTCATTTGTAGGTTTTTGGATTGATTTATATGTTCTGGTTTATTTGCTCCCTGTAGAAGCCCTCATTGAAGATCCTGGATCATCACCACAGCAACCAGTATGGTGGGGCAGGGCAGAGCTGGAGCAGCTGCAAGCTCACCTATGATCAATGCCTGCCAATGCATGCTTCACGAAGCAATCTAAGGCTGATACGTTGGTTTTCTTTCCTGTTAACTTTAGGGCAATCATTCTACTCACCACAGATTGAAAATCACGTCAACTTTTATAACTTCCGTCTTACAGATTGCTCATAGAAAACGAAACAAAAAACAAACTAAAACCTTTTCTTTTTACTGGCAGCAATTTCAACTGTCAGGGCAGATTAATCAGTTCATGATTATTACGATTATGTAAACAACTTCAATAACATGGTAAAGGTCACAACAGTAAAAGATTTCCTCTAAGGGTAGAGGGGTTGATAAATCAGTAAATCCTGTCAAATTGTGCCGACACATCTTTTTTAATTGACTTTTGTTTTGCTTTTCTCATTTCAAACTTTTTTAAATCTACTACAAAAGTTTCAGATGACATATTTCGTTAGTTTTGAAGGATTAGGGCCTTTATAGGGCTGGTAGCAAGTTAGTATGGAAGTTTTCTTGCATCTCTGTCTGGTAAACATGAGACTCTGTAAATAGATAGGATTGCAATAGAATAGTTAATTTAAAGGAACAGGATTATCGTAGGTATTCCTTAGAAAATATACTGTAATATACACTACTGTAAAATTTAGTTGGTAGAAATCTGAGCATATTGCTGTTTAATGTAACTCTAATAAAGTAAGACCATTTACATATTATTATCTCTGCCTTGGACAAGTCAGCAATACATTAAAAAACAAGTTGAATTAAAATCTTAAACTAAGAATACCTTTTAAATTTAACAGTGAAGAAAAGATTGGATTTTACAAATACAATAGAAAATATGAAATTCACAGTCTCAGTAATTGAATTGTAATGGCATTGTAACTGCATGTGTGGTTGCATAGTAATTACATTCGAAATACATAACCACAAGTGTAAATGCATTGTAATTACAAAAGCAACTATAAACACATTCCTTTTTGTAATTAAACATGTTACATCACAATATGTGTAATACGTGTTATTACAGTGTAGTTACAGCATAATAAGAGACACTCAATGTAAAGTATTACCATTGTATTAATAAACATTCTTCTTAAACTAATACTTTTCTAAAACACTGTTACTGACACAGTCATGTTATATGTTGTTGCTGGACTACAAGCAGGGAATCCCATAGTCTGCCCCTAATCAATATTGCAATAGCAGATCGACATAGGCTTTAGACTTTCAAGTCACATTTTTATTATAACCTAACCATGAGAGAAGGGGCAGGTTTGGCTCTTTTGAAGCTTCCTCTGCATGCTGCCAAGCAGTTGAAATCAATGTTTGTCTTCTTCAAGTACATTAACAATTCATTTGCAAGTCTTTGCATCTGTTTATGAAGTAGTCCACTGTGTTTTTTCAGAGACACTGCAAAGGCATCAAGTCTTTCATTGAATATTGGATGTCCCACTGTTATTTTTTTTTTTAAACAGATTTTAAAAATGTGTTAAGCTCTGGGGCGACAAAATAAAAACAAAATACAGTTAATTTAACTGGGATTGATTTGTACAAACAAACACCCTTCAGTGCATGCCCTTTTACAGCAGTTTAATACAGAAGCTCATGGATAAAAATGTACGAAAGTAATACAGAATTATAAACAAATAGTTGGTTACAAGCTGAACAGATACCTCATTGGTCATCCTTTGTAACCAGATTATTAAGTTACTATGTTCTGGTGGATGAAAATAACTTTAATACAAAGCAATTTTACTTTACCCAGATAATGATCTTGCTCTATTGAAGATAACATTGAATTTAAAATGTTTTGTTAACATTTTGTTGTTCCTTGTTTCTTCAAAGTAAAAAAAAAGACAAAGAAAACAATACACTTAAAAAAGAGTAGTTCATGAAGACTGTTCCTTCTTTGTATCTTATTGAAAATAATTGTTTGTAGTCAGTTTGAACGTTTTGTGTTTATTGAAATAGGTTGATCAAATGGCTCCTGGGTAAAAGGTGTGACTCTTCAGCAGACTAATGAAATCAAATCACTGATCACTGGCACTTCAATATGTCTGCAGGTTTTTACTGAATGGAAAATGTCCATTTGACAATGTTCCTCAGATAAATGTGTCTACTTAACTTTAGGAAGTGTGAGTAATGACTGCTAGGTTCCTCTAGAGTACATGCATCAGCACTCTCTCCTGTACACTGAATACATTTCAAGAGATGAATGAAAACTACCCACATGATTGTGGTGTCAAATCCAAATTAACAGTAGAGCGTTGGAAATCCTTTTATTATTTATAGTATGTTTAGACCTGCATTTCACAGCATGCACTTGAGTAATTCAAGTTAAGCCCAACCGTAACTAACTGCTAACATGTCCTTTTGATGGCATCAGGAACAAAATACATTATTTGATCACCATGATTGATGCTTTATGTCTTTTTCTGATTAAGGTGAGCCCAGAAGTACTTAAAACATTGATAGTGTTGTCGGCATGTTTCATTTCAGATGCACTACCGTGGTGGCACGTTAAATATGTTTTGCATTGATGGCCCTATAAAATACCTTAGAGTATAATATTCTCATCAGTCCTGCAGTGTTTTTCGTACTTTAATGCTCACCAAACCATGGCACCAGATGTATCAAACTAGATTGCTTTCAGTTTTGTCAACAGTGATCATTAAGCTGCCTGTATTGAACTGTGTCAGACAATCGTCTGTGAGCTTCCAGAATATATATATATATATATATATATATATATATATATATATATATATATATATATATATATATATATATATATATATATATATGGTTTTCATACAACCTGTTTGAATATGCTTGTTTAATAATACGCTTCCAACATTAAAATGCTTCAGTCCTAAATTAGAATAGTTTACTCTGTGTAATATATTAAATCTTTCTTCTACAGTTTTCCTCTATACTGTATATATGTACTTAGGCAGTGATTTAAAGTTTATCATCAGGCATACTTGATCAGACATGGCAGACCACAATTGATATATTTAATAACATGGTAACATAGTGGTACAGGCCATTTCCATGTAATTGCACACATTCCTCTAGCAGTTATCATGTAGTTTACCAGTTATTACCATGTTGTCACATGCATATTTATGCCCCGTTATCTAAATTTCTACCAAAATGATTAGCTGATACATCTAAAGAAATATATAGTAATGGTACAATTTCATTCAAACCCTTTCAAGCAAATGTATCATATTTCCATACAGCATCTTCATCACTGGTACGCAGCTTTCTTGGAGTTTGTAGGTTAAGCATGGCTGAAACCCCCGGGAGTTTTCAAATGGTAAAAGCCTTTAGAGATTTATAAAGGCTTATAAGAAGCTTGGATGTGTCTTAAGATGCATATGGGTGCTTTGCCATACTTAAAAGGCTTGTCACGGTAAACCTTAAACTGAGCTAAGCACATGCATAAAATGCACAAATTTTACATAAATATTAAACATACCTGTCCTTCTAAAAACGGCAAACATCAACTTTCTACTGTTGTTTTTTATGTTTGTGACACATAACTGATTGTGGTTATCAGTAACTGTTGAGTTGTGATGTCTTTGATTCTTTATCCTCATCATTGTATTATTAGTCTTATAAGAGAGACATTTATCACTGCAGTCCAAACATGAGAAAGTTCTTTATTTAAAATGATGAATCCCTTGTGTTGAGGGCACAGTGGCACTGTGTTTTGCTCGGTGATTATAAATCATACTCTGCTCTGTATCAGTCCTCTGTGTTTGCAGTAATTAATTACTCTCCACCACATTTTATGTGATGGAGGGTGATTGGTAGTCCTGACACACTTTTGTCCCAGTGGTTAGTGTAGATTTAACTCTCTAGCAAGGATTTAAGGCAAATTAAAAGCTCAATCTTTTGAATTATTATATTTCCTATTCAATAAATAAACACAGCACTCAATGAATAGTCATAACATCAAATGCACTCCTGTCTGTGGAATGAAAAGACCACTAATCTCTAATAATCAAACAGGACAACTAATCTGAGTAGAGAGCTCTTAAGCACATGCATACCAACAATTCTAAACAAATCCTCTACTGCAAACATGTTTGAAAGCTTTAAAGGGGGAATTGCACAGTTCAGTTTATATTATTCTGTCTTTAATGGTTTTAAGGGGGGCTATGGTCATTAGAGGGTTGAGCATGGAAGTCTAAGAACCTTATTTGTGGGACCATTTCTAGCAATTGTGGTGGGTTTATTAGAAATCATCTGTAACCTAAAAACCAATACATAAATGTATTTGTTTTAAAGACATTCAAAGCAAACAAGAAATGGATAGACTTCAGTCTATTTGTGTCTTCCTCATTAGTCATAAACGAATCATAATTCAAACCCTAAGTAAAACGTGCATCTTACGAAATAGTATTCAAATGCGAAGTACTGTGCAGGATGAATGTTGCTGTGTTTTCCACTTGAGGAAAGAATCTTTTGTGCTGGAATAGGAAACTCTCCGCGGGTTTGTAATTTTTTATATTTGTCACTTCCAGCAGCAGTGTTTACGGCTGAAGTAGATTCTGGCAGTTGCCGAGGAGAGACCGGGTAGATTGACTAAACAGAGCCATGATCTCTACATATTTTACTGTAGGTGGATAAAATACACTTGAGTCTTTACTTATACAGACATGATAGGTGTTTTGATATTAATGAAATCCCCAAGCAGTCCTGATTGCTCCCATCTGGAGAAGCGTTGCTTTCAAGTCTCTAATAAACTGTGGCGATGTGCATGTTTGATGTGCCTTGAGGCTGAGAGGAAATGACAGAGCTCCGCTAGGGTTCTTTATAGGGTTTTAACATAAAGGCATGACAAATGAAGTGAGATATCATGGAATTCAACTTGTAAAGATGTTACTAGATGTGTCGAGACATGCACTGGCACACCTTACCTACCCTGTGTTCACAGGAATAAAAATGAAGAAGTGACCTTTTTTGAAGTACCAAGAAATGTCTGCCAATGGTAAAAAAAGGTCTTCTCTCATTTTTCCTCTGTGCATTATACATTGTATTTGGGATGGTATCCTTATTTTACCAGAGGGTATGCAGTCCATGTATGAAATGTTTGATTGCAAAAGCTGACTTTCTTAATGACGTAATAAATGGGAGTGTGGAGCAGACTGTATACCTGCAATGCAGCAATCAGCCACATTGTGGCACATGTGGAAGTCACCAGCGGGATTCAGCAGGTTTTTTTTTTTTTGTTTGTTTTTTGTTTTAGCGTAAATACAGTAATTCACACTTCAGCTGCAAATGTTCATCTGTAAAGTTAACTTAAAAATGTTCCCTTTTTCTCTATGTGTCTGTGTTAATTCTGAATAGCCGTGGTGCTCTTTTGGCGGAGCTCAATGCAAAATGAAATAAAATGTATATTATAAATGTTAAACTAACTCTCCAAACTCCCATTCCCAGTCAAAGAGGACATAACCAAGACATTAAACTAAAGTATGGCTCGCACTGAAATTTCTTTAGAGATGTTTATGTAACCCTGCAGCAAGTGCACTGACAGCAATCATCGCTTTGAATTTCAGTTGTTGAAATCTGATCTCCACAGGGCTAGAATTGAAGATCCCATTCTGTGCTGATGATGACTGGCCTTTAGGCGTGTGTGCCTGTTAATCTTAATATCAAGAGGTGTGTTTTTAACAGCTGGAGCACATTTTAAATGTTTCCTTTAAGTAAGAACACAAAAAGGATTGATATCTGTACGCGTATATGTAACAACCAAATGCATCTTAAGCACTGTACAACGTGTCAGACTCGTTTGGACTGGTAGTTATCTCTCCCACACAGGTCAGAATAAACTTTGTGTGCCAATCTAGGAGCACTTTTTCTTGATTCTAATACCTGGAGGTTTCTTCTTGGGGATATGTATGTTAATTGTTTTTAATAATGGTATTTTCTATGTTTGTATTGAATGGTACTTACTAGAATCCGGTACATGGTTCTATTGAGCTTTTAACTGTAATATTTTATACAATATTGTCAATATAGATGAGCACAGTAGTATGCTTTGTTCTTTGTAAGGTTTGACCGAGGTTATCGAGGTTAGAGGTAAAATTATCAATGACAATACTGCAACAGGATACTCCTTTCATGAATGTATCAATCAATAAGTGTTACTTCTGGTGTGGCCCATTAGTGAACATTGCATTGTAAACTAGGAATCCCTTTGGTGTTTATTTAATTTACATTTTCATTGTTAACTAAACCTTCGATAGATCAGAATATTTATGAATAAAACTTGATTTTATTCATTGCAAACTACTTTAAGGAACTTAAGACTGAAAGCTTTGTGAATAGATTTATAAACAGCACATTGTATTCAATAAAACAATGCTTTGGACAAAAGTGAGAAAGCATTTCTAACACTCTCTATAAAAGGTTTCCTAACCCTGCAAATGGGCTTCGAATCAGTCTTTGACAAAACGTTCTTTAGAGTAGAGCTTAAGTCTTTAACTTTTCCTTTAACCCAGCTGCGAACAGTCGAGGATAGGGCTCTCTCTTCCTATGCACCAAGGCTGTGGAACTCACTCCCGTTCGAGGTTCGAGTTTCTCAGTCCCTATCTGTTTTTAAATTACACATGTATTTAAATTGTCATTCTTTTAGATTATTTGTTGTTTTTATTTTCTTGATTTTTAATGTTGTTAATAGTTTGTATCCAATTCTGAATAGGTCATGAGTTTTGTGAGTCCCTAAATAACTTTGATCATTATTGACATTTGCATGAACTAAATGACATTTGCACGAATCCTTTTTTATTTTGTAATAATATGTAATGAGGTGTAGTCTGTATTCCGATATGGGACGGGTATATTTAGATTACTGTAATGGATGTGTGGTATTCATTGTATCCATGTTAGTTGGATCAGGATGTAAAGATGACGAGGTGTTCATTGTAGCGTGAAAGTCCTCCACATGAGTCAGATATCCAATTTCCTTTCACATTACTGGCATTAGAGCATACATCAATATGGGCCCTGGCCAGTCACTTCAAAAACCACTGTTAAAGGTGGCACTTCATTTTCCTGGCAAAAGTGTTTTTAGCTAGCTGGAAATTAAATTGTGTACCAATGCTTTTTTCATGTTTGTATTTATTTGGACGTAGTCATTCCATGGAGTTAGTCCTATAAGCTTTATTTGTGCATATATATTGTAAATGCTTGTTGAATGCTAAACAGTCGTTTTATACAAATCCTTCCAATAACCTTTTCCAGATGAACATTGATGCTTACCCCAGTAGGGGGTGTGCAGTGGCCATGCTTTGGATCCAGAGTTACAGTTTTAATGAGTAAACTTCCTGGAAAGGGAGGTTTCCCACCCCTCTTTGTGCCAATTAGTGCTTCTTGTTAAAGACTATACTGATTTTTTTTTTTTTTTTTTAATACCAAAGGACCATGTTAAAGGATCCTGTTACATAATATAATAGTCTATAGTGAGATATAAGATAATTGAGCAAATTAAAATGAGTGTTCCAAAAATACTCAAGAAGGTTAGGTTGCCTAAAATATTTTTAAGCCAATCATATACTGTATATGTATATGGAAATACTGGTCGCCATGTAGTACTCCACAAAGGACTGCTTTCAAAACAGCTTTAGTTTACTTGCAATTAAGAAAGTTGAGGCACATTGCCCTGCAGTCTGGTATGAATCTTGCATATTCTGTTTCGTGATTCACAGCTCAGATCGGGCTTACTTTAATAGATTTTCTAAAGTTAATATCCAGAGCTGTAGTAGCAACTCCAGTTAACACCACTTTCTCCCTGATCTTGTGTATTCCCACAGCTGTTTCAGTGAACTCACACCCAAAACAGCATTTTAATATCTAGGGTAGAGGTTGAGACATTTCATCAAAAAATGTGTGAAAGATCTTGTTTTTCTCCTTGTTGAAAAAGCCAAATACTGCATGCTTGTAATTTATATGGGGCAATTTTAATTGTAAATAATGCCACTATTTAACTCTATAGTAATCTTGCTGATGTTTTCCAAGGGTGATCTATTGATCCATTTATTATCATTATTACATACATTAAAAAAAACACAGTGACATGATTTAAGGGTGATGGTTTAACCATTTCAATAAACCAGATACTTTTTTTTTAATTACTTTTTGTCATGTTTTTTGAATGTTAAATTACATCAATGGCCACCACGGGCACAAAGAATAACTGTGAAGCCAAAGGATTGGTATTTAACTAACTATCTACCTACATGAAAAGCATACCTGTTGAGATGAAGCAGTTTTATTTTCATCATGTCCCTCTATCTAGAACAAACTGCTATAAACATTGCAGAAGGTGCAGTGCAATAGACAGTTTATTTGCTCAAGGCAGTATCATTAAAATGTCAAATTATTGTTTCATTCTCATACTTTTTAGGCAGAAGGAAATAAATGAATCAACTTTTTTCTTCTGTTTACTAACACAAATATAACACTGGTAATTAGGATAAAAAATGTGCATGTGGTGATAAATTTTGTCTATGCCCTAGGCAAATAAAGTTGATAGTGTGCACTAGCAAATCATTATACTCATCTATTTAATGTTTTGTGGGGGATGGTTTGTTTTTAGAAATCTGTAACTGTGCCTGTTTCAGTACCTCGTATTAACTGTACACATTTTCAGAACTGTCTGACAGGTTTTCACGGAAACAAAGAAACGAACATCCAAACATGAAAAAACCTCTTAAATAAGTATGGTGTCTTTTCAATTGATCTAAATACAGTCACTATTGAAATAATGAATAAAGGGCCTGCTGTTATTAGGATCAAACTTCTATTTTTTTTTTTTATTTTGGTCTCTTTAGTTTATTTGTAGTCTATAGAAACCCTCATATTTTAATGATTTATTTGCCGGTGGTATTTCGTTTCCCCGCTGTAGTCCCTATGTGTGCTGTCTTTAAATACTTTTTTGCAGTGTTTTTTCATTGCAAATCTGAGCTTTGGAATTGGAATTATTGTGTTCTAATTCTTGGTACGATACAGTTCTGTTTTTATTGTTTCATGTGTGATTTATTCTTTCTATAGAAAGACAGCAGATGGTTTGGAATAAATTATACATACATGGCTTCAATGAATGTAATTGTTGTTCTTTTTTAGCAGCATATGGAAAACCAATAAAAATGAACACCGATCAATAGTTATAAAATATTTCATCAGGTTTGTTACTGAAATCCCCAGCTGGTGGAAAAAATATGCCTGCCAAAAGAAAATTGCTGTGCAGTTGCCATTCTAGATCACTTTCAGCTAATAAATGAGATAAAGTGAGACATGGCCCTGGCAACCAGCTTTCCTTACCAAACTGGAGGCTGAGCCAAGTGTTATCAGTGCTGCAGCCAGTGATGTGCCTCCCTTTCTGAGAGCATCACATGTTTTATCTGAGCAAAAGCTTTCTTTAAGGGCATTTCACTCAGTCTGTGAAGCAGGGGAGCTGCTTTCACACAGCAGGGGAAGAGAACGGCTCCAGCCTGATGCAGTGGAGAATGACTGTAGAAGCAGATTTGGCTAAGGAAAGAGCAGTCTGTGAAGTAACCACTACCACAAACACATCAGGATGCTTTTTGTTTCATGGACGATGCTTGCTGTAGCGTCTAAGTAGTTGCAAAGAGGGGGTTGGGCCGACTGTCAGTTATTGCATTACAGGTTCCAAAAGGCAAAGAAGGGTGAATAGAAAATTAAGAATGGGTTGCTGCTTCTGTTTGAAGTGAAGGCTCAGAACTGTGGCAGCGATTTCTTTATAAGCATGCTGCAAAGTTGTTCATATGCATTGAACGCTGCCTAGGGAACGCAGTGGAATTTAGAGGGGGAAAAAAAAGATACCATTGCAGGCAAGCAGAATGCCTGGTTGCACATAACTGAAATCACTAAGAAACGGCTTCATGGTGTGTTGTACCATTTTTTGGCTGAATGGAGAATGTTGGTTTTCTTATTGTGCTGCTGCATTAAAAGGGAACTCTGCATTGCTCTTTGTTGTTGGTGGGTACATTTTAGTTTCTTTTCACGAGGAATCCCCAAAGCAGGTATGTACCAAATAAGATACTGCTTATTGTTATACAGCAAACTTAGCACCAGTACATCAGAGTATATATATATATATATATATATATATATATATATATATATATATATATATATATATATATATATAGCTTTTTTCAATTGTATATATTATTATTAAATACAGCTTTAGCTCAGTACAGCTCCACAGATATTTATTTTCTTCATTTATTATTCTTTTTATATTTGAAGATTTCTTATTTCATGTTTAAAATAGCAAGTATGCATAATAATTAAAACACAATTTCTCTCTCACTCACTCTCGTGCATGGGTGTGTTTTGATTTAAGCTTTCAAAATGAACTGCCTGCAGCTTTGCTTTGAAGGGACAGCTTGGTTATAAGGCTAGAATCTCTGTACAACTATAGCATGGGGAAAAAGAAAGCTGTCTGATTCTGTCAGCTTTCTGTGTTTTCATAACCTATAAACCTTTAGCTACCAGGACTTGCAAAGAGCAAATACCCATAAATGACTTGCTTACCATTATATTAGTGTCCATCTATTTGAAGTGTGTATTAGACAGCTCAGAGCTTAATTACTTCCAGTAGTGTACTTGTTAGTGTAAAGAAAAGTATTTAAATTCATTAAAAAATATGATTGCCTCTGTCTTTCAAAGTATACATCTGTGAACATATTTCTGTTTTGGGAGTATTCAGTAGTAGTAAAAGCACTTATGGTCATTTTTTTTATAGTCAGTGGGTGGGGCTCTGCTTTCTGTTGCTTGGCTTGTATCAAGCTTATTCCAAAAGTTGCTGTACAGAAACATCCTTAAAAATTATTGTCAGGACATTCTTGTCAAGTAAAACAGATAGTCTAGAGACTCCCTGTACCAGTTACGTACTCCTACTTATTTGTAAGCTAAACAGTTGTAGTGGACACTGAACATGTCCTATCAGTTTCTCTGCCATCTTATCTCAGTCCTGTCATTCACACTCCTGCATTAGTTCACTCTTGGCTCAGTTTTAGGTTAGATGTAATGGTATTTTAAGGAAATGGAGATTTAGGAACACCACATATTGTGTTACAGTGCTTACAATCCCTCCAATTAAATTGCAATCATTTGTACAGTAAATAATGTGGATAGCAAGCACTCACTGACTCATCAGACCTTGAAATTAGGTCAATGTAGATGCAAGCCACGTTTTCTGTGAACCATGTAAAGATGTCACTGTATATTGCGTAGCAGCTGTTTTCTTGAAACAATCACATCGCAATTTTCAGCCTTCAGTTAAAAGATGTGCGCACATGCATTTCGCTCATTTTCCAAAGATTGTCATTACATTGAATAAATAGCAACTGGAAATGTATGCTGGCGACATTGACAGAATCAATAATGTTTTATGTATTCTTGCCTTCAAAATGACTCTCCGTATCAACCCTGATGTCTGTTTAATTGCACCATCAATAGTACTGTCATTGCAGTGTCCATACTAAATTACCAGCCCAATCCATCCTCGGGCAAGAAAATAAATTGTGTTTAAAGCTCTCTGTTCTAAAAATAAATGTTGCCGTTTAGGAATGCAGATTATCTTCCCTCTTATCGGTAAACTCAAAACTCAAGGGTACACAACATTCTTGAATTAAAACCATAGTGTATTGATGTAGGCATATAGTTGATAAATGTACACTATATGTACAATAATATAGTTTTATCATATTTCAGACCCAACACAAAGCTTGGTTATCACGAAATGAGCATTCTATTATACTATCAATATTAAAAGTAATAAAGGAAATAAAGGCTGTTGTTCAAAGAAAACTATGTATCATATGCAACATGACAGCAATAAAAAAGTACTATTCTTTGATATTTGTTAAGATAATTATTTCCTAACAATAGAGTGGTAAATTGCCTACTCGTTTTTTTTTTTTTGTAATTAGTGGAAGTCCCTGCAGGTTACCTTACCTTTGACAAGTAATAAATCCATTGAGATTCAGTGCTCAGATTTTGGAAGTTAGTTTAGGCTCTAATTACAAGACTCAATTCCCATAGCTGTCGACAATGTAGAATTAGTCTTTTCTTCACACATGGTGCGAAACTAAATGTTTTGTACAGTTGTCATGCCACCCAGCCTCCCTGCATTCATTGGGATCATCCCACAGTCCCTAGGTAAGCCCCCTATTAGGTGACCTTTCTCCATCATTTTCATCACATTGTTTGGCGAAAGGGACCCGCTTACCCTATACTTCTAAACACTGCCCAAAGTAACTTTTTATTTTTCCATTTTACCTTTGAAAATCCAAGCTGCCCCTGCCTTCCAGAATATAATTGTAAAACATAAAAAATGATCTTGCACCTGCACAAGTGCTTTCAAGTACAAAACATGTAGATGCCTGCAAGACCAATACACCAGAGCCAGGTCCCTAAGTCCCCGTTCAGAGTGAAGAGAGTCTTTGATCACCACTGCAGAAGAAGTTTGTACTGTGCTGTGTAGACGTGGGCTTTGGGTATTTCATTTTACACCTGACCTGGATTTATTGCCTCAAAGAAATGGAATGCAAAATACTTCAAACCTACTCTTAAGAGTGTACATTTACCTGTCTATTCCTTTTGATTTGTTTGTACTTAAAAATTGGTGCTATAGGCTATAGTATGTGGCCAAGTTTAACATAACTGCCGTTGGTATTCAGTGATGGTAGCAACTGTTTCCTCACATATGACTATTAACTAAAATGCTCAAAGAAGCTCCATTAAACCTGTTCCTTTAAACCGCTGCCATAAACGGCGTTTTTAGCCCTTAAGTCATCCTAGAACCATTGATAGTAACTCACTTTATGCCTAGCAATTGTGTCTGTGGTGGCATATAGTCTGAAGAAGGCCAAGTAGAAGTAGTGTTGGTGCTTTGCCAAAAGACACCAATTTAAGGCAGATAGTGTTGCCAAAAATGCATACTGTATCTGAGCCTTACTATCATGCATGTATGTCGAATGCCCCTCCCCATTTTTACACAATGAACATCAAGTAATTGGAATAAGCTATTTAAGGATTCGTGTGATAAATGAGATGGATGTCCACTTGACAGCTCAACCCCACAGCAATATTGCATAGTGAAGCAATTAAACACATTTCTGTGCCCCCTGTTGTAGCAAGTCTGCATTTTTAATGAGGTTTCTGTCTGTAATGAGCTTGACCATCCTTTTCCTGTACAGTGATAAGCACAGAACATGGCAGAGCTATCAGTCACCACACCAGGAAGAAATAGGAAAAATGTCAAGCAGTGGTTTCCTATTTTTACATCTAGAACCATTTTGCTTTAAAGTTTGTATTGTTAAAAGAAAATACAGAACTTATGTGGTAGAGAAAATGCTGCCATCGCTAATTGTTATGCACGGTGTTATTGATTTGTTTCTTTATTAATTTAAGTTTCTCAGAGGCAGTACTTAAATATAGATTTCTCTAAGTAATACCTTTAGTGGATGAACAGTGAGGAAAAACAATTCTGTCCCTTCAAAGTTGCAGGATGTTCATTTTTAATTATTATTGCTTTAATTTATGTATTTATTCATTATGCCTAATACTTTTGTAAAAGGCAACAGTTATGGTTAATGTTTGAATTTTATAGTTTGACGTAATGTTTTTGAGAACAGTAATGCATATAAACATGAACCTGTATAATTAATCTAATCACTATATTTAAACACATTCTTCCTCCTTTGTAGAACAGTGCAGTTAGCCATGATGAAAGCAACATGATTTTACAGTGTCTCTGCTCTTCCACTAGGATTTATAGGATTTGCTTGCTTGCATAATACAAATTAAGCACAACTTTAACAGCTGCCACATCTTGCCACTCATCCTTGAATAGTCAAACCATTATCCCGTCTGTGTTTGAACGGCCGGATTTTCAGAAACGTCAGCCTCTAAAATGTAAACCTTCTCGCCCGTCATTTGGAAGAAGTTGACACACACTGCCCTCCATGGTTTATGCCCTTCTCAAGAGCATCCCATCTTGCATACTGAAGCTTTGCAAAGGAATGTTTACAAAGAAACTGGCAAATACTACAAAGAAGAAAGAGAGCAGTCAGAATAAAAAGGGACAAAATTTAACCCCAGCCGGTGAGGGACGAAATCCAATATTTTCCACAGCATTCAAAAGCACAGTCCAAAAAATTGCCAAATGTTCATCAGCATGCAACTTATGTACTGAAGAAGAGGACGGAAAAAAAGATTTTTCACTGTCGCCCACATTTAGTTACAGAGTAGCAATAGCAAATGGGCTTAAGAAAAATCTTCTATTAGCTAACAATAATGAACGTCTGCTTCAAGAGGTCTTATCTATTGACAGCAGCTATTCTGGCTCACTGAGTGAGGAAAAAGTTGTCTGCAGAATCAATGAACAGAAATTTTTAACAATGCCAGTAAGAAAGAACAAAAAAAGCCTGAACAGCCTTGCTCCCTCTGATGGAAGTTCAGAAGGGGAACGCACCCTGACCACACTGCGGCTTGGTGCACTGCGCAAGTTAAGAAAATGGAAAAAAAGCCAAGAATTTGTCTCTTCTGATTCAGAGGTAAGCAACTGGAAGAAGACACTGGGTATTAGGAGCAAGTCTTTGGACAGAGCTGGTCGCCAGCAACAAATGCAGCCAGTGGAGCCTGGTTTTAGCTCCACTGGCTGCATCAGTCAAACCCACGATGTTATGGAAATGATTTTTAAGGAGCTTCAGGGAATAAGTCAGATCGAAACTGAGCTCTCTGAGTTACGAGGACACGTCAATGCCCTCAAGGATTCTATTGATGAAATATCCAGCAGTGTGGAGGTTGTGCAGAGTGAGATTGAACAATTGCGATCTGGGTTTGTCCAGTCCAGACGAGAAACCAGAGATATACATGACTACATCAAACAAATTAATCATCAAGGAAACAAACTTAGTTTAAGATTTTTAAATGTACCTGAGGACCAGAAGGAAAAAGCAGAACATGTAATTTATCAAATCTTAAAGGACAAAATGGGTTTTGCAGATGCACGCAAGACTCTTAAGATTGAACTTGCCCATCGCCTGGGACAACAAAGGGAATGTCCCAATGCAAAACCTCGTCCCATCATCGTGTTCTTTGCAAGTCCACAAGAAAGGGATTTAGTTTTAAAGAAATGTTATAAACTGAAGGGCACAGGCATATCTGTCTCAACTGATAGCCTGGCTCATGACACAAGAGAGAGAAAAGACAGGGGGATGACATCCTCGCAGACATATGAAAGCATGGACATAAAGGTATCAGTTACAGAGAAAGAGGAGCAGGATGACTGGGGCTCCTTAGACAGCGATAAAGAGTTAGAAGACCTAAATAGAAACAAATATGCAATTCTATCTAAGACTCCAAGTAAAGGTAAAACTGACAAAAAAAAAGCAGGTGTGGAGTCCCAAGATAGCAGAGCTTTTGACAGGACTGCTGATGGAAGTACATATTCAAACATGGCACAGTATGCCGGTGACAGCTGTCAGTCATCTGTATATAAAGGCCATGATCAGCAAACAAAGCCTTGTTACACTGACATTACCCCTGGATGGCTTTCGCAGAGCGATTACTCAACGCCCAAACTTAGTCGTTCAGAGTCAGATTGTTCAAAACTGTGCCAGTCTTACTCCGAGGATTTCACAGAAAGCCAGTATTTTAGTAGGGTCAATGGATGCTCACTTATGTCATCCTCAGACAGAGAACTTTGGCAGAGAAAGCAGGAATACGTGGCCTCATCCTGGTTTGGTAGCCCACCAAGTCCAAATTTAAGTCAGGAAAATCAGTCTTACATAGAACCCAATGAAGCTGAGAACACTGAAACTGTTGACAGTGGTGTCAGCAATGGGCTGGTGTGTATATCAAGGGACAAAAGTCATTATAGTGATTCTCAGCTCTCTTTGCAAGCTGACCTTTCTCCCTGGAAAGACTGGCACCATTTAGAACAGGGTGCAGACTCAGGTCTAGATGCTTCAACCCTGCAAAACTTTGTTTCAGAGGTAGACAGCTCTTTTGATCCCAATCTAACAAATTACCCAGAAAGTAGTATGCAATGTCAGGAAGTTGATCTTCCGTATGAAGGTGAAAACTACATGACCGTCGGAAGCAATTTTTCAACTTGCCCCGGCTTTGAAAGTGAGCCCCAAAGTCAAATGGATGCCCAGAGTGATCCAGATCCAGAATCGTATGCCAGCAGTTTATATCCAAGCCAAACCAGATCTGCTGCTATGTGTCGAAGTCAGAGTGAAATACAAAGTGAGGATGAAGAAGGACCCCCCAGGTCGTGGCATAGCCGACTGAGTATAGACCTCACTGATAAAACATTCAGCTTCCCTAAATTTGGATCTACTCTTCAGCGTGCTAAATCAGCATTAGAAGTGGTATGGAATAAAAGCACCCAAAGTATCAGTGCGAGTGAGGAAGTTAACTATCCCGGCAACACTACGTTCATGGGCCGGATTAGGACTTTGTCCCAGTCTACTGCTAATGATTCTAGCACAACTATTGATTCTGATGTTTACATTGAGCCTTACTATTACAGGGCAGATGATGAAGAATACAACAAACAATCTGTTGACAATGAAACAGATTACGTTGAAGTTATGGAAAAAGTACTTGCTAAACTGGAAAACAGGACAAATGCAAACGAAACTGATGAACCGTACCAGGTTTATGAAGCTACCAATGAGGTTAATTATGTGTTGGAATATGACTGCAGTTATGATGATGATCAATATGAGGACCAGTATGAGGATCAGTATGAGGATCAGTATGAGGACCAGTATGAGGACCAGTATGACGACAATGATTTTGCTGGCGACACTCCAGAGTTAGAGTCCTTGTTATATGAAGAAGGGACTGAAGAAAGAGAGGATGAAAATCAAAATATCCCAGAGGAACCCGTTGAAATCGAAAAACCCAAAAAGAGGTTTCGACCAACCTTCAAAGAAGCTGCTTTCAGGGCGTATAGAAAACAAATGGCTGAACTGGAAGAACAGCTTCTTGCAGGAGGTACACTCATTTTTGTATGTGTTTTGTATTGCTTATAGTCATTCTCAATTTGAAAAAACAATAGTTACAGATAATAGTTAAACAGACTAGTTAAATAGTAAGTAGTGGGGTTCCGATAAATGTAGCATTACATGTCCCCACATGTTGCTAAAACTGTTTAAATAACGTAGCTGTAATTTTTCTTTTCATTGTTAACATTCTGACACATTTTTACTCTTATAACTTTAAAGTCTTTTTCAAAGCTGTTTTTCGATATGTCCGCTCCAGTGAACTTGGGTTTGGGATCTGTCCACTAAATCACTGCAGGAATCACTGCATAAAAAAACAACGTTTGCAGCAACTCTTTCATATCCCATATTGCTGTGTTGCCTCTTTTCACAATGTCAACCCTTGCACAGTGCACTAGAGCGGCCATTTTGAAAAGAGCTTTGAAACAGACTTTTAAAGTTATAAGTGTAAAAAGTTGTCAGGATGTTAACAGTGAAAAGAGCAGGTACAGGTATGTTATTTAAACAGTTGTAGCAACACGAGGGTACGTGTAAAGCTATATTTTTTCAGAACCCTGCAAATTACTCTTTAAAGTCTGAACTACCAACAGTTAACAGTGTTTTATAACATTTGCAGAGAATTTAAGCAGTAGTTTTGTGTGAAAAGAGTATTTGTTTAAAAACGCAATTGTGATAAAAGAGAATTGTCAACAAATAACTAAATGTGGCTTTAACATTTGATGATGAAGAAATAATAAATATAGAAATGTCCTCGATATATTACCTATGCATTATTTAAAAACTGAAGTTTATAAAGAAGTAGATTATTTTGTACTGGTGTTTTCCAAAGAATTTAACTTAAGACCACCGATATAGGATTGTAATTTAATTAAAAGATAAAAAAAAAAATAGATTAAGGAATTGTCATGATAGCAGATGGTAACTTTCACCTTGGCTCATAAAAATAACATGAAACCTTCAGAGGAAAAAGAAAGGGTTGTGAGTTCAAGAAAGAAATAGAAATGTAATTACAGTGTTCCATTATAAACAGTCTAGGGAGTTGGTTGAATTGTATTTATTCCTGTCATCAACTTATGATGGTATTCAAATAAACTATATTTGGCTGGATTATAAATTAATTTAGGAATCTCATACGGATATAACTACCATGATTAATATTGGCAGTATTGGTTTTATTAGTTAGGAAGTTTCATAACATTCAATGCAGATTTACTAATAGTCAGAATTTGGGTGGGCCCATCTGTACCGATTATTCTAACACATACTCACCTGATAGCAGGTCCTTTCTGAAAACAACATTTAAAAGTTTAAAAGTTATGTTGTGGGTTTATGAATCTGTTTATACGTTTCTATTTGATTTGCTTACATTGGCACTGATCATAGCCAGGCATAGTGCCAACTGAACTGAACCAGCAGAGTATGCCAAGATGCTTTTAGTCAATAAGAGTATGTTTTGTAATGATCATGTTTGTGATGGGGCCAGTGGAGTGATCCAACCCTTTGTTTAAGGAGACTAGAATAATTACTGTATTGTTACATAAAATCCATAGCATTGCACAGAAGTTGTTTCTGTAAGGTCACATACTGTAGCACACACTGTAATGGTCCATGTGGCATTTGTGTCTGATTAGTTTTTGCTTACCCATGCAAACATGGAATCTACCCACATCATTCTTAGCCAGGCATTACTAGATAATCATGCTCTGAGCTATATTGTTTTCTTATTATCCACCTCATTGACACACACTCTGGATATTATTTTTTCCAGGTTCCCGTACTTATGAGTTGTATTTTAAGTTCCATTCTCAACTTTAAGTGTGCTGTTGTTTTAGTGCATTTTAATTAGTTCTATATTTAGATTTTAGATTTAAATGAAGATGTACCCCAGTCTAGCTGAACACAACGTAGAGAGCTAGTGTCCACAAGGTATATTATATTTGGTCTGTTGAACAGTGTTAGATTCTAGTTAGTCATTTTCTTCATTAGCCCTCCCTATCACTGACACCCCCTTTCTTTTGTTGATATCTTGGTTCTTTGCTCTTAATGATGGTAGTGGTAATTGCTATGCAGTTGTCATTCAGTCCATTTCTATGTTGTCATTCTGGGCATGCATTCTGATTAATCCTATTCATCCTTTTATGTTAACTTCTATTGACCAGCCTTAAAGCAATGGGAACTATATATATATATATATATATATATATATATATATATATATATATATATATATATATATATATATATATATATATCTTGATAGTATAAAATTCTATCATTTTAAAAATGGAGTGGTTGGTTAATTCTTTCCAGTGTCCGGTTAGATTGCACATGAGGTATGTGCACTGATAACTAGAGCAAATACTATATTGTTTTACGATGGATCTAAACGAAATATCCCCGCTTTACATTGTCCTATTAGATTTGCAGCGTAATGTATCTCTGTAATAGAGAAAATTAGATTTGCATTGGAAAGCCATAGTGTACAGGTGGACTGAGACATATAGGTGAGATGTATCTGTATCGAGCATGGGAAGAAACTTCAAATGGATTTTTGGTTAGCACTGGTTCTCAGATAAATCAACATGCCATCTCGGTGGGTATTATCGCAGACAATATCATGTCTCAATGACTTCCTGTTTTCCTAGGCTTATTTCTGGATCCTCCAGAACGTTGTAGAGAGCCTTGAGAACATGATCGTATGAAAAATTCCATAGAAATGCAAGTTTATAATATTATTTTTTTTGATGAAAACAAGTGCTGGTTAATTTATACAATTATAAGATTGTGAATGCTTCTAAAAAAGATTCCCAAATTGCATTCAGTATTTGGTTTCCTGCTGAATGCTTGTATAATAATAGTTTGAGATGAATACACTGGAGAGCGACTTTGTCCACAAACAGGTCACAGCTAGTTACATAGCTGAGGGTGACAGGCTTACATAAAGGTTTGCATATGGAAAAAGGAAACTACTCCCCTACCATTCTTGTTTTCGGGAGACCTGTAAATAGTTTGTTACTTGGTTTGCCAGTTGCACTGTGTTATTGTTGGTCTCTCTTCATACAGAGTTTTCAGATTTTTTCCATCTTTGAGTCTTGGATTGTTTTTTTTGACATAAACCTTTATTTGCTACCTAGGTGACCAAATCTCATGTGTCAATCATTCATATGTTAATGGTGCCAGTTCCTCTATTAAAAGCAAACTGCTGTGTCTTGGGTATGCAGATAGCATTGTCCACCTCTGCTCTCCCACCTCTGACAGTGAATGGGCCTCACATTGACTGCCTGTATCTCTATTCTAAGTTGTTGAATACAAAATGTTATTAATAATTCAACAAACCAGACATAAATCACTATTGCTAAATAATGTGGTTAGAAGTTGGTTAGGTTTGGAAGTTTAAGTGCTGTGAAACCATCCACTTACTGTAAGTTAAGATCATGTAATTTCTCTACAATTTTATTTGGGAGGTGGGGAGTCAACATTTTTTGTCGTATTCATAATACTTGGGTTGGTGTTTATGATGTATGCATCACATGTATTTGCAAAAGGAGAGAATCCGTCTGGCTTAATTAGTAGCACTAAAACTTAACGAAGCAGTGATGTACAGTATTGTATTTATATATGAGCACACCACCCAGCACAGGATGTCTGAGGCCTAAACTACCACAGAGATGCCTGTTTCAGTTGTGTTTGTTACAAGTGTCCCATTTCTCAAGGATTACTGAATGCTTGATAGAAGCCCCAACAGAGGAACTGCAATGTCCTGCTTTATTACTGTTTTTCCTGTACTACTCGTTATAGTGTCTCAGCAGATATATTTTAAAGGGGTCATGCTGCCTGCCAGCACAACCTTTGCTTCTGTATAGTTATAAATGTGATATTCTAATTGTGGTCCCCATGGATGTTCTCTAACCAAGCCAGACATGTTTAGAATACAGTGTTCATTTTACTCTTAAACTAAGATGTCTCATTTTTAGATGGATATTGAAAATAGTGTATCAATGCTAAATGGAATAGATTGTTGTTGGTTTGTTAACTGGACAGTTACATGAATACAAAAACATTATTCCATTAAAACGTTATTTTAATAACTTATGATATATGCAACTAATACTGTATTTAGGAATGGATGAACTCATAAAAGACACACAATTAGATGAACTGTGGTCCTGTCCTCTGGATAATGTCACACACACCTAATATTCAGCTTTCAGGCTGTCTTGGCTCTGTGCATATTGTTCTCACCCAAGGTGTTTGAGATAAATACAGTTTGCTTGACAGATAATAACATTATTGCACAATTATTTTAACCTTTTTGATGTAGTGACAATATTCTATTAAATACTTCAGTGTTTTACAGTGGGTTTATTAACCGGTTTTGGTGTGTGAAAGGGTTAATTTGATGATTACAGTGTCTAAATTAATCAAATAAAAGACACATACGTTGTAGCATGTAAGCTGGATAATGAGGCTTGATGCATGTAGAAATGCCTATAGGCTTGCTGTGTTGGTCAGATGCAATTATCTACATGGGTGAATTTTAAGAATAACTTTTAAAAATCCTTGAACATCGTATCAAAGGTTATTCTGCATCAAACGTGTTGCATCTGTGTAAGGATACTGGGGTTTCCATGTGTTTCTGGTAGTAAATATATAAAGATAAAGTTAGTGATGTAACTAATACCTTGCTGTTAGCATGTTACTGAATATTTTCAAAAAGATCATTTTCCAATATGAAAAAAAGGAAAATTATCCATTGGCGTTTACTCCAGTGTAGCAGCTGAGCTTGCCAACAAAAACTTTTTAAATTCCATTCCCTAACAGTCCTTGCTGCCCCAATCCATTTTCATCAGTCCTCATAAAAGAAATTAGCAGCCAATTTACACAAAAGAGTACACTGGCTTTTCTCCAATCTCTTCTAAATAAATTGGTTTAATATTATGTATGATACAACAATTAATTCTAAAGTCAACATTTGATTGTTTTTGCAGTTGAACAACTGCAATATAGAGTAAACACATTTCTCTGAAAAGCTTTTAATAGCTTACCATAGTAAAATCATATCAGAGTGTAATAAAGCATAGCGAAAGCTTGGTAAAAAAAAATAGGTAAGCACTGTAAAGACCAGTGAGGTATGGTAAAGCATATTAATAACCATAACAAACCAGGGTAAACTATTTTAAATGCAAAGTATAATTATATATATAAAGCAGTCTTGAAGCATTATTACATTTAAAAATAATACAAATATAGTGTTATTAATAAATGTATTATTCTTACAAATAGAAAGATATTAGTATAGGCTAGCCTATTTGTAGGTTACCAACCCTTCCCTCTAGAGAACATGATAACAGGTGTGTTTTAATCATTCAATGTTATATATGTACACTATTGTTTAAAAAAATAATACTAATTCTCAAGCCTGCCCTTAAAGACAAAACACAATTCTTCCCTTCAGAAGAAGTACTTTTATAACTTTCTGTCTTCCTCTCCTTGGTTCTCTTTCAGATAGCAGTGCTTTGGATACACAGGTTTTAAATTGCTGTTTTTCATTAAAGATCATTGTTTGTGTTTCTGTTTTCATTGTGGACAGTGTGTTGTATGTATCACTTCATTTGCTCATTTAAAGAGTACTGCATGTGCCTCAATACCCTCTCACTCTCCTTATTGTGGACTTTTGAAAATGTGATGCATTTGTAAACAGGATGATTCTCCCTGATACAGATCACGATCTTAATGAAATGTTTTTACCTGATCTGATTAAAAAGTGATATCTTTTCTTCCTGGTGGTGTTCATTTTCTGCACTGTTATGCAATGAAAACATCAAATCCTTCATTGAAGCACCATACTCAGTGAATCTCTGTTACCTAGCAGAGATTTGGCTGACAGTAAAGCTGGTGTGTTGAATTCTTTCATTGGATTAAAACCACGTGGCAGGGTCAGCAGAGCTACATTTTTTGGCATGTATTATCATCTCGTCTTAGTGTTTTTAATTCTCAAATAATGATCTGCATTTATTTAAAATAAATGTAAGGATGCACATAGCTATCACTTTTGTCACTTTTAGCCATGGTACATATTTGTCATTATTATCGTTTGCGTATGGGATAGATTCCCTTGCAGAACATGGAATGTGCTTGAATTGTGTTAATATGAGGTCGTTGTCTAGATAAGGTAACACTTTTTAAAATCTCTTTTTAAAGGCACGACTAGCGAGTGGAAATGCTTTTGATGCATCAAAACTGTTGGGGCTCCAAGCCTCTGGCGGGTAAGTGACATTTAAAGATTACTCAAAATGCAAATACGAATTTTTCAATAAAACAACTGTAGTGTGCCAGAAAACATTACATGCTGCTAGCTTTCTGATCCAACATGCATGTTTGCATCAGACTGTAATGTATACACTTGGATCATAATGGCTTTTGTAGGGATTGTTGCACATTCCAGGACATGTTATAAAAAGAATCATATTCACAAAGCCTTAAAATTCAAATCTGTGCATATAATCTATAGGCAGCAAGGTTTAGAAAAAGTTATGATTGTAACCCTGGCATTGTGCAATGTACAATTGTTTGGGGGGGGGGGGGGGGGATGGAGGGTTCACATAATTTCTCAATCAAGCTATAGATAATTAGTATAGTGCCCTTCGTGGTTAAGAAAAACAAACCTCTCTAATATTATTTGAAAGTCTCTTTTAGATATTTGTAAAATATCTAAAATTCCAAATTACCTTATCCTGCTTTTCCAAGTAATCTACTTGAAAACAGAAAATAATACTAATGGTAAGTCCTATGAATAATCAACTGGGATTGTTTTATGAAATTAACATAAATCATGTAAAGAAAAAATAATAACCAACTTTGACAGATTTACTTTTCCTAAAAGCTTGTTGTAAGTAGATGCCAGGATGTTTTGTGAGGTGTGTTGTATTTCTCGGTATGTAATGCACACTCTGTATAACATATAATGTGTATTACTAAGCAACAAGTTACATTCCTTGTATAACAAGTATCTGTAATTGTTGAATTTAAGGCATAAAAGAAAAAAAGAAAAAGTTGCAAGCTTCTTCTTTTGGCTTTCAAATAAGTATAGTTTATTGAAGGTAAAAGTTCTGAGTTGCAAAGTTACAACCAGACATCTTAAAGGTTACACGGTGACAACAGTTTGCAAGGATCCTCTTTCCAAGCACGGATCAGAGCAATACAAAGAACATTTCAGTATTCTCAGTTTAAATGCAGTCTCTCAGTGACCATGATTTTTCCTTAAACCAGTCAGAAAGACACAAATCTCTTCTCACTTGGTTAATTGCCCATTTGTCCTAACCCTAGCTTCAAAGCATCTGGTTCAATCCAGTTTATCTTTGAAGTAGCCAGGTTTCATAACCTTCATAAAATCAACTGTAATTTCATAAGAAAACCTGTTTTATTTCTAGTTTTTACTGTCTAAGTAGGAATTTAACCAGAATCTGACTTAATCTTTAACCCATTCTGTGAGTTTTATTCTAAGACCAAAAGTTTATTTATATCTAAATAAAATGTTCCAACAGTAATATAACACAAACGCCTCTTGTATATTATCCTAAACAAAACGCAAGAGAGTACTAAGTAGAATGCTATACAATTTGTGAGTGTTTTATCTTGAAAATTACAGTAACGGGAATGTCGTCAGTGTTTACATAAGTTAATTGGAATTTACTAAACACCTTTTGTACATGTTTGTATTATTTTGAATACTTATTGTGTTCATAATGGCAAAAATACCTGTGTTTTTACAATTACTTAAGGACTCTTTTTTTATTACTGTTACTTATTTGTCATTGCATTTTTTAAATATCCTAGGGAAAATTGAACTGTACTTTCTTGGGCCCCATGAAATGAAAAGAGAAAGCTGGATGTTTCTTCTTACAATTCATTAGCAAACGTTATTCCACAGATAAGCCAGCGTTTTCCAATTACACACCCACCACATCTCATTATACTTAGGAGGCTGTCTGTAAAATCCACATCTTATTACCACTGGAACAGCAATGTTCAAGCATAAAGATGTCACTGAGCTTACTTGATGACAATCGTGAGTGTATTGTGGAGCACTACTGCCAATCATGGAGGTTAGAGAACTTGCATGAACCTGATTAGCTGCTGCAGAAAACGTAACCCTGTGTTCTTAATGAAGATGCACAACATTCCTCATTTACATTAAAATTAATCTGTTTTCTTTGTTCTTTATATTATATATATATAAAATGTGCTTATTTATTTGAACAGGGGCTGTTTCGCTCAGTTATTTCTCAGTTCAGGGCTGATGTGAATTAACTTGTCTTACTGGAACAACGCCTACATCTCCGTCCTAAGGAGCTGTGGAATCCAATCTACAGCATATTAGGTTGCAGTCAGACTTGGCATATGAGGTGTAATTGAAAGGTTCTCTTAACCGAAGAATTCCTTACAGTTTAATGGAAGTAATAATATGACCCTTAAAGCTGTGCTCATGAGACCGGAGTGTTCTACCAGCCCCCATAGTTGACAATTTCCCCCAATTTTTCAGTATCGGCATATAGCCCATGTCATACATTTACCAATTACTGTTGTCCGTAGTCTTGGGATGTGCAATATCAGTGTAGCATTGAAGGACCTAAAGCCATTCCACTACTCTATGATCTGAACTTCTGCTGTTGGACCATTTGATTATCCTGCATTTTACTGTCATTTTGGTTTGTATTTTGGAATAAGTAGTTCATTTTCTGTCAGAGAAAAAAAAAAAAGAATCATGCACTCGACTTTATGAGAAATGTAAATATCTGCCCGTGGCTAAAACAGTATAACCTGATTGTTTGTGTGACTGAGGCTCCTTCCTAATGCAACAAGTAAGTGAGCTTTGCTAGTGTTCTCTTGAATCTCAGTCACTTGTTAAGCGTAGATATTAAAATTCTCAGGTAATGTAAACCCTGTTCATTCAGATACAGTGAGGTGTGAGTTAAAAAGCAGCCACTCACAATACTGATAAAACTTGGGAGCCACCCAGCAGTATCCTTAAGGGCCAGTTTACACTAGGCCGTAATTGCTAGCAATGAGTGTCAGTATACCAAATGCAACTGAATTGTCAAGAGCAAAAATGTTGAATAAGATATTGCTTGCAATTATGTCATTTGTTATCATTATTTCAAGATGGCAGGAGCATGTGAACCAGCCTTTAGTTCTAATTTAATGTGAGAATGTTCCCTCTTTTTAACTTACTTTGTGCTGGACCATGGAGATTTATAGGGTAATTTTGTTGCCTAATGAAAACCATCAGTGTATAATAATGTTTGACAATAAATTAGCAACCAGAGGCAGTGTACAGCATATTAACACCACTGCATCCATTCCAAGTAGTTTTTAGAATGCATCCTGTTACATTTTAACTATATATATATATATATATATATATATATATATATATATATATATATATATATATATATATATATATATTGCAGAGCTTGCTTTGGGACCAAAAATATGTGTGATCTGGAAAAGCCCTTGTCCAAGAACATTCCTGATTTGTAAACATAACATAATTTCGGTTGTAATTTATACCACCAGATCTTGATAACTAGGCAGTCGTGATCATTTGCATCACCAGTATAAGCAGATGAGGTGTAGCTGGTACCACCTATCAAACAGTCAAACAGATTATGCTTTACCACCTGCTGTGCATATTTTATTTGGCTCATTTACAGATTTTACTGTTAAACAAACAAGTAAATCAAAGTTTCAGTTTGTTTACTGTCATTCCTTCTGTTAGAAAGTAGTAATCGTTAAAAAAAAGTAACTGTAATCACCAACACATTGTGAGTATACTAAAAATGAACTGGAGGCAGGCATATGTTTTTGTGTATTAGGCCATTGGAATTTTTCTATACTGGTAATAAAATATGTAAAGAATAACATAATTACCCTTCACAATGGGATTATCTTTTATGTGGTAGTTGTCTAAATCCAAAAACCCAGGTAATCATTAACATTATTATATTATATATAGTGTAAATTTCAGTTTCCCTTTTTTTTTTAATGGTTGTTAGTTTCATTAAATTTTTTTATAAGGTTAATACACCTGTTTGGTTTGTGTTACATATGAGCAGAATGCATCTGTTTACTCTGTTATCAGCAACCTCATTATCATCATATATCCTTTTCCGTGTTTGTTTGAGGAAGGATATATATATATATATATATATATATATATATATATATATATATATATATATATATATATATATATATATATAGATATAATATATTTTGAAAATATTTGTTTTAAACCGTGAGAAATTGCAAATTCAAAGTTGTCTTTTTTTAACATGCATCGCACATCAAATTAAACTAGTGCTAATCTAGAATTATTTTACTACTGTACGGTACACATCAACACTGTTTGAACAAATAACTACGCATAGACACTTTTCAATCTCTATACAGCTGTGCTGCTTGGTTAATAATTATCTCACTTTATGTAATAAAGGTGTATAGATCTTGATTGCTTTTAGAACACAAATATTTAGCCATATCATATTCGCAAATTATAAATGCACAGTTAAAAGAATATAGAAAGTAACAGGATGCTTGCAAGGTGTTAATATGGTGTTTGTGTCCATGCTTCAGTGTCTATTCTGTAAAGCGAGTGAGAAGTATGATCTAAGGTATTGATAGTCTTCAGAACGAACAGTTCTACCTGTGATTTTTATACAAAAGAAAATACTCAGAATTCTGATGCAGGTTTACAACTTGGGGATGTTGAACAGGAAACATTGAAAACAGACACTGTTGATGGATTTTGGAAAAAAAAGCAAAACTTCAAAAGAATTAAAAATCGAAACAAATCAGAGTAATGAAAGGTAAAGCATGTGTTGCTCATAATTTCAGATTTGCCGGCATGTTTTGGCAGAAAATGTTCAATAATGGTGATTTGTTTATAAATTTGACTTGTTTATAGCAAGATGGAACTATGAATGTGTTGTTTTTTTATTTATATTGTTTATTGCTAGTTCATTATCCTACGAGTCTGATAATGTCGTATTTCTGTAAACATAAATAAATATTTATTAAAGTACATTTTATTTGGGCATGTCAATTAGATTTACATTGCGAGGAGGTGTTCCTAATTGCATACAGTTCTGTAATTATACTCTGTAGGTTTTTACAGTTAATGGTTTCAGTATATTTGCATCATTCTTTGTACAGGGATGTAACCCATGGGTTTAAATACACATCTATAATTAAGTGTTAGCAGGTGTTCTTACCGTTCAGCAATACAATACTAATGGTGTTACAAGCCCTTAATGAATTGTTGCTGCATTAAGCATTTGATAATTGTGGATTTGATCCAGTCTTCATTCTGATAATAAGAGTCATCCCTCAGATACAAAACCCTCTTCTATTCTGTACTGTACACTATACACTGCTACATGAAAAATTGCACACATTGCATTAAAATGAGAGCAGTCAGGCGTATGAATAACATTAGAGCAGAAGCAATGCTCTGTTCCTGGTTTGTGTTTTTTGGTTTTTTTTTGCTTGTTTCAAAGTATATATTCCTTCTCTGTGTTTGTTTTTTGTGTTAATGCAGTGGTTCTTGAAAATTCTTGGTCATTGTGCAGTGTATTGTGCTCAGAGAAGGGAAGGTGAAAGTACAGGGCTTTAAGGGGAATTTGACATCATTTTCCTGTGTGAAAGGAAACCACACCAGAAACAGAATCAACAAAAAAAAAAAATACACAATAACGCTAACCTTAACCCTTATCAAAACATCATCCAGAAAATTCACAAGCCCCCCGGGAAAGTAATGGACATGGACAATGGTCAAATCATCAAAATGTTATATATGTGCTGATTTGTTTTGTGGATAGCATGGTAGAATATACAGTCTGTTATCCTCTATTGAAAATTGACCTGTTCTGCTTTTAAGTGAATAAGTACAGTAAGAAACCAGTAAATATGAGTGCCAATGTTAGGGGATGCTCAGCTGTTGTATAAAATCTCTAGAGAGCCCTCAGTGAGAAGTTGGGACTTGAAATATGCTCATTGAGGTTTAAGTGCATCTTTTTCATTCCAGATCCTCGCACATGGTCTTGTTACTGTATTAATATACACTAAATCTAAGCTTTATTTTTCCATATGCCTGGCAGTGTACTTTATGGTATTGACAGCATGCCAGATTTACGACGGAAGAGGACGATGCCTATTGTTCGGGACCTGGTGAGTTATATTCTTAATGGGAATTATTTTAATGTATGATCTGTCATCCTCCTTTTCTATAGGACACTTGGGATTACATTTTCGTCCTGCAACTGCTTCCTATATTTGAATGTGAAAACTAATCAGTAACAATGCATTCTCATTTATAGTCATCATAACCCATATGGTAGCTGTTGGTGCAGATAAGGATAATAGGTAGAACCCTAAATATATTTGGCCAGTTAGTTACTCTTTTCATTGAAGTGCCTTATATTTTCACATGTAATAACCATGTACAGTGTAACTCAAGAGATGTAATTGTATGTGGCTGATTTTTATTGATTCATATTATCTGTATGTCCTGTGTCTTGATTGTTCTATTTGTGTTTACTTTCACAATCAACATGGTCTCAGTTATCCCTATTCTTGTTACCGATATACAGATATCTTACAAATGGCGTTAAATCTTAATTGGTTCTTCACGGGAAGCCAAGCCTCCACTACAATAGAGTTTATTAATATTAATTTAATTATTTTTAATAGTATGTTTTAGCAATGTAAATGTAAGATTCAGAAATCTTGTAAAAGGACAAAAGTTGATGTTGTATTTGTCCATGTTTCTCATGAAATTAAAACAATCATTTCTTGGTAAGTATTTTGTTTTGTTATTGCGTATATATATATTTCTATTATGCATTTATAGAGCCCCATAACAGTTATGGGTGATATTTTTCAGTGAGTTGTCACCTTTCAACCTACTGCTAAAGCTTTCTTTTTTTTTATCTGCTAAATAGTCTTTTTTTTTTAAGCGGGAGGTCCAGGTTTGAAATGTTGACAACTCAGCCCAAAAATATATCTAAGGAATCTCAAGTAACAGTGTCCAGGCGTACAAACCATATGAAAGCGAAAGCCTTTTACATCCCAGATGAAGTCATTAAACCTAAGGGTTGGATTTGGATGTCCTTACTTTTCAGATTTAATTCTTCAATGGCACTTTATGATTTGGTGGTGTCATTACAACCGCACAGTGAGCAAGGCAATGCAAATTGTCTCTGTGGGTGGGTGGGGTGTTGATAATACTGACATGAGCCCATTAATAGAGCTGAATATTTACCAAGACATGGTTTTAAACTTTGAACCCGTATGACACTTGACTTCAGACTGAGGCTGTAATGTCTGTTGCAATTTCAATATTTTCAATGCATGTTCAATAAATAAATATCCAGAAGTAATCTTGTCCATCTAGAGTTCACTCCCTCCCCACCAACATTCTTTACAGAATAATGTGCTGCTTCTTATGGGTCCTCATCCAGATCTGATTGTAAGATAAAGCAGAACAGCAAAGACAAATCCAATATTCTCAGCTGTCTCTGCCTGCATTATTATTGTGTGAAACCAATTGTTATACTTATAAAATAAGTTCTTTCAGTACCAGTATTTCTGCTCCAGCTGGACGGAGAGATTACATATTACAAGAGAAATGTCTGTTAGCATCGTGCTGCTTGGCCCACAAGAAATAGCTTGTAGACTTATAGAATGGATGTTTAATAACTGTCTACAGTAGAGACAGCAGACATATTTTAAATTCTTCACATGGCAGAAAAAACTTAAAGCATGGTTTGACATTTGATATGCATGCCTACACAATTATTACTCGACTGTTTCACAGATGGATAAATAATAATGCCGTAGACTCCACTGTGCTTTTTTCTTGACAAAGATGAGCATTATTTGTTACTTCTTGCATGACATCAGAAGCGCCAATGCACTCACTATAGACAAGCTTTATATATGCTAAGTCATTTCTAACAGTGTTGTACACTGCTAATTTATATGCTAAGTGTGTACTCATCTTTTTCTGAAAAGTGGCTTGCTTAGTGAAACTAATTCTGTAAATGTGTATTTTCTTTTCATACGGCCACTGGATGATTCAGGCTCTGGTAAGTATCATGTGTCTCTCTTTCTGTGTTGTTTATATACAGGATACAATACGAACCATCATCAAATAATCACACCGCTGAATGCACCTTTAATGAGTATTCTTGTTGTATAACAAGTACAGTCATTTGGAAGATAAAGTTTAAACCTCAATTAAAGAATGGAATTGCGAGGTCAAGCTCTGCATCTGCTTCACAGCTCTGTGCAGTTTGGAAGAATATGACCTGAATGAATACAAACTAGATTGCAAAATGAGATCAGTAAAAAAAAAAATAATAATAATTAACTCCACCAGATCTCTCTACACTGTTCGTATAATTTGCATTACCCCTGACTGCTGTTGCATGTAAGGAACAAACAATAAAACCACTGTAAATAATATTTTGTTTCATCTTCAAAGTCCCTCTTAATCACATAGTTTGGTTTAACACAAAGACCCCAAACAAACACCTGATGTTTTAAAAAAGCTGGCATTGCCTCTTCCTTAATAAAAATGAAGTTTTTTTTTCTCACATTAAAGTTATAAGTGTCATTTTGACAATAACATTTTGAAACAAAAATTCAATCTGCTGACCATTTACTTCACTGTATGGGGTGTATTTAATTCAATCTGCCATATGGCAGCCACAGATCCCTACACTACTGACATTATTTTTTTTGTGGCTCTGAATATTAGATTTTTTCGGTGAAAGTAACCCATGACATTTCCGGCAGGTGGCATTCCTTAATTTGAAATTGTAATGACATTTTGGAAGTCTTTTTCCCCCTATTGAAATGTGAACTTGGCTCCAGCGTTGTCCATAAACTACTTATGAAAAAGCAATTGAAATGCACAGCAAGTGTGGAATAACCTTTTTAGCCCGCTGCTTTCCGGAGGTTTTATCAAATTGGCCTGAAACTGGCTTACACGGACTGGAGGGCTCATATTCACAATTCAGCCCCTAGGCAATGTAGTGAGGGTAGCTGTAGTATAATTGTCATATGTTTCTATACTGTACATGCTCAAAGCTTTGCACAGTGAAGGCATTCAGATAGGTTTCAGTAACAAGGATTGCACAATGTGATAATGCTAATGGAAAAAGGGATTGATGTAAGCCTGGCAATGGCTTTTAAATAACTGAATTCCAGTCCTCTGCATTTGCCCCCAAATACTGAAAACTGCATAGTACTTAGTATGTTAATTAAAAAAAAATAATAATAAAATACTGGTACAAAAAAAAAAGATTAACTTTTGTATGAAAAGTTTACTGATTAAAATCAGATATAGGTTACAATTTTAAAAAATGCATGCTGTATTTGCTACTCACGTTTATTAAATGTTCAATAATAACAACCAACTCAAGTGGACCAAGGGTGTTGCCGTTATTATTGTTTTGTTGTAAGAAAGAACTTGAAACAAGCTTGAATTGGTACTAAGGTTTTTTTGTCCTGGTCATCCCCCACATGGAGAAAAAAATAGATCAAAGGTCATGGGAATGGGCATTTTTATAACCTTCAGACATGATCTTGCCAGATCTGCTTTTACATGAACACAAAACCCACCTTTGTTCTATAGCAGCATTTCTAGAGAATAAACGTGCTTTACCCTGTGAGATTACGTGTTCGTTGTGTCAGGCTTCTAAGTACAGTAATATCCAAATTTATGTATACATGTAATAAAGAACACCTGTAGAAGGGCTACTGATCTATAATGACTGCTTTTAGATGATCACTTGAACAATGTCTTTAAGCCATTTGAGGCCCATTGTATTCATCGTCTCTATTTTTCATTTTATTAAAACTTTCTTTGTGTTTATTTTTTAATCAGACTCTGACTGCTCGAAAGGCTGGTATATCTTTTGCCCTGGTTACCAGGACAACTTTGAACAATGAAGACCTGGTAAGTGGTTTAAAGTTATATAGCACCCAACATTAAATCACTCACAAATCATAAGGATTAGAGTTAATAGGGATTAGAAAACCGTGTTATCAGCCAATCAGCTTCTAGGCTTTTATCAGACGGTAGATGCCCCCTGGAACGTCACAGCATCAACTGTGAATCAAACTTAAAATCACTCCAGTCAACTACCATACTGTAGAGTCTTCATTGACATAGCAGTGTGACTAATGTGATGCGCCATGCATAAATGCATAATTGAGGTTGTTATGAAAAATGCAGTGCCATTACTGTAGACTGATTTTAACACAGCCTACTAAAAATGTGAGTATATATACATGTAGCAGTGGTGTTGCACTGCACACAATCAATATGTATTTTACATATTTTGAAAGATGTTTTTGGGTATTCTTGATCTCAGTTTAATTAAGTCAGATGGCCTTGAGAGTGCACATCCTGAAAACTAAATTAGAACTGGATGACATGCATAAATGGATAATTACGATTTGAAGGTTGCTGAAACTTTAGACAATCAATGAAGAGGGGGTGTTGCTTTCAGTACACTTCTCCTCCAGAAATGTTCACATTTCATTAGTTTGAATCCTGTGTGTTAGTCAGAAAAAACATTTAGAAAAGAAAGAGACAAATTCAGCAAAAAAATTAATAAAGAATAAGAGGTTATGTTTGAATTGTAACAGTTAAATGCTTTCAACCTGGGGGAAAATGTTTGTTTGCCAAAACTGTATGCTATATTAAAATGCATGGCTGTTTATTGTTAACTGCTGTTGCTTTCAGTATGTGACTGTTAGAGTGCTTCGTTTTACAATTGTGAGGCAATGGTTTTATTGCTCTGGCTGTGTGCAGATGTGTGTATACAATCAGATTGTACCTGGTATTACACAAACCACAATCTTAGTTTTACATGAGGAAATAACTTGACATAATTTGAGAGTACAACAGTGTGTTTTAATTGACCTAGTCAAGACTTTAAATCTCTAAAAATAGTAAGACCCTCCCTACTATGTTTAATATTTTTACAGCCCTGGTAAATGTTTGAAAAACATGATACACACATTTATATAATCTCAGTAGCTGTTGCTGTTGATAACCACTTGGATAACCTTGGATAACAAGGGCACTGAATTTAAAATACAACAGTAATGCTCATTTGGAATGACTATATACTGAATAGTAAACCAGTTTAACATTTAAGTTTAAACTTTAAACTAACAACAATCCTAGAAATTGAAATAAGCATGAACACACACACGTCTTGTGTCCATTATGGGTGGCAATAGCACTCTGAAGAACCGCAAAAGGCCCAGCAATTAACTTCAAGTTGTTTTAGGCTGACCAGGTGTCAATGTATTATCCACTGAATTAAACCCACAACACGGCATCCCTGTAAGGAATTCCTATTCACAATGTTCAAGAGAGATTAGCAATATGTTAAACATGTTACTAGTTAGAGTGACATATCCACATTAAGCCTTATGTGGGCCAGTGTAATCTCCGGCACAAGACTATATAAACCTGCTTCATGCTGAAGAAGCCTTTGATAGGGAATGTCTTTGTTGTTGGAGGATAAGTAGGTCATAGGCTGTTTTTAGAATATTTTCCTTACTCTATTGCCATGTTGTTTTAATAGTGTTTTAATTGATAATGTATTTAGACACTTCTACAATAAATTTCACCTGGCAAGATGTAAATGAAGGCGGCGGTATGTGGTATAGCTCAAGCTTATTTAAATCAATCAACCAATCAATCAATCAATCAATCCATCAACCAGTCTGGCTAATTATCACCTATACTGCATACAGAAGAGTTCAGTGTTGACCACTTCTTGTGCCCTACCTTTAGAGGGTGGTTCCCTTAAGGGATAGGTGTTGGTCCCTGTGGCAAATGTAGTTCACCTTTCTCTGACATTTCTCTTGAATCCCCATCTTTCTATTCAGTATGGACTGATTGAATCTTTATGACAAGTGCTGTGCTTGTGTAACATCTGACACAAATTAGTAAAGATGTAAAACAAAAAATAAACAGGCCTTAGAGCTGTCAAACCATGTTAAATGTACTGACGTTTACAAAAGCATTACAAAGCATTTCATATGGTTACTATTAAAACAATTGACACTGATTGTCAGTTGTTGTGTTTGCTGAATTTTCAGAGCTGTGTAAAACATGTCATCTGTTTATGAAAATGTCATTATAAAAATGCATTTTTATGCACATTTTTTATTTATCCATGTATTGTATTTGCTAACATTCTGAATATTTAAGTTGTCTTTCTGATAGTTTTTATGTATTTGCTCTTCTCATGAGACTTTCATAATCTCTTCTGATTGGGGGCATCTTAAAATCTGTCCTGCTGATTTCATTGTGTACTGCCCGTATCCACAGTATACTGTAATTTAATTTATAGAGTTAGAAAATATTTCATAATTGTCTATTGAGAGAATGTTGTTCTTTTTCTGTGAAATCCCTAAATAGAAACCATTTGGGAAAAATCATTATTTTACATTATTAAAATAGCTAAATCTGTTTAATATGAGTGGCCATTGCATTTAAAGTTAACTGAAGACTGAATTATTTGAACATTGCTGCTGATTTGTCAATGAATCTCCCGTCTATAAGGAAATAGCTTTTAATCAGTAGATTGTCCGCCATGTCTAATAACCCATGTTAACATCAGTAAAAATGATGCAGATTTTGCTCTGGTGCAGAAAACCGACCTGGTTGTCTTTTACTGGGCCGGGATAAACATGCTTGGTGTATTTAATAGGTGCAATGAAATTGCATTGTCACTTTTCATTTAACTTGCAGGGTCTGAATTCTGTATCCCATTCAAGGTTGTTATTTCCTTGAGGGACCGACAGCTACAGATCTTTCATGTGTGTGAAATAGCATCCAGAGCTAACATCATGCTCCATTTATTCTTTCAGAAAATGCACGTCTTCAAGAAAACATTGCAAGCCTTAATATATCCAATTTCATCAACCACACCTCACAACTTTGAAGTTTGGACAGCTACAACTCCCACTTACTGCTATGAATGTGAAGGGCTTCTGTGGGGCATAGCCAGGCAAGGCATGCGTTGCACAGAATGTGGAGTAAAGTGCCATGAAAAGTGCCAAGACCTGCTAAATGCTGACTGTTTACAGAGTATGTATTTTTAGTATGTGTAAAATGCCAACTGGGAAACAGGCAGTGAAAACAAACAAAAGTTAGTCCCCATCTGCACTGCCCTGATCTATGTAGTGATAAAAACAGTGATCAACTTGGTACCTACAGGCTTGCTAACAAAGTAACGTACTGTAAAAATAATTATAATGGCGTGTCTTGTGAGACACCATGTGTTATGAAGCCACCTTTACAGTATTAGGTAATACATCACTAAGAACTGTATTACATGTGTTGCATCATTTGTATTTTTCTTGCAAACAATTTAGATGTGTGATGTATGCATATGCCAGTTCTTTAAAATATAAATTAGACCTGTGAGAAGACTGTCTGCAATGGTGCCCAGTGCAAATTGAGACAAAATATCTTCATGTTTTTATATGGACAACTGTCCACTGAGGGCTTTGCTAACTTGGATTTGAATTATTATGCAATTAAATCAAATTATTTTGAATGCTTCAATGTGTTGCGCGAGATATATGGTAAGCAGACATTTAATTTATTCTTTGTTCTTTTTGAACATTTAACAAGTCGCCTAAGAGCTGTGGTCAGATAGTTTGCATTATGACAAAGTACAAATTCTTGAAAGTTGAAGTATGGTCTGTTAAGTAAAGGTTAGAATGCCATTTCCATTGTCTTTTATCTTTTGACTTCCATATTTCTATAAACGTTCACAGCATGTTGGTTTGTGCTTTTGTTAGTATTTAATTTAGCAGTGGGTCGCAATTTTTTTTAGCATAATCACAGGTGATACAGGTCTGGCAAGCCACATAAACTAGCCTTAAAAACGCAATTTAATAATTCGATTTCTGTTTTCACATGTTGACCTTCCTGTGAACAGCATTTCAGTGTGAAGGATTAAGTCTATGGTTTGAAAAATATATAGATGCATGCTTTGAATTGCAGTAGAATCAGAACTTTTGATCCTAATAGCACCTGCTGAACACAGTACATACCCAAGCATCCTTGCCCTAAATACTAAATACAGTATAGTGTGTCAGTACAGTGCTCCAGTAATATAACACTACAGTTTGGAGACTGTGCCATTCGCATTAGAAATGTTCAGCCTTATAATGTCAAATGGCATTGTGGGGAAAATGGGAGTCTCAAAGGTTTTGAGCTTGAAGCAATAACTGTATAATGAACAGGAACTTGATAAAGTGCAGTGTTGTATCAGTCCTGTTAATATCTTCTATACAGGGGCTGCTGAAAAAAGTTCCAAGCATGGAGCAGAAGACAAAACACAAAACATCATTATGGCAATGAAGGAGAGAATGAAAATTAGAGAGAGGAACAGACCAGAGGTTTTTGAGATGATTCAGGAAATGTTTCTAATATCAAAGGACGACTTTTTACAGCACTTGAAATCAGCAAAACAGATCGTATTGGAAGGCACATCCAAGTGGTCAGCCAAAATAACCATTACAGGTATGTCCATTATTCACCAATAACTGAAAATGCTGTAATGCACTCGTTTCAAGAACGATTATATACACACAAGGTCAAAAAGAATTTAATAATAAACACCAGTTATGGGAATTTGGTCTGCATTTTTCTATAAAAATAAATCAATATACTTTCTCTGTTTATTTTCTTGTCACCACAAGTAATCTCCCTTCTGTCTGGTGCTGATGGTGGTCCGAACATTTTCAATCATGTTGTTAACCAGGTGCACTGCTCAGCAGTAAGCAAGGCATGGTCTCCATGGCAACCGAGCCCAGCAAGGCAGAAATGCTGTAGCAACCTACAGTACCTTCATCTGTCTTGACTTAGTGGCTTCTGTAGTTATAACTTTTTCCACAAACTTTTTTTTTTTTAATTTCCTTTTTGCTAGACCCTTGGGTCTATTGCATTGATCTGAAAAATGATGCCACAGTTTAAGTATTGGTAAAGGTTATAAAAGTCAACATAGTCTACTTTAATGTATTTCTGTCAGTAGAAATACAGGGGGAAAAAGTTTACATTTAATGTGTTAGGTGACAGCTCCATGATTAAGATGGCTTAGGAAAATGAAAAAGTCCACTGCACCTCCACTACTGTACCAGAGAGAGAAGCACTATTGTTAGGTTAACACTCTCTATAGAAGCAGTTTAACCTTGAAGCAGTTTAGCCGTTTAAATTCAGAGATACTGAGTACAGTAAATTAATTCTGAATGCTACCAAAGCAGATCAGTGTTAAAAATGTAATTTGCTCTTAAATGTGTTATTTTTAAAAAATGGTACTAAATAATTCAAGAGAAATGGATAAAATATATATTATTTGTGCACATGGTTTCTCAGTAACTCTTGGCAGTGTTCAATGCATTTTGGTGCATCTGTTGTATTGAATCCCTCTGCGTGCTCCTCTCTCTGTAGTGCTTTGTGCTCAGGGTTTACAAGCCAAGGATAAGACAGGCTCCAGCGATCCCTATGTAACAGTGCAAGTTGGAAAAACTAAAAGAAGGACAAAAACCATCTTTGGTAATCTTAATCCAGTATGGGATGAAAAGTTTCATTTGTAAGTATCTTCTTTATTCATATTTAGTACTGAAATGTACAGGACAGCTGCTCTGGAAAATTCCTGTTGTGCCTATTAATTACATGCAGTATTACAGGATGTATCTTAGAGCTTTTGAGCTTTTTATTTCTCACTTATTCAAATTGTTAATTTGAATAAGTGAGAAATAAGAACAATTATTCCAGTTAACCCATAAAATGCCTAGCATTATCTTAGCTCATGCATTTGCCTATGCTGTATGCCGCTGTGTGTAACACACATGTGTAAATAGTCTGGATTTACATGTCTTGTATAACATGCAGCTCTTGTGTACTACCCTTGCAAAAACAACATAGTATACTATATACAATATTACAATCAGGGTATACTGGAGACATTATAAAGAATACATAGACACTCCTGGATTTGTGAAAGAGTGTGTATTATACTCTTTCAATTACATAACTCTAGCTGAGCAGTTACCAACTGTTAATAGTTTGCATAACAGATCAAGGAGAATCTAGTTTCCTCACCCCTTCCAAGAATAACTTAAACCTTGAAACCTGCTCCAGGCAATACGATTGCTTGTATGATTTAAATTGCATTTACTTTAAAAGCCAGCACACTGCTCAATGTAATTCCCAGGAAGGCTCTGACAGCTCTGAAACTTGCAAAGTAGAGAAAAAGACAAAATCAATTTACTGTATATGCCTGTTGGTTTCACCTGATCATACAGTGATGGTTAAAACTATACATTCAGTATCTCTAACTATTTAAGTACAGTATAAATGCATGTGTGATGATGGTTATTACATTGTGAATACACACCCTCATGTGTAAATAGTGTCATCAAAAAGAAGCGTTTGTAATTAAACTGCCAATGCAGTGTAACTACTTAACCGTATTGTAATGACTGTGTTATTACATTGCAATTGCAGTGTAATTAGACGTAACGTAAAGTGTAACCTGTCTAGATCATTTGAAAAAAATTTAAAATGTTAATGGTTTACCAGATGTATTTTGTCTCACATTTTGAAAATAGTTTTAAATGTATTTTTTGATCGCAACACGTACCATGCGTGACTCTGTCCTCCTTCAAGTCTCATCTATAAGTGCCCCCTTTACTCCATCAGTTCTCAAAATTATCAAGTGCCTGACAGTAGGAAATATCACCGTATTCAGCAAATTGAACAGACATGGACCAACCCTTATTGCCTCCCATGCATGTATGTTTTCCAGAACCGCCATGAGGTGGATTACTGTAATGCACTCCACTCCACATGCACAGACTAGATAATGTCCCACTTTTAGACCCATTTGACCCCTGATCCAACTTAACTGTATTTAACGGCGAACTAGCTTATCCTGTAGTCAATTAAGTGAAGAAGATGAGGTCAAAACTAGGGATAGTGGTAAATGCTTCCCACATGCTGTGTAGATAACACTCCACTTCAAGTGTCTTCATTTCTCTTTATAATGCTAGCTAAGCCTCTGGTTACATGTACTGCCTAATGCTGCTTCAGCTGTTCCATTAAGTATAGTGTGAGCGTGTGCTGAGAAAACAAATCTACAGAATGCTGTAGCAATCCTGAGTTGTTAGGGAGACTCCCACAAGAATAGTCTATTTCACTGTAGTATTTAGGAGGGCTGCACTGTGATTCTTTGCAGCTAAATGCTATTGAAAACATCAGATCAGATGGCTCCCACCTAAAAAAATGAAAGAGCAAGTAGAGCAATTAAAGAGCATATTATTAAAGAGTAAGTGACATACCTGTAATTTTTCTTTGATTGTGAACAACCTGGCAACTTTTTACACTTATAATTAGAAAGCGTTGATTACATCCAAGCGTGATTACATGGTGCTATATGTCTCACGGCACCCCCCCCCCCCCCCCCCCCCCCCCCCCTCCCCCGTTTTATAGCGAGAAACTTTGGTTATAACGCTCATATTGTGTGTGTCGATACCTGCGAGGGAGCACTATAGCTACAATTAGCATAAAAGGGTATGAGGTTCCAAATTATAACAATGTCTTGTCTTTGATTTTCTAGCTTTCTCACTCTATAGACATTGTAGATGCAACGATATGTAGCAGTTTACTGTAAATACATGGTTTTGTCAATGTGATATTTGAAATTTCGACCTCCCGTTCTTAACCTGCCTTATCTATTTGAAATTCGTACCTACAGTCTTTCAGATAACTTGACTTATCTTGGAAGCTTTTTTGCTGTAGGAATTATGGATAGTGATTGACTAACAACTAAAACAGAAAATAAATGTATTCAGGAAACACCCGAACAGTGACAGAATGCACTGTGTTAAAAGTTTTTCCCCCCCACATATTGTTAATTACACAGCTGTTTGTTTTTACTGTGTAATTAATGTGAAAAAAATGTTAGATTGGGCTGGCATTCTTTATGATCAGTTCATCTAGTTACTGTGATCTCATGTGGCAGTGGTCAGATTCTGGCTCATTGTTGTTCGTTGTCTGCAATAGTATGCCATGCTAATTGGTTGGCAGCTGCATGGCAGACAGTACTAGTGGTTAACCAAGTGAGTTAATGCCTTAAAATGATCCACCAGCTAGGTATAACTTTTCTCAGTTATATCTTAGCTAGTTTTATGTTTCATTGGCCTAAAAAATAAATCTGTCACGTTGTTTTCAAGTTCTTTGTCAGCTGTCATATCTCAGCATTGCTCATCTGTAGGGCATCAGAAAATATGTCGAACTTCAGTTTATAGCTTGCTGGCAAAAAAAAAAAAAGAGAGATACAATGTAGCTGGTAGAAAATTTAATTAGCTTATTTCTGTTTTCCACTTATGAAAATGGTTAATCCCCCCCCCCCCCCCCCCCCCCCCCCCCCCCCCCCCCCCCCCCCCCCCCCCCCCCCCCCCCCCCCCCCCCCCCCCCCCCATTTATTTTTTTTTTTTATTCTAAATAAACAACACAGAAGATCAAGAGTAAGATTAATGCATGTACTGACAGTTAAATAGGGGTTTGTGGAAATGAAAGGTAGAATTTGACATACAAAGATTTGATATCCTGCTGTGGCATCTTTGTGAACCTTCAAGGCTTCTAAGGTCTAGTATGGATTAAACCAGAGATGTATTTCTATGCTCCCAGATTATACTTTAAACACTCCAAAATAACCTAAATTATAAATTAGATTATTTTCTTTGAGAACAGACTACAGCTTTGAGAACAGTCAAATTGACAAAGATTTTGGCCCATTCTTTCATTATGAAAATTGTAAAATACCTACTATGTGCAAGAAACTGAACAGACAGCTTTTCAGGAAGGGTGATTATTAATTTAGATACTCTGATGCAATCCTGACAAGTCTCCCACACTGAGTGCACTGAAACATTGTCTCCACCCCTTCAAACCTCTTCTCTCCCACCCTTGAGCGATTCCCATCTGTGAGCCTTGAGTGTCAGCCAGCCTTCCATTCTGCACAGAATACAGTGTAAACCGAGAATAACAGAAAGGTGCACCTTCTCAAGGTTTCTGTGGATTTACACCAGTAGCATTGGAAGATCCAGCTGGCTGCTCTTATTGAAATCAAAGTTGACAATTTATAGCTTTAAACATCAAGCAGTGACATCTTCTGTTTACAGGAATAGACAGAATAATTAGCAATTACCAGGCTGTGTGTTTAGATAATAGGTGTCAATATTACATTTACCAGGGTTCATACTGTAAGCTGTTACATCTCTGAATCCTTTCTTTTATATGTGCTTCTTTAGAAATGCACACACAAAATGCAACTAACTTGCATGCAAACATAAAGTCTCTTCCACATCTGAGGATCTAATTCTCTGTCTATCTGCTTTAGTGAAATCTGTTTGACTCCAGGGCTTCATGCAGCTTTTCTAAGGGTGGGTGAGATTTGAAGTTCTCTGGTTGAAAATCGTGCCGTGTGGGGGATGCAAGCAGGGGCAGGCAGAAACAGTACCTTGATTAGATACAACGTTTCAACCCCCTGGTTTTTTTAAAAACACATTATTTTGCATAATACAACATAACAGTGTGGATTCGTTATTGAACTCTTGGCTCTGTGGTGAACAACATGTTTAAATGTGTTGTGGGTGCAATCTTATTTTGACCTTTTGAAATGAAAATATGTGATCTTGCCACTGCCCTGCAATTAGGTAAAATAGCCAAAGCTTTTAGGTAAATTAGATTTGTGAATGTGCATTTAGACGAAAAACTCTGCATATGAATATATTGTAAATAGACAAACACAGCATCCAGTAGTTTTTGTCCATATTATAGTTCCTTAATATGACTAAGCACCTGCCCTTTCCTGAGCGACCCAGATAGTACTTAGTTACTATGAATGCATGTTTTGTTTCATATTTAAGAGCAGCTGCACATCCGCAGCGTGAAGACAGATTCCTCAGCGTCTGTAGTCTTTCACCTTTTTGAAAAGGTTTTCTTTTTTTGTCCTTGACGTTTTCTTTTTGTCTTTGTTCATAAGCTGGATGGGAAAAAAAATGATATACGTAAACAATATACATTTGTAGTTGGTACCAGTTATTTTGGGACCTACTGTATGAAACAAAACCTACAAAATAGGGTGTGATCAGTCACAATACAGTGTAGTCCTATGGAGGAATTTTGGGGAGGGCAACTCTTACTAACATTCTTAGTTGGTTGTGATGCTGTCAGTAAATAATTGTTCTGAGTTGTTCCCTACTAGTTGCACATCGTTAAATTATTCCGTTCAGAAAAAGAGAAATTGCACCTGGTTTTAGAGATTTAACTTGTCTTATGCTATCTACTTCCACTTTTCCTTTCACTCATTCAACCTCATTAAAAAGTGAGATGTATACATCTATGTATGTCTGCCCTTTCAGCTGGTTAAGAGTGAGCTTTCAGTCCCATTAAAAAGACTTGTATGGAATATTGACCTGTAGCGAGCGCTGCAGCTTCATTCCCAATTGACTTTAGAGTATATCTAATTCTGGAAGTCTATCAATAATTCTGTCTTTTGGTTGACAAGTCAAGACTCCATGTAAATGAAGCTCCGGCGCCAAATCAATTTCACAAATACATCAATAATGCAGTCTAGTACTGACCATTTTAAAAGAGCTTTGTTTGTGTGATATCTTGCTTTTTAACAATCTCCCAAGCGTCTGCTCGAACAACAGAGATCTTTTGTTGTAAAAGTGTTAGACCGGACGTATGGTTCCTATTGGAACAGTGCAAAGGTCTCAGGCTCACTCATTAAAGATGACTCTTGAATTTGATGTCATTATTTGTGCTTCACAGTGAATGCCATAACTCCACTGACAGAATAAAGGTGAGAGTCTGGGACGAAGACGATGACATCAAGTCCAGAGTCAAGCAGCATTTCAAAAAGGAATCTGATGATTTTCTTGGGCAGACAATTGTGGAAGTGAGAACGCTTAGTGGGGAGATGGATGTCTGGTACAACCTAGGTATGTTAGTGTTGCCAGTTAGATAATATTCAATTCGGACCTCATAACTCCACACTTAAAACACCCCTGTATTTGTATATCAGTATTCTTTAGTGTGAATGTTTGTGGAAACTTTGAGTAAAGATTTATAACCTTAGATTATTGCTAAATAATCATTTAGAGAGTTTCTAAGTAATCACCCTGTATAGGCTTATTAGTCATGTACAGTCTAATTTAATATTCTTGTTTCATAGGATGTAGAGTGCTACTGTACATGTCTTTGAGCTAGGAAGCATTGTAACATTAGAGTCAAAATGTAGTAGAGTTACATGTTGAAATAAATTGTCAAAAATTCTGCTCATATACTGTAACACTAAAACTGCCATGCTTCACGCTTTGGAAGCATTTGTTATAACAATTTTGGATAAGCAGATAGACAGCCAGAGGAGACATCGAAAGATAAATGTGACCCGAAACAGATGTTTTGAGGGCATAAATATATTGTAGCTGAACACTGACAATTAGAACAAGAAAGTAATCCTGTAAGGAAAATGATATTACCCAGTCAATATTTTCTAAGGTTGATATTGAAGTATTTTAAAAGTCACAGAATTCTGCATTAATGCGAACACATTGGTTGTCTTTTCAGGAAACACAAAAACTGATATTGAGGAATATTTTATGGCGTCTAATATCTTATATTAGTTTATTTCATATTATGTTGTGTGTTTTGTATAATTCTCAATGTGTGTTTCTGTTCATTACTTACCATGCTTAAGAAATAACAATTCAGAATGATAGATGGAGTATATTTGTAACCTCTGATATTAACAAGTTGTTTAACTATTTCATTGTTTAGAGAAAAGAACTGATAAATCTGCAGTGTCTGGTGCCATTAGATTAAAAATCAGCGTTGAAATGAAAGGAGAAGAGAAAGTTGCCCCGTACCATGTGCAGTATACATGTTTACATGAGGTAATATCTGATTTTAAGATTTAAATTAATATTTTTAATGTACAATAGTTTTTCACAATCAAACCAAAATAACTTGGGATACAGTTTATAATTTGCATTAACATTTAATTTGTGTAACTAATGACTTGAAATAAGGTTGTTGCCAGAACGTTTTTGTGGACACGGCTCATTTTCAATGAAGGTTTAAATATTGTCTTTGCTAAATATGTATGTCTGGAGTTTTTTTTAAGTGTTTCCAAAAAAACGTCTTTCTACAAATTTAATAAAATTTATATGCATCGATCAAAACTATGTGTTTTGCTACAGTAGTGGAAATAGTTTAAACCCTTGGCTTCAAACAATATTCAATGTGTTGTTCAGTGTAGTGATTGAGCCCTATTGATATGTTTGTTTTCTCATTTTTTTTTCCAGAACTTGTTCCATTATTTGACAGAAGTCAAAAATGGTGGCGTTGTAAAAATCCCAGAAGTGAAAGGGGACGAGGCCTGGAAGGTATACTTTGAAGATGCGTCTCAAGAAATTGTTGATGAATTTGCAATGCGTTATGGAGTAGAATTCATCTACCAGGCAATGACGTAAGTACAAACTACTTGAAACACAAGGGGCAAGGGACTATCAGGTCTATGCCCTATTAGGCAATACATACTGTAGCGTGAACAGGGTGGTGGTCAGGGCTGGTAGGTGACGCAATCAAATATGAAGACATAACCCCAATACAGGTGCTGCAAGCGACCCAACACTTTTGTACAGCGGTGTTGGCGCTATGCTTCAGATCGGGGGGGCCTGGCTTTGCGTCCCACCTCCACCTATGAGATGCCCCTGCCTGCAGAAACCGCGGTTCGCTGCAATACAGAGTGGAGGTGTTTTTAGTGTTATTTGTAGAAAGTCAATTTTTCAGCTTTCTAGCTCCGATTTGAGAGTTACTGCTGGTGGGAGAGGTTTTAGATTGTTGTGTGTGAAGTGCTTTGCTGGTGACAGATGTTTTATATTGTGGTGTATGAAGTACTTTGCTGTTCAGGAGACATGGAGTTGCTGCAAGAGTGTGGCACTGAAAGATGAAAGGTTGCACAGACAGGACAACTATGTTTCTCAAGAGATTTATGACGGATATGAAGCTACATTTGCTCTCCCTCATTGGACTTGTATTTCAATCCAAGCCAGACCTAAAATCATAATTCATCCTCACCTGGCACTAGTTCAGAAGATGTTCCCTTTGAGCCCTTTTAAGATTAAAGAGTGTTGCTGAGCTGGGACGCTACCAGTACAGAGAGGACAATGCAGTCTTGAGGTGCATTACACTGCAGTAAGATTGGAGTGTTCTATTGCCTGTCACTATACTTGAGTTTTAGAATGTATAGTACAGACCTGGAATCATCATTTATTGATGATGTTTACATACAGTAATATCTAAATGGTTGTGGTGATCTCCTGCTCATTGCTGACGCTTTGAAAAACACTTGGCATTATTGCAAACATCATAAAACCATAAGGGGACAATGTAAAAACAAAAAACAAAACCAAATTTGAAAGTAATATTCTTTAGCATTTGCTGTACCATTCCAAAATAATCATCATTTACTTTGATGATTGCTAACCTACACTTTTCTTGCCTTTTTAAATGTGCAAATGAATTACATTTTGTCGAGAAAGCTCAACAAATGCGTCATATCTCAGAAGTACGAAAGAGTGAGAGAACAGAATAACATATCTACTGTAATGACACATGCAATATTATTTTAATTTGAATATAAAAAAATGGATCATAAATATTAAAGAGCATTACTTTTTTCTTTGACCAGCAATTTAGCTTACTCTTCCAGCATTAATGTGTTATGCTCATTTTCCTGACTACTTTGTTCTGCAGCTTTAAAGATTGTCTTTCACAAAATCATAGGAAAGATGTACTGAACCAAAAAATATATGTATATTCATACACTGCCCTTTGTCTAGTTACTGAGACTAAAATATAGCCTCTTGTGTCTTCTGAAAAAGGATTACAAAATGATGTAGGATCTTGTCTTGTCAAAGCCACTGTTGTGACAAATGTGATTGTCCCCTCCCTGAGTTATGACCCTGAGGGCTTTGCTAAGGGGAGATACTGTATAACAATAGACATTTTTTTATGAAAGAAATATATAACACGGTTAAATTTGAAAAAACATGACATGAGCTACAGTCGACAAATGTTGTTTGAAGATGGTAACCATGTTTAATTTGTACATTCTGAGATGAATAGAGCCACTGAAGCTTGGAAATAAAGATCTCAAACTAACAGCTGCATGCTGTGGATGGATGTTTCCAGGTATCTGCATACCAATATCACTTATCAGGCTGTGCCTGCAGCATTGTTTTGAAGTTGGTAAAATCAAATGGACAACAGAACTTTTTTTTTTGTTTCTCCACCATGATCACAGGATTACAGAATACGCTTTAAAAAGGAAAGCCAGTTAAAGTCAGTGTTTCATTGTCAGTGTAAACCTAAAATTAGTAAAGTACGTGGTGCAAACTGTTAATGGTGGTGCAAACTGTTTTTTTTTTTTTTTAGCTAAAACACCCCTCTCCCACCCTCTTGGATGTAAACGCCCCCTTTTGGCTTCAGAACGCCCCTTGGGAGACAGTACCGCCCCCGTTGAGAAACACTCAGTATGTTTACATGACAAAGCGTTTTCCAAAAACGAATGTTTTCGGAAAATTGAATCAGAAAACTTATTTTCTTCAAACGGCACTTTTCCGTGTTTACATGATTAACGATAGAAAATCAGATTAGAATTTAACTGTATATACATGGTTTGAAGTTTTTGGAAAATGCAGGATATTTTTGCATGCAAAGTACTGTAGTAGCCTAAGCACGATTTGAAGACTGGACATTTCTGTGATTGAACGGAGACCAATCCAATAAATCAAGTGTTTTATCGAAGTGTAACATCTTAAATTCAAAGATTACTATCCTATACCTCTATTCAGATTCCCCAAAATGTGTAATCAGACTTTCCAACAGCACATCTTGTTCTATATTACCCGTTTCTTTTGCAGACATTATTTTAAATTCTCACGTCATTTTAAAGCTGAAAAACATTTGCTGCTACACTATGGGTTATTAACAAATACATACAGACTTTAACAAGTGTATTACTTTATCCCTAACTAAACAAATGGGTACATGCAGACTGACTACAGATTATTATTATTTTCTCTGTTTTCTAAAACCACGTGCAGGAGAAAAGGGTCAAAGTGTGCACGTGCGCAGTATGCTGTTTCAATCTGAAAAGTGTGTTTACATTATATACAGTTTGTTAGTTTTTGGAATTTATTCAAAAATTTCTAAGTGCTGTTTTCCGAAAACTAACTTTCGGAATATTCCGATACATTTTCCAAAAACTGTGTTTACATGACTTTTGATATCGGAATTAGTTTTCCGAAAAAATATTAGAATTCTTATGCTCATGTAAACGCACTGACTGATATAGATGCACTGAACTGATGTCTACTAAACTACCACCAGCTTAGGACCTGCTTAGAAATATAGGTCTCATTGCTACATTCAATTGTGCAAACCTCATGTTACTCGGTTCTCACACTTTGCTGTCAAAAGTTGCCTTGCTTTTGCTGGTGATAAAAGTTACCTCACAGGTTTGTCATCTTGGATGACAATCCAGCTGTGTCCGCTACTGAAATAAACCTAGTATCCTGAAGCGTGGTCTGATTCATTTTCACTCTGTGAACACATTCTGAATTCATTAAGTGAAAGGTAGATGCAAATTATATAGCAGCCCCTTAACTGAACAAAATAACAAAGTGATTTTAGCTGAATATATAATTACATTTATTGGCAAAACTCTGTAGTAAGATGCCTCAGGGGAAAGCTATCTGATTAGAACCTTTTCCAGCCAATATTTTGGTACAAATATAAACTATTTAGATAATATTATGTTGTCACAGATGGCTTTGTGTGGTGTGTGGGTGATGACGTCAGGTTCTTGAAGCAGTAGTTAAACAAGGAATGGCGGGGAAAAACTGAAGCGCAGCGGCACTCAGCGCGTTTATTAAATAATAAACAAAATATAGATTTATACAAAACAAAACACCCAACAAAAAGGGCCCAACAAACAAACAGTAACAAGTAGAACGCTGGTTGCGAAACCAGCATACATAGCAGTTGTTTACTTCTCTTCACAAACTCACGTCTCTCCTTCTGAACCGAGAGTGGGTCTTTTTATATTCGTGGATGGAGCCTTAATTACCTATTAATAAATTATCATATTAAGGCTCCAGCCACATTCTCACGAGAGTTCTAGTGAAGAAGTTTTAACCCCATCCCCAACAACTGTACATTATAAGGCTATACTGGCTTTTTCGCTGGTCTCAAACATTAAACAATAAAAAGATGGACGGTGCTCGACAGCCCACACATAAACACAAAAATAATGATTAGGACAGGTGGCTTCATCCGCCCACATACAAATAATAATAATAAATAATAATAATAATAATAATAATAATAATAATAAATACATAAATGCCAAGGGGTGGGCACTTTGCCACATATGTTTAATATCATCAATAGTGGTGATAAGTTTGCGCGTGTTTTGGCTGATGCTGAAAAATGTTGACATTACATAGTACACAAGCATCTAGATGCTAATGTGAATGATTTCTCAAGATCTGAACCCATTAGAGCTTTAAGGCATTAGGTCTGATTCACTAACCCTGCAGGAGCCTGCTTCATGACCCACAATCAAAGTTTGCAATGCAAGTCATTTTCCATAAAAAGCTGTAGGGTCGCAGCTAAATGTAGTCACCTGCTGTTCTCATGGTCTTCAGCCCCATTGCTACAGAATGCACATCCATCGATATGTTTGCTCTCTCTAATGAGGTGTCTACCTGACCTGAATGATGTGGTTCCCATATGCATTTCCCATGGATCTTTAAATGAAGGGGTGGCATTTTCTAGTTATCAAAGCATAACTTTGGGATGCAGAAGATAAAAGGATTTGGATCACAAAACAATGCACACACTTATTTAGACTGTGGGGATGGTATGGAGTGGGTCTCCCAGTCATGTTCTTGATACTAAATCATTGGGATCATTGAAGACCTCACTTGACAGTTTTCTGGTCAATCAGCTACTAGGAACGGGTCGAGCACCGATGGACCGAAGGACTTCTTCTCATTCCTAAGTGTATTCGTTTTTATTTGTATGTATTATTCTTCCACAGACATTTCTCTTGCCTGTCTTCCAAATACATGTGCTCTGGAGTCCCTGCAGTGATGAGTACCTTGCTGGCCAACATCAACGCGTATTATGCTCACACTACAGCTACAACTAATGTGTCTGCTTCAGACCGCTTTGCTGCTTCAAACTTCGGAGTGAGTTGCAATTGTTTGTTTTATGCCCATAAATTTAAATGCCCAATGTTAATTGCATAATGTAGATAAATGTTGGGTTTATTTATGTGGGTTTGATGTTCATCAAGTATTATTGTGTCATTTTATGCTGATAGACCATTCATTTCTTTCAACACAGAGGGAAAAGTTTGTAAAACTCCTTGACCAATTGCACAACTCGTTGAGGATTGACCTATCAAAATACCGGGTATGTGTGTTATGCATATTATTTTACCTAGGCCTAAACTAATAGTCATTGGTATTATTCACCTAGTTACAGTATTAATGAACTGTATACTTACAGATGACTAGGTCCACTTAATTTTCAATTGCTGGTACACTTTATAAACTTTTCTAAACAGCAATATTAATACAATACGTTACTCTAATGCAATTAAAACATCACATAATTAAGCTGTACGTATCCTATTAGAATTTATAAAGTCAGATCATATTCCTTAATTCCCTGCTTATGGAATGATTTGTTTGGTGAATAGTTTTAGGAGATTAAAATCATCTACACTCTCGGTTCCAATTTCTTGGACCACTGATTTCGGCATTAGAAGAGTGAATTTGCGTGACTGTTTTAGACCTATTTAATTCCATAGAAGGTGTAAATGTTTATGTCTGGTATTTAGCATATTTGCTTGCCTCAATATACCATATCAACCTTTCTTACCAATCAGATAACTGCAGTATATTATGATACATTTCTGCTTTTGATTTCCGTACTGTATGAAATT